>NC_066862.1:1640334-2261924 GCF_025177605.1 Cucumis melo | reverse complement strand
AAAAAATACACAAAAAACGTTTCACAATCGATGAGTCTAGATCAAAAGTTCATTAGCGTCATGTTCTCTGCGATATTTTCGCAAAAAGTTGGTGGGCAATAAACACAATGTGTAAAGAAATGGAGGAACGCAGCAGGAAAAAAAAGAAGAGAGAGAGGAGATGAGAAAATACCTTGAAGCTTCCGAGAGTCTTCCATGGCCAATCGGTGAGGATTCCGGGAGTGGAAGCCATGAATGAAATTTTGAAGTCTGGTATGAATCTCTTCCAGAGCTGCTCTCTTTTTATAATGGCGGAACGCTGTTCTTAAATCTATAAATTTCAATTGCTTCTTAATCGTTTCTTTAATCATCCAACTACGCCCGGTGCTTCCTTACTCGAAATGGAAGTGATTAACATAACTTTCTCTCTTCTTTTCCAATGACGATTGAGATATTTCCGATGATTAATGGTGTGGTTAGTTGTAATCATTCTACGTTCGTATCTTACAAATCATTTTCAAAACCAAAATTTTAAAACATTAACAACTTTTTTAGTTTGTTTTTTTAATACTTTCATTTTAGTTTAATTATTAAATAATTGAAACTTAAATGAATAATATTAGTGATATATAATTAAATTTGTCTTCAACCTAAGTTTAAACTTTTGTGTGAATTTATGATTTAATATGGTGTCATACATATGGTTCAAAAAGTCTTGTGTCGAAGTGTATTATCGTTTTCTTTGTAGTTTGTAGTTTTAAGCTCACAAATAGATATGTCATTTAATCGTAGGATCTATCTCAAACAAGACAATAAGGGTGTGTTTGGGGGAAGGAAAGAGTTATGGAGGAAAAGGATTATAATAATCCTAGGATTATGATAATCCTAGTGTTATGATAATATGTGTTTGAGGAATAGATTATTAATGATAGTGTTGTGGTAATATGTGTTTGGGAGAGAAAATAAGAAAGGTAGTGTTATGATGGTATGTGTTTGGAGGAGGGATTATGATAGTAGTGTTATGGTAATATGTGTTTGGGAGAAGAGTTATGATTGTAGTAATTTAAAAAACAATAATAAATTTTTGATTGGATTGTTTGGGTAGGGTAATGTAGAGTTGTAAAAAAGTAAAAATAGGATATGATAGGGTTATTTAGGGATTAGGATAACCCTAATCCCCCTTTATCATAATCCTTGGGCCAAACACGGTTTGGCCCAATTTCCTAATCCTTTTCCTCCTAAAACCCCACCCCAAACATACCCTAAATCTCAGATGGGTATTTTTTTTAGTACACATGAGATGGGAAGGAAGTGGGGATTATTTATATATACGTATGTATATATGTATATGTATGGGTGGGGATTATTTATATATGTATGTATATGTGTATGTGTATCTATATCTAATTTAAAAACCAACCATTTTATTTGAAACACTTTGAGTATTGTCTTTTTTTCTCTTTTAAGAAAATGTACTTTTGCCGACATATTTATATAATCTTTTACCAAAATTTTAAAGTCTACTATGCCAAGAGCATGAAGATAGTTTAGGGATAATTGGTATCTATACACATTCTTAAAATTTAAAGAGTCGAAGAATACTAATATTTATTATTTTAAACGGTAAAATTATTTGAAATGTTTATAAAATATATCAAAATTTTATTTTTAATGTATGAGATATCTTATAAGTCTATCATAATTTTTTACGTATATAAAATAATTCTTTTTGTTTTGTTTATAAATAATTTAACTCATTCTCAAATATTCGAAAAATTTTCAAAAAAACTTAATGCCTCAAACGAAAATACATAAAAAAAAATAAAATTAAACATTTTTTCATAAGAAAATGACGACGATTAAATTAAATGTATTAGACAATTTTTGGTGGTGGAAGAAGGAAAACTTTAAACAAAATTGGAAATTCATTCACACATACACGTCTAACCCATGTGTTTTCAAGTTTAAGGGTTTAAATGTGGATGTGTTAGTGAATTTTCAATTTTATTTGAAGTTTTATGTGTCTAACGCTTAATAGTGGCATTATTTTTTCAAACTTGAACTTACGTGTTTTTATGTTTTGAATCCAAACAAACAATCGACTATTAAATATCATATTAAAAAAAATTATTAGTAGTTAAAAAAATTATTACTTTAATAACAAGAATATACTTCACGGTTTATTTTCAAACAGCAGAATGAATTTATTTAAATATTTACAAATTATAATAAAATAAATTTATTTAAATAATTATAAAATATAACAAAATTTCAGATTACTTTATCGATAAAAGCCGATCAATATCTTATCATTAATAGAATATGATATTTTGTTATTTTTGTAACTTTTAACGACAAAGTAGTTTACAATAGTTTTTCATCGTGTCAAAGTAAAACAACTGCTTTTATAGACTTATTTTGAGGTACAAGGATGAAATTTAGACAATTAAAAATATAACTTATGATATTATATTTAAATATTTCATGATCACTAAAGTAAATAATGATATCCAAATACTTATATAGATATTTGGGCCAAACTCAAGCTTTGTTTTCGTGGATTGGATTGGGCCTTAGGCCCACCGGTGAAACAAACCCTAAAAGAAAAATATAAATATAAAATATAAATATATTAAGTTTTGGCGGGAATCGATATAGCGCCAATGGACTCTTCGCCATTGTTCTTCTCGGCAAATCGTCGGCCGTCTTTGTATCAGTTTCTGAAGGATTTCTTTACCTCCCGCCGGTTCTTAAATCTCGGCACTTACCGTTTCACGATCCAGTTTGAACCTTTCTTTGTGTAATTTTAGGATTTTCTTTGATTCTGTAATTGTTCCGTTAATCTCTTCGGTGTGTCCCGAATACGATGAATGAGACGATAGCGGCAGCGCATTGGAAACTCTGATTTCAAGGATTTCGGAGGTAAAAATTTTGATGATCGGATTCGTTGTGTTGCTTCTGGTAGGGATAATTTGATAGATTTGTGTTACAAACTTGTTCTAGGGTTTTGTTTTATATTTGCTGGAATTGTATTATGAACTATTATTTTTTCCAATTACCTTATTCCAAATGTTACAATTATAGAGAAACGCCGAAAACATTCTCTCTCGGTCACTCTGCTATCCTCTTGCTAACCTCCTGTTCCTTTGAACCCTATTTTCCTTCATCCAGATCTCAGAAGTAGCCACTTAATAATTTTTTAAGCAGAAATGTTGCGGACGGTTATATGATTATGGAGCTGTAATTTTTTATAATTGGAGATTGAGAATTATGATCTGCATCTTTAATTATATGGCCACATCTTGTAGGAGTGTTCTCATGGGTGTAGTTAGAGATCAAGTCTTTCTGAATATGCTGTGTCTAGTCTATAGTGTAGCTTTTGAGATCAATCCTAGTTCAACAGTATCTCGAGTAGTGGTTAGAGACTTAAATGCAGCCAATTTGATACTTTTTGGTTCCATTTTGGAAGATGGAGCAGCAGAATCCACATGGAAGAGGAGCTGATGCAGTTTTAAATCTTCAGCCAAACTCCTCGATCTCTATTGCATATCACTCACTCTTTGGTCCACATGATGATTTGGTCCTTCTGGAGGTTGATGAAAAGCTTCTGGAAGAAGTCCTCCACCAACGGTAAATAAAGCAAACCATTTGTTGCTAATTTGTTAGAATTCTTTGAATTGGTCTAACTTTGAGGATATCTCTCTTCTCAGAGTAAGCATCAGAGGACAGCCAGAAGAAGATGCAGTCTTTTGCACAAAGTCGAAAACTTATGGAATCAAATACGTGGGAACTTCCAATTCTGTACTTCTTATACCGCCATCTGGTCGATCAGAATACTATAAAAACGAGCTAGACAGCCATCAGACGGACAACAGTAAAGAAGTTGCCCCTGTGATTAAAGTTGCTCCAGGTATCATGGAACTTCATGAGATTGCTCCAAGGATTGATAAGCTTAAATTGCTTCTCTCAGAGGAACCTTACAGCTTTGCAGATGAGTGGGAAAACGAAGCAGCGGACAAATATGAAAAGCGAATGTATAGTTGGGATGATCTCATAAACAAGGTTCAGGCTAGTGATGATGAACTGAAAGCTGGATTACAAGCGCTTTCCGCGGTTGAGATTGATGGGTACTGGAGAATTGTGGATGAGAAATACATGGACTCCATGCTACAGATGCTTTTGCATAACAGGATTTTAAATGACTGGTCTCTGGATGCGCTTGATGAAGATGTAATCATGAAAGTGATGAAAATGGATGGTTTTCCTGAAAAACTTGTACAGCATTGTCTCCATGTTTACGGTGATAAATTGGATGGAAACGAGGGGAAAAGTTGTTTATGGAGATTAGATGAGAAACGGGTTTGTGTGCATTTTGCAAGAGAAGTCTTGAGGAAAGGAAAAATGAAGTTAGAGCATCTCATGGATGAATGGAGGCAGAAAATTCCACTAGGAATGTGTGCCAACTTCGACATGTTGGAAGGTGAAGTTTTGACTGAGAGGCTTGGTGTTGAGACATGGGTTCGTGGTTTCCGAGTTTGTCAATTGCCATCGAATCCTGCCGAGCGATTCACCATTTTATTTAAAGAACGACCAAAATGGGAGTGGAAAGATCTGCAGCCCTACATCAGGTTTGTTTGCTATACTGTCTTGTTGATTATTTATAATTTGTACATGGAAACTTATAACTTCTGTGTTTTAATTTTCAGGGATCTTACAGTTCCAGGCCTTTCATCAGAAGGTTTGCTTCTCAAATACACCCGAAGAACTCAACCGAACCCCGAAGCAGAAGCTGTGTTCAGTGCAAGATAGATTGAGAATTTGATGTACCATAACCAAACTTGCTCTGAATGACAGGTCTGTAGATTGCTCAATGTTCCACCTGGGTTCGGCTTAATCATATTCATCCAGTTCTAGTGAAGAAATCCGGCTGATGGTGATGACGATGACGTTGATCAAGTAACCTTAACTTTTGAGTTTCTGGATGACTCCATTACTCTCAGAATAGAGATCCAAGTATTCCACATTCTTGGAAGTTCTTATTTCTCACGACTTTACTTGAACAAGGTCAGTTCTTTAGAACATACAACCGTGTCATTGAGTTGTAAGAAGTCCCTATTTCTCGGTTTAAGGAGGTTCAAGTTTTTTCATTACAATTCGGATGAAAATAGTGGAGGGTTGAACGCCTAAAGTTTCATCTTTATGCCTTTAACTAGCTTTTGATTTCTAAATTAGCCTGTAAATAGAGACATTCATCTAGGTACCACTGTGATTTCTTATGGTCTTTTGAGACACAGGGAACCTTTTCTTCCCCAGCTAATCAACAAATTTCGTCCTAAGAAATATAGGAAATTAGTAATAGTACCGTTAATTATTGACGATGTATAGCATGCTTTCAATATATCAATTAACACATAATAAAATTGTGAGACATTTGGGTAGAGAAATATAGTCCTAATACTATCAAAATGGTATGGTTTCTGTTTTTTTAAAATTAAATCTATCTTTTTCCAATTTATTACAACGGTCTGAAAATTCTAAATAAAAAAGGATTTTAAAAATTACTTTATATATCTCAAAATTTAGCTTGAATAGATAACAAAATATGAAATTTGAAGGTGAAATTTAACCATATTCTGTATGACAAAACTTTGAAATACAGGGAATCTTAAGAATAAATATTTGTTTAAAATGAAAATAAATACAGGTTTTCAATATAGTTCTCATTTATCTTTATATTTCAAAAAGTTATAAAATATCAATTTGGTTCCTATAAAGCTTCAATGGATTGGTTTTACAAATTATCATCAATGCAAATCCATTGTCAATTTATTGGCATTATTTTTACTACAATTTGTTGCTGAAGTTATAAAAAATGAAAAAAGAAAATTATTAAAAATAAAACATTCAACCTTTATACATAGAAAAATCAATTTTTTTTTTGTTTTTTAATGATTTTGTTTAATGAAATGTAAATGGTTTTGTTTTATAAAATGTAAACAATAGTTTGTTAAATTTTTATATTTTTGAAAAAGCTTTTTCAAACATAATTATATAATATTTTCTTGTATTTTAATTATCGTCGTTTAAAAAATTAACTTAAAAAGGTTAAATCGTAGATGTATGAAAATAAGAGACCAATGAATTAAAGTTTTATAAATTAGTTATGAAGACTAAAATATTATTTAAAAGAAAAATAAGAGGAAAAATTAGGTTAGGTTAATTCAACTTCAAATAGCATGGGTTCAGTTGTTACGTTCATTTGGGCTTTTCGGAGTCCGAAACCCTAACATTTGTGTTGTTCGAAACCCTAACTTCATGGGCTCAAAATTGGGCCAATCTGGAAAAGCCCAGTCCAAATCATCCCGCTGGCAAATCAGACGTTTTGGCGGGAAACCAGAAAACATCCTCAACAAATGGTATAAATGGAGGCCGGTTCTTCACTCATACGTCTCCGGTGAAAGCCCGATGCCGGTTATTGAGCGCCAGGTTCAAGAGCTTCAATTCCGATAAAGCTTCACAATGCCTCCAAGGAAGAAGCCTCATTCTTCTTCCAAGAAACTCAATTCAAATCAGCAATCACAGCCTTCCAAGTTCGGAATTCAACACTTCTTCGAACGACACTCTCAAAATGTTGCGCATTCTCAGAAGAACACTTCAGAAACTTCCGATTCGAAAACTGATGTTCCCAGCTCCCTGAATCGTGGAGATGATCGGAATATGGGACGGTTAGATTCTAAGGACGCGGCTGCGTCGGCGACAGCTCAAAAGTCAGAGTCGCGGGTGCTTCTTGTCAGTGATGCGGTTTTAGCTTCTGAAAACCCTAAGGAACCGCAGAGGAATGATGCTAGTTGTTCGCCTTTGAATACGACGCCTGAGAATTTGATTGCAGCTTGTGGAAATGATGGCGATGACTCTTCTAACGAGCTCTCTCCAGAATTTTCCAAGTCCGTGTCCCTGAAGCGCTTCAAGTTCTCTCCCGGGATGGTAACTTTAGATTTTTCTGGTTTTTCTCTTTGTTTTCTTGTTGTAGATTGATTGTTCGCTTTAAATGCATTGGCCACATTGATGAATTTTACTTACTAGAGTAAAAAAATGGTGAATAGCTGATTAAGCAAAGTCAGGACGAGGGGACTAGAACTGATGAGATTACATGGAAGATATCTCCAGTAAACGAAAGGCTTCAAGCTGTTTCAAAGCAATTGCCGGAGACTATAAGAGTTTTGGCGAACTCATCAAGGCTAAGCTCTTTGAGAATTAGACAGTGTTCACGAAATAAGGTATTAAATATTGAGTATAATTAGGGTCTCTTGGCTCTTGGGTTCACTAACAATATCTCTACAGACTTCCTCTGTCGAGCCTGGGAACTTTGAGCAGTTGAGTTCACCAAACCCGAAACCTTCTGAAAGATCAATGGCATCGTTAAATAAGACTGGATTGAAAAGGGTAAATCCTAAGCATGACGTGGAACCCAATGGGGTTGCCAATGATAGTTTGAGTGGCTCTATAGTAGCTAACAGTCCGAGTCCATTCCAGACGCCCCCATCTTTGTCATACTGCGACAAGGTAACAATTTCTTTCTTCATAAACTGTATGTCTTGTTTCTGAGAGGTTATAACTTTTATGAATTCTTTTAACGTTGGATTTTAAAAATCTATATTATGGTCTATGGATTGGACTTTATCATTCATATGCTTTATGCCGTTATTGGCCTGTAGGTTGCCAATGATGTTGCTGCATGTAATGAAGCACCTGATCACCCTATTTTAAGACCACACAAAAAGGTATTACATTATAATACTACTTGTTGGTCTTTCTGATTTTGCTTTGTGCTGTTTGGTCCAATTTCTAGCCAGCTTCCTGACCTGGTGGGTGGGTTTTTTCATTTCTCAGACCAGTTATACTTGTCGGTCGAGCAAGCTTACTTTCATGTTTACTTTTATGGACATTTGGTACCTTGTTGCTTCTTCGTTTTTGCAGGCATTACTTGAGCTTTTGGATCAAGTAGAAGATGTCATTTCCGTTGATACAGTGGCTTCTTCCATTGACTTGGAGGACGATTCATCTGAATTACAAGGTAGAAAGGGTAACACATTGACTACCAGAGTTGATTCAGCTGCAATGAAAGTCCCTAAACGGGTTTCAGACACTGTAACGAAGACATGCCCTTGTGATTTTCTTGTCTTGGAGGTATATTGCACCTTTTCAAACAGGGTTCGTTTTTGGATTGCTGGTCATTTAGTTGCTCATTGATGATTTTTTATTAATACACTGATTCTACTTGTGCCAAAGGTAACAGAGAAATGTGAGCTGGCTGATACATATGGAGTAAAACGCTCGTATAAGGTTTCGTGTAAGCCTATTCACTAATTTTTACGTTTCCTCACCATATCAAGTAAATTAATAAGGTAAAGCAATGGATTTTCAGATTCTTCGTTTGTTAAATGAGCAAAGTGGAGAAGAACGGGCTGTATATCTTTGGGAAGACTGGTAAATAGATAAATTTTTTGTGCTGCTTAAACTTGTAATTGTTTTGCAATCACTGACTCTTAAGTTATGCTCTTTCATATCACCACTCTATATTACAGTTACAATTTGAATTGAATCTGAAAGGAAAAGTGTAAAGAGTATATTAGCTCTTTCTTGATTAACATTCTCCTTTTCTTGCTGCTGCCTTCTTAAATACATTCTTCATCTTAAGACCGCATCACATCACAATATAGTATTGATGTACTTGTGTTCCTTTACTTGTATTTCACTCTACCATGCCCTGATGAAGAGATAGACTATTACTGTGTCAAATTGTTAGTGGACTTAAAGACAGAGGCTTTCAGCTTAATTCATGTTTCTAATATTTTATTGGCAACCAAATGTAGTAGGGTCATGTGATTGTTCTGTGTGAACTGTTAATAGTTGATGTATATACAAGTTGGTCCTACCACTCACGAATATGGAAAAAAATTAAAATTACAAATTAAAAAATCTTCATAAAGCTTTTTGATATTGAAGGTGAATTTGTCTATTAAACCTACATTCCGTTCTATAAACTTTCCTATCCATTGCTTCAACAGGTTTGACAGTATTATTGCTCCTGGAGACACTGTGAATGTTATTGGTGAATTTGATGACCAAGGAAGATGTCATGTTGACCGCGACAATAATTTCGTTATTCTACATCCTGATACACTAGTGTCAGGAACTCGGGTAATGTGATTACTTTGCCAAATACTTGGCACGTCCTCTTGGGTTGTGATGTCTTTGTGAGCTACTGAATCAAATTTTTTGTTTGATAGACATCAATCAATTATTGTAATCACCAATCAGAAATGATTTCTAGGTTGCTGGTCATTTGACCTGTGCAAGGAGGAGTGTTCTTGATGAGAGGCTGAGAAGTAACGAACAGTCTATTGCAGCATTAATTGGTACTTTGCTGCACCAGGTTTTTCAGGTTTATAGCTCTATCATGACCTTTTAGTGTGAATGGAAGCATAGATAAATACATATTATTTGACATTTAAATCTCAACATTTGTATGTACAATTTATTTACCTTTATGCATTTATGACCGTCTTTTTAAGACTTTTTGAAGCAAGCTTTTAGCATTTTACCAATCTCTCTCATTTTAATTCATTTTTTTTGAAGGCTGGTCTTATAGAAGGGGCACCGACTGTAGCCTTTTTGGAAGAGGTTTCAAGAACGGTGCTTCAAAAAAGTATGGAAAATGTATATGCATGTGGAGGTAAACTTCTTTTGTAATTTGTATTCGTTCGGTCTAAGTGCAAGGGATCGTTTCATATCTTTTGTTCAGCTTCCCCCATTTTGATTGAAATGCTCCACCTGCACTGTGTGATTCAGTATTCTGGGCTTTACGGTACACTGCCTAGAATTTTGAAGCTAAAGCCTCTAAGGCATTCCGTTAACTTCAAGGGACTATTTGTAACGATCTTGCCTTGATTTTGTTGGATACTTTGAATCTTTGCTTCAACCAACTGTGGGATAAAAAAATTTGCATTATCAAATTTCTCCCCATTAGTTTAAGTGCCATAAAAAATTTCAATGTTTACATCTGTTAAATCTATCGTTTTTAATGTTTTATTGATAAGTCACAACAATATTTTATGATTTGAACGATTAATTTTCTTTACACTATCTTGGGGTGCAGCAAATGAAAAGGATATACGCATAACCATGAATGAAGCAGTTCCAAAAATTTTACATTGGATCGCCATGTTCAAAGGCCCAATGGTGAGAAAATTTCATGTTTAATCACATTTACAAACTCTTACATGGTGCTGTGGTTGCTAAATTATTTTCACTTTCCATTCCTGATGAATATGCAACTTTTTGAAACTATACCAGTTTATCTACGGTGGTGTATATTATACTTGATAATGTTTTCATAGGCCGGGATTTCAGTTGTAAATTAAGTTTTCACAAGTTAATGTTTTTCTAAATGTCAAATGTGGTGTTATTAGACACGATTTGGGTTTCTTTTCAATTTCTTTAAATTAATCTGAACTAGGCATTTATAGCCACAGAGTTTTTGCGCATGCATTGCTTATATACTCCTATGCATGTACAAAACATTTTGAGATTTGTATGCATTACGTTATCTCTGGATGTCTGTATTTTTCTCTATTTTGCATGCTGTATTTTTTTTTTGCCTGCGCTCATATGTTAGGTAGTTTGTTGGACTGGATACTGCTTTGTATTTAAGTATGTGCTGTATGGTTGCTACTATGACTGAGTTTGTCACCTGTCAATATGAAGCAAATATGTTATTTTATTTGTTTTAAACAAATTCTTGCTTTCGTTGGTAACAGGGTTCTAAAGCACCTTCTATTGAGTTCAGATCTGAGGATGGTCCCCAGAAAGTTAGTATATCAGAGGTTGGTATTATGACTGCTCGTTTAACCATTACTGAACCTTTTAAAACACGATGTATCACACTGTTGTTAAGTGCTTGTTACAAGTTTGTATGAATCCATATTCTTACGGAAACTTCCATTTTTAGGTGATTGATATTGAGGAGATGGCTTGGGCTCCCAAATATGGTTTGAAAGGAATAATTGATGCTTCTGTCAGGGTAAATGTAATGTCAGATTATAATAAATGTGCCGTGAATGTCATGCCTTTAGAGTTTAAAACCGGAAAGGTGCCAGCTGGCCAGGCAAGTATGTGATTCCTTTAGCTCATATTTGTGCTGGGTTCCCTGTAGGATCGGACTTGTGTGGTTTCTTGTAGATCAATCATTTTTTTTACAAAATTCTTTTGTAGTAATTAGTACAGCTTGATAATCCTGATCTACTCTGCAGTCCTCCATGGAACATTGCGCCCAAGTGATCTTGTACACACTACTTATGTCTGAGAGGTATATACATCCTACTCATTTTCTTTTTATTTTCGTAGATCTGTTCTATAGGTGATATATAGTTTGCCTTTTTGTTTTTGGGTTGTTATGCTATCATTGTTGGATGTGTGAATGATTGTAGTATGTATTCAGTTATTTGTTCTGTATTTGTGATAGGTATCAAAAACATGTTGGTTATGGTCTCCTGTACTATCTTCGGTCGGATCAGACACAGGTAAAAAATCAGATTAATTTGTATGTTTATTTTTCTCTGTGCTGGAAGAATGTTTAAATTATACGAACCTCGTGAAGGGTATCCGGGTTCAAAGATCTGACTTGGTAGGGTTAATCATGCGTCGCAATGAGCTTGCAAATAACATCCTCAAGGCATCAACTGCACAATTACTCCCCCCTATGTTACAGGTACGGTCCTTCCTAAACATGGTTCTGTACATCTCTATAGAATCATTGAAAGTCAACATACTAATTTTTTGCTACAGAATCCAAATGTGTGCAAAGGATGCCGCCATCTTGATGTTTGCACCATTTATCATAAGGTATGTAGATGTAGGTTCTGAATGCAGTTATAGAGATTATAGAGTTAATTGCTGCTTCACTCCCATGTTATTTACATGTAACTGTATGCTTTGGGTCTTCCTTTGACAAAAAAATTGTCTTAAAGCATCCATATCATCTATTTTCATATATAATCCCTATAAATTGTGCTTTTCAAGTTTAATTTCTTTGGAATTTCTATTGAGCTCTGGCCTTCAAAAAGTTGTTGCTCTTAATATCTTCTAACAATTAAGCCCAAAGGCAGGGCTATCCGATTTGAAGACCCTTTCCCTATTCTGCGTTGTCTAAATGTGTATCTGCAGAGTTTGTGGGATGTGAGGTCACATAATCTGAGTAAAAGACTCGATTCCTTGCACATTATTTTAAATATTTGTGCTCTTTGAACTAGTGGCTAACAAGTCATTTTTTAGGTCAGTGTCACCTGATGCTTCACAATAGTTTTCATGCTAAACATGAGCATCAGTAGTCTAAAAACTTGCGGTAAATCTTTGAATTATGCATAATTCCTGCAATGTTAAAGAGAAGTAGAAGATTTGGCAACCTTTTCATTAATTCTCATGACTGAGTTGTTTCTGTGGGGACATTACTTGTCGGCTGATGTTTTCCTTTCTGTCTTATCTCTCTGTTGATGGTTGACTGGCGATGAAATTTTCAATACTGCAGATGCAAAATGGAAGCAAAGAGACCAGTGGGCTTGGAGTCTTATTTGAATCCCATACAGATCACTTGCAAGCTTCTCATAGTATTTTCTTTCAGCATTGGGAAAGATTGATTGATTTAGAGGCCAAAGAGCTGGAGGTTAAATTTTGAATTTCAAATGTATCGTATAAACTATTCATTGCACTTGCTTATTTATGGCAATCCTAAGTCCAATTGACTATGGTGCTCTTTTCTTTCAGCTTGTAAAGAGGGGAGTTTGGCACTCACGTAGTACAGATAAAAATCAAACGTCTACCTGTCTTTCTTCTATTGTTCTTAGTACGTTGGATGACCAACCACATTGTACTTTTGAAAAGGACAACCGAATCAGCTACCGTTTCGTGCGTCAAGATTCAAATGATGATAGTTCAAACAATGCTTCAATAAGTGAGATGGACAGTTCACTTAGAGTTGGTGACTATGTGGTGAGGCTTTTTCTCCTTGGATGGAAAATACTCTGCATGTACTCTATAAAATTTCTTCCAGTAACTAATCGGTGATTTCCTTTGGTTGTGTTTTAGATACTCAGTACAGATTCTGGGCATTTGACCCTAGCGAGTGGGATTATAACAGATCTGAGCAGTCTCCATGTATCCGTAAGAGATTTTTTTGTGGATTTTTTCCCACTTTTTGAGGGCATAGACTGGAAAGTTGGACTGGTTATTTACATAGTAGACAACTATAAATTACAGTACTGTTTGTGTTAGTGGTCAAAAGTAGTTTCTGCCTTTCAGATTGAATTGTTGGGTTGAAAACTTGTAGGTTTCTTTTTCTAAGCGTCTACGTCTTCCTGGAAGCACTTCTTCTACAGAGGCACGTGATCTTACGAAGCAGGTTTGGCGGATTGACAAGGATGAATTTATGACTTCGTTTGCAGTCATGAGGTAATAACTTGGCATAACTATTCTGCCTGACATAATGCAATTTTTCTATTCTCATGTTCGTTTTCTTGCTGAAGGTTTAATCTCGTACAACTGTTTCTGCAAGGTGAGCAAAATGCTCATCTAAGGAAGTTGATAGTAGATCTAGCGGTAAATGCTTATTTACACCTTTGTGCTATTGAAAAGTATTTGTTCCTTGCCTCCTCAGAGATCTTTTATTTATTGGCCTGACCGTGTTTTCACTTGTAGGCTCCAAGATTTGATGGTGGATGCATATTCAGCCAGGATCCAGCAATATCTTACATTTGGTCAGAGAAAAATTTAAATGATGACCAACGGCGAGCTATAATTAAGGTGTCTCATGCTAACTTGAGTCACCTACTCTATCTCATTCCCCCTATTCATTTTTTGGTTTTTCTCGAAAGATGAGCTATTCTTGACTTGAAATTGTTACGTGGTTATTTTAGATACTTACAGCAAAGGATTATGCCCTGATTCTAGGAATGCCTGGAACAGGCAAGACATCCACAATGGTGCATGCTGTGAAGGCATTGTTGATGAGAGGTGTATCTATTTTGCTCACGTCTTACACAAACACTGCCGTTGATAATCTACTTATCAAACTGAAATCTCAGGTGACTGCTTTACAGTTTTTAAGGACTCTTCATTATATTCGGTTTCAAAGAAAGGACTCTTCATTATATTCGGTTTTAGAAAAAGGATTCTTCATTATATTCGGTTTCAAGAAAAGGACTCTTCATTATATCTCTCAAGAAGAGAGATTTCAAGTATGGTCCCCGTAGTATATATTTGATACAGTGCACGGTCCATAAATGTCCGTCAAATTTAATTCTGTTTTTTCTTTCAAGTGCCCGTTCGGTCGGTAACTGTAGTAGTTGGATGATCATCTTTAAGTTTTCACTTAATGACATTTACTAGGTCAAGGATGGAAATATTAACATCAATTAACATATTGGATGCAGATTTTCTAAGAGTTAATCGAGAAATTCAGAAGAGTCCAAATCTAATTGGAGCAAAACTAATAAGAATGTCCGTTAAGTACCAAAATAAGTAGTATTTATATTTTGTTTGTATATTGATATTTAGATGGGTTATTGAGTATCTTGAAGTACCTTTATGTCAAAGTCAAACATGGAAGTTATAGATTATAATTAAATAAACATTGGGTTCGCCTGGTTTAGTTAGATTGAGTAATTGCCTTGAGGAAATTTGAGAGAATGTTTGAAGTTTGGAACACTACTATTTTCCTGTTGGATTTATGTGCATAAGCATATTTGTTATATTCCTTCATAGTTATTATTATTTGTTAGTGCTAATATAATATCAAATTTACGTCCAGAAACAACTTAAGCTTTTGAGTCAATCAATAATTTAACATTATTAGTTGTCACAATTTATTTGAGCACCTTATGATTTGTATTATTTTTGTTGTTATTTGTGAGGCTTATTTGCTTTGGTGTTTTTGTGAGGTTTCATTTTAACATTACGTATGTGCATGCATGATCTGTAAAAGAATTTTGTAACTTTGAATTTCTTGTGTATGCATCAGAAGTGTGTCTATCCGATTCTTACTCATCTTTAGTCATCTAATCATTTATAGACGTATCCAGCAAGTTGGTTTACTCTTGTTAATTTGTCACTTACAAACTGCAGAACATTGATTTTATACGGATTGGAAGAATTAATGCAGTGCATGAAGACATTCGCAGCCATTGCTTCTCAGGTCTGATTTTGCCTATTCTTTACTTTCCTATCTGGATACTTACTCTTCTTTATGTAACCGTAAAGTTTTCTTCGTCAGAATTGAACATACAAAGTGTGGAAGACATCAGAATGAGATTGGACCAAGTGAAAGTTGTTGCAGTTACCTGTTTGGGGATAACTAGTCCCTTACTCGTCAATAAAAAATTTGATATATGCATAATGGATGAAGCTGGACAGACGACTCTTCCAGTACGTAGAACTTAATGGAACGTTTGTTGCAAAAATTATTTTAGCAGTATGTTTATATAATGCTCGTTGATTATCAAATGTTTTTGGGATTTAGCACTTGATCTGTTTAATGGGTAAATAATAAGAGAGTTAGGCATCCTTCATTTTTTTAATAATAGCATCTCACAAATAAATTCACTGATAGAGTGTTGCATGTTCTTGTATTTCAAGAGAATGAAAAAGCATAAAACTAAATCATGGCATTGAAACCCTGAGGATGTATGGTCGAACACTTGATAATAAATGTTGTTTTTTACAAATAGAAGATTTTCGTAACATTTTTGTTTTTAAGAGGTCATGTTAAGTCGATTGAGTTTTGAAATTTGGAGTTAATATGTTGGAGTAAGAAAGTTTTTGTTTAGAGTTCAACATTGTAAAAGATGAAGTTCTTTTGTATATGTGCAAACTTTAGTAGTGAACACTAGTAAACACTATGGAAGATTTAAGGGTTGAGTTATTTTGAAGCTTCTTTGTCTGCAGTATAATACAAATGTATTAAAAAATTAGCGAGAAATACTCATTAAAGCTTCAACAATTAAACCATAAGTGTATTACCTTGAACTTTCTTGTATTCATCTTCTAAAATTATTCGTCGTCTTATGTTGGCTTTTAATGAACATTTTTATGACGTTAATCAAGACTTATTGAAAAGAGAAATATCCATGCTTAATTAATTTTCATATTTTTAACCTAAGGTTTCCCTTGGGCCTTTGATGTTTGCTTCAACATTTGTCCTTGTTGGCGATCACTATCAGTTACCTCCTCTTGTTCAGGTATCATGCGCAACCATTTGGATTATATTTTCTCTTTTTTTATGCCGCACTTTTTTTGAAGTTATCATTCTCATTCCTTTCTAGAGTACAGAGGCTCGGGAAAATGGACTGGGGATAAGCTTATTTTGTAGGCTTTCAGAAGCACATCCTCAAGCAATTTCCGCTTTACAAAGCCAGGTTTTTGTTCTTTTACTAGATTTAATCTGTGAGCAAGTTTATATCGTCCGATGATCTTGCAGATATCAATTTACTAGGTTTCTCTGAGTGCAGTATCGCATGTGCCGAGACATTATGGAATTATCAAATGCCTTGATATATGGAGACAGATTGCGTTGTGGTTCGGAAGAAACAGCGAATGCAAAGCTTGACTTTTCAAGTTCAAAGTTGTCTTCATCTTGGCTTAAGGAGGTTATGGTCTCTTTTAACTTTTCGTCACACTGTCATCTTTATCGATTGGGTTAATTCTGCCTCAATAAAACTGATATTCGTTCTTTTTCACGTGAAGAGTTGACACTTGATAGACTCTAAATTAATTTTGCTGTTCTGTTTTGTTTTATGTTCTTATATTTTATTTAATATTTTATATATACTCAATAACCTTATTTGAAGGGTGGGACATCTTTTCGTAGGGCAAGCAATGATCTATACGTCTAACCAGAATTTATTTCCTCATTTGTTGGCGATTGCACAATAAATTTCAAGTCTAGGATTTTTGTGCTAAAAAGAATTGTCATCTTTAAATTTTGCTTGCTTCAACTAATCCAAGTTATTTTAGTCTAGTTTGTAACCCTTTTGTTTTTTATTTTTAATTTTTGAAAATTAAAAATTAAGCCGTAAAGATCCTTGCTACATATTGATTTCATGATTTGTATGTTTTGTTGTTGATACCTTAGGAGTGTTTACAAAATTCAAACCAAAATTTGAAAACTAAAAGAATAATTTTCAAAAGTGCTTTTGTTTTTGAAATTTGAAGTCCATATACTTTTATAGAAAATATGAGACTATGATCAAGAAATTGTGTGAAACAAGCATAACTTTCTAAAATCCAAAAACCAAATGGTTATCAAAGTAGTTATTGTATTTCACTTTTATTGAACAACTACTCAAGTAGAATTGAAAAGGGAAAAGTTGGGCAATCATTTTATACGTAGGTGTTTATTAGATGCATGAAACTTAGGGTCTTACATTGGATATTAGAAGTTTCTTTGTCATTTCCCTAGAATTTCCTTGTCTTAACTCAAAACTAATGCACTTCCTTTTCATGGTTACAGGTTCTAAACCCATGCAAACCAGTTATCTTTGTTTGTACAGGTTCTCAAATATATCCTTATTGCCTTCTAACTTCAGTTCTTCAGTCTAAGTTTATCAATTGTTATTGTTTGTTATCTGAATCATGTCCAACAACTGTAGATTTGTTACCTGCTTACGAGACAAGAGATCACAAGATTGTGAACAACCCACTTGAAGCTAACATATTAGCAGAGGTGCAAGCTTCGCTTTGACGTTTCGTTCGACACTTGTATCATTTTTTTAATAAAAGGAAATCAAAATTGGTTATTGGAGCAGGGAAAGTTAGATGAAATTTCTCATCTTGGCATTGATCTCTATTTTCATAATTTTATAGGTGACGAAGGGATTGCTTGATGGTGGAATTAAGGGGAATGAAGTTGGGATTATTACTCCGTATAATTCCCAGGCAAGCATCATTCGTCTAGCTATCAACATTGCCTCTGTGGAGGTACATACCATTGACAAATACCAGGTTAGCCTGATTGAATTATGAGGCAATCCTTTTCCCTCCCTTTCTTTGGACAGTTGTCATAGAAAGATTAGATTATCTATGAATGATTCTAAATCATTGTTTATTGGACCCTGTTCTCTACTCAATCTATATGTGATAAGTTCAAATTTTCCACGAGAATGCAGAAACATGCATGGATGATTAGTAAAAGTAACGTAATCACATTGAAAACTCAATCGATTGTCTTATGAAAAAGTTAAGAGCTTAGTGTATTCAATTCATAAGTTTTGAACTATATTAGTTGAATGAAATTTGTATAAAGACGTAAATCGACACTTACAAGAGTTTCAAGTTGGAATCTAAAAGTTTAAATGTACGAATAGATATTTAGCTCATATCGTTTATGTTTCTATGGTTGTAATCGTTTTCTTCCTTTCTCCTAGGGAAGAGATAAGGACTGCATATTGGTGTCCTTCGTTAGGTCGAGCGAAAATCCAAAGAGCTGTACTACCTCAATCCTTGGAGACTGGCATAGAATTAACGTAGCCATTACACGTGCCAAGGTGAGAAATCACCTTTATTTTCCGGCCTCTAATAAAAATCTAAATCCTCTTTAGTCCTATGTTTGGAATGATTTTTTAGATGGTTAGATTCACTATTGCCATGGGCAATCTTACTTCCATTATAAAATTGATTTCTATGGTTTAAAAGTATCTTTGAAGTGATTTTTAAAATGGCCAAAGCGATTTTAACGATTTCTCAAACAACAAAGGTGTTTTGTAGCTCAGCAATTTTCAAGCCACCAATATAATATATGACAGAAAACGTAATGAATTGTGCAGAAAAAGCTAATCATGGTGGGATCACGCAAAACACTATCAAAAGTTCCTTTGCTGAAGCTTCTTATCAAGAAGGTGGAGGAGCAATCAGGCATGTTGAATCTAACAAGGAATGATATACTACATCATAGCAACAATCTACCTGGTTGCACATAGATCAAATTGTTGTAAAAAGGTTTAGTCCATCGTCAAAAAACTTCATTAAACTTCTACTCTCTGTTTAAAGTAATGGCAGATATGTCTCATTAATGATGGTATAGAAAATCCCCCATTGTTTATAAAATTTAAAATGTTATAATAATAGCTAAAACCCATGCTCCATCCAGGTCCAGGTTCTTCTTAGGGAGGGTGGTGTCTCAATGGACAATTATCAAATGCCATGTGGAAAGCACTGAAAAGTAAAAAGGTATTTTTCTTTTCTGGAAAATATATTGATACTGCCTTTAGTTGCCATTGCCGGTTCTGTTTCTCTCAAATCCCCATTTGATTAGGCAAGCAAAAGGCAAATTCACATTCACAATTGCTGGACCCTTCACTTTATTTATAGATTGCACTTTGCACTTTGGACGGTCCAAAATCCTATCTTCATATATATCTAAATATATTGTTTGATAAATATTGAAAAGCGTGAGATAACACTGGCACATGGTGTCATATTTTGTCTTCACTTTACACTTGATTGAACGAGAACGCCACACAATTGATAACTTTGTCAAATTTAAAAAAAAAAAAAATTAAAAAAAGAACTAGTATCATTTTCCATAAGATTTCGTTGATTTCATACAATTAATCAATACAAGCGTAGCTTAATTGATATGAAGTTGTATTCCAAAGAGTTGGAAGATTAAAAATGTAACTTTTACGGTTAGGTTTTGAAACACTTATTTTAGTTTTTCAAGTACAATTTGATTGAAATTGAAATCTTGGAATTAAATTGATGGAATTCCACAATTTTGGCGTCAGTCAAATTGATTTATTCCTTAATTTTATTACTACGTTTTAGTCTATTATGTGTTTGTCTTCAGCACTTGCTTATTGCTTCCCTGAGACTTATGGGAGCTAAGATGGTTTGTAAAACGTTCAATGTATAATATAAAAGCAAATCTAAACTCCTTAAGGAAACATATTTTCTAGAGTTAAATTTATAGTTTTTTTCAATTAGTTAAGTATCGTATAGATTAATAATAAATGTGAAAAAGGAATCACATCGAAAGCCCATTTTAGTCTGTCTACTACAGTTCTGTCGAGGATCCACTTAACGAACTAATCAAAGTGAAACCAAGGTAATATAAATTATGAGTGAATAACAGTGGGGAGTGTATAACTTAAAACTAAGTCATTTGAAAAAATTGGATTGTTTGACAACCACATAAAATAGCTTTTAAAGTGTATGAAAAAAGTTTATCGAAAAAGACTTTCTCGAATCACAAGTGAAACAATTACAAGAATTAAAAAGGGATTTTATTCCTTGCTTGGATCAATAAGCAAATCCACTACCTCTTGAGTAAAATAATTTTTCTTTTCTTCCCTAAGTAGTTTTACCTTTTCTTTCGAAGTGGAGTAAACTCTCCGTAAGTGATCTTACCGTTGCAATTAATTAATTTTTGGTAGTGATGAAAGAGTTGTGTCCAAATCCAATTTGATTCTCCATCATTTCCTTCGAATAATTCATACAGAAAATGACTTTGGTAAAGTCACCAAACATTTTACAATAATTCCATCCACACAAATTGATCAAGACAAATTTCCACTTGAAACCAAATTTCTTAGTACAACTACAACCTCACATGATATATCTATCTATCTATATATATATATTTAATCTTTTTCTTTTATTTCCCTGTCTTTTGGCCTTTTTTGAACCATACAGATCAACAAATCTTCTGTTTTGTATCCAACTTTACCATCTTTTCAACTTAATTTCCCTTTTTGGAGAATTAAAATAAGCTTCAATGAAAGAAAAAACATTTACTATCATTTATTTTCCCTAGACTTATTCTTTATGCTTATTGTTGGTATTTTTGGCAAGAAATCTTGGAGTTCGAATTTAAGAGGTGATTTGTTTCACCATTTTAACTAAGTCGATTTTTTTTTTTTTTTTTTTTTGAAGTTGGCTTTTAGTCATTAATTTTTGGAAAATTAAACTTGTAAACTACAAATTCACTTCTAAGTTCCTTATCTTGTTCACCTTTCACCAATGTTAGAAAAAAAAAACTAAAAATAGTTCTAAGAAACTTTTTAACGCTTTTTAAATTTAGTTTAGAATTCAATTTTTATACTTTAGAAAATGCAAACCAAAATATTACAAAATTAATGTTAAGATCTTAAATTCATGTAAAATTGATTGCTACGTTTAATTCGTAAAATCAAGAGGTGGGTTCCAAAATCCTAGCTTTACATAATTTGAGAAATTTTCAAACTCATAGCTTCATTTATTTGTTGTAAACAAACTGACATTAGACTATTAGGAAAAATGATGGGAAAAATAATAATAAAAAGGATAGCTAAAGGCATGACCCTACAAAATTTCCAACTTTTAAATAACCATTTTAGTGGGAATCTTTTTGAAGTGATAATATTCCATATGCTTCTCCCCACTACCTGTCTGACATGTCACTTTTGGGTTCTAATGTTTCAAAAGTCAATGATTTTTTCCCCAATCGTAGAAATATATCTCTAAATCTTGGAATTTAATTTATACCCTATTCAACCAAAATTATTCGCATGCTATTCTAAAGTTCTCCTTTTTATTTACTACAAATGACCGTAGAACTTTTGAATACATGATTGCTTAGTTTTCAAGTACATATAGTATCAATTGAGCTAAATTTTTATTGGTAATGAAAAAAGAGTACATTTGATAAGGTACGTTATAATTATTCATTTGAGGTATGTTTATTTATTTATTAGAATAATTAATAGAAGTGAGTTTATATATATTGACATTTCAATGTCCTATATATCCAAAATAAATTTTTAATTTAACAAACTTTGGAATAATTAAAAAAAGTCTTTTTCAAACAATAAAGATAAACGAAAATCATATCTTTTTGGACAGCTAAATCGTAAATTAAATTTTTATGACTTGAAAAAATGTTATAATTTAGTATTCGTATTTGGGTAAAATCCTAGTAGATAGGATCCAAATTTGTAATTTATAATTTTCTTTTTCCTTTTTAAGGAGCAAAAGTCATAATTGTATTTCAATAGTGGGAGTTGTTGATCAAATGACAAGACTTGCAAGAGAGAAAGGGTTTTGGAATTTATGGAATAGACCAATGGTGACATTAGACACTAATGTTCACTCAAATAACCACTAAAGTAGTGGAAGATTTTGAACCTTTTTTTTCTTTGTTGATTTGTTTTGTAGGAAAAATCATAATACTTGGAGGCCAAGTTTGAATATTCTTTCACTATTCTTTTATTCCCTCATTATTCACATCGGCAACTAAACATCTCTTTATCCTTACATGATTTATATCTATCATCGTATTGTTTTTTTGTTTTATTCAAAAGATTTTCGTTATATGCATACTTGTGACTTTCATAGATCAACACAACACTTTGTTTACATTTCTAACAGGTATACTTGTGGAATCGAAAAATTATAATCTCGTATCGTTAAATAGGGAATGCGTATAAATTAGTTGAGTTTTACTCAAGTTAGTGAGTAATAATTTATTATTAAAAAGTATTTTGTTTATGAATTGATAAACGAACATGTTTTTTAGGTTAATGTAATATTTTGGTTTCTATAGGTCTTTGGTATAGTATTAGTCCCACTAAACTTAAATTTAGTCACTTAAAAGTTCATTCTTATGAAAACAATTTAAATAACAATAATAACAAATAATTTTAATTAAAAAAATAATATGTTAATGCATTTAAGAAAGTCATAGTAATTAAGAATGCTAATTAAGTTTTAAAAAAAAAATCAACCAAAAAAACTAATAATAAATACTGTGATATTTATACGCACAACACAACGACACAACATGACTTGACAATTGTTTTTTCTTTCAATTAAACGTGATTGCATCCATCTTCTGCATTCCAATAAGTAATTGACCTACCATATGTTGTTTTTTTAAAAGTAAAGTTAATTATGTAATTAAGAGAGAGAAATTAGAGATTAGATATATTCGATTAATCGTCATTTTTGCTTAGCCATAATTAACAATAAAAAGTGATTTTGTTACTAATAAAGGACAATGACTTGCCTACATCAAATCTGACTCACCCAACATGAAAAGATAAAAGTCATAATTCTTTCTCTTTTTTAATAAATGCATAAAATAACTTTCTTTAACAAAATTAAGTAAAATAAGTATTTAAATATAACTTTAATTTGGATTTATTTCCATGTGATTTAATTTTAGACCAAGCACAAAAAGTGATTCTGCCCATTAGAAAAAACCTTTAATTTTTAGGGAATCTTATCTTTTGTTAAGTAAGATAATGTTAATAAAATCCTTAATGTTATGGAATTGATGAATAATTCTTATACTAATCATTTCATTTTTAGTATCTAATTATCAAATAAATCATTTAATTGTCCCCTTTTGATATCTCGAATCCAATGTATCACAAACTAAGATCCATATATATGTATATATAAATACAAATCATACCATGGAAATTGTTTTGTTTTGTATAATTTAAAATCAATGTGATATAGAAATGTGTAATTCTTTCATTTTATGGATTTTTTTTCGTTGTTATAGTTGAAATATAATCGATTGCATATTTGAAATGGAGTGGATTAGTGTTTAACATAAATTAATTATGATTAATAATTGTGAGCTAATTTGAAATATAACACATGGATCTCTTCGAAGGATTTTACCTACTATATATATATTTATAATTTGACCTTTTTCGTTTGGTTGCAAAATTAGAAGTATGTTATTTATAATTAAATTACAATTTTTAAAGTGGATACCTTTGATAACGTTAGTGTTTATGATTTCTCGTTAATTGTTACTCGTTTTTCATTTACTTATAAAAATTTATACAATCGAGTAAATTTTTTTAAAACAAAACGACCAAGTTTATCGTTTGATTATTTCTTTTTTTCATTTAAAAAAAGAGCTATATATTCATTTATAACTTCAAAAGAAAATATTATTATTTACATTTTTAATTTAAAATCCCAAACAACAATAAGCAAAAATAACTACGAAATTTTATTACCATTTCGAGTTGATCCAGTGACAGAAAAAAAAAGTCATTATACTAAGAAAGCAACTTAGCAAAAATGAGTTCAATAAATTCTATGATTGTGTATCTAACAATTATTATTCCTTAGATGAGTCGAAGGATAAGTAAAATGTGAAGACAGACATCATGATTCATAATTTCTTTTATATATATATATATATATATAATGTACTTTATTTTTATTTTAATAATTAAAAAACACATCACCAAAGGTGGTGGAAATTCCACCTCAGCAAAGCAACTTATTTTGAAAGCGATTTTTCTTTTATTTGTTTTGAAAAATACATAAATTGATAAAGTTTGAGGTTAGTTTTTAACTTTTTTTTTTGGTCACCTCTCTAATATTGTTCTCTTTGAAAGATGAGAATAAGTTGAAAAATCTCCAAACCTTAGTTGTTAGGATTTGACATGTGATCATGTACATAGTAAATTAATTTAGATTAGATCCCTCGTTTGGAGAATTTAATTTATATCAAGTTTTTATAATATTAGATTCGTCCGGACGAAAATTAGATTTGAATTCTCTTTACGTGTGTTTATATTAATGTCTCTATAGTTTTATAGAACATTTATTAAGTATCCATGTGATATGGTTTGTCAAACCCTTAAAACTAGATTACAACTTTTAAAATTATAGAAATTGAAATTATAGGTTTTAAATAGTAATTAGGATTAAATTATAAGTTTCTTCTCAAACAATAGGAATCAAATTTGTAGTTTAGCAAAATTTATGGAATGAACATAATATTCACGATGTCAACAGTGAATTTGTTTAAAGAGGAGAAGAATATAATCTACAAAAGGAAAACCACACGCAACGTGTGGTTAATGTGTAACAACCGGCTATATTGGTTAAGCTAGTAAATTTGAGAGTATAATTTAAGTGCTTGTCACACGTAAAGCTAGAAAGATATATTTACAAATAAAGAAAAAGGATTTTGGGAAAAACAAACATGCTTAAGATAATTACACATTGATTTTGATTTCACGAAGGTCGTTAAAATAAAAGAAAAGTTTGACCTATTGATCAAGTGTTATGAACTAAATAGGAAGTCTAATTTTTCTTATATTCAATTTAATTTAACAGTTCATCGTTAATTATTATGCATATGAATATAAGTATATCTTCGAATTGTTATAAAAAAAATGTACTTGAAAATTAAATAAAATGTACCATACAAAATTAAAAATTGATATACAATGTGCCAATAAGGTTTAGGAGTCCTTTGCTTTCCCTAGGCTCGTGACCTTAACCACGTCAAACACATTAATTTGAATTTTGACATGAATCAACCCTCTTGTTAAGTCGGGATTGAGGCACTATTTCTTCGATTTCTTTTCTGTTTAGTAGGACAATACTCAAACAATTATAAAATCTACGAGTTTAAATATAATTATGAAACATGTTGTTATGTCTCTTTCATATTTAATTAGGAATGAAAAGATCATTAGAAAAAAGGCCTTATATGGAAATTTTGGACAAATGGTTTTCCTTTTTTCTTATATACAATATATCAATAATTAACACTAAAAGAAATAAAGAAGAAAAGACTCGTCGTCTTGTCTTCCTCAAATCCTTATATATATAGAGAGAGAGACACACACACACACAATTCTTATTCTCAAACTCAAAATGTTGGAATTATAAAACTCTCTCTCAGCTATGAGCTTGAGCTCTGCCATGGCTACAAATTGGAAGCTTTTTTTTTTTTGTTGTTGAACCAAATTAAAAAGAGAGAGCTTCAACGTTATTACTTAGTATTCTAAAACTGAGCTTCCACTTCAACTATATCAATGAATCAACTTCAATTCTTCAACTCCTTTTCTCTTCCAAGTGAGTTCTCCCTCTCCCACTTCTAACTTCACTTTTTTCCTCTTTCTGTCAACTTTAAAGTGATCTTTTTTTTTTTTTTTTTTGAAATAAAGTTAATTGGATTCGCCAAAGCGAGTATGACTCATATACATCAAGTTTAATCTCGAGCTTACTAGCATATATATATATATATATACATATCATTGAAAAGCTTCGTGTATTGTAACACTTTGGGATGTGTTGTGTGAAAAATCTTTGTGTTTTGAGATGTCTCACACATCTCATAATAGTATAGAAAATTCATAAATTTGAAGTCAAAATGAGTATAGATCAACTGACATAAAATTTATAGTATTGACTTTGAGCCACTACAAGAAAATAGGCTTCTCTCGACACACAAAACAGTTGGCAATAACTAGAAAGAGCATCGACAGATGATCCACCAATGGGCAAACTGTTGTCAACAGATTAGTTGGGAGAAAGACATCGAGAGAAAACCTTCCGACACTAAAAGTAACTCGTTGGCAAATATTTTCATAACTTCCAACGGTATAAATACATCGTCATATGAGTTAGTATCTTAAACAAGAAAACAAGAAATATATTTTACTATACCTAAACGAAACACTTCGACGAACACGATCATCGTAAATTCAATACATTTTACTTAAATTAACCATTTTAGCATGAAAAAAAACAACCAATGTACACAAGTAAAGCAACTTTAATAAATTTTTACAATTGAAAAGCTTTAAGACAATTTGATAAAACATTGCCCTTAACTAAAATTACCTATTGAAAAGCTTCAAACCAAAATTACATAGTGTATGACAATTTCCTAAATACCCCTACCCACAGCCAATATATTAGCTAAACTATGCAAACATCACTTTAAACCAAAATTAACTAAAATGTAACAATTTTCTAAACACAGGCAAAACAAAACACCCCCTCCCCTAACCAAACATAACGTTGACATAAATTAGTATATTCATCTTGACTAGCATCATTATATATGTTTCTTAAAAGTTAAAAGTTTATATTAAGATGAAATAATATCATATAACTATTAGGATTTTGACGTGGATGTGGATTGGTAGAATATTAACATGTTAGGGGTATTTGGTTAGCGATAAAAGCAAAGAATTTAGTTGTTATTTAAGGTAGTTGACACGAATAACGATGTGAAAAATATGAGTATTTTGGTGAAAAATGTGAGTTGATGAGAATAACGAGTTAATAATCCTCTTTAATTATTGATGAATCAAACAATAGTTTACTTTTTTTTTACCCACCCAATTTAACCTCCCGAAATTTATCAATTCACCAGTTCCTCGAAGAATAGATATGATGTATCAATGTGTTAGGGATGAGGTGCAAGGTGACATATTTAAAGATTTGCATATTCATTGTCTTTGTCAAGAAAAATGCGCCATTAGGAGATTTTATCAATTTACTCATAAAAAACGAAAGAGAGAGATTTACCTAATTTGCATTTTTTTTTTTTTACTATTTTCATGATTAGCCTTTTATTGCTATTAATTCAAATTGATTAGCTATTATTACCAAAAATTTGGAACGTAAGTTTTTAAAAATGATTAACAACAATAAATCTCCAACTTTATGATTTTTTAGTACGAATTGAGATAGAGTGATATGAACTTAAAACCAAACCTCCTCTTCTATTATATATAAATGTCAGCCGAGCTTGAGCTTAAATTTTTATAGGTCTAAACACTATTTTTATTTTGTATGTATCAGAAAGTGACTAATAGATAATGCTCAAAAGAAATAATTATCATTGTACAAGAAAAAACAAAATTATCATTATCAATGTTATTTTGATGCCTCGAGTGAGGTTTCCTTATATAAGCAATTTCTTAAAAGAATGAAAATCCCGTTTTTATCCAAGCGAGAATGACAGGTTATGCCCACTAAATATAACGGACGGTTTGGAGAGTAATTCAACGGGACCCACAATAATAATAATAATTCCAAAGTACAGAATACGACGTCGTTTAACTTTTTACTCACCGAAACGAATCCATGGGCCCAACACATTTCACGGCCCATTTCAAATACTTGGGCCTAACCCTTAAAAGGGTATTTTGGGTATAATACCTAAATTTCATTTATATGACTAATTGCATTGTATTATGTGTTATGCCACTAAGGTTTCTTTTGTACGATTATTACGTGATAAAATGTCTGAATCTCTTATCGCAATGGAAAGAATGTTATGTCAAAACATCCTTAAAAGTTTACGAATTGTTTTAGATCAATTATTTAACAGGTCGATGAGATAATAGTATTGAACTGTTATAAATTTACAGAAACAGAGTACTTAGAAATTATTGTTAAGAAGCTTAGTCATTAATTTTAAGAAAATTACATAAGATGATAAAAAAATTTAAAAAACATAATTTATAGCACTTTTTTTTTTACATATTGCAAATATAACAAATATGACAAGTAATTAATAATATTATATGGCTATCAAATTTCATGAGATAACTATCGAAGAGATATCGAGATTATATGTAGTAACATGGATCCTATCAAGCAAACATCCCCTAATCTTGTGAAGAAGAGATAAAAATGATTTTTAATTTATAGATGAATCATATCTTAAAGTCCGATTTATTTATTTATTTGTTTCAAAAGAGGATGACTTATTTATTTATTTATTTTGAAGCTAACGTTCGACAAATCTGTTGCAGTTTATAAGCTTTCTCAATTAGGCGCGAACTGGCAATGGCGGGAATTTGATTCGACATCGTCGTGTTTGTGGGAGTGTATAAGTATAGGGGTGCACTTAGTGTTCCTGGGAAGTTTGTTAATTCAAATTCTTCAAAGCTTTGTTAGTTGGATATGGAATTCTTTCGATGTAGAAAGCAAATCGACGGATCAAGCTGCGGAAAATTGTCCCATCAGCCGGAAACTGAGTGTTTCTTACAGAGCCATTGTAGGTTGCTCCTTCTCGATGTTGGTGATTCATGTTCTTATGGTTTTCGTTTTGCAAAATGGAAGTGTTTCTCATTGCAATTCCAGAATCGAAGTTCTTTCTTCAGAGATAACGCGAGTGATTGCTTGGGGAGGAGCGATTTTCGCAGTTTTTAGGGTTTTACGCGATAAATCCGTCAAGTATCCTTGGATTCTAAGAGGATGGTGGTTTTGCAGCTTTGTTTTGTTGATTGTTCATGTGGGTTTGGATGCGTATTTTGGAAATGTAAAGCACTTGGGAGTGCAAGTGCAAGATTATGCCGAGTTTTTCAGCATTCTTCCATCGATTTTTCTGTTTGGACTTTCAATCTATGGGCATACAAACATAGTTTTCAATGTTCATAATGGCTTGGAAGACCCACTTCTTACGGAGAAATGCTTAGATCAAGAGAGGGATGAGAAGGATTCTCCTTATGGCAGGGCTACGCTTTTTCAACTCATTACCTTCTCGTGGCTCAATCCCCTGTTTGCTGTTGGATATACGAAACCTCTAGAACAAGTGGACATACCAAATGTTTGTAAGATTGATTCTGCAGAATTTTTATCCCATTCCTTTGACGATACACTAAATTTTGTAAGGAAGAAGAACAATAGCACAAAACCGTCAATATACGAAACAATATATTTGTTTGGTCGAAAGAAAGCTGCAATAAATGCTTTGTTTGCTGTGATAAGTGCTGCAACATCATATGTAGGACCTTACCTTATTGATGACTTTGTGAATTTCCTCACTCAGAAGAAAATGCGGACCCTATCAAGTGGATATCTTCTCGCACTTGCCTTTGTTGGCGCGAAGACGATCGAGACAATAGCTCAGAGGCAATGGATTTTTGGTGCACGTCAACTGGGTCTTCGTCTTCGAGCTGCTTTGATATCTCACATATACCAAAAGGGGTTGCGTCTGTCAAGCCGATCTCGTCAAAGTTGCAGCAGTGGGGAGATCTTGAACTACATGAGTGTTGATATCCAAAGAATCACGGACTTCAGTTGGTACTTGAACACTTTATGGATGTTACCTATACAAATTTCATTAGCTATGTACATTTTGCATACAAATCTGGGTGTGGGGTCACTGGGTGCATTAGCAGCAACTCTAATAGTCATGTCCTGCAACATACCAATGACCAGAATTCAGAAAAGTTATCAGACGAAGATAATGGAAGCTAAAGATAATAGGATGAAAACAACTTCAGAAGTTCTTAGAAACATGAAAACACTCAAGCTTCAAGCATGGGATACTCAGTACCTCCAAAAACTAGAAAGCTTAAGGAAAGTGGAGCATCATTGGTTATGGAAGTCGTTGAGATTAATGGGAATTTCAGCTTTTGTTTTCTGGGCAGCACCCACTTTTATCTCCGTTACAACGTTTGGGGTGTGTGTCTTACTGAGAATTGAATTGACTGCTGGAAGAGTCTTATCTGCTCTGGCTACCTTCCGTATGCTACAAGATCCCATATTCAATCTCCCCGACTTACTCTCTGCTCTTGCACAAGGCAAAGTCTCGGCGGATAGAGTTGCTTCATACCTACACGAGGATGAAATACAGCAGGATTCCATCACTTATGTTTCTAGAGATATAACAGAATTTGATATAGAAATAGACAATGGAAAATTCAGTTGGGACCTTGAAACAAGAAGGGCATCTCTTGATCAGATAAACTTAAAAGTAAAAAGGGGGATGAAGGTGGCAGTATGTGGGACTGTTGGTTCGGGAAAGTCTAGCCTGCTCTCTTGCATACTTGGTGAAATAGAAAAGCTCTCAGGAACAGTAAAGATCAGTGGTACGAAGGCCTATGTTCCTCAGTCTCCTTGGATACTGTCAGGAAATATTAAAGAGAACATTCTTTTTGGAAATGAATATGAAAGTATTAAGTATAACAGAACCATTAATGCATGTGCTCTGGCAAAAGACCTTGAGTTGTTTTCTTGTGGGGACTTAACTGAAATTGGAGAAAGAGGGATAAATATGAGTGGAGGACAAAAGCAGAGGATACAAATTGCTCGTGCAGTTTATCAGGATGCTGATATTTATCTCCTTGACGATCCTTTCAGTGCAGTTGACGCTCATACAGGAACTCAACTCTTTGAGGTTAGTCAGGATGTACTGTAAAGGATTAGTGCACAATACCAAAACTGTATTAACTTGTTTGTGAAATGTTTTAACTTGAATCAACATCCTAATAAAACGTTGTTATTTCCATCTTGCCTTATAGGACTGTCTAATGGGTGCTCTCAAGGAGAAGACCATAATTTATGTAACCCATCAAGTTGAATTTCTACCAGCCGCTGACCTAATCCTGGTTAGTGAAATGCCACGAAAGTGTTCTCTTTTTCTTTTCTTAGTTGTTTCAAAATACTTGACTATTTATGTTTTCTTAATTATCTGAATAACTATCAACTGCATAAGTGGATTTAGGCCAACCCATCATGTTCCGGGAAAGGGAATTCAGCTCGGATTTATCTTGAATGATAGAGAAATTATTCTCCAAAAACTACTTGATTTTGGGAATTGTATATTACCAAAAAACTTTATGAAGTCATTGATGTTTGTGATTGATATTTTCTGATCACAAAGATTGGTACATTTTGTAATAAACATTTGGCAGGTGATGCAAAATGGAAGAATTGCTCAAGCTGGAGGATTTGAAGAACTTTTGAAACAAAACATAGGGTTTGAAGTTTTAGTTGGTGCTCATAGTCAAGCTTTAGAGTCCATCGTCACAGTTGAAAACTCAAGTAGAAGACCTCAACTAACAAATACCGAAAAAGAATTGTATGAAGATTCTACCGTGAATGTGAAGCCTAAGAACTCACAGCACGATTTAGTGCAGAATAAAATTTCTGCAGAGATAACAGATAAGGGAGGAAAATTGGTTCAAGAGGAAGAGAGAGAGAGAGGAAGTATTGGTAAAGAAGTGTACTTGTCCTATTTAACCACTGTGAAAAGAGGAGCATTCATTCCAATCATAATCTTGGCACAGTCATCATTCCAAGCTTTACAGGTAACTAGTAACTACTGGATTGCATGGGCTTGTCCGACTACAAGTGATACAGAAGCAGTAATTGGGATAAATGTCGTATTATTAGTTTATTCACTACTTTCTATTGGAGGTTCACTATGTGTGCTTGTGCGAGCTATGATAGTAGCCATAGTAGGACTTCAGACAGCACAAACACTTTTCACAAATATGTTACGCAGTATACTCCGGGCACCAATGGCATTCTTTGACTCAACTCCAACTGGTAGGATTATAAATCGGGTGAGTTTAACATACAATTCAGCTTATGATAACTATATATTTAGTTTACATATAATTTATTAAAATGAGAAATAGAAGGAAGAAAAAACAATAAGTTATAATGTTTTTATGACGAAGACACTAATGATTATGTTAGGTAGAATAGTTCCCAGGGCTTTAATCCTTACTTGTATTTTCATTGCAGGCATCCACTGATCAAAGCGTTTTAGATTTGGAAATGGCTATGAGGTTGGTTTGGTGTGCACTTGCAATAATTCAGATGACAGGCACCATTGTAGTAATGTCTCAGGTAGCATGGGAAGTGTTTGCTATTTTCATTCCTATTACTGTGGCTTGCATCTGGTTCCAAGTGAGTAACGAAACCCCTATAAACTTTTGTGTTTACATTTTCCTAATGTCTTTGAGTAGAGGACTTATAATTTAAGCTCTTATTATGTCAGCAATATTACACACCTACAGCACGAGAACTTGCTCGTTTATCTGGGATACAACGAACTCCAATCCTCCACCACTTTGCAGAATCCCTGGCAGGAGCAGCAACTATTCGCGCCTTCAATCAGGAAGATAGATTTCTCAAAACTAACCTTGGTCTTATTGATGACCATTCAAGGCCTTGGTTTCATAATGTTTCGGCGATGGAATGGCTTTCTTTCAGATTGAACTTACTATCAAATTTTGTTTTTGGATTTTCATTGGTGTTGTTAGTAACTCTTCCCGAAGGAACTATTAATCCAAGTGAGTTTCTTGCCTACATGTTTTACCATGAAAGAAATCACGAGCCAACTATTTTAGGGAATGCACTTAACATTTTCTTGGGAATTTTTTTAAAAAAAAATGTTCCTGTAGCTATATTTCACTGAGGGTAGATTTACTGAAACAAACTTTAGTATCTTATAGCCTAATTAAATAGAATTACACATTTACAAAGAATTGGAACCTCTTCAGGTCTTGCAGGCTTGGCTGTAACTTACGGGATAAACTTGAATGTTTTGCAAGCTACTGTTATTTGGAACATATGCAACGCGGAGAATAAAATCATTTCTGTTGAAAGAATTCTTCAATATTCAAAAATAAAAAGTGAGGCACCACTTGTTATTGAAAATTGCAGACCACCAAGCAATTGGCCTCAAGATGGGACCATTTGCTTCAAAAATTTGCAGGTGAACCTCCATAGCAATGTGTATAAAATTTAGCAAAAGAAAATTCTAAATTACTTGTGGCATATAATCGTTGCCCGATACTTAAACTTAACAAATTTGCATGTTTAACAATATGATTTGATTTAGTTTAATGCCTTGTCTGAGCTTTGGTTAATAGATTATTTTCTAATTATGATCTTGGTTTGATTTTGTTGGATTGGAGCCCTTTGTTGTAGTTGCTTTTGGACTCTCTTGTCCTTTGTTTTTGTTGGTCTCCTTTGATTCCCCTTGTATCCTGTTCATTCTTTCTTAATAAAAGTTTGATTTCCTATTCCAATATATATATATATATATATATATAGACGTGTGTGTATTGTGTTTCGATTAGAAGTACAAGTTTTATGCGGATACAATTTTCTTTCTAATGAGCTTCAACCTTAATTTTGTAGATCCGTTACGCGAACCATCTCCCGGATGTCTTGAAAAACATCAGTTGCACCTTCCCAGGAAGGAAAAAAGTAGGTGTTGTAGGAAGGACAGGCAGTGGAAAATCAACTCTTATACAAGCAATTTTTAGGATTGTTGAACCTAGAGAGGGAAGCATCATGATAGATGGGGTTGACATTTGCAAGATAGGCCTCCATGACCTGAGGTCAAGGTTAAGTATCATCCCTCAAGACCCTTCCATGTTTGAAGGAACAGTTAGAGGAAACCTCGACCCACTAGAGAAATATACTGACCAGGAAATTTGGGAGGTAACTTTTCTTCTCTGTTGATCTGTATTGCTTATAACGAAAAAGAAAGAAAAAACAATAAGGATTAGTATTCTGAGAGGGTTTCTCTAATTTGAGCTACTAGTAGCTGTCATGAATAGATACCATACAACAATGAATGTATCTAAGAAAATAACAATGATAATAATGTTGAACGGCTAGTTTACTGTGCTTTTACTTTCTCAGGCGTTAGACAAATGTCAATTAGGTGCTTTGGTGCGTGCAAAGGACGAGAGGTTGAGCTCTTCAGGTTGGGCCTGCCAAATTGAATTTGATTACATTAAATGGGAAATGTGGTAACATGGCTTTTCTAATGCATCGTACTTTCATTTTTGTATTTTGGCAGTGGTTGAAAATGGAGAAAATTGGAGTGTGGGTCAACGGCAACTATTTTGTCTCGGAAGGGCATTGCTTAAGAAAAGCAGCATTCTTGTCCTTGATGAAGCAACAGCCTCCATTGATTCCGCAACAGATGGCATCATACAAAACATCATTAGCCAAGAATTTAAAGATCGAACCGTAGTTACCATAGCTCATAGAATCCACACAGTTATAACCAGTGATTTTGTCTTGGTCCTCAGTGACGGTGGGTTTGAAGTTCTTTCTCATTCATATATAATCTTGCTGTCTAGTGTTTGTGTTGGTTACTTCGCTGAAAAGATTTTGATATATAGTAAGTTAGAGACTCAACAACTATTGTTTTCATTGAGCAGGAAGAATTGCAGAGTTCGACTCACCGAAAATGCTTCTCAAACGAGAAGATTCATTTTTCTCTAAACTAATAAAAGAGTACTCCACGAGATCTCAAAATTTCAATAGTCTAGCAAATCAAAGGCGTGAATAGAGCTTTCTAAGCAGCTCAAAGAACCAAAATGATACTGGCCATCAAAGAAACCAAGAACTGCAGTCTACAATGGCGATCAAGGTATGCATATTCGAAAAGTATAAGTAATTTTCGATTCGTAACCTCGAGTTGATTCTAGGATAAGTTAGGTGCACCTGAACAAAATAGGAAACGAAACGCTAAGAATATATTAGTAGGAAATTGTCCACTATAATCTTTTTAAGATGACAATGAAATAGCAGAAGCCACCTAGCTAAGATTTCATCTGATCTGCTGATTAGAAACTTATAGTCTTTTATTCTTTTGAGAATAAGGTTACCATGTAATAATAATATCTATACAACAAATTTAACTTTGCCATTAGCCAACGTGAATACAACTCTTAAAGAACAATATCCTACCACTTGTCCACCCCCCCCCCCCCCCCCCCTCCCCTCCCCCAAAAAAAGGGACCTGCAGATTTCTGTGGATTTAAATCCCCATGTGTGTGTGTTTTTTTTAATTAAATAGTGACATAGTTAAATAATGAAACTCATGGTTTTGGTTTGCATGTAAAGTGGAATCATCCTTCTGAAAAGCGACTTTATTAAGATTTGATACTCTATATTTATGTTTAGATCATTATAACAATTAATATGGACAGATGTAAAGTCTGTGTGCTTATATTAAATTATGATTATTGGTTGTCCTTTTACAATCTATGACCTACCGGAGATTTGGTAATAATGACACACAGGTACAGAAAAAAAATAATAATAAAGTTTTCAAGATAGATTGAAATGAAGCAGGATTTTTTGGTCTTAGCAATTCAAATAGTGGTGATATGCTTTGCCAGTATAGATATTAAATGTAGAGTAATCAAGGAATAACAATGCATAAGGTCTCAAATGTTCTAATAAACCATGTTATTTCATCAAAGATTATGCTTTATTTATGTTCGATATTTTCATGGCATTCGATTATCTAAAAAGAATAAAAAGAAAACATGGATATCGATACATATAAATTCTAATTATCAACTATTAAAGTTGCTTCAGGTTTGAGTAAGGACAGCCTACATCAAATCTGACTCAACCAACCTAAAAAAACAAAAGTCATTTATTAAAAAAAGTGCATATAACAGCTTTCTTTAAACAAATTTAGTAAAATAAAATCAAATAGCTATGCGTTGTCAATTAGAATTTCCACATTCCCCAAAATCATTTTAATAATTTATTTTCATATGATTTAGACCATACAGAAAAGCTTTTCTTTCTGCTTCTGCCCAATAATAGGGTTAATCATTTCATTTTTTATTCTTTTTAAATTTTATGATATTAAATTTGTGTTCACTTATTTATTGAAGTTTGTTTTTTTATCAGTCGATGATATCTAGTATGTCCAAACTCCTATAATATTACTTCTTTCTTAAAGAATTGTTGTGTTTTCTTCGTATTTCAAATCTATATATAAACACTTTTTCATCTTTAAATTTTTTATTTTGTTAGTATTTTTAACCATTTTAAAAAACCAAGTGAAGTATTGATAATTAAAAAAAAATCAAAAATAGAATATTTGATCAAATATTTACCCTCCATAGAAAAATTAAGTATTTGATAAGTTTTGAATTTTAGTGATTTTATTTTAATTAGTTTATCAAATTTTCTATATTTAAAAAAACCATATTTTTAGCTAAGATCCCCATATTAATATTTTAGATGTATTTAATTACTACATTTGCAACGACTCTAAACAAAATCAATATCAAACATGATTTCTTTCCTTAAAAAGAGCAACAAATAATGAGTAATTAACTAATACATCTTATTACTCTCACCAAGTCATAAGATTGACTAATAAAGCACTCGAATGAATACATTAAGTCGATGATATAGTTACCAATCTAAAATCTATAATCTTACGAATTCTCTTGGCCTCGTGGTATCAAATCAATTGATGCAAGTACGAAAATAAAGACAAAAAAATAATAACTTTATTTTATTAATTAGAAAACATGTCACCAAACGTGGTAGGTAATTTGTAGCCATATTGTTATAGAATGAAGCGTTAGAGGCCATATTTTAGCAACGCATCGTACTCACAGCCCCACCTCTCAACAAACCATCATGCTCTGAAAGCGATTTTGAATGTTTATTCATCAATATATTTTCCACTAACACTCAACTTTTAACTTTTAGTCTTCAATGCTTTTTGGCCACCTCGAATCTTCTCTCTTTTTTTTTTTTTTTTTTTTTATAAAAAAATATATATTATTGTTATTATTTTTGTAATACTTTTCTCAGTGTTTGGATTTTACACGTAGATAGTAAATCAAGTAATATTATTATATTGGGATTAGAAGTCACTTTGAGATGATAATCAACCTACTCCATCGAAGGACGTATCCGACTTTGTGTTTGGTTAAGATCTACCTTGACCTTGGTTGAGGTTGAACATTTTCCCATGGACTCATTATAGTTCTAGGGTTATGTTTTGGGTTTGAGACATGCCCGAGGACATTAATTTGACTTTGGTGCAAACTAATTATCCTATATATCCCCTTGGAATAGGGTTAGGATTTTATATTTGGCCTAAACGTTGTTATTTGTATCTTCTTTTTCTTTTTTTTTACTGTTATTGATCAATAGATTGTATTCTTAAAATTACCGATACAAGTGATTATATATTTGAAGCTCCGAAATTTTGAATACATTACCTAGTAAAGTATTCATAATCATTTAGATTCACATGAATAATCATTTGGTTTTTTTCTTTTTTAAATTAAGATTGCAATCGCTACTTTTTATACATAAACGTGATATTCATTTTTTATTGATTTGATTTTTTTAATTAAAAATCATGTCGATCGTTTGTATAATCATAATATTAGTTTTGAATGTGCTTTTTTCAATAATAATAACAATGATAAATAAATTATTCATACTTTATAGAAAAAAAAATTACTAAGAAACAAAAATATTATTTCTCGCAATTACTTTTTTTTTAGTTTAAGAAGAAACACTTTTTTTTTTTAATTTGGCTAGAAATAAAACTGATATCTTATTAAAAGAAATGCAAATCACAAATGTGGTCAGTCTTTTTCATCTTTTGGACACTGCTTTTCCTTTTCTATGTATGTATAATATTATAACAATTAATAAGATTAATTATAAAAAGAAGAAAAAGAACGACTTGTCATCTACCTCAAATTCTTATATATATACACACACACAAACAACACCAATTCTAAAACTCAAAATAATGATGACTTATATAATTCTCTCTCTCTCTCTCTCTGCGCTATGAGAGCAGCCATGGCTAGAAATTAGAAGCTTTTTTGTGGCACAACAAAAAGAGGTTCAACATTAAGCTTCACTTCAACCATGTCTACAATGACTCGCCTTCAATTCGCCTTCAACTCTTTTTCTCCTTCAAGTGAGTTCTCTCTCTCTCTCTCTCTCATGGTTTTTGTTTCTTCAGAGTACAACCACTAAAAACTAAACCTAACCCATTGAAATCTTTTTCTTCGTATCACTGCCTTATAAACAACATTTTCTTGTATTAGATGATTACTGTTGATGTAACACTACGGAATTTGAAGATGAAGAGATTTATCAAACTTTAAAATTAGAGAACATCTGATGTCAAAATGAGTAACATAAAATTTATACACTAAAAGTGTTCAATTCTATTATGTTTTAAATAATTAACCGTAAGATTAAAAAATGAATTAATTTACAAGAATTATATCGTATTATTTTTTAGGATTTGATGTGAAAAGAAATTGGTTGATAGATAGAATATTAATATAAGTTAGAGATGATATCAATGTCACAAATTGCCCACATTGAAACTTTTGTCTCTTTCTCATAATTAACCTACGAAGAGTGAGAGATATTAGATTTAGTTCTATAAATTTTTCATGAAAAATAAAACTTTGAAAATATAAAATCCAAAATCCAAAATATGAGGAAAAAGAAAAAAAGAAACAGTAACCAAAATTAAAAATTTGAAAGTACGAGAATAACAATAAAACAATTCTCTTTAAATATTTTCAAGATTTTTATCATTTAAAATAATTTTTTATTATATATTACTTGTGACCAAACTCTCATTCACTCACTCACATCCCTATATACTAAAATATTTATTTGTGCTTTTTCCTTTATTTTTTACACCTCGAAGAGAGGGTTTCCACTTTCCATATAAGAACGATTTCCTAAAAGATGAACGTCCCGTTTTTATCTAAGCGGGACTGAGGGAGGGATGATAGAGGGAATAAGACTAACGGGCGGTGTGGACAATAATTCATTGGGCCCTACCTTTAATAATTCAAAGGTACGAGGGACGACGTCGTTTTCTTCCCATCCCTTTTAGAACCTCACTTTAGTAACCAAACTGAATTCATGGGCCCAACACATTTCTTCACGGCCCATTTCATTTATTTGGGCCTAACCCTAAAAGGGTATAATAGCAAGACTCATAACTTTGTAACACATACTACATTCTTTCCCATATTTACCCTCCTTCACTACTCTCTTGTTCTTCGAAAAAATTGGTAATCCGATCCATTCGAATTATTCAATTCAAATCGTAAGTGTTGGGTTGGATTAAATTGTATTGGGTTATAAGATTTGAAAAAAATAATTTGAGATGGATGGTCGGATTATGCAAGTAAAGGGTCGGATTGACTCGGTCCAATCCAATTATATATATATATATATAACCGGTTCATCTTTTGCCAACTCCGAAACTTTGAGTTGGTCCATAATTTTTTTCAATTGAAATCTATTTTTGTTACTCGACTATTTAGTCAAATCCTCTAAACTTGTATTAGTAGTTGTGGACGAAAATATTTAAAATTTGTTCGTGATAATTTTAAACTCCATAGAATAAAACAAACGTGATGTTTTTATTATTATTAATTTATTTTTATAGTTGCAACATCTAACTATCTTTTGCATTTTAAAATTGATTTGCTCTATCTCATTATATTCTCTAAATTTAAATAAAAATATTATCCCTTGCATCTTTTTGAAAAAATTAAATTTATCTCCTAATGGGATTATATTTTCGTTTGAAAAATATTTAAAGCAAAATATACATTTTTCTCTACACTCCCGGTTTCTTCATTTGTTCCGAATTTTAGTTTCACTCACACTTGCATCTTTTTTTCTCCCGTAAAATCCATATATTGAAGGTATTTTTCTTTTTTGCCTTTCCATTTTGTAATTCCTTTATTTTATTTACTTTCAAATAGAATGATGCTTCCTTATTTTCGTTGTGAATTGATAATTAATAAATAGAAAAAAAAAACAATAATTAGTTTCATTTAACATGATTTACGTTATGAATTTTAGTTTATAGTGTGATTTAATCTAACTTTTAATAACTTACTTCATAAACCTTGATATATATTAAATTGGTCCTTTTTTAAGGAGGGTATCAAATTAGTTTGTAGAATGATAATGAAATTTATATAAATTAAGTGTATGTTCAAAATTGAAAATTCAATTGGATGAAAAATTGGAAAATAAAAAACTAAAGTTATGACCAAATCAATTCAAATTTGAAAGACCTAAATTTAAATCCTTAATTTTAGGAAAGTTAAAAAGTATATTTTTTTAACTTCTTACGTTATTTATTTATTTAATATTATTATTTTAAATTTTGATTGATTTATTTATTTATTATTTTTTGAAGCAATGTTCGACAAAGCCGTTGCAGTTTACAATCTTTGTCAGTTAGGCACGAACTGGCGGTGGCGGGAATTTGATTCGTCATCACCATGTTTGTGGGAGTATATTAGCATAGGGGTGCAATTAGGCTTCTTGGGAGTTTTGTTCATTCGATTTCTTCAGACATGTGTGTGTTGGATATGGAATTCTTTCGATGTAGAAAGCAAATCGACGGATCAAGCTGCGGAAAATTGTCCCATCAGCCGGAAATTGAGTGTTTCTTACAGAGCCGGTGTAGGTTGCTCCTTCTTGATGTTGGTGATTCATGTTCTTATGGTTTTTGTTTTGCAAAATGGAAATGTTTCTCGTTGCAATTCCAGAATCGAAGTTCTTTCTTCAGAGATAACGCGAGTGATTGCTTGGGGAGGAGCGATTTTCGCAGTTTTCAGGGTTTTACGTGATAAATCCGTCAAGTATCCTTGGATTCTAAGAGGATGGTGGTTTTGCAGCTTTGTTCTGTTGATTGTTCATTTGGGTTTGGATGCGTATTTCGGAAATGTAAAGCACTTGGGAGTGCAAGATTATGCCGAGTTTTTCAGCTTTCTTCCATCGGCTTTTCTGTTTGGACTTTCAATCTATGGGCATACAAACATAGTTTTCAATGTTCATAATGGCTTGGAAGACCCACTTCTTCTGGAGAAATGCTTAGATCAAGAGAGGGATGAGAAGGATTCTCCTTATGGCAGGGCTACGCTTTTTCAACTCGTTACCTTCTCGTGGCTCAATCCCCTGTTTGCTGTTGGATATACGAAGCCTCTAGAACAGGAGGACATACCAGATGTTTGTAAGATTGACTCTGCCAATTTTTTATCGCATTCCTTTCTCGAGACACTAAATTTTGTAAGGAAGAACAATAGCACAAAACCATCAATATACAAAACAATATATTTGTTTGGTCGAAAGAAAGCTGCAATAAATGCTTTGTTTGCTGTGATAAGTGCTGCAACATCATATGTAGGACCTTACCTTATTGATGACTTTGTGAATTTCCTCACTCATAAGAAAATGCGAACCTTATCAAGTGGATATCTTCTTGCACTTGCCTTTGTTGGTGCAAAGACGATCGAGACGATAGCTCAGAGGCAATGGATTTTTGGTGCACGCCAACTGGGTCTTCGTCTTCGAGCAGCTTTGATATCTCATATATACCAAAAGGGGTTGCGTCTGTCAAGCCGATCTCGCCAAAGCTGCAGCAGTGGGGAGATCTTGAACTACATGAGTGTTGATATCCAAAGAATCACGGACTTCAGTTGGTACTTGAACACTGTATGGATGTTACCTATACAAATTTCATTAGCTATGTACATTTTACATACAAATCTGGGTGTGGGGTCACTGGGTGCATTAGCAGCAACTCTAATAGTCATGTCCTGCAACATACCAATGAACAGAATTCAGAAAAGTTACCAGACGAAGATAATGGAAGCTAAAGATAATAGGATGAAAACAACTTCAGAAGTTCTTAGAAACATAAAAACACTCAAGCTTCAAGCATGGGATACTCAGTACCTCCGAAAACTAGAAAGCTTAAGGAAAGTGGAGCACCATTGGTTGTGGAAGTCGTTGAGATTAAATGGAATTTCAGCTTTCGTTTTCTGGGGAGCCCCCACTTTTATCTCCGTTATAACGTTCGGGGTGTGTGTCCTACTAGGAATTGAATTGACAGCTGGAAGAGTCTTATCTGCTTTGGCTACCTTCCGTATGCTACAAGATCCCATATTCAGTCTCCCTGACTTACTCTCTGCTCTTGCACAAGGCAAAGTCTCGGCGGATAGAGTTGCTTCATACCTACATGAGGATGAAATACAACAAGATTCCATCACTTATGTTTCTAAAAATCAAACAGAATTTGATATAGAAATAGAAAATGGAAAATTCAGTTGGGACCTTGAAACAAGAAGGGCATCTCTTGATCAGATAAACTTAAAAGTGAAAAGGGGCATGAAGGTGGCAGTATGTGGGACTGTAGGTTCGGGAAAGTCCAGCCTACTCTCATGCATACTTGGTGAAATAGAAAAGCTCTCAGGGACAGTAAAGATTGGTGGTACAAAGGCATATGTTCCTCAGTCTCCTTGGATATTGTCAGGAAATATTAGAGAGAACATTCTTTTTGGAAATGATTATGAAAGTACTAAATATAACAGAACCATTAATGCTTGTGCTCTGGCAAAGGATTTTGAGTTGTTTTCATGTGGGGACTTAACTGAAATTGGAGAAAGAGGTATAAATATGAGTGGAGGACAAAAACAGAGGATACAAATTGCTCGTGCAGTTTATCAGGATGCTGATATTTACCTCCTTGATGATCCTTTCAGTGCAGTTGATGCTCATACAGGAACTCAACTTTTTGAGGTTAGTTAGGAACTTAGGATATCAAACAATGTAAGCAGTACTAATACAGTTTTAACTTGTACCTGAAATGTCTTAACTTGAATCAACAACCTAATGAAATGTTCTTATTGTTGTCATACCTGAAGGACTGTCTGATGGGTGCTCTCAAGGAGAAGACCATAATTTATGTAACCCACCAAGTGGAATTTCTACCGGCAGCAGACCTCATCCTAGTTAGTGAAATGCCATGAAAGTTTTCTCGTTTATTTTTTTTTTAATTTTTTTAAAATACTTCGTTATGCATGTTTTCTTAATTTTCTGAACAACTATCAACTGCATGCATGAGGTTTATCTTTAGTCATAGAGAAATTGTTCCCCAAAAACTACTTAAGTGATGAGAAGTATCAATCTTATTAATGTTTTGTGAATTCTATATTAGCAAAAACGTTTGAAGTAATTGACCTTTGTGAAATAGTTTCAGGTCTCTAAAATGGCCACGTTTTGTAATATCATTTGGCAGGTGATGCAAAATGGAAGAATTGCTCAAGCTGGAGGATTTGAAGAACTTTTGAAACAAAACATAGGGTTTGAAGTTTTAGTTGGGGCTCATAGTCAAGCTTTAGAGTCCATCGTCACAGTTGAAAACTCAGTTAGAAAACCTCAACTAACAAATGCCGAAAAAGAATTGTGTGAAGATTCTACTGTGAATGTGAAGCCTAAGAACTCACAGCACAATTTAGTGCGGAATAATAATTCTGCAGAGATAACAGATAAGGGAGGAAAATTGGTTCAAGAGGAAGAAAGAGAGAGAGGAAGCATTGGTAAAGAAGTGTACTTATCCTATTTAACCACTGTGAAGAAAGGAGCATTTGTTCCAATCATAATCTTGGCTCAATCATCATTCCAAGCTTTACAGGTAGCTAGTAATTATTGGATGGCATGGGCTTGTCCCACTACAAACGATACAGAAGTAGTAACTGGGATGAATTTCATACTGTTAGTTTATTCACTACTTGCAATTGGAAGTTCACTATGTGTTCTTCTGAGAGGCATGCTAGTAGCCATAACAGGACTTCAGGCAGCACAGACACTCTTCACAAATATGTTATGTAGTATACTCCGCGCACCAATGGCATTCTTTGATTCAACTCCAACTGGTAGAATTATAAACCGGGTAATTTTAACTTACAATTCAGCTTGTGATACTGGCTATATGTGTCAGTTACCTATCCTTCATTAAAAAATTTATTGACATATTACAAATAAATAGAATGAAGAGATTTAATTGTTATTGCAAGTATAAGTTATGTTCCCAAATCCCAACATTTGCCCAGGTGGACCTTAATGTTTTCATGAGGAAGACATTAGACGATTGTGCTAACCAGAATAATTCAAAGAATAGTTCCCATGACTTTAAATTTATATTTTACTTTGCAGGCATCCACTGATCAAACTGTTGTTGATTTGGAAATGGCAACGAGGTTGGGCTGGTGTGCGTTCTCAATAATTCAGATTCTTGGGACCATTGTAGTAATGTCTCAGGCAGCATGGGAAGTGTTTGCTATTTTTATTCCTATTACTGCGGCGTGCATCTGGTTTCAAGTGGGTAAAAAAAACCCTACAGACTTTTTACGTTTACATTTTTCTAAAGTCTGTGAGTACTTATAAATTAATCTCCAACTATGTCAGCAATATTACACACCTACGGCACGAGAACTTGCTCGGTTATCTGGGATACGACAAACTCCAATCCTCCACCACTTTGCAGAATCTCTATCAGGAGCAGCAACTATTCGTGCCTTCGATCAAGAAGATAGATTTTTCAAAACTAACCTTGGTCTCATTGATGATTTTTCAAGGCCTTGGTTTCATAATGTTTCAGCGATGGAGTGGCTTTCATTCAGATTGAACGTACTATCAAATTTTGTTTTTGGGTTTTCATTGGTTTTGCTGGTAACTCTCCCCGAAGGAATTATTAATCCAAGTGAGTTTTTTGTGTACATGTTTTACCGTGAAAGAAATCATAAACTAATTTTTTTTAGAATGCTTCTAACGTGTTCTTGTAGTTAAATATTTCACCGAGGGTAGGTTTGCTGAAACAAACTTTAATATCTTATAGCTGAACTATATAGGAGAATTACATATTTAACAAAGAATTGAAACTTTTCAGGTCTTGCTGGGTTGGCAGTAACATATGGGATAAACTTGAATGTTTTGCAAGCTAGTGTTATTTGGAACATATGCAACGCGGAGAACAAAATCATTTCAGTCGAAAGAATTCTTCAGTATTCGAAAATAAAAAGTGAGGCACCACTTGTTATTGAAAATTGCAGACCACCAAGCAATTGGCCTCAAGATGGGACCATTTGCTTCAAAAATTTGCAGGTGAACCTCCTTAGCAATATGTATAAAATTTAGCAAAAGAAAATTCTAGAGAATTTAGCCATATAACCATTTCCCGATGTAATTTGCATGTTAAACAATTTGATTTGATTAGGTTTAATGCCTTGTCGTGAGCTTCAGTTAATAGATCATGGTTTGATTTTGTTGGATTGGAGCCCCTTATTGTAATTTCTCTTGGGTTCCCTCTTTCCCTTTGTTTTTATCGGCTTCCTTTGATTCCCCTTGTATTCCTTTCATTCTTACTCCAGCTTATATATGATTTGATTAGAAGTACAAGTTCTACGTACATACAATTTTCTTTCTAATGAGCTTCAACCTTTTGTAGATCCGTTATGCAGACCATTTCCCGGATGTCTTGAAAAACATCAGTTGCACTTTCCCAGGAAGGAAGAAAGTGGGCGTTGTGGGAAGGACAGGCAGTGGAAAATCTACACTCATACAAGCAATTTTTAGAATTGTTGAACCTAGAGAGGGAAGCATTGTAATAGATGGGGTTGACATTTGCAAGATAGGCCTCCATGACCTGAGATCAAGGTTAAGTATCATCCCTCAAGACCCTTCCATGTTTGAAGGAACAGTTCGAGGAAACCTCGACCCACTAGAGCAATATACCGACCAGGAAATTTGGGAGGTAACCTTTCTTCTCTGCTGATCTGTATTGCTTATAACGAAAAAGAAGAAAGAAAATATATATTATTTTGTGGGGTTTCTCTAATTGGAGCTACTTGTAGCTATCATGAATAGATACCATATACCAACGATTTTATCTAAGAATTAACTATAATAGTAATATTGAATGGCTGGTTTACTGTGTTGTTACTTTCCCAGGCGTTAGACAAATGTCAGTTAGGTGATTTGGTGCGTGCAAAGGACGAGAAGTTGAGCTCTTCAGGTTGGGCTTGCTAAATTTAATTTGATTACATTAAATGGAAAATGAGGTAACAAGGCTTTTCTAATGCATCATAGTTTCATATTTTGACAGTGGTTGAAAATGGAGAAAATTGGAGCGTGGGTCAACGACAATTATTTTGTCTTGGAAGGGCACTGCTCAAGAAAAGCAGCATTCTCGTCCTTGATGAAGCAACAGCCTCCGTTGATTCCGCAACAGATGGCATCATACAAAACATTATTAGTCAAGAGTTTAAAGATCGAACCGTGGTTACTATAGCTCATAGAATCCACACAGTTATATCCAGTGATCTTGTCTTGGTCCTAAGTGATGGTGGGTTTGAAGTTCTTTCCTATTCATATTTAAAATTGCTATTTATTCTTTATATTGGTTACTTTGTATTGTTAGCTACTAAACAACTATTGTTTTCATTGAGCAGGAAGAATTGCAGAGTTCGACTCACCAAAAATGCTTCTCAAACGAGATGATTCATTTTTCTCTAAACTAATAAAAGAGTACTCCACGAGATCTCAAAACTTCAATAGCCTAGCAAATAAAAGGTATGAATAGAGCTTCTAAGCAACTCTAATGACATTGACGTTGTCAAAGTCTAGAATGAGATCGAGGTATGCATATCCGAAAAGTAAAAATCGTTGTCGATATGTTACCTCAACTTGATTTTAGGGTAAGGTAGGTGCACGAGATAGGAAATGAAATGTTAAGATAAACATTAATGGAAAATATTCCATTTTAATCTTTTTACGATGACGATGAAATAGCTGAAGTCACATAACTATATTCTCAAGATTTTGGCCGACTTTCTGATGATTACAAGCTTGTAGTCTTTATTTGTTTGAAAATAAGATCATAGACAAATTCAATTTTTTGCTTTCTAATTGGTGCTGTTAGCCAACCTAAATATAGTTTGAATTATTTGATAATAGATTTAAATAACTTTTGAAAGCATCCTTCTGTTAGAATTCCCTCTCCTTAATGGATAAGGTTACCAATGGAGAATTCTTTCTCATCTATAATTGAAAATAGAGATGATTGGATTTGCACCAATAGAAATCATAAACTTGATACATTGATGGCAGAAAATTGAGCATCTCAGAGAAGAGAAAGCCTTGTGGCTTCTTTTTAGATGAGTTCTGGTGATGGGTTTTCATATTTTTGTAAATTCAATCAGTTTCTGAACCGGTTTATTTGATATGGAAAAAAATGTCTAATTGTCACACAAAATGTTAGATTGTTACTCGAATTAATATGAACAATTATGAGCACTTTTTTCAAAATTTAAGGATTAAAATAAACACTTTGAAAGTTTAAGGACCAAAACAGTATTCAATAATATCTTTAACTAAGAGGTGTGTTTTAATCTTCATTTCACACGTGTACAAAACTCATTAACTAAAGGACTACAACCAATGATACAAACCACAAAGGGTAAGGAGAAGATGTAGCAAAAGGCTCTTGATCCACCAAAGTTTTGTAAGCCGAAGAATGAGCCAGGTCATTGTTGCCACTTACAAAGATGGTCTAAAGAGACGTCACCCGGGACTTGTGCACAAGTGATCGTCTCATGGATGAAAAATGCAACTTGTTTTCAAACAAAAAGTTATACGAGAGAGGTCCTCACAGATGACCATGGCTTGTCCACTGTAACAGGGCGGGGGCTAAAAGATATCATACGAGAGAGGTCCTTACAGATGGCCATGGCTTCAACGATTTTTTTACGTTGTCACATCTATTGATAAACTTGAGACCAACAACACAAACCCATTACAAAAGATCTTGAAGCACATACCGTCGGGATTAGAGATGTTCAATTTTTCCACGAGAACACTCGCGGAGATTTTCCAATTAGGCAAAAAATGGGATAGTGAGTAAAGAAAAAAAAATCACCGATAGGAATGCATTCTCCATCTTTGCCAGATTGACCTCGAGTTAAATTTTTAATATAATTCTTTAATGTTATGTTATTATTAGAATTAATGTTATGTTATTATTATATGAATATTGCATTTAGAACTCATGTTTGATTATTCGTCGGTCAAGATAATAAATTGTTTAAATTGAATACTTCAATTTAAATTGTACATGTGAATAATTTAATTCATATTTAATTCTTCCTACTAAAAAAAGTTGGTTAGTCTTTTAGGTCAAAATTTGAGTAATTTATCTCTAAATTTAAAATGTTACATAAGACAAACCGTAATTAAACAATTTAGTGATAAAATTGATTATTTAATTTAAAATATGTTCACATAAGTAATTAGATTTTTCTCTAAAAAATACTTCCCATAGAAATGAGAATGAAAATAGGGAATGACATCTCTCACGCTTTTTGCTCCGTGACATCTCTTGAAACCACCAATTTAAGAATTACTATCAAAATGATTAGAAAAGGTTGAACTAAAAACTATTACAAATTAAACCCAAAACACTCACCCACAAGTTTTTGATTACAATACATTACAATCCACCAAACACCGTTAATTTGTTGAACAAAAATAGCTAGTTCAAAATTATTTCACAAAACTATTACATCAGAATGTAGGCTAAATTGAATAATATCTAGAAAAAGGGGGGAATGTAACTTCGAAAAAGAAAAACTGATGGAAAGAATTGGAGGAATTCAACATACCATTAAATAGGTATGGAAACTTTGATGAATGCTGCATAATTCTATCATATGAGAATCAATGAACACAAAGTCGAACAAACTAGATTTTATGATACATAATAATAATCATAATAACAAAATAATGAATCAACACCTAGATTAAAAAAACACCAAAAAAAAAAAACATTATCCATCGCTTCATAATCAAAGTTTCAATATTCCTTAACAATCAATGAAACAAATCGATCACTAATAATAATTACTCCTTTCCATAAAAATCTATTCAAACAAAAAAAGGGCTCGAACTTGATGCTTAAAAAGAAATAAAACCAAAGTAATCTTAGTTTTCATAAGTAGCTGAAGAATATAATTAATAAAACATATGACTAGCAACAGCTTTAAAAGAGTTGTTCGAATTGATCCTAATAATCTCCATTAAACTCCAAAAATATCCAAATAAAATAACACAGAGCTTCAGTCAGGCTAATTTCAAAGGCACAAAATTTTATAACTTGAACGCAAATATCTCTCAACACCATTAGGGAAAAACCCTATGAAGTTTAACCAGTGATTTGCTGGGACTTGTTAAGAATCACACCCTCATATTTCACCTGGAACCACTTCATGGCATCCTCCTTTGTGACTCTGTGCTGGATCCCAACACGAGACTTGCACCTCCTGCGACGTCCAACACGGTATCCCGGTCGCTCCAAAACAACGAAGAAGTCCATACCATAGATACCGGTGGATGGATCGTACCTGAAACATCATAATTGTATACATAAACACGCCAGTTATAATGAAACTTCAAACATAGTGATGGCATATTCATCTATGAAAACATCAAATATCCCCCTACTCAGTATTCCCCATGTTCATCCTGCAGAAAACATCAATCCCCAGAGGCCAAAGAAATAAGTTTTCACTGGATGAAGACGTTAAGGACCGGGTCAGGACTTCCCTACTCCTTGCAGAAGATTTCTATACACATTGTGACAATATCATTCACAGTGAGTCAAGATAGTTCCCTCTCAGTTCCCAACCCAACCGACCCTGAAGAGAATTTCAATACCATCTCTCTTCAACGAGAAAGAACCGAGCAGGAAAACTACCAACCCCAATACCAAAAACCTCATCCCAACTTCCCAATCAATATTTCATTTCTAGTTAATTATATTGATATAATATAAAACTGAACCGCCTGACATAACAGATTTAACGACTCATCAGCAAATTTCATACAAATTATGAGACATAACTTAAGGGATGTTAAAATGAATAGGGGCTTACTTGATCCCAAGATCAATGTGCTCCTGAATACCAAAGCCAAAGCATCCAGTATCACTAAAGTTCCTACGAAGCAACTCGTACTCCTTCACCTTTAATCCACTTTCCAAAAGTTGCATCGCCTTCTCTCCTCTAACAGTGACATAGCAAGCAATCTTCTCATTACGTCTGATTCCAAACGATCTTACAGTGTATCTCGCTATAAACCACAAAGAAAAGACATTGTCAACCAAATCCAATATCAAGCTATGAGTGTCAAACATAACTTCAGTTCAGTTCAACTATAAACACATAAACTCATAAACACAAATCCCACAATGAATGAACTATTAACGGTCGTTTTTCCTGGTGTTAGAATATGAATTTCCTTATTTTCAAACAGACCATTCCAGAATCTAAGCGAATAGACTACCGGGGGGGAGGGAGGTGGTTAATGTACCTTTAGAGAAAACAGGGCTCTGGCCGCTAAGTTGTTCAAGCACCTGAGGGAAGTCAATCGTTAATGGCGGAAATAAAAACAAGAAGCAACCCAGAAGAAGGAAGAAAATTTACAGGATAAAGGAATACCTTGGCAGCTCTGGTGAGGCGATCTCCACTCTCACCAACAGAGATGTTGAGGACGAGTTTCTGCACCTTAATATCCCTCATGGGGTTCGATAACTTCTTCTCCGAAGCCTGCGCCATATTAACAGAAGAAAATGGTTAGGAGAATAAGAACAGTTAGTTATGGAAATTTTGAAGATCTAGAAGGAGATGAAAGAAGACGAATGAAGAAAAAATCACCATTGGAGTGTTCTGTGGCAGGTGGCTGCGGCTTAGGCGTTGCTGATGTTGGTGCTGCGAGGAAGAAGAGAAAAAACCCTAATATGGGTTGAAGTAGCCGAAGCTAGGGTTTCGAATTCGGCTACGTTATGGGCTTTTGGTTGTGGGCTTCTTACAACTGCTTAATGGGCCTCATTTTGGGAAATTATGTAAAGGCCCAACATTCTGCCATAGTTTAAAAAAATTAACGGATGAATTTTTAGAATAATTATTAAATACGTAGCGATATTTTTTAAAAGTTGTAAATATAGTAAAATCTATAAGCGATAGACTTTTATTATTGATAGATTCTTATTTTATCAGTAATAGATAAATATTTGCTACATGGTCTATGAGTGATATATTTCTATCATTGGTAGATTTTGACAAATTTTGCTATATTTACAATTTTTTAAAAATATTGTTATATACTTAGTTATTTTGAATATAATTGTTATATCTACAACTATTCCTCGAAAAATCACTTCCATCCCTTAAAATCTCTACAGCGGATTTACAAATATATCAATTAGACTAGTAATCCTTTTTTTTTTTTTCCTTTCTTCCTCCCTTCCTTTCTTTCTTTCTTTCCTTTTCTTTTTTCTTCTTCTTCATCTTCTTTTTTCTCTCTTTTTTTTTAAATAAAAAAAGATCTTACTGATGTCTGAAATAATTGAAGGATGTATAGAAATTCAAATTCCTATTAAATGGAGTATAAAAGTTGGGTCCAATCCACGAATTTGTGTAACGTATTGATTACTAATTAAGTAATTTCTGATTATGCTAGCAATATTACACACCTACAGCTCGAGAACTTGGGCGGTTAGCGGGGATCAACCAATCTCCAATCCTCCACCACTTTGCCGAATCCCTAGCAAGAGCCGCAACTATTCGTGCCTTCAATCAAGAAGACCGGTTTTTGAATACTAACCTTTGTCTCATTGATGGTTTCTCGAACGCCCAGTTTCATAATGTTGCAGTTATTGTGTGGCTTTCTTTCAGATTGAACATGCTATCACATTTTGTTTTTGCCTTTTCATTGGTTTTGTTGGTGACTCTCCCAAAAGGAATTATCGATCCAAGTGAGTATCTCAGGTATGTTAAGTAATACGCTTCAGAATTAAAGTTGGAAATCAAAATCTGGAAAATTTGAGAACTGTAGAAAATTGTTTTAGGATGAATTTGAAATGCACGATCAACAAATCTCCTGAGTGTTAATCAAATGCCAATTATCTAAAATAAAAGTTTATTTCTTTTAACCCAAATTAACAGTATTCCTAATGAATTTAAATATTTTTCAGGTATTGCTGGCTTGGCAATATCGTATGGAATAAACTTGAATTCATTACAGGCTTCAACTATATGGAGTATATGCGATGCACAGTACCAAATCATTTCAGTAGAAAGAATTCTTCAATACTCGAAGATAAAAAGTGAAGCGCCTCTTTGTTATTAAAGACTGCAGACCACCAAGCAATTGGCCACAAGAAAGGAGTATTACTTTCAAAAATTTGCAGGTAAGCCTTGAAATAAACAATGAAATCTAGAACTTGGTTAATGAAGTTTGAGGTTAATGCATTAACCTCAAATTTTTCTCAGCTTAATGAAATTCTTAAAAGTTCAAGCTCTACATGAATTAACTGTTGGTCTGTTTTTTTTTTTTCTTTTCCTTTCATTTTCACAGTCTTCATTTTCTAATGAGCTTGAACCTTTCCTAGATTCGTTACGCGGACCATCTCCCAGATGTCCTAAAAGACATCAGCTGCACCTTCCGAGGAAAGAAGAAAGTGGGCATTGTAGGAAGAACAGGGTGTGGGAAATCAACCCTCATACAACCAATTTTTAGGATGGTGGAACCTAGAAGAGGAAGTATTATCATAGATAATGTTGACATCTGCAAGATTGGCCTCCATGATCTACGATCAAGGCTTCGCATCATCCTTCAAGATCCCTCCTTGTTTGAAGGAACGATTAGAGGAAATCTTGACCCCTATAACAGCACTCGGAACAAGAAATTTGGAAGGTATGATTTTAAGATTGTTAAAATCACTTTCATCGTATTGAAATTGACTTCGAAACACACAATTAATTATTCTAAATCAATTTAATCTTAATTTTACAATTTTAATTGTAATTGTAATGCAATTAAAACTCAGTGCGAATGCTTAAAAGCTGATTTTAAAATGACTACAGCAATTTTGACCATTTTAGAATCATTCCCAAACCTACTAATAGTGTTCTATTTAGGACTTATGATAAGTATGAGATGATAATCAACAAGTACTTGAGAATTCAAATTGCTTTTGTTTCTTTCGCATCTTCAGGCTTTATACAAATGTCAATCAGATGAATTGGTGAGTACAAAGGAGATGAAGTTGAATTCTCCAGGTTGGTTTGTGAATTTAGAATACTGAACTTGAACTTCAAATTGAATGCACAATCTTTCAGCTTTCTTGGTTCATCATTTTGAATTCCATTGACAGTGATTGAGAAAGGAGAAAATTGGAGTGTTGGTCAACGACAACTATTTTGTCTCGGAATGGTACAAAACGTTATTAAGCAGTAGTTTAAAGATCGAACTGTGGTCATCATAGCTTATAGAATCAACACAATTATTGATAACAACTTTGCTTTAGTCCTTGGTGATAGTGACTTACTACTTTATTCATATGAGTCCTGTTATCTAATCTTTATATGAATAAGTTTCCTCATAAGATTTTGACTCGAAAATGAACTAAAATGATCCTTAATTACTTTTGATGAATAGGAAGAATTGTCGAGTTCAACTCGCCCCAAAAGCTACTTGGAAGATACGATTTCTTCTTCTCCAAACTAATAAATAAGTATTCAACAAGATCACATGGTTTCGGTAGCTTGACAAATTAAAACTATTGATAGATTCTATCAAATCAAATCTGTTGATTGTTAAAACGAAGAATCTGGTGTACCAAATCACTTTTTAACATGTAGACTGCTTTTAACTATCTTAGTCATGTCCTAATACAGGTGGTCATTATAATAAAATAGCATTGGAAGTATCAGGCAATAGAGTAATATGGAAATGGATATTCTTTATTGAGTTTTTTTTTCTTCTAAAATTGAAAATAACAAAAGAGGACCAATACTTGAATCCCAAGCATGAAGTTTCCACATCTATTATCTTATTTAATTTATATGGGTTGGCATGCATTATGACCCTATGAGTTCAGCACTCTTGTCCTATGGTGTTTGAAAACTATGTCATACTAAAGATGTCACCGTAGGGTATATTTGAGATGTCTTTCTATAAATTTACTAAATAAGTTGTCAATTCAAGTATAATTCTTTTAATAAAATATCGATTATTATTTTAAAAATCGATGAATTCATCTTCATTTTCACATTTCTCTATTTCGGTCTCTAAAATAAACGAAAGTCATGTTTACCCTAATGAAAATGTAATAGATTAAAGTGAATAGAAAAAAACTGGTTTCATTTGATTGCTTTTGGGTTATTTACTTGTGTTATGTAATTGTAGTGACACGTGAGATCCATTTGGATTGATGAGTTGAAGATGTTCAATTCCGATAGTTACTCTCTCGACCATCATTATTGTTACTATTACAATTGAAATGTTTTCAATTTTGACATATTTACTGTTAGTGTTATCAGTACCGATACTGCTGGACTCTCCAATGTAAAGTTAATGACAACAATAACAATAAATTTTACAAAGTTCATAATTTTAAGTATACATCCTAAAAAAAATTTCAATCATATTTACGATTCAAGTTCATTACATCAATGAGCAGTTTACTAAAAGTGACTTTAGCATCAACAAACAATGAATATCTCTCTCAACCTTTTATTTTCCTACTTATTTATTGTTTTATCATTATTTTATAAAAGGTGCTTGACTCTTGTCACACATGCTTAATAGAAACAAGAAGCTTCAAGGCAAAGGGCACTTAAGAAGTCCACAGAATTAGAAGAAGCCAAGCAACTTCCTTTGTTCACATTAAAAACAAAAAGCATTTCAAAATAAACAAAAGTGGGGAATTATTTATAAATTTCCATCATTTATTTCTCATTTCCCTATCTCTATATATACACATTAATCTCCACACAATCACACCTCTAAAACCCTTTCTCTCAAAACAAGAGGAAGCCTCGAATCATGTTGGATTCTCTCGTTCTCATTATCTCAAGTAAGTTTTTTCCTCCTTTTCTTTACCAAAGAGGGAGAGGAAAAAACATTTTAAATGAACTTTAATAGCAATAGTCACTCGAAATAGTTTAGTTGTCGATTTAAAATAGAAAGTAAACAGTAAATTTGTTAATACTTTAAATTGTAAGATATTTTGATAGATATAAACGTGTTCATCAAATTGATTCTTTTTAAGTTCAACGAACGGCAAGATAGAAGATTCAAATTTTATTATCATTACACCAATAATATATTTTGACGATGGATTTAAATATTTATTCTTGGGTACAAAATATTCAATTTTCCTTATTATTATATATATATATATATATATATTTTTTGTTTTTTTTAAAGGAAAAAAATTACTTGCAATTACGATAAGGTAACGGTTCTCTCTTTATGATCAATTTTTACCGCCGAAAGTGTTTTGACTGTTGGTAACAGACTTCTTCAACCTTACCGGATTCGAAGGAGATTGGCAATGGCAGCAGCTTCAATCTCCATGTTTTGGCGAAAATTTGAGCATCGGAGTGCAATTAGGGTTCGCCGGAATATTGTTTTTTCGGTTTGTTCAGAAATGTATTATTCAGATATTGGATTATCACGGAGGAACAAAAACGAACGATCGTGCTCTGGAAAACATCTCGATTTGCCGGAATTTGAGTGTTTCTTACAAAGCCAGTGTAGCTTGCTCCATATTCTTATGGGCGATTCACGTTTTGCTGTTCTTCGCGCTGCTAAATGGAAGAGGAACTCGTTGCCGTTCGGACATCTCAGCATTTTCCTCGGAGATTATGCAAGTGATTGCTTGGGGAGTTGCAACGGTTGCAGTTCGTGGAGTTGTTCGTAACGAGTATGTCAAATATCCTTGGCTGCTTCGAGGATGGTGGATTTGCAGCTTCTTCTTATCGATCATCCTCGTGGGCGCTCTTTCCGCAAATTTTGGAGATGGAAATCAAGTAGGAGTTCTGGATTATGCTCAACTAGTTTGCTTTATTCCGTTGATTTTCCTGCTTGCGCTTTCGGTTTATGGGAAGACGGGGGTAGTTTTCGTTTCTCGTAATCGCTTGGCCGATCCTCTTCTCCATGGAAAGTGCTCCGAGTATGAAGAAGACAAGAGGAATTCTGCTTACGAGAGGGCAAATCTTCTGCAGCGGGTTACCTTCTCATGGATCAATCCCCTTTTTGCTTTGGGATACAAGAGACCCCTCGAACATAGTGACATACCAGATGTTTGTAGAAATGACTCTGCCAATATTGTATCCGATTCTTTCACGGAGAAGCTAAACTTTGTGAGGAAGAAGAATGGAGACGGAGAACCATCAATCTACAAGGCACTCTTTTTGTTTAGCAGAAGGAAAGCGGCTATTAATGCTAGCTTGGCAGTGTTAAGTGCTGCAGCATCATATGTTGGACCATATCTAATTGATGACTTTGTAAATTTCCTTACTGAGAGGAAAGGGCGCAGTTTATCAAGTGGATATCTTCTTGCACTTGCCTTTCTTACTGCAAAGGTAATTGAGACGACTGCTCAAAGGCAATGGATCTTCGAGGCTCGCCGTCTAGGCATTCAAATTAGGGGAGCTTTAGTTTCTCACATATACAAAAAGGGTATGCGTCAGTGTAGCCGATCTCGCCAAAGCCATACCAGCGGAGAGATCATGAACTATATTAGTGTTGATATTGAAAGAATCTCAGACTTTATCTGGTACTTGAACATGATTTGGATGTTGCCGGTCCAAATTGCATTAGCTATCTATATATTACATACAAATTTGGGTTTGGGGTCATTGGGTGCAATGGCTGCGACTATACTTATCATGTCATGTAACGTACCTTTGACCAAAATCCAGAAGGATTATCAAAAGAAGATCATGGCAGCTAAGGACAATAGGATGAAAGCCACTTCAGAAATTCTTAAAAATATGAAGATACTCAAACTTCAAGCTTGGGATCGTCAATATCTTCAAAAGATACAAAACTTAAGAAAAGTGGAGCACGATTGGTTATGGAAGTCGTCAAAATTAACAGCATTTTCATCATTTCTCTTTTGGGCATCACCTACCCTTATCTCTCTTGTCACATTTGGACTCTGTACCATGCTTGGCATAGAATTAACTGCTGGAAAAATTATATCTGCATTGGCTACTTTCCAATTGTTACAAGACCCTATCTTCAGTCTTCCTGACATACTATCTGCATTTACACAAGGCAAAGTCTCAGCAGATAGAGTCACTTCATACCTTCAGGTAGATGAAATACAGCAGGATGCCACAGTTTATGTTTCTAGAGATCAAACAGAATTTGATATTGAGATAGAAAATGGAATATTTAGTTGGGAGCCAGAGTCAATCAACCCATCTCTTGATCAAATAAACTTGAAAGTGAAAAGGGGGATGAAGGTGGCAATTTGTGGAACTGTAGGGTCGGGGAAGTCCAGTCTGCTTTCATGTATTCTTGGTGAAATAGAAAAAATTTCTGGGACAGTGAAGATAAGTGGCACAAAAGCTTACGTTCCTCAGTCTCCTTGGATACTGTCGGGAAATATCAAGGATAATATTCTTTTTGGAAATGAGTATGAAGCTACCAGGTATAACAGAACTATTGATGCTTGTGCTTTGACAAAAGATTTGGAGTTGTTTTCATCTGGTGATTTGACTGAAATCGGAGAAAGAGGGATAAATATGAGCGGAGGACAGAAGCAACGGATACAAATTGCTCGTGCTGTTTATCAAGATGCAGATATTTATCTTCTCGATGATCCTTTCAGTGCGGTTGATGCTCATACAGGAACCCAGCTTTTCAAGGTTAGTCTGGACATTAAGTAATGGGTAAAATTTGAAAAAGTTGGAAGGCTAAAATATATGTTGCTAACCATTTCTTGTATTTTCCTCAAGTGGATCACTGTAACAGAATGTCGTTGCTTTTAACATTTTGTAGGACTGTATGATGGGTGTTCTCAAAGAGAAAACTATAGTTTATGTAACTCATCAAGTTGAATTTTTACCGGCAGCAGACCTCATTCTGGTAAGCAAATTTTGTGGAAATTCTTCTCTATGCTCTTAGCTCTATTTATTGCGTTAATTACTTTAAAGTACTTGATCATTCGTGTTGTGATTATATTAAAAATTTGAAAATTTTGATGCATGTAAGTTGAGGACATCGAATGTTCAGGAGGGGATGTATTCTCATTCATATTTACCTTCATTAACCAATCTATTGAATTGATATTTGAACTCTCTATCTTGGAACTTTTGGTCTTGGAGAGAGCTTTTGAACATCTAAGTCACTGTCTAATGATGTGCCTGTTTGCAATTGGCATTTCACAGGTGATGCAAAATGGGAAAATCGTGCAGGTTGGAGGATTTGAAGAACTTATTAAGCAAAATTTTGGATTCGAAATTTTAGTTGGTGCACATAATCAAGCTCTTGAGTCAATCCTCTCTGTTGAAAACACAAGTAGACTATCTCAAGTTCCTAATCCTAAAATGGAATTAAATGGAGATTCTATCACAAATGTAGATTCCCAGGACTCTCAAATAGAACAGAACAATTCCACACTGCAGACAACAAAAAAGGGAGGTAGACTATTGCAAGAGGAAGAGAGAAAAAAAGGAAGCGTTGGAAAAGAAGTGTACCTAACTTACTTGACAAGCATAAAAGGGGGAGTTTTTGTCCCAATCATAGTCTTGGCACACACATTGTTCCAAGCACTACAGATAGCTAGTAATTACTGGATGACGTGGGCTTGTCCAACTACAAACGAGGCAGAACCAAAAGTTGGGATGAATGTCGCACTACTTGTATATTTTCTACTAGCGGTTGGTAGTTCACTAGGCTTGTTACTGAGATCAACGTTATTAGCAGTAGTAGGACTTCAAACTGCACAGAAGTTCTTCAGAGATATGTTATATAGTGTACTCCATGCACCGATGGCATTCTTCGACTCAACCCCTACTGGAAGAATTCTAAACCGGGTAATTATAACTTCAAATTTTAGTCTGAAAGGTTCTTGCTATCTAATTTTGTTTCGATTGAAAAAACACACTTCAAGACTTGCAATAGTTTGAGGAAATGCGACCAAAAAAAAAACATGTTACAAGAAAGTTCTAAAATATTGTACTAAGTTGTTCTTGGCGTATTCTATGGCTGTATCCAAGACTGAAAAATCTCACTTATACTCTCTGTTGTCAGGCATCGGGTGATCAAAGTATTTTAGACTTAGACATGGCTGCAAAGCTAGGTTGGTGTCCTTTCTCTGTCATTCGGTTGCTAGGGACAATTGTAGTAATGTCTCAAGTAGCATGGGAAGTATTTGCCATTTTTATACCTATTACTGCAGCCTGCATCTGGTACCAAGTAAGCAATTTCACTCTTTAAAACTAGAAATATGCCAATTCGTGTTGTATATTGATTACTAATCAATCAATTTCTGATTATGCCAGCATTATTACACACCCACAGCACGAGAAATTGGCCGGTTATCCGGGATTCACCAATCTCCAATCATGCACCACTTTGCAGAATCACTAGCTGGAGCTGCAACTATTCGTGCGTTTAATCAGGAAGACCGATTTTTCAATACTAACCTTCGTCTTATTGATGGCTTCTCAAAGACATGGTTCCATAATAATTCAGTTATGGAATGGCTTTCCTTCAGATTGAACATGCTATCACATTTTGTCTTTGCCTTTTCATTGGTTCTGCTAGTGACTCTTCCTGAAGGAATTATAGACCCAAGTGAGTATCTCATGCGTCTCAAATTTAATGCGCTCCGTAATTCAAGTTCTAATCAAAAGCGGAAAATTTGAGTTAATTATGTGAGTATCTTTATATAAATTGAAATACTGTTTTGCATGAACTTGACATGCATGATCAAATAGTCCAAGTTTTCATCGAATGCTAATTATCTGAAATAAAAGTATTTTTTATTAAATATTATGGAACGAATAAAGTATTCATAATGAAATGAATTCTTCTTCAGGTAATGCGGGCTTGGCAGTATCATACGGAATAAACTTAAATTGGTTACAGGCTTTAGTTATATGGAGCTTCTGCAGTGCACAGAAGAAAATAATTTCAGTAGAAAGAATCCTTCAGTACTCAAAGATAAAAAGTGAAGCACCTCTTGTTATCGAAGACAGCAGACCACCAAGCAATTGGCCACAAGAGGGAAGTATTACTTTCAAGAATTTACGGGTAAGCCTTCGCACAAAATATAAAATGAACAATAAAATTTAGAACGTGGTTAAAGAATTTTTGAGGTTGTGCAGAGTAAAACGACATTATAGTACAAGAATTTTTTACCTGCTATACAATCCACTCTTGTCGGTACTCTGTTTTTCGATTTCACACCATTGTGTTTAATGAGCCTGTACTTGTCGTAGATCCGTTATGCGGACCATCTCCCGGATATCTTAAAAGACATCAGCTGCACTTTCCCAGGAAAGAAGAAAGTGGGTGTTGTAGGAAGAACGGGCAGTGGGAAATCAACCCTCATACAGGCAATTTTTAGGATAGTTGAACCCAGAGGAGGAAGCATTATTATAGACAATGTTGACGTTTGCAAGATTGGTCTCCATGACCTAAGATCAAGGATTAGCATCATCCCTCAAGATCCGTCATTGTTTGAAGGGACAGTTAGAGGAAATCTCGACCCCCTAGAACAGTACTCTGACCAAGAAATTTGGGAGGTAGTCTTTTTTGCAACGATGTTGAGATATAATTTTACTGAGAAGCTATGTGACAATCACATCTTTTTTCCTTTTCTTTTTATGCATTTTCAGGCTTTAGATAAATGTCAATTGGGAGAATTGGTGCGCGGGAAGGAGATGAAGTTGAATTCTCCAGGTTTGTCTATCAATGTGGCATACAAAACTTTAATCAAGTGCTTTCCTTCCGTTTTGCTTATTATGGTATGAATTTTGAATTATACTTCTAGTGGTTGAAAATGGAGAAAATTGGAGTGTTGGCCAACGGCAACTGTTTTGTCTTGGAAGGGCATTGCTCAAGAAATGCAACATTTTAGTGCTCGACGAAGCCACCGCATCTATCGATTCAGGAACGGACAGTATAATACAAAGTATCATAAGACAGGAATTCAAAAATCAAACAGTGGTTACCGTAGCTCATCGAATCCACACCATTATTGATAGTGATATTGTTCTGGTCCTCAGTGATGGTGAGTAGAACTGCGTTTTCCCTATGTATGGATTGATAACTTCTCAGAGATGATTTGGCTACAAAGTTATTGAAAACGAACATTAATTATATTTTTTATTAACAGGAAGGATTGTCGAGTTCGACTCGCCTAAAAAATTACTAGAAAGAGATGATTCCTTCTTCTCCAAACTGGTGAAGGAGTACTCCTTGAGATCCGACCTAAATGGTTCGACAAATCAGGACCATTGATCGATTTGGTTGTACCAAACTATGGAGCATTGAGAAATAAGAATCTGGAATGTAGATTGCTTTCAAGTATCAAACTGTGTATTTAGATTGCTTTCAAGTATCTCTATCAACAAGAATGCACCTTAAAGTTATAGAATATTGTATCATTAATTCACTATTTTGAAATAGATTTTATTTATTTTCGAATGTTAGAACTAATGTATTAATTTTAAATGCATGAAAAATTCATATTATCATTTTTAAATTTAATATAAAACATAATGATCGATTGATATAAAAGTTAAATTTAAAATCTAAAGATTAAATATAATTATCTTCCAGTAATTAAAAGTGTATTTGAACTTAATCTGTCTATGTTGATTAGGATCGTGGTTCTGCCCTTTTTGTTTTCTATACATATACCGTTTCATTATTTAAAAAATTGAAGTAAACAAACAATCAATAAGTAAAAAGTTTAGTTTGAACTTAATTGTCCATGGTTGAAACTTATTGAATTTTAAGAGATTTTATCCTGTCCTTGATGAAATTTGTGACATTAAATGAATCAAAATGCAGCTGTAATAATTAACGGTATCAAGTTCACATGAAATTTGCCCTGAAAAACTTGATGAGTGAAAATGAAGAATACAAAAGTGATGGTAGATTGAACCACTCTACCAAAAGATTGTAAAAGTCATTTTAAAGTCCTTGGATTGTGATTCATTTTCTGTTAGGTCTCTATCTCAATCGTTAAAAGCTTAAATGGCACACAAACCTCCAATCACATCAAAATGAAGAGGAAAAACAATATTTCTAATGAGCCATCTAGAAAGAGAGAAGGTTGAAGAATAGAGTTGTTAAACAAATTACCTTTGCAAGGCCTCTTGATCCCATAATAGTTAGTAGTGAATAGTGAATCATTATAAACCCTAATAATGAACAAGTATACTACTTAAGGCACCGAACTAAAGTTTTAGGAAGTACACACCTACAACACATCCTCTCACTATTGCTCATCCAACACTATTAATCTTCTCTTCCAACACTATCAGCCTCCACGACATCCCGCCGAGCTCTACAAAGTTTCTCCTTCTTAACCATCCATATCCATGGCCATGGTGAGAATCACCACAATCCAAAGCCTCAAAAGCCTCTTTATATTTAGAACTGAAAAGCAAAAAGATAAATCAGATTCATAAAACACCATTTAGGATGGGGATGGTAAGAGGAACAAGGAGAAGAAAAAGAGTATTGAGGATTGGAAGACCAAAATGAGACCTTGAAAGATTTTTAATAGTTTGAAGTAATACTTAAAATACAGAGAACAAAACATTAAGAGGCCTTTGGAGGCTCCTCAGGCAAATCATCTTCATCATGGTAGATGTTCTCAGCCATCTGCCAGATTTGTAGTATGTTATCTTCAGCTACACTAGCAACCACCCAGTCCTCGCATGGATTCCAAGAAAAGTCTGATATTTTACTCGTATGACCACCGTGAATGAACAGCAATTCCGGCGGGCCATCTTCTGCATCCTCTGGTGTCTGCTCCTCATCAATCCTGCAGACCAAAATCCACAAAAGAACTCCTGTCATCTAAGGAAATCATATGATGAAGAATTGCCCTGATTTCATTCGGTATCGAGGAAACTTTCAGAAAGCATATCAAGAGTTGATAGGTAGTTAGTTGATGGCTAGCTTATCTCACAATCAACCTTTTTTTATCAGATATCACTCCACTAACTTAAGTAGTAATTATTAAAACAAATTAACTGCGGCTACACTACAGTTTATTAATAAAATTACCTGCTAAGGTCCCAAACCATGAGCCTCCTACCAAGACAACAAGAAGCTAAGATCGTTTCATTCTTTGGATTCCAACCAACCTGGAAAACCTCCTCTCTGATGCACAGAAAAGAAGTATAGACGTTCAAAAATAAGCATCAACGGTTATGAACTAGGTTTTGAGGTGAGTCTAGGCATCTAGTTGCACATGTGCTGTGTGTTCCCAGCACTTGGCAAGCAACATCAAGATTGATGAACTTCATAGCCTAAGGAGGATGCTTACTTGTGACAGTCAAAAGTATGGAGTGCAGTGCTGATCTTACGTAGATCAAACAACTTAACCGTCTTATCAGTTGACCCCGTGGCTACAACCCACTCATTGAAGGGATTGAATGCCAAGCAATTAACCTGAAGTGAAATTACGAGGGAAACAAATTTAGTAAAGCCAAAAGACCAGCATTTATATTTCATTGTCATTTACCACAGTTAGTAATGGCCATGTGATACATGACTTCAACCCGAAAAGGAAAAAAGCAATCTAGTACTAGAATAAACAAGTGGATAACACTGATGACTGGAGAATGATCAATAAGATCCTCTCATAAGATTTACCTTCGCATGTAACCACAAAAGGAACAGTTCCTTCCAAGGAAGAAACCAAACATTCACAACACTTTAGTTTTGCATGAGTTTTCTTTTTAACTTCCAGAAGCACCTACCTCACTTTGATGAGCAACTACAGACTGTACGGGCTTATTAGCTGAAGGAGTTCGCAAATCCCATACGAGTAGGTATTGGTCATCACCTACTGAACCAAACAAGTATTCATGCCTAAGATGCCATGCAACATCTTCCACAACACCTTCATGAACCTATCATAGAGATCATATCAAACTATAAATAGAACCAAAATAGCACCACATAATAGATGTAACATTCTTCAAAAATTGTTAGCTAGGGATATTTACCACGTTGTAGTTCAATATTCAGGACACGAGTGCTAGCTATCTACCATTATAATGTACAGTCATCCAAATTATATATTTATACAAATTCAATAGTAGTCCTTGTAAATCCAAACAAAACATCATGAAACTGGCATCCCCTTGACTTAAAGAAAATTCAACGTGAGATACCCAATTGTGATTAAAAAGCCAGAGAAGCAAAAAAACGCAACCAATTAGATGGAGTTGTGAGGACTGTTTAAGAGGAGCTCACCTTAAAAATTTGCATAGCCTCAAGGGTTTTGTTCTTGGGAGTAGCATTGATGTCCCATAAACAAATCTGTGCATCATCAGAACCACTTAGTAAATGGCCCTGCTTGAACTTACTCCACGATAAACCATAACCTTCGGTATTGTGACCCCTCAATCTCAAATCGGGATTGCATGTACCATCTAGAGGTGGTTTGGATGGATGTTTACTATAGTCAAAAACAAAAACTTCGGCACTGACAGTCTTTGTAGCAATTATAAATGGATTTTGAGGCATATAACGGGCTCTATTGACTTCGCCATCGTGATTTATTTGCTGGATTATTTGTACCTGAATTGAGAGAAGAATCGACATAAGTTTGCGGCTCTACAAGAGAAAAAAACTCATCAATCGATCTACTCTTAATCTATCGATTGCAGTGCCCAAAGAAAGTACGTGTTTCCTTTAACAAATCCAACTGCTTTATTATTTTTTCCTCTGGAAGCACTAAACACGAACCCAGATAAACTCTTTCAAGCGAAAAATTTTAAACTGAAAATTCAACTTTACGCTCTTCCATTTCTAGGATTAAAAAGAGAGAAGAAAAAAGATCCAAATCCACAAACCTTGCCGTTGGCACACCCGAAGCCACCCGCATCAGCACGATCATCATCGTAATGACGCGCATCGTTCTCGGAATCCTCAAGCGGAAGCTGAACCTGAGCGAGCATGAGATAATTGGGCTCATTCTCGGAGGTATGAGTCCCCAAAATCATCTTCTGAACGGAGTAATCCTTGCCAGGAGGTTCCTCCCGGTCAGGCAACCATTCTACAGTGAGTGAAGGCCACTCTAGGGCATGAGTAATAACCAAATCGTAAAGAAATGGAGTATTCTTCTTCCAAATCTTGTACTCCTCGTTTATCAGCCTCTCCTCCATTTCTCCACGCATCTCTTCGTCGTCCTTCCCCATTATGGTTGCCGATGAAGCAAAATTTGGAGAGTTTGAGAGTGGATTTAGTCAGTGAGAAGAGCAAAGTTGAGGGCTGAGTTTTGCCGGTGAAGTTCCCGCCAATATGTGTTGGAGCAAAGCTAGGGCTAAAATTACAACCCCCTTCCTCACTTCTTTTATTTCCCATTTTAATATGTATTCGCCTTCTCCCAACCATCTCTAATTTTACTCCAAACAAATTAATTGTTTAATTAAAAAAACTAAGTCAATATCTCAATTTATTTTTTAAAAAATTACGTAAATTTAACAAAATATTTACAAAATATAACAAAATTTTACTAATAGTTTATAAAATTTTTAATTTATTTTACGATATCGAAAAAAATAAAATTGAAATTAGACCTTCTGTAGGTTCAATAAAAATTAAAAAGTTGTAAAATTAAAATAGAGGTCAAAAACAAAATAAGATTTCAACGATTACTTTTGTAAATTTTAAATTTCAATTTGTGATGATCATTCAATCCCTGTTGTTGAAAACAATAATTTAATAGTCATTTTGATTTTTCTCGACTGATTACTTGATGGAAACCAACTTTTAGTTAAGATTTTTTTTAAAAGAAAATGCTAAATATACATTTTAGTCCTTAGTTGATTGGGTATTTTTCAATTTAATACCCCTTGTTCAAAAGGATTTGATATTAGTCCTTTAGCCATGTGATAAACTCAGATTAAATTGATGAAACTTTATACATATATGGTCCAAAGACTCCAAACCATTGACATTACACACATATCATTTCTATAAAGTATAAACAGAAGAAAATATATTAGGAAATTGGCATTCAAATAATTAAGAGGATGAGATAACGCAAAATCTCACTGCATATTCCAAAAATGTCACAGTAGTATACCTCTGTATAATTAATTCTATAACCATACAAAATGACAAATAAATTGATTATGTAATTTAAGATCCTTTCCTCATTATTTCACCCACTCAATAGAGAAAGCTGTGGAAGGTTTTTACAAAAGGAAAACAAGAACTAAGTTCATCAAGAATCAGCATATACTGGAACAGGCAAGAAAGGGAAGGGTGCAATCGAAGCATACGCTACAGGCGGTCGACTTTGGGCGACACCTCGACTATGCTCAGTTTTGTTCTTTTGGGCAATATATCTATCCTCCTGTACTAGACCATCCAACATCCTTTCGGAACTATCTGCTTCCATTGTCTGCTCGTTGTCTGAAAGTCGGTGAAAAAGAAGTCCGGACATGAAAATAGGAAGATACAAAAGACTAGCATGAAACATTCTCCTCGCTTTCTGCATCGTGCAGTGTCGGTAGAACGAAAATGCAGTCGCACTGATTGCAAGTGTGAGGATGGATGATTCTAGACAAAACCATCCCGAAGTGATGCCCCCTGGGAATATTAAATACCATGTGAATTTGGTTGTGTATGTTGGCAAGGGAAGAAACTAGGTAGGCGGCACAGTGATCAAGTTGTTTAAACACAACAATAGATGTACTCGTTTCAGATTTTTCTCAAAAGACGAGTATAACAGCTTTCTCAGTCAACTAACAAACAAACTTGTTCAACTACCACAATGTAACAAAGCATGGTTTTGGGTGGTGATAAATTTAGCAGAGCTGCAGAAGATACAAAAACTTTGCATGCTAGAGATGTTATTAAGATATTAGTGTGGAAATGTTATTATATTATAATTACTATTTTTTCTTTGATACTGCAATATCGTTACATTCGGGATCCTAGTAGCAATTGATCTATACAGTGCACTTCGCCTCCTGCCTATGTCAGGTGCTATCGTGACTTCAAAATTGCTCAGTAATGCTACTAAGTTGCTTGCATCATGACATTTATTTAAATGAAAATGAAAGTCAAATGAATTCTACTATATATCAAAAATCAGCAACGGAAATGAAATCTGCAGCAGATGGCGAGCAAATAAAGTGTGATAGTAACTTACAATCATAAGCCAAGAATCCCAGAGGAACGAGATACAGACAGTTCCTTAAAGCCACTGCAGCAGTTCTCTGACCAGAAGCATCGGCAAGAGAGAACATTTTGTACCTAAAATACACGAAAGCATTTCAAACGGTCCCAATAATTAAACAACTTATTGGACGAACGTGTTCTAGGTGTTTTAAACTGGGAATAGGAAGAACAAAACTTATGGATCCTATGTATGCAACTCAAATCATATTTGTAAACTTTTACTATTTAAGGGGCCGTTTGGTTACCGTTGAGTTGGTAATAATTATAGGGGAATAACTGGAGGAGTTGACACGAATAATGAAGTGAGAAATGTGAGTTTTTTTTGTGAGAAATGTGAGTTGATGCGAATAACGAGGTAATAAACCACCTTATCATTGGTGAACCAAAAGGTGAGTTAGTTTTTTTTTACTCACCCAACCCAACTCTCTCGGTTACCCAAGTTGCCAAGCACCCCCTAAATAGTCAAACCTGCCAATGCTAACCTATGACAGTCTAATCTAAACTGAAAGTAAACTTCAATCCTTCACACTCTTCAAAGTATATTTCAAACAATCCAGAATATGAACAATTTGAACAAGTTTTCATTAGAATAGAGTTGATAATTGTGATGGGTAGCAATTAACATACCAATTAGTTGCAATCAAAATATATTCTTACCCTCCAGCAGCATAATCATCACGGCACAAATATGCAAGAGCCATAAAATGGGGTATTTGCCAAAAGTAAAGGGCAGCAGGGAGAATCATTGAATTCAGAGATATTTGTCCTGAAGCAGCAGCCCACCTGAAAGCCCAAAAAAATAAAGAAAAGATCTCATACTACAAGGCTGACAACTATGATTCGGTTCGGTATGATACTGTTACAAAATAATAGTTTTAAGTTTGAACCCAGATGTTTCCTAAATCTTGGATGGAAAATATTTAATTTTCATTATCTACATTTAGGTTTCTGTCTAGAATTGTCCTGTCGGGTTTGTGTCTAATGCCAATTGCCAACAATCACCATCTAATGCAGCTACTTTCATAAAGAAAATACCTCGCATTAATATAATCTTTACAGACAGAGACAATCAAGCATAAACAAGGATATTATTCACTAAAAGACCCATAGCTAAACTTCATACATTCTTTATTTAGGTTTCTGTCTAGAATTGTCCTGTCGGGTTTGTGTCTAATGCCAACAATCACCATCTAATGCAGCTACTTTCATAAAGAAAATACGTCGCATTAATATAATCTTTATAGAAAGAGACAATCAAGCATAAACAAGGATATTATTCACTAAAAGACCCATAGCTAAACTTCATCCATTCCATCAAAAAGAAAAAAGAAAAAAAGCTAAACTTCATCCATTGCTTAGACTACAAAAAGTACTAATAATCTTAACAGTGGTACCTCTGCAGAATGAGAAAATATTCAAGAGTCAAGACTCCACTCGACTAGAATGAAAATGTCATTTAATCAGAAGATTAAGTTGTCGAGTGTAAAAGGTAAGGGTCCAATAAATTGAAAAACATTGGTTTCTGAAGGGTAAAATATATTCCACTAAAAAGATACGTGCGCAGAACACTAGATTAGAACTTACCCAAGAAGTGGTGGAATGGCACCAACTATCGCACCAACCCACGTATTGACAGGGTGAATCTGCTTGAGTGGGGTATATACAAATGCATAGAGAATCAAATTTGAAGCTGCAAGACCAGCTGCCAAGATATTAGTCTGCAACAACCTTGTCCATAAAGAACAACATAAGCATATTGGCTCATAGACTGCAGAGAGTGGCAACAAAATTATAGATAATGGTTGAATAACAATAAAAAGACGATGAGCGATTTATCTTGTCACCTTGGTAGCTAACATAGCAGTCCCAGCTAAACCAACAGAAGTTGCCCAGGTAAATGCATGTGGAACTGTGATGCGCCCTGAGGGTAGTGGTCTTCGGCGTGTTCTCTTCATTTTAGCATCATTTTTTATTTCAAAAACCTAATGGTATAAATTTCTAATTAATAAAACAACTAAGAGAAAATTCGAGGAACATAGAAATCTGATGCTTTTATAGAAAATGTGCTTAAACTAATCCTCATGACTTCCAGAGAGGCATGGGTATTTTTAATTATTTTCAAGTCTGCTGCCGCTATCTTAGCCAAAGTCAGCCTCGACCAGGGAGGAGGAACAAAAAAACTAACAGTGTAAATAAGATTCAGAAAGGCACAAATATTGGAGTATTGCAAGTCCATCAATTGTTGATACTCGTATCTTACAACCTTGGGTTAATTTGTATTGTTCTTGTTCAAAAAAAAAAAAATCTCAGATTGATCCCATAAGAAGAATGGATCAGATGGGATACATAATAAGAAGCATCCATTACACAGTGAAACATTCTTTGAAACAAAAAAATAATAATAAATATGACATGAATACAGCATGAGGACCTAGGAGTTGCAATTGAGAATGAAAGAAACCTGATTTAAGGAGTTTGCAGATGCTGCCACCATCATGGTACCAGCACAAGTCCAACAAAGTCCCGCAACGTCCATAGTACTTCCACTCCCCAAAACAAATCCAGTCCCAGAAGTTGCAACAACTAGCATACTGCAACAGAGGTGCAAACCCAAGACAAAAGAAACAACAGTCGTGAAAATGAATTTGGGGGCAGAAGTTTGTGCAACCATGAAAAAGAAAAAGTCAATAGTTTTTCATGAGAACTAAATTTCCCATTGAGATACATGTGAAGGCTATTGTCCAACCTTAAAATATCAACCAATGTGTATACATAATCCCAACATGGATTTTTGTCTCTCTTTTTTTCTCCTTTTGCTTTCCATATACCTGCGAATGTTTGGCCTAGCTTACACACACCTTGATTGTTTCCACAAAAAAATCGTTTTACCCTATTACACTTGGTTGTCAAAAAAAACTTATAAGATATCAAATCATAGGCAACCACCATGACTTAAACTTATTTACTTTGGTCCTTATTTAGCATTTGGGCAAGCCTGGGTGATTTAATCGATGCATTTGCTTGATGAAAACAAAATTACCGGGCACTTAAATTATAAAGACAAAAATCTAAACCAGAGAACGATTGTTAGAATTTTATTTCCCCATTTGTAATAAACCTAATATTGATAGCAATCAAAACTTGAAGATGTCAACACAAAGGCACTAATTACATATCAAAACAAGAAACAGCTCTCAAAAAGAAATTGGACCTCAGAAATGAAGCACGTATGAACAATTAGGGTTCCAAATGGCTTCATTGAACATAAAAATCCAAAGAAATTGAACATAATCAAAACTTGGAACGTTTTAACAATGATTTTCTTCAAGAGAGCATAAACGAAAGGTATAGTTTGAAATTCCTCCAATAATTGAAGGGAAATTACAATATTACAAAAGAAACACTAAGGAACGAATTCTCTGGATGAAGAGCAACTTGTTTAAAACAAATTGGGAATTCCCGAGTTAATGCTGCCCTTTGCTTCTGTACCTCTATTGTACAATGCATTAAAAAGCCCGTAATACGAAATCGATTCGAGGGAAATCAAAATGTGAAATCACGGTCAAAGACTACCAACATATAAACAATCAATCGAACGAAGTACCTGAGACGAGCCTTGGAGAGCTCCCAGTAACAGCTACCATAGTGGCGAGCTAAGTCCACGACTTCCCTGACTCTAGAAACCGCCGGTGTGGAAGCCAAAGACGATGGATCAGCAACGCTCGAAAAGACCCGAACTCCATGAGAATTCGAATAACCTAGTCTGATGGGATCCGAAGATGACGGCGACGATGATAAAGAAGAGTACAAAGATGATGAATAAGGATAGAGGGCGCGACGAACGACGCCGACGTGACGATAGAAAGTGGACATGGAGGTTGTGGTTGAAGGATTAGGAGATGAAGATGATGGCCGGAGTTTGGATGAGAAACTCCGGCAGTTTCTCCACATGGCGGCAGTGGCGAAGGCGCGGTGGCGAATTTGGGATCTAACGCGGTCGATAATCTGCTTCAATGGCCGAGACTTCTTTTTTTCATTTTTTTTCCCCAGAAAGATTGACCCAAACTTACAAAATTGTTTTTTTTTTTAAATTATAATGATAGTAATTATTAGAATAATTATTAAATATGTAGCAATATTTTAAAAAAATTACAAATATAGCGGATAGACTTCTGTTGATAGAGTTTTATGATTTATCATTGATAGATCATCTATTACATAATCTATTAGTGATAGATCAACATTTACTACATAATCTATCAGCGATACTCTTATCATTGATAGATTTTGACAGATTTTACTATATTTGCTAAAATGTTGCTATATATCTAATTATTTTGAATATAATTGTTACATTTACAACTATCCGTTTAAATTTTGGTTTATATATATATATAAATTAATATTTTCATTGTATGGACAAAAAAAATATTATGAACTATAAAAAATGAAACCAACAAAAACTTATACCAAACTTGTAAAAGGAACCTCACTAATAGTTTGTCTGACCAATCACCTTGTTTAAAGACCACTAATACCTTTACAAAGTTATGCTATGATTGACCTCTAAAATCTTTTCATAAGATCTTGTCGCTATTAGATTAACCGTTTTTTTCCCTTGGTTTACAGTAGTCATACTATTAAACTCAACCATTATTGAACGCATGTCTCTAGAGATAACAGCATCTGGTCCATCGTGTGTAGCCCAATCCTCTGTCAATCATGGATCATACACCTCATGGACATACCTATAGGCATACCATGTTGTTTCCCTTCCTATCTTGCAAAACTCATCCCGTAGCCCCTACCTCATCCAACAATGATGTGTTGCATTCCATGTGACATTGACTCATTGTTTGATCCACTTTATGTAGAACTTATTCATCTACGTACAATAGAAATCCAAATAGATAACAAGAGATATGTAAACAATTAATAAAAAATGGCAATGCTTGTTTTTAAGATTAATGGGATATAAATAACTACTACTAATTCATCCATTGATATGTGTTTGGAAAACCAAAAATTGAGTGAAAAAATGTTTAGATGAAATCTTATAAAACTTATTCATTAAAGACCGGGAATGATGAAATTTGTTTTTTAATGGTTGGTTGCAGTTAATACGCTAAATGCAAGAAAGTGTTGACGACGTTATGTTGGAAAAATCAAGAAGTCTCACCCACGTATAAGATAGATATGCTAATTTTCCCATAACCAATTGATATTTATTTTTCAATTTAAGACCGCATATTATATAATATGGTATGATAGTCTACATAGCCCAAAGTGTATTTTCTTCAATAAAAAAATACAAGTACCATCTAATTAATTTTGAGACGGGACCTTATGTATCCAAGAACGCAATTCAAACCAATCAAACCCTATAATATGCACATGTTTTTCTTTTACAATTGACTTTATTAAAGTCAAGTTTTGTATTGGTAGTTATTCTGTATGGGTTTATTTCTTTGTTTTGAAGTGTCTCTCACTCTTATCACAATGGGTTGGCCCAACCCATCCTGGTTTTAAAATGTAAAGGCCCAAATTAAAAGGCTCTAGGCATTGTTTCGGTTTGAATCGAACCGACCCAACCATAAATAGTCAAGCCAATAACGACCCAACTTGGTTTATTGGATGGTTGGGGCCATGAGAACCATCAATTTATTGGATCAAAGTTTAAGTTTGCCAATTGAATTTTATTGGTCAACTCGGTTTCCCAAATAATGACTCATATGAATATTCTGATCTTTTTTTTTTTTGTTAATAATTTATCGGATTTTTGGACTAATTTGTTCTCTTTTTTTAAACTAATAATTCCATGATTCATATAAATCACACTAAATTTGAAAATTGAAATCTTAAAAATAAAAATGGGCCAATTTAATTAAATACATAGAATGAAAAATAATACAATGAAACATTGAATTAAATAAAAAGGACATGAATAAAAGTTTGTACTCAACACACCCACCTTTGTCAAGTAAAATCTCTCATTACACCGCTCAACTGGAGAAGCAACCGGAATCATCTCTCAAGTTTCATTGCATCAACCGGCCGATTATCCTTCGACCGGGTGGGTCTTCTTTTCCTTCATATCTACGGCCGCGATTGACCGGTCCAATTTCAACGATCTTAATCGAGCCACCTCGAAACCATTTACTTATTTATTTATTTTTTCTTCCAATCTAAAAATACGATCATAGACCATTGAAATTGGATCAAACGGCATGGAATGGATACACACTGGCAACTACATTCTTCTACCGGAGCAGAGCAAACCCTAGACGGCGGTGGTGGCGTCGGCCTCACGACTCTCGAACTTGATGTATTTGTACCATTTGGCGCAAAGGATGTAGACGGCGAGATCCGCTGCCGTGAGGGCGGCCAAGAGGAAGTAAAATCGGTCTAAATGACCTTTGTTTAGGTTTCCGGGGATCCATCCCGGCATGTTATCGGTCGCCGATATCTTCATCACAATCGTCACCAGCAAGCTGCTGACGTAGTTACCGAAGGAAATTGAGGTCATACATAGGGCGCTACCGAAGCTTTTGAGTCCGTCAGGTGCCTGACTGTTGAAAAATTCCAGTTGGCCGACGTACATGAAAACTTCTGATGCTCCGATCAATACATATTGCGGAATCTGCCAGAAAATGCTTAAGGAGCTCGAATCGTCACAATGTAGGCAGTCTTTGTTGGCGTGTTTTAGTCGGAAAATCTCTACAGTTCCGGCGGATACCATGGCGCAGATTGCAATTACGAGGCCGATCCCCATTCTTTGAAGCTCTGTGAGGCTTGATTTAGTTAATCGAGCAAAGACTGGGTCGATTACTCTACGGTAAATGAAGATGAACGCTGCGACACTGAGAATGTCGAAGCTCGACATGCTTGCGGGAGGAATGTGGAATGTAGAAATGTTGGTTCTCATGGCGGCGCCTTGCTCGACGAACAAAGAAGCCATTTGAGTGAAGACGACGGAGTAGAGAATCGTGCAAAGCCAAATCGGGAGGAGTCTGAGAATGCATTTGACTTCTTCGACTTGAGTAACCGTGCACAAACGCCATGGATTCCGAGCTCCGTCGTCTAATTTGTCACACTCCGACGAGGTAATTACTGCTGCTTTATCCAAAAATCTGTAGACGACAAAACCACACATATCACATTCATTTCTCCTGAAATCAATCAAACAATCAAAACTCTGAAACGGAAATTTATTAAGAAACTCACCTGAACCCATTGGTATGAAGAATTCTCCTAGCTCCATTGCTAGCCAATTCCTTATCATCATCATCAAACAATCCCTCTGAATTAGGCATCATCTGAACCTTCCATTTCCTAGTAGCTGCAATCACCACTTGAGAAACCCTAGAGAGGGGATTCCCTTTAGGAGTGAAATGTCTGTATCTAGGGATTCCACAGAGGAACAAGAGCAGAGCCATGGCAGCAGAAGCTGTAGAAGCCCAAAACCCAATAACCCACATTCCTTCATCTTCAAAATAACCCAAAATTGTGTTGGAGAATAGGGAACCAAGGTTCAAAGCCAAGTAGAAATAGCTGAAGAAAGCAATCTTAGAGTGGCCTTCTTTAGGGTCTTCTTCATCAAACTGATCTGCCCCAAATGTAGCAATGTTGGGTTGGTAACCTCCATTGCCAAGAGCAACCAAGTAAACTGAGAGGTAGAACAGAGCAATGTGGAGGGAAGAATGAGAATTGCATGGTGTATGTTCATCACCACATCCTTTAGGTCTCACCAGAAATACGTAGGATGTTATTGATAATGATGCAAGACCCTGTCCCAAGAAGAAGAAGAAGAAGAAGAGGGTAAATAATACAATCTTTGTCCATATTCACCCTTTTACATTTTAACTTCTTTATCAATTTGTTTATATCCTGATCCAATAAAAATAAACCATGGGATAGTAAATTAACAGTTCATGCTTCTTCACTTGTAACTAAATTTCTTTTCTTTTTTTTACAATATTAACTCATGGCCTACATCCAATAAAGTCACTTGCCCACGATCCAAAACCCTAAGATCTAAATCTTGGAGTCTATTACTAAAATTTTATTAACCAGATCGATAGATTTTACTATATTTAAAATTTTTAGAAGTGTTATCTAATACAATAAAATAAGTCAAATGTATTTTTTTTTAATTATTAATATACATTATGGGGTCACTTTCTAACACACAATTACCTTGAGTTTGCACTTTATTAAACATTTGTTTTGTGGTTGATATCAACCAACATTTGTTTAGATTTATGTCTAGGTGAAGGGAACTTTTCCTTTTTACTCTTTCTCACTAGACGACACCGTGTGGTCATAAAGTAGCCATTATAAATTTTACAAGTGGTTGGAATTATATTAATTGCAAAGTTTGAACTAAAGTTGAAATTGACACTATGAATAGTTCCTTTGGTTTATTTTATTTTATTTTTTACTTTTGATATGTTATTATTCAACATTCTAAAACCCCCATCCCATTTCATAGTAAAATTAAATGGTTTTCATTCAAACAACCATTTGTTTCAAGTTATCAAATCCCCATTTTTAACATTAAAAGAACCCTAATATTTTCCATTTTGAATAGTTTTAGCAAATAGGAAAAACCAACAAACAACAATAATATGATAGGTACCCTAACAAAGTTGACATGACACCCTTAAACATCATGTCAATAATTCCATATATGTATAGAAAGTTTAGTCTCATCCACGCGCTAAAATAATCTTTATGTTGTGTCTTTTCGTTTCTTTGTTATTATTGACATATAAAACAGGGTATTAAAGACAAATAATTATAATTTATGAAGTTGTTGGAGCAATTTTCATATGACTTTTTAAAAGGTGATCATAACCTAAAAAAAAAAAAAGTTAGACAATTATTGTTTATTATTATAATTGAAGAGAAAGTGATTATTGTTAAAGTACTTACAATGACGAAAATGGCTTGAAAAATGGCACAAGTCTTGAACCTTCCCCAGTAGGAATCACTAAGGAAAGCTCCAAGAAGAGAGAAGATGTAAACAGTTCCTGTCCACTTGCTAACGTTGTTGGCTGCTTCGGCATTGTCTTGTCCCAACACTCTTGTGAGAAATAGTACCAAATTTACTCCAACTCCAAAGAATGCCAATGTAGCCAACCCTTGGTTCACTGTCCCATTATTAAACAATCACATCTACCACAATTTAATTACCTTTTCTAACTTCAATTATATATCTAACAAAGCATTAAAATATTAAGTTTCAACTTTAATTGTTACAAGGAAAAGATTCTCCAACACTCAATAACGTACTTACGGATCCATAATAAGTTCCTTTAGCGGTAAAATAGAAACATAGTATAAAAAAAACGACTTATCTTTCTACAAAATAAATAGTCTATGTTTTTGGATCTTAATAATTTTGTTTTTGAATGACTAAAAAATATGTTTAACATCATGATATCCATGTAATTATTAAAATTCCTATAGTGTCAGAAACAAAAAAAGTCTAATAAACCTATGAAAAACATTTTCGAAAACTTTCATCAAAAGCACTTTTTGGAAATTAGACAAATTATATATGAAAGTAACAGCGCACTTAATTGGTTTTTTTTTTCCTGTCTTTTGAAAAATTTGCTCATAAAAAAGTGTCCTTGAAATTTATTATTTTTAATAAGTCACATCACACTACAAACTTAGTGATAATTTAACCTATTGGTGTAGCAAAATACTGTAAAAGATAAAAATCCAATATAATCTCGAAGTATACATAATACGAAGATCGTCACACATGATAATATTGTCCAAACTGAACCTACCAAGTATCAAGATTCCAGAAACCCAAGTTCCAGTTTTGTCCCGAATAGCAGGTCGACCGTGTCGATCGACCGCTCCATCGAGCGTACAAACTTCCTTCTCCGATGTCATCACCTTCTTCTTAGTACTCTAAATAAAAATAAAAATACAAAAATTAGAAAAATGGAATAATTTCTCACGTACATCAAATATGTATTTAAAATAAACCACCACATTTCAGAAAAATCAGAAACCAAGAATCCTAAGTTCTGAATCAAAACTATAAAGAAAAAAATTAAAAGAAGAATTTGGAAATATATATTATAGTAAAGTTTTTCTGAACATTATCAGTGCCTTTTTCACTATCTTTTCTCTCTCCACTTTTTTTTTTTTTTTTTTTTTTTTTTTTACTTTTTTACTTTTTCACTCATGATTCAGCACTGATCCCTAAAACACGTCGATTCCATCCAATCAAATACCAAATTAAAGAAAAAAAAAAGTGTTATAAAATTTTATCTCTTCATTTTAACAAACCACAAATGTGATAATAAAATATATATATATATAATCCTACCTATTTTTTAGACATGTAGATATTGAAAGATCCAACGGTTCAAAATAGTGGAAGTTTGCATAGATACAACAATCGGACACTAACCCTAATTACTTACCTTCAAATAGTACTAATCAAGCAAATATAAAAAAGAAAGATATATATATATATATATACACATATATATGTGTGTGTGTGTGTGTGTTTGAAACATGTCACATTAGAAAGTTAGTCGTAAATATAAATAGTTTGCGTGTAGTTAGACGAGTAGTATCCTTCCAAAATACTACTACTACTACTCTACTTGTTTGTCCATACGTAACGATGATTATAAGAAAGAAAAAGAGGAAAAGAAATGCAAACACTCTTTGTTTTACTATTGGGTTACAAACCTGATCATCAAAACAAGAGATACTGAGACAAGCCATTGAAGCTGGGGCATGCAATGGGAAGAAACTCAACAACGACTGGAAGAGCTTAAAGAGAACAGAGCAACAATTAATGATGGATTCTAAGAGAGTTGATCTTAAAGATGAGGAAATTATTTTGGAGATGATTTTGATGACGATGATGATGATGATGGAATGAGGAATGGAGAGGTGTATCTTGGGGAGAAGAGATTTGGGATTTGGGGTCTCTATTTATAGACAGAGGAGAGAGAGAGAGAGAAAATATAATTTTGGACAGCTGTGAGGAAGTGGGAAAGAAGGAGGAAAAGAGAATGCAATTTTATTTTTTAAAATTAAATAAAATGTTTTTTTCAAGTGAGAAAAAAAATTAATAATTAAAGTGTCTGCTTTTAAGTGGGGTGAAAAAAAAAAAAAATTTCAATATAATATATGTATTTTAAATTTTGTTTAATTTTTATCAAAATATTGTCACTAATAATACTAGTTTATTGTTTTTGTTTTCTTTATTTTTATTATTGTAAATTTTCAAAAAAAAATATTTACATTATTACCATAAAAAATTGCTTTCTTCGAACTACACTTAATATTTATAAAAACTATAAATACTAAAATTAAATAAACTCAATAATACGATAATTAACTTAAAAGAATTTACAAGTACATTAAAAAAAAATTATTCGATAGAAAATTTTGAAAATGTTAGTTATATAAGAACAAAATAAAAGTATTTTTCTAGATCATTAGTATAAATTTTTAAATTTGTAACTAAAAAGTAGCTATTTTATATAATTTTCCCCTTTTTCATGATTTCATTTAGAAGGTGATAGCAAAGATTATTTCTTTTAGTACTAATTTATCAAGAAGTTAGAAATAAAATTGTCACAAAAAACATTTTATTTTAATTCTTAAAAAGTCATTTCAACCTATTTTTCTAATATTGGATTTTGTTATTATTTTTTCAAACATATATTCTCCACTAATTTTTTTTTACTTGGGATAGACAAAATAAAAGTGATGACATAAAAATGTGAAAAATAAAGTTGTTAGAATAAAGATAAAATTTCCAATTCTTTTTTGTTTGTTTGTAGAATTAAATTTTGGTTGTCACTTATCAATATGATTTTGGATTTTATTAATAGATGAATGCATCTGTTTTTATGATATTAATTAAAGTAAACAAATAACTTTATCATCTAATTTATTAATATTGATGTTTTTTTTTCTTACCCAACAATATAAAAGATATTTGAATCCAAATATATATATCAACATATATCAAAAAGTTATTTAAAATAAAAACTATTAGTAATAATTTTAAAAATTTGTATATACTAAATTCTCACTTAGTCAAGTCAACAATTATTTAGTTTGAATCGTAGATCGAATATTCGTGAGTAATTAATATTTTATCTTATACGTTAAAAATTACTCGATATAAATTTAAGATGTAATAATAATATTTAGGTATGTTATTTATATATATTATATAATTACAAAGTATATTAATTATTATTATCGTGACTACTCTATACGTGGAGGTTCTATTTTGAATAATACCAAGTAAGTAGAAATGAGAAGAAAAAATGATCACCTTTGTCATTAATGAGAGTTTTAACTTTTAATTTTTTTTATTATTTCGAAATTGCCCCTCGATGATATTTCATTTAATAAATTCTTTAAAAGATGTTTCACACGCAACCCAAAATGTCAACATTTATTATTGTTAGTATTTTTCTTAATTTTTGGAATTTACATAATTTGCTTATCAAAAAATTAGTCAAGCAATTATTAGTTATTGTTATCGATCGTGTATTCAAAATATTTGTGTATAAGTTGTCGTTTTGAAAGTGAATTTTATAAGTTTGTTTTTAAAGAAAAATACTCGTTATAGAAGACATAGGTATGTTTGTACTGATTTTCCTCTTAGAAGACATTTAATGAATATGATGAAAAGTGAGAAGATTCAAATCGATGATCATAAGCATTTTGATCATTGATAGTAGTACATAATAAATACGCGTTTTTTTTTTGTACGAGTTTATTGATATTCGGTGATTGGAATTTAGATCTCTGACCGTTTGTTCAACAATATATTTATGAGTGAAATTTGGTTCGTTTATGCTGGTTTTGAAATAAACCCAGAGTCATATTGATCAAATGTTATAAATAAGTGATCCAAATTAATGTCTCGTAATTAAGAACAATCAATTATTTGTCTTATTTGGTTTATTATCGGGTTGTTCTTAATTTTTTTAAATATTTTTTTTTATTTTTGTTTTAAAATTTTTGTTTTTCTTCTAGGTGAATCTTTTTTGCCATCTTCAAAACAAAACCGAGGCACGTTCTTTTTATAAAACGCAATCGAACATTTCTTTCTTTGCATTTTTTCTAAACAACAAACGTAAATGAAGTATACATTGTAGTTAACCATCAATCATATGTCTTTTTTAGCACAAATATTATGGTTAATAGTAATTTGGATGTCAGTTAAACTAAGATCTCGTTACGGTTATTTCTTTCATCCATATGCCTTATAATAAATTATTTAAAAGATATAAAATTTCACGAGAACTCAATATAAACATAAAATAATATATATTTTTAAATAAAAAAAAACTATAAGTAATTATTAAACAAATAAAATAGAAAGAAGTAGATGCATAAGCTGGAAAACCTTAATACCTAATCACAAGAATTAAAATGCATTCAACATTGACTTATTTTCAATTTAATATAATAACTTTAAGATAATAATCCAAACAATTTAATAATTAATTTGAACTCAAATCAATTCAAACACGTTCGTAATTATATTACTTAATTAAAATTAGGTCAGATTTGATCACATATTATTTCTTCTTTTCTCCTCATTTATACTAAATACTATTTCAAATTTTCCTCTGTTTTAATTAGCAATTTATTAAAAGTTAATTATGTCTTTTAATTGTTTTTTTTTTTTTTTTACTTTTAACACATGCACGATGGAACGATTTGGTAATTTTAACAAAACTATACGAAACTTAAGTTTTAAAAAAGATATTTCAGATTATAATTACTTTAACGGTACTTATTTTTTAACGTTATTTTTTAAAATCACATATTACTTGACATTTCTTTATAAAAATACAACGTAAAATAATGTATTTTTTCCAGTGTATTGATGTATTTTTTATGTTAATAAAAATTTTGATAATGAATAGAAGGATAATTACAAATGATCAAGTAAATGACAAAAAAAGTTTGTGTTGAAAAATTAATCATTGAGAGCTATGGCTAAGAGAATATAAATAAGATTATTATTTCATACACATTTATAAGTCAAAATGGATAATCCTGTTTTTTTTTTTTTCAAACAATACAGTTTTGGAATTTGGATCTTTACTAATCAAAACCCATTGTTAATTATTAACTTTATTTTTTAAAAGGATGTGTTTGTACCAAACATAGTTATTTTTTGAAAAAAATTAATCTTTAAATTACAGAAATAAACATATTTTCAATTAACTGATTTTCTTCTTAAAAGAAACTAATTAATATAATTTCAAATTGTCAATATTTTTTTTTTATTAAGATTATCTTGAGAAAACCATCTATGCATCAAATTCAAGTGCTTACACACATCTCATGGATATGACTAATTAAAATTAACTAATGTCATGAACAATTTTCAAAATATAATTGCGCAAACTGTTAACTCAAATTTTGATCGATACAATTCTCAATATTTATGGATTGTTACACTTTTTGTTGATTCATAATTTTTTGTTTTTGGTTTTTTTCTTTTTGATAGAGTGCAAAAATCATCATCGATTTATTACAAGGTGATATTGTAATAATATTATTACTATTGATATTATTCAATCCAAAAGAAGATAAGGTGTGGAGGCCGACTTCATATAGGACAAAGAAAGGAAGTTAGGTCTCAAAATTCAATTCTACTTAAGTGCTTGAAAATGTGCTTAATTGAATCTAATTATATATATGGTTTATACTGTGTTAATTAAGAACATAAATTTAATATTTTTAATATGTAGAAATTATAAAACAAGAAGCTCTCAATTTTTTTAATGCAAATAGTTTTAAAGTAAGATTATTATCGAGGACTTTTCTAAAATATAAAAAAACGGCAAAATATTTACAATTCCAAAATCGGAAAAAGTACAGGTTCACCATGGAAAATACAAAAAATGCTCCGTCAACCACTTTGTCAACATCGCGTGTAATATATTTGGTACGTAATCGTTTAGATTTGGCTATTATTTGGTATACGATCGTTTATATTTGATCCTTTACAATTTTTTTTAAGACTTGGTATACGATCGTTTAAATTGGAATGATTTTTTTTTAAAAAAATTTCGTACACGATTGTTTAGATCTGTCTACATTTGTATGTGATCGTTTATTTAGATTTGGCTACCCAAATTGTTGTTTTTTTTTTCAGTTTTTTTATATTTAGTACACGATCTTGAACAACCAAATAAAAAAGTTTAAAAAAATAGATTTTTTTTAATATATATTTGATACACGATGAACCAAATAACACTCTGTAAAAGAAAAGAGATGATGAAACAGACGAAAATGGAAGAAAAGAAAAAAAAAACAGACGAAGAGGAGAAGGAAGACAAAAGAACAAATTTGAAATATTTAAAAATAACTAACTTTATGAGCTTTATTATACGAGTCTTAAATATTTTAGCGTTTTGTTATATTTACGAAAATTTAGCGTTATTTAAATTACCCACAATACTAATATTCATTAATTTTAAAATACAATTATTTTACATGCTTAATGTATTTTAATAATTATACCAAATAAAGTTAAAAAACCAAGTGGGTCATTAAAAATATATAATAGTATTAATAAATACTGCATGGGATTGATTGGATGGATAGCCGACGTGGCATTTTGGAGTGGATGAATCTGATTTGTTTTGTTAATTTAATTAAAAAGGAAAAGAAGAAGAAGAAGAGAGAATGAGTTAATAAAATAATCTTAAGATCAATAAACCTTTCCCACTTTGTGATTAATTAGTTGCTTACTTCATCTGTTTCCACTTTCATTAAGATAATTATTTATTGTTATTATTATTATAATAATTAACAACAGACTTCTCTTTTTCATTTTCCACATTTTTAATTAATTTGTGTGTTCACTTCTTTTTTTTTAATTACATTTCAAAATTGGAATAATTATTTATTTCGATTTTGAAATTTCAGATTTAGATAAATATCTTCACCTATACATCATGGATTCATGTGTAATGAGGAAAGCTTAATATAAAATTAAGGTTATAAATATTATGTTTGTGGTCTATTTTAATATTATATTGTTTTAGTTCTTATCCTCTTATTTTGTTTAAGTTTAGTTTAGGCAATTTTAATAATTAAATCTCATATTTAGTTATTTAAGATTTTTCTTTTTACCAAAAGTAATTAAATAATAACACAATTTTTATGTAAAAAAATAAAATAAAATATTGATAGGTGAATGTTATATATATATATATATTAATAAACAAGCAGTATGGAAACTACTAAAATAAGAATTTATTTAAAATAAAGATATTAAAATTGGACAATTAAATGTATGGATACTAAAATTAAGTGAACTTCAAAATATTGGATAAAAATGGTATTCTAACTTATTAATAATAATAATAATTATTATTATTATTATTAGATATTAATAATAATCACATTCGTTTTTATCTATCAACTTAAACTTTTGGATAATCGGTGATTTAAGATGGTAACAAAGAGCATGTGATCGAAGAAGACCATGTACTTAGACTCTTAAACGTTTGGTTTAATTGGTGATTTAAAACTACTTGATACGTACAAAAACATAATTCTCACATGAATTTAAACGAGTCAATATTAGCATAATTTTACTAACGTAAAATTTTTAGTATTATCGAGCATATTTCAAAAAGAAAAAATACTAAATACATCATAATTGATAAAGATCGGGAGAAAATGAATGATTTGGAAGAATAAGATCAAGAAAGCCTATGATCATTGTAGTGTGACGATATGATATACTTATGTTAATTATGATACAATACAATAGTCAAATAATGTGTATTAATTTCAACTTAACTAGTTTCATTTGTCAAACTCAACCTAATCCAAATTGGTTAGGAATATGGATCATATTATGAAGTGAGTTCTAAAAAAGTTTAGGTATCTATAAATGTATTCTTAGAGAACCTACACGTTTATTGTAGCATTGGTATTTATGAAATTTAAAATATATACAAAATTACAAGCTATTATTACTACCACGTAGTATCTCAATCTCATGCACACATAACAAAGATTTGATTATCTTAAATATAATTCAACTCGTTAAAGACTTCGTAACAAAAAGATTAGAGATTCGAAATTTTAAAGTCCTACACATTTATCCGTTTTTCCAACTATAATACAACTTCGTGAAATTACAAATGTATAGATCCAAAAGATGACATTTATAAAATCAAATAGAACTAATTTTATTGAACGTTAAGCTAACTTGAACACATAAAATAATGAATAATATTGATTATTGTCTACCGATAAAAAAATTAGAAATTTTTCTATTTAATATTAAATTCATCACTAATAAATAAATAAACTTAAGCAGATAAATTTGATCCTATAAAATAATTAGTTAACAACTCTTACGTAAAAGAAAAAAATAGTGTATTACGATAAGACATACACTCTATCAAAACGAGTTGGGGTTATCAACATTCAATAAACAAAACCAACTATCCAACTTGTCGAAACCGACCCAAATACATAAATTCAAGAAACAATTTCCATAAAATAGAATCCACTTGACACTATACGTAAGCTAACTCGAATAAAAACATAAAAAATACTTTTAAAAATTACATATTTAATTCGACTATAGCCTCTTATTTTGACCCATCGAGTAGTTAGATATTAATCAAGAAGAAAAATACAATGCAAAAGTTTGAATCTCGAACTCTATAATCAATATTAAAATCGCTCGTATATACATAAGTAGATAAACTCAAATTTAATTATAAAATAAATTAGCAACTCTTAAATAAAATAGTGGTTCGTGATAAAATACCCACACTATCATAATGAGTTATAGTTATCAATATTCTATATATATATATAAAAAAAAAACAAGTTATTTATTCCAAACCATTACACAATTTCTCGAAACCCCAAACACATAAATCCATAAATGATAATTTTTTATAAAATAAAGCCAGTTGTAGCACACGTAAGCTAACCCGAACACACCAACAAAGTTAGTTTTAAAAATGATATATGTACGTATAAAAATGAATTAAACTGCTTTTTTGTCTGTCTTTATGGGAAGTGATTATAGAAAAATAAAGAAGAAAGGAATAAAATAAGGTCAATAAATTAGGGCTCAAAACGTGGGAGCCACGTCCCAATTCTTTGCATTCTTCGACACTCCCAGTGGCCTATTACGTGGATTTCACCTAACGGTAATATTATTTAAAAGTATAATACAAGTTTAAGTACGAATTTCATATTTTTCAAAAGGAGAAAAAAATTGATAAATTACACTCTTCCTAACAAAAACATTAGAAACAAAATTCATTACTAAATATTTTGAGAAATGTTCTGTTTTTTTTTTTCTTTTCTTTTTTTACAAATTTCCTTCATTCCTTCAAAATTAAATAAAACAGAAAAAAAATGTATTATTCAAAATAAATATTATATTATTCAATTTGATGCATTTTGTCGAACACATTCTAAACAGACAGTTTCAGAGAACAGTAGAGAATCCAATTCCCTTTCAGATGCTTCTCTACAATGGTGCGATCCAAGTAAGCAAGATCGGCTTTAATGGCAGATTGGGCAGCTGCCCATTCCCCCCACGGGCAGTACTCTGTCAGTGGGTTGTCGGCGTTCAACATCACCGGCTGAAAACGACGTAGCGTAGTGTTCGTATTGGGGGCGTGCGGTATTTCTGAAAGAAGCCGGCTCATTGGCGTGTATTGGGGACCAGCTGGAACAACGAAGAAGCTGAAAAGAAAAGCGTCTTATCGGAAGGTAAAGAAATTCAATTCGTCTACGCCTTTAGACGCCTACCAGGTGTTCGACGAAATGTCTCTTATAAGTAAACTTAAATATCTTTTGTTTCTTTTTTCCTCTTTTCTTTGTGTGCTTATCAGCTGGATTGCATACCTTTCACTGTTTTCTTGCCTTGGCCTCTTGTTTCACCAACTTGTTTTTGGAATTTTTTACTTTTTGTTTCTTGCTAGTAACTTTACCGACTTTTAACAACAAAAGTAAATGAATGATCATGAATACGTCCAAGATTAACATTAGATACAAAAGTAAAAATTAAGTTATATTTCGATACAAAGTCAAAAGTTGAATAACTTATTATACATTTTTCAAAAGATATAATGAACTTAAGATTTCAAGATTCTTGGATTCAATACAAACTTATAAACTTTAGGGATTAAACTTGTAATTCAACTTTATAGTATGAGCGTCTATTTTTAGCTTAACTTTAGATTTAAAAAAAAATCTTTAAAACAAATTATTCATACCATACGTAGTTGAAAATGATGGAGTGAAAAAGAAATAAATGAAACTCGACAAAAGTTGAGACATTAGTAACAAAAAGTCAACATATTTTAAAAAGTAAGAACCAAAATAAGATTATGAAACTTTGTTACAAGTGATATGTGTGTTTTTGATGGCTTATTTTTTAGTGGAAGACGTATATAAAATAGTTAGGTTTCATCATTTGACTTTTTGACCCAAATGACTGAATAAAGAAATGAACAAAAATGGTTTGGGGCTTTCATTTCTCAAGCTGGATTCATGTTTTCTTTTTGTAAAAGCAACCAATTTAGGCAACTTGTTGTTGTTGTTGTGCTATCATTAGGAAGAAGATTACCATACCCAACCACTTAGATGAGATTACCAGCTGGCTTGTATTAAATAACATTTTTTTTTTGGTTTGTTTTTCTTTTCGAAATTACATCGTTTCTACTTATATATGAATGAAAAGCTCAAAAACATTATATATCATTATTTGGCGTGTCTCTCTCAAACATATCTAGTTCAACTTAGTAGGCTACACTTGTGATTATCTAAAGTAGTTCGAATGGGTAATTATGTGTATGTAAACATATGATTGCGATCTGATTTTTATAATGATGTTTGCGTGTAATATCTAGCTTTTAATGTAGGTAAGAGAAGCGTTATGTTGTGGGCTCGTTGTGGATGGTGATTGAGCCTATCGCTCTCCCAAGTTGACTATTTTGAATTTCTTTTTGTAAAAGAGATCTTTCATTGTCTTCTTGTCCACTTGATGAGTAGATTTGGTCTTTTGTGGAGGCATGGATGAGAATGTGTTTATCCCTTAAAAGAGTCAACAAGGGAAAATAGGTAGGAATTTTCCAAGTAGGGTATGAGTTGAAATTTATACAAAAGCAAAAGAAATGCACTTTTAATGTGTTTTTTCTGTTTGGTCTTTTAGATTTTCTTATCAGTTAATATCCATACCAGTTTATACGTATTTCGAAGGATCTCACGAAATAACCTATATGTTCCTACAACATTTTGATGTCAGAAAACTCGTAGTAAATTATTTTTTAGGTCAATAACTATCTTTGATTGAATTCATGAAAGGCTATATCTTTTTCTTTACCACTAAATTAACTCATGATGAATTGTAACTATGGAATCTACTTGAGTTTTCTACTTATCAATTAGTTGAGTTGTAAATTAGTTGGCAAAAGAGACTACCAATATCATTAACTCTAAATCCTCAATGCTTTAATCTTCAAAACTACTTTAAATAACCTCCTAATATAGCAAATAAATTTAGTTCCTTTTCTTGTATCAATGTCATGCGATTTAAAGTTTTTATTAGTGTAAGTCATTTTCTTAAATTCTAAAAATCAATTTTTTCTTCGTATAGATTCGATCTAGACGTTAAAGATAATTTATTTAACCTACTTATATTTGCTTTTATCTTATTTTTAATCAAATAATCATAGGGAGTAAACAAGCTAATTTGAGATATTTGGTAATTAGCCGTGTATTTTTTATTGTTTATTTATACAATAATTCATCTTCTAAAAAATAGGGACAAATTTCAAGAAAACTCCATAATCCATGGAGAAAGCAAAGTTCTTAACAAGTCACCAGAAATTCATCCACTTTGCAATAAATATGCTATATATATATAACAACAACGACGACAACAACAAAAATCTAGAACATATATATCATCGAATATATTTCGTGAGAAAATAAATTTACCAAATATTTGTCACAATTATGTCAAAAGAGAAGGTTCCACTTACAAAATTTTGTCAATTTTACTTATCGAAAGAATTTCTACTAAAAAAATAATTCATATTCGTATGGGATTGGAAATAAAATAATAAATCTATGAATTTAGTCTATGAAGCAGCAAATTTATGAGTGTCTTTTTACCTTAAAAGATCCTGCTATTTCTTTTTTTCTATTTGATTTAAACTATCTCTTTTCTCTTGTCCGAAAAGGGCATAAAGAGGAGATGTTGTGTAAGAACAATGGTCGATGAACTTACTTAGGGATAACACTACTATGAGGATGAGTTGTTTGTTTCCATCACATTTCTTGTTTTCTTCCCGTTCCCCTCCCTATTAGGAGAAAATTCTCTTAATTTTTTGAAATAAGAGCGTTGCAGTCATAGTCAATATGGTATTATTAGTTTGGATCAGCTTTTTAAATACTTAAAAATGCACTAATGCACTTTTTAAACCATTAGAAAATCAACTCGAATGTACCACTAGTTTACTCAACGTATTCTTTTTCTTTTATGTCAATTTTTTCTTTGAAAAGATAACATTTGAAAGTAATTAAGTACAAATTATTTGGTCCAATTTGTTATATTTTGAAAACAATGTTAATTTCAGGGACAAATTGAACTTTATAACAATTACTGAAATTTGAATTAACATCAACGAGCTCATCCGACTGGGCTACGGCCCATGATGTCGTTCATGTGGGCTAGACTATAAAAGCTCTGGGCCCAAACACGTAACTATTATTGGGCCTTTTGGCCCAAGTAAGACTGTTAGCTGAAGGTTTGATCCAATTCCATGGCGTTTTTAAGATGGATTTGGAAATATGTTGTTTTAACGTTATTGCAAATAAATAATTTAAAACATTATCTTAAGCCACCACAAAGGTAACGTTTTGATCCCATTCTCTATAATTTTTGTTGTTTGCAAGGAGTGCACTTAGTCAAAATTTGAGCATGATCGAGCGGATAGGACGTCTAAGAGGTAAAGTAAAAACTTATAACACGACCCATAATCGAAGAATATACACTTGTACTTCGGCCTAGACCCATGGAGGTGAGACAATAGTATCACCTTCAATAATATCAATTTGACACAAGTCTAGAAAACTAGTATGCTCAATAACAAGAACATCACTAGGAAATAAAAACATACCTACCAATCATGCATGACATAGGTAGGTACAATAAAAATATTTTTACAAACATTCTCCCTTAGAGACAACACATTTGTCATAGATACATAAGCTAACTCAAAGCTCTCTGCACACTTAATTTCAACACTAACGTCAAACACATACAAAGTTGAACAATAATTCAATGTTTGTGATAGGTTTGAAGGGAGTGTTGAAAGGCATTGGGTTAGCTTTTCACCTCATCTATAAGTCACACGTCAATAATTTTACATATTATAGTCTTAAAGACAAGTGGTCCGAACTCTCTCTATATATTATATATCCTACTGACTCAAGAGATTTAAATAAGCATGGAAGATAGATTCAATGTTATATCAATTCTTTTGCAATATAATCATACCATACATTATTCAATATTGATAACAAGGTGTGACAGAAAGAGAAGGAAATGAACAGTCCTTTTCCATTAGACTGGCTCTATTTTTCAGCAAAGAAAAGAAAAGACATGGGCAACCAATTATTGCATCTTCATTTAGATATCTCAAACCATTCTCGTCACACGCACAAAAAAAAAAAAAAAAACCCATTTTGCAGTCTGAAATTTCATTTCCAATTCAACAATAGAAAGAAAGCAGTGGCAATGTTCTGTTGAAATTTGGCGTTTCCACTTTTAGCTTCCTCCTTCCCCATAACCATGACCCGCTTTTTAATGGTGATCAATTCCTTCTGTGTTTCTGTCTCTCCTCACATGTTCTCTCTCTGATCATCACGTGACTCTCTTCCTCTCTCTCCTCCTCCTCCTCCTCTTCTTTTCCTTCTTCTTCTTTCTCATGGATTGACTACTGAACCCTTTCTGTAAAGTCACACTCTCCCAAGTCCACCCCTTTTCATGCTCTTTCTTCCTTTTTTCCTTTAACCCTGTTCCAAATACTTCTTCTTCTTTTTGACTTTTCCCCCCTTTTCCCCATCTTCATTAAAATCTACTTTCTACTTCATTTTCACTTCAACCCATTTCATTAACTCACTCAATCTTCTTCACTATCTCATTCATTTTCCTTTTTTCCTTTTCTTTCTCTCTATGTAAGCTTTCAATCATGGGCTGTTTTCAGTCCAAAACCATTCATCTTCCTTCCCCTGATGATGACCCTCCCCCACCTCAGCCCAAACCAGATCCAGGTATGTTTCTGTCTCTATGAGCTTATGAATCTTTGTTTTCAGTGCTTTTTCATGTGCTGATTAGTGGGTCTGTTTTAGTTTTTTGAGTTGTGGGTTTTGTGTTTTTTTGTGGGGTTGTTAAGCTAATGGTGAAGAACTTGAAGAAGGGCAAGTTCCTGCATTCAAGGAGTTTGAGTTAGTGGAGCTTCGAGCTGCTACTAATGGCTTTAGTTCTGAGTTGATTGTTTCCGAGAGTGGAGAGAAAGCTCCTAACGTTGTTTATAGAGGGAAGCTTCGAAATAATCGATTGGTTGCCATTAAACGCTTCTCCAAGCAGTCATGGCCTGATCCTCAACAATTTGTGGTAATCCACTGTTTTACATTTTTCAGTTGTTGGGTTTTGAGTTTAAGCTACTATCAATTTTTTTTGTTGCTGTTAAGTGAAATGGGGGAGGATTCTCCTTCATTTTGGATTGATGCATATCTGAGTCTGTTTTTGTGTCGTGTTTATTGGTTGCATGTGATTTTGAACACAGACTGAAGCTTCCGGAGTTGGTAAACTGAGATTTAAAAGATTGGTTAATTTAATTGGATGCTGTGCAGAGGGGGATGAGAGGCTGTTGGTGGCAGAGTATATGCCTAATGACACTCTCTCAAAGCATCTGTTTCATTGTATGGCTTTATTCTTTTACTTGTCTCTCTCAACTTCATTCACCTTTTTCATTTTTGGTAGTCTGTTTTACTTATTTGTTATCTTTATGACCATAGAGCTATTTGGAATCTTCAAGTGTTTTACGTCCTCAGAATGAAAGGTTCTGATATCGTTTAGTATTTTCATTTGTCGTCTGCATTTATTTAGGAAGAGTAAGGTGCCTGGATGCTACATTACATAATTTCAACAGTTATAGTTGAAGAGCTCATGGAGTTTAAGTATACAGTGACATAGTGGGAAACACTTGAGACAAAATCAGAGAAGGCACTATCTATACAAATACATTTTGGTTTGAAATCTATTTTAATCATAGTTATGAATTTTATGATGATCGTTTTTAGTATACTTTATATGACATGTTTGATTGAGCACAAGGGTTATATTGAAACTAACACTTTGTGTGGAGGGGAAATAGTAAAGAAGAAACGAGTAGTTTTTCATTCGAGGATTGCTGCAGTCCACCTAAGAACATATGAACGAACCCCAAAATTATAATTTCAAAGGGTTTAGAATTTCCATTTTCTTAGAGATGACCAAAAACATTGTCAATTGATATGTCATAGAATTCTTGTTCAGTTGAACTTTAGGATTTTGAAGATTTTCCTGCTTTTCGAATGATTTTCCATTATCATAATGCAGGGGAGAAACAACCATTTCCTTGGGAAATGCGTGTTAGAGTTGCGTATTACATAGCACAAGCCCTTGATCATTGCAGCACAGAAAACCGAAAAATATATCATGATCTAAATGCATACAGAGTTCTCTTTGATGAGGTAAACATTCAACGACCATCATTGTTTTTGTTTGCATTTTTAGACTACTAACTCTGGTCTGCAATGGATTATTCATTCATCAATGCCGATCAATTTGATATTGACAATGAACTTTCTTTATCGGTGGGCTATAACTTTCTCATGTCAGGATGGGGATCCTCGGTTATCCAGTTTCGGTCTGATAAAGAACAGCCGCGATGGAAAAAGCTACAGTACCAATCTAGCTTACACTCCACCAGAGTTTTTACGAACAGGTATGCCATTAGAACATCTTAGCTTCTCACCGAGTTCTAAAATCCCACGCAAACTTTGTTTGGTACCGAGTTCTAAAATCCCATGTAAAGTTTGTTGAGTTTGTTCAAAGAAAGGCGTTCAAAGTGATTCTTTTGTAAATTCTGTTTAATTTTGTTTCTTTCAGGTAGGGTCATACCAGAGAGTGTGATCTACAGTTATGGAACCATTTTGCTGGATCTTTTAAGTGGGAAGCACATTCCTCCAAGCCATGTACGAGCTTTTGTTTCCTTCGTCCTTGATTGTGTTCATTATATGCCGAATCTTGCATATAAAACTGTCATTACTCGCCCCATCTAGTGGACAATATGTGATTAATTGCTTCTTGAGCATATGAAATATATGTTCTATAGAGTGATTTTTGCAACCCCTTACTTGATCACTTGGATAAATGCACAGGCATTAGATTTACTAAGAGGGAAGAACTTGTTGCTGTTAATGGATTCATCCTTGGAAGGACAATATGGAGATGATGATGCAACCCAGTTGATCGATCTTGCTTCCAAATGTCTACAATACGAAGCAAGAGATCGACCCGACATAAAATTCGTTCTTTCAGCAGTCGCACCTCTGCAAAAGCAGGAGGTAAACATTTAAATGTCGTAACTCAACCTGAAAATTTTATCAAGGGTGTTGTGTTGCTCTGATTTTATTTGTTGGCAATCAGAAGTTTTCTCAACAGTAACATACTTGGTTTCCTAGGTTGCGTCACATGTACTGATGGGTTTGACAAAAACACCAGTGGTGTTGCCAACTATGCTTTCAGCCCTCGGAAAAGCTTGTGTTCGGATGGATCTTACAGCTGTGCACGACATATTACTTAAAGTTGGTTATAAGGATGAGGAAGGCGCAGAGAGCGAAGTGCGTTTTTGTTTTTTTGCCTCTGATTGTGGTGTTTATGTGTTTCATGTTACTGAATACTTGCTTTATCCAATTTGCAGCTTTCATTCCAAGAGTGGACTCAGCAAGTGCAAGACATGTTAAACACGAAAAAGTTTGGGGATATTGCATTCAGAGACAAGGATTATAAAAACGCCATTGAGTACTACTCAAAGGTGCTTTCTACTCTCTTGACTTCATAGCTCCGATATGTTGCGATATGGATAACATAGCGGCTAGTTCTCAACGCTGTTGAAATTCAGGACTTTGTTCTTTGTTCATGTCAATGGTTAACATTATGACCATCTTTGGAACTGCAGTTAGTATCAATGATGTCAGTTCCTTCTGGTACTGTTTTTGTGAGGCGAGCGCTTTCCTACTTGATGGTTGGTCAACCAGAACTCGCATTGAGAGACGCCATGCAATCACAAGTATGCTTGCCTGAGTGGCCGACTGCCTTCTATATGCAAGCCCTTGCACTCTCAAAACTAGGAATGGAATCAGATGCACAAGACATGCTCAACGACGGCGCTTCCTTTGAAGCGAAGAAGCAAAACATCTGGCGCAGTTAAATGGGAAGAGATCCATAGAAACGACTTTTCGACCATGGTAAGTGCTCATTAACCAACTATTTTAGCTTGAGAAATGGTTTCAAATCTAGATATGTATAAAAGCATCCATGTTAGAAACAGAAACTTCTTGTGTTATGTTATTATATTTGTACGTTCACTTGCAAATTCTTATTGTATATCTATCCCCATGTTAGGTCTTTTGACTTTTTGAGGGTTTTTTTTGTTTATATTTTAAAATTGTTTTAGTACTTCATTAATAGGAGGGACTGACTATGAGCAAATCAGAGCTTCTCTTCAACTTTTTAACAAAGGAGGAGACAAAGCAGAGAGAAGGAATAAACAAGCAGAGCCATAAAGGGACAAAATGATTTAAACACAAAAGTGTAGGGATTATTAATATATTATATAATATTTATAAAATATATATAAAATAGTTTAGAGGGTTTCCATATAAAATTGATGGTTTGCAGGGATCTTTTTGCAATTTATCCCCTAAATTTAGTTTTCAACTCTCTTTTATTCCTTGAAGAAATAAGGAAGTCAGGTATTTTTATATGCTTTAAACTTGGGGATAATATGTTACTTAGCTTCCAAGAAATATCTTTTTAGCAACTCTTTCTTTTAAAGTATATGAAAAAAGAAATTCAAAGTTGCTAATATAGATCAAGATCTATATTTACTTCAATATATGGTTTGGCATTTCATTTTTGTTTCTTCAATGGTAATATCTAAAAAAAGAAATAACAAATTCTCAAACAGGAGGGAATCAGAATGTTGTTCAATCAATTTGAACACATCAAAGTGTTTATTATGTTATATTCTATAAATATATATTGAAAATTTAGCTAATGCAAGTATTGATCAAGTTCTGCTGATGCCTGATGTGATGGTTTCTCAGTCAAATAGCTTTACATCTGATGTCAATAAAATTTAAATTAATGGAAGTTCAAATTCAAATTTCGAATATATATATATATATATATATTATATGAATATTATATTTGAAAGGAAGGAATATAATATATATATATATAATATTTGATTGGATGTGAGTTCTGGAAAAGAAATTGAAGAACTTGGGAGACTTCTCTAATTTGAACGTGAAACACGGTCATCGCCAGCACGGCTATTCCGGCCTTCTTTTATTTTTTGTTATCCACGTGTGGCACGTGCAAATTGTTTTTTTTAATGACAAATTTTTGTTATTAATTCCTACCTATATTTCCGCCAAAATGAGCTTTCCCATTAATGAAATATTTCTCTGAAAAAGTTTTTTCTTTTTTTAATTTTTTTTTAAAAAGTTTATGGAAGTAGTCAAATCTTTTTTTTTTTTTAATTTATTAAAGGAATATTAGTGGACATTATTTTTTTTATAAAAAAAATTGACTATAGATTCTCAAAGCCTTAATTTACTATTTAATAGAATTTTTAGTAATTTATAAAATTAATAAAGTAAAATTTATTAGTTATCGGTGTTTAGCTATATTTCGTACATATTTTGGTTGATTTTGTTATATTAGAAATACTAAATTTTTAAAAATTTTAAGTGATATTTAACTTAAATTTCAAAAATTAAGAATAAAAATTTTAAAACTAAATATATATTTTCCCTTTTCCTTTTCTTAGGCTAACAAACTACAAAGTAAATACAAAGTTAAGAATTATCGGAAGAGGTAATGTTCATCAGCTCAATTTTTTAGAAAATAAAAAATAAAAAATGAATTAGTTATCAAACTTAATCCAAAAGTGTTCAACAAACCCAAATTTAAAATTTCATAAAAGAAATGGGACTTATTATTATTATTATTATTTTCTTAAAAAGTGGTTATTCAAACAAAAAAATATTTAAATAAATAAATAAATAATGGAATGATTTTTATATCAATGTTATTTTGAGGGTATAATTAAAATGTAAATTCATGGCTATTGTTAAACATAAAAGAAAAGATAAAAATACGAAAAATTGAAGAAGAAATTATTGTATATATGAATATGAAAAAAAGAAAAAGAAAAAGAAAAAGAAAAAAAGAAAAAAAAAGAAAAACCACGTTCCACGATAATAGGGATTAATTTTAAAAATTTAGACATGGCCCACATTAAATACGGAATTTCCAATGGATTTCTCAACTATATTTATATTTATCTTTATATATATATTTCGGGAGTCGTTGATCCGATTTCAGACACTATTACGCGTTACCCGCTTTCTCTAGGTATTTCATTTTCCTCTCTTCCTTTTTTTTTTTTCAATTTTTTCGCTCCCTTTTCTTCTTTTGATCCTTTGTTTTTCCTTTTTATTTTTGTTTAATTTTCTTACGATCTTTCATTTTTTATTCTGATTTTGATTTTGATTTTGATTTTCGAACGTCTTTGTTTGAACTTCTTTATTTATTTTTTTTCTCTTTTATCGCCATAGGACTTGGAATTCCTAGTTATTCAAAATTTGACTTCCTTCTTAGATAGAGAGATTGATAGATCATCGTGATTTTTTTTTTTTCTTTTCTTTCTTTCTTTCTTTTTTAATTTGGGAATTCAAATTTTGGCATCTATTCAATCGGTAGGGTCTTTGGATTTTAGGAAGACGGAAAATCATGCAAGGTGTTGTCTTTAGATTGTTCAAGATATGGGGTTAGATCTAATTAAAAGTTAGCGTTTGATTGGAATTAGGTGGCGCAGTTTTTATAGAGTTTTTGAATTCATCGTTCTGGTGTATTGTGTTCCCTTAATATTGGATAATCATTCTGTTGGAAATTGGAATCAGCATACCTTCGCTCTGTCATAATTAATCTGGGAATTTAGTAGTGGTGGTGGTACAATTTTTCTTGATATATGCTTAAAATAGCAAGTGTATTTATTTCACCATATGGTTTCGAGGATCTGCCTGTTGGTAAATATATGTGCCTAAATGTTTGGGAACTTACTTTTTCCGACGGACAACAAAAAAAAACCTCTGAATTTGGCTGATTCTAGTGTCTCTTCCTGCTTGGGGGGTGTATTTTTATATGTTGTTCCACTGTAGAGATGAATTACAAATGATTGGGGCATACTTTCAATGTAGCTGTGACTAAAATCACCAATCAATTTCATTATTTTAATGCAGGGTCGTTATGGTTGTCTGTCTAGATTATGTAAGTTTCAGATTGTTTTTGACATGGTTGGAAAAATACAGAGAATCATCCGTGTAGGTCAAAGTTCTGTTTATCAAGGGATATGTATTCTCACGATAAGGTTTATAAACTATATTTGGATTAAGGTTTTAGTCTTATTTTATAATGTTATCATTACAAAAATAGGCACGCCATTATTTTCTTCCTGGTTAGAATGGGAATAAATGGAGTATTGAATTAGTTAATAAGCTGGTTGGTTGTGTTTTTCTCTCACTCTATTATTCGTTGCAGTTGTTTCTTTTCTCTATTCTGCCTCAGGCTTCCTCTACATTATAGACTCTAAAAGAGTTCGAGATGATCAAAGTCCATGTCCCATATAAGTGATCCAGGGAGTTTTATGCATTCAATTTAGGAAATGAGATTAGAGTGCACGACCTTACTTGAAGAGGATTTGTTCTACAAATTGGACATCTGTGTCCTTGAGTTCTAAGGAAATGAGATTAGAGTGTACTAGAACAATCAGCTTAGTTTAAACTTTCTAGGGTCAAGGTTCATACCTCCTTTTATTGTCCTTCAGTAACTGTTTTGATCGGTTTGGTTTTGTACTCTGGTTGAGTCAGGTTCCTGCTTGAGATGTAAACAATGATGAGTGCAACAGAGAATACTTCCCTAGTTTCATGGGTATTCTACTTAAATCTGCTGTTCTTAATTAACTATTATATTATGCCTAAATTTTTCCTTGCAAAATCTGCACTAAATTTAAATGGATATCTAACATCACTCACTTGTTTTGTTAACTGCAATCAAATTATGCATTCCTTTCCTCCCATTTTATTGACCTTGTGTGCCTGTCTATATGTGGTGCAAAAGACTCTACATGGTGTAGGTCTTTCGAAGTTTATATTCTATGAAAAGGGGTGTGATTGTGTTTTGGAAGTTTTTTTCATATATTTTGTTGTGTTGTCATGCTATCCATTGCCAGTGCTGTAAATATTTCATTACATAGGTTCTGCACTTTTGTCTTGAATAACATAGTGAGCTACGTGCAGAAAATATAAGGGAGTGTCATTTTATGGATATAACGGTACCTGGAAGGAATGCTCCTGAGGAAGTGACTCGTGAGTCGCTTATCTCCATTTCTTACGAGGAACCAGAAACAATTCTCTCTTCAAAGCAACCATCTGAAAAGCTTAGTAGCGAAAACATCAATCTGGCCAACGGAATAAACCACAATCAGGTGGAAGGGAAAGAATATGATGGAGATGAGAAATTCAGATCTGAGCTTATTGCAATTTCCTTCCTTGAGTCGCTACCTGAAACTGGAAGTGTACCTGTGGCCTAACTCAAGGGTTAGTAGTGCCTGGATGTCAGTTATAATAGTATACCTTCTTATGTAAAATCAATACGAAACTAAGTTCATGGACGCATTGTTTGGACTGTAGAGCAAAGCTATCCATGTTCTTTTGTTTTTGTAACATAAACTCTTTGCACGGGTTGTTTGTCTGTACTAATCTTGTGGAAACTCATTGCTGTACGAGCCCAATGAATGAACTTGCGAACCCCTTGGCATACTCAGCATTGTTCCTTTTACATTTGTGTCGCTCTTAATGTAACAGTAATAGCCAGACCATGGTGCCTTAAATATTGTATATAGGTTATACACTGTATGTTCATAGTTTTCAACTAATTGTTTGTTTCAAGTAGTTTCTAGTTGAAAATTGATTGCGTTTAAATATTTATGCAAACTATTCAGTTAGTTTAGTTGACTTGCAGATTGATGGAGAAGGTTCAAAGAAGCAGAATCATTGTCATTCTTTCAACGAGTAATGACATATCTAGGGGCTTTCATCAAAACTGACAAAACCTAACCATAACTGAAAATTCAGTTTTTGGCAAGTTTTTGATTCGATTTTGGATTTCGTTTCAAATCTAAAACCAAATCAAACTGTTTACATTAAAGAGACCTATAAAATCTAGCCGAACTGCAACTATTCGGTTTTAACCGAATACACCTAGTTAGATTCACAAGAAGAGGTAAGTAGAAGTTTGATTTTTTGCCAAAAACTACCGTAAAAATGAGCTTACATTTTGGGTCGAGTAAGTTAAAAAGACAAAGGAATTGTAACATATAGTCGTGAATTAAGTTGGAATGTGGTGGGTGGGTCGTTGTCAATGAAAACAAGAAGGGGTTTTACTTTTAATTGCATGTTAAAAGGCCAATCAAAGAGTTTGGAGAACAAATTCAGTTTAAGTATTCTGAGGCTGTATGCATTGTTGAGATTTGGACCAAACACAAACAGACAATTGGCTTTCGTGATTTAATGCAAATTTGGGAGTTAAGAATCTATGCCTTTTTGTGAGGGTTTATAAAGGTTAAATATGGTGAAGTAAAGGGGTACATTTGACAAAAGATGGGTTTAAAAGAATGCAATAGTTTGACCAAAGGAAGTGTGGAGAGCATAATTGGTAAAAGGTGCAAACTTATTGATCTTAGGGCCAATTGTGGGATGTTCCAGCATCATATATCCTCTACTTCTTTAGTATCATGAATGTGGTAGATTTTAGGTTTAAATAACTTGATTCAAAGTTTTAATAAAATGGCTAAACTACACCGCACCTAAACTTTGCTTTTGTTCAAAGAAATATTCCTCCTATCTCAAAAGTTGCAATATGATATTTCTAGGAATAGAGATCCCATAAAATGTAAGACTGAAGTTGAGACTTGAAATAATGTAACACTGACTTGGAATTGATAATCATGCCTTAACATCGCTGTAATGTTCCAAGTCACTATCACTCCCATTTCAAGACCCAATTACTATATAAAATTTTCATGAATTTATACTCCTTAGATAGATTTGAAGCATTCAAAAGTTGAAGATTGTATTGTATATTTTGGAATTATTTTTCATATTTAGCACCCAGATAACCAACTAAACCACGGTGTGCCTAAATGGTAGTCCTCTACTACTTTCTAGAACGATAAACGTTGTTATTACCTTGTTTAGTATTAGAGAAAATTTCTAATTTTACGATAGTATATATTAAAAACTATACACTATCATAGTACTATAGAATTTTCTCATTGATATTAGGAGTGAGTACGATAGAATGAAAAACCGAGCTAACCGATCAAACTGAATTCGATCGGTCGGAGTTGGTTTTGGAAAGTTTCAAATCGAGAATTTAAAAATTGTATTTTTAAGTGTTAAACACACCCAACAAAAACCGACTGACCGACCGACATTTACTCATTGATATCGATATCAGTTTGACATTTTACTAAACCAACTATAGTCTATTCGAGGTGGGTTTTGTCAAAATACCAACTCCGACACATCGATAACCACCCCTAATTGATATTATGGCAAGGACCACCGTGAGAAAGTTGATCAATTTTGGGCCGAAAATCAAGGACAGCGATGAACTTCGAGGCTTTTTGTCAATGCTAGAGGGAGAGAATAGGGAGTAAACGTAAAAGAACAAAATGTTAAAATTAAATTTGGACACGAAGATAAGGATTATTAATTTTGGGTTAGAAATCATTCTCAAAATACAGTGAACAAAACAGCACCCTCTTTGTGAAATTTATTGTCCTGTTTTAGAGCATTAGACTTTATGACATTTCATGCATTGTTTAGAGACCAAATCTCTTTCGTGAAAAAAAGGCATAAAAACAGTAGCTTTTAAGAACTTGCCAATGAGGCAGTGGACTCATTTTCCCAAGGCCTTTGCATGCAAGAAGGGGAAGGACTCTTTTGTATAAACAAACAGGACAAACGAGAGGCCTTAGGGTTTATTGTAAAAGGAAAAAAAAAAAAAAAATCAAGTACTTACCATAAACAACCTAAGCTAAAAACCCTCTAAAAGCCATGGCTGAGTTCGAGTTGTATTATGGTAATGGATGTTCAAGTTCTATTTTTGAGTATAGTAAGAATAGAGAGATTTAAACTATAGACCTCTTATTTATTAACAAATTCGTATTCTTATTGAGCTATACATACTTATTTTTGTCATGTTTGAAGTTGTGTTAGATGAGTTATTTTAACTACTACTTAGAGAGTTGATTAGACAAATATTAAAGTTCGATGTGTGAGTCTCCAACAAACCGCTCGGAAAATATTTGAAAATTTGACGATGATGTCAATGACAATTTTTGCACTAGTTTGACCTCTATCTCTAGAGGTTAAAGGTTCAATTTCCAGCTCGTGGTTGTTGCACTTAGAGAGACACGCGTTATTTTGTGAGATATTTAGTCGACATGCATATGTAAATTGCTTTGAACGATAATTAGATCTAGAGAATTGAGATGGACAAATCCTAAACCCTTTCTCTTTCACATTACAAAACGTCTTAGCATATAGTGCGTAAGGAATTAGGTTAATTGATGATTGGAAGATAAATTTGATGATGGGTCCTTCCCTATTTTCATAATCCCTAACTTTAGGGAACACATTAAACCCTAACTTTCCACTTCCCTTCTTTTTATCAAATGTCTTTTTTTTTTTTTTTTGGTTTAATTATTGCCTTATCTGCCCTCAATCAATTGGCCCTTATTTATATATTAAAAAGAAAATAGCATATTGTAAGGTCCATTCATTTCTTTGTTTTAATTGAGATATGATCTGTTATTTACTATTTAAACAGTGGTATATTTGAATTGCTAAGTTGAGCACATTCTATCAAATTCTTTTAATTTTATAGATAATATTAATTTTTTTTAGAATTTTATATTTGGTATGGTTTTGTCACTTAAATTCATTATTTTTTTTTACTTTTTTTTTTAAAAAAATTTAAAGTATAGATGTTATACTCTTAAAATGTTAAAATTGGGGAAACATAAAATCTTATTAGGAAATTTGTTTGTGGTAATTTTAGTGTTTGTTATCATTTTCAATGGACGGTTTCATGCAATATTGGATGAAGTGAGAATTTTTTTTGGCTAATTTCAATTTTAACTTTTGAAAATTTAAAATTTATTATTTTTTAATTGAACACAATAAATAAATGAATAAATAAATATAGTTGGCTCTGCTCTCTCTCACGTGACATCATGAAATATTTTTATTTTTGTAAAGAGATAACTCAAAAAAAAACATACGTTACTTTTTCTTTTTTTTTTTTTTAAATATATATATATATATAAACTACCTTTTTTTTTTCATTTTCTTTTTTCCAAATTTGCTTTATTCATAATTATTCTTCTAAATTGGTTAATTTATTATATTGCCAAAAATTCGATATCTCTCAATATCACACTTCTTTGACTAATTTGATGCGATGGTGCCTGGATGCTAGGTGGTGCAACTGAAGCATACTTAAGATCAATAGTTGGTTTCTATTGAAGGTCGTAGAATACGGTTGCCAACAATTTTACCGAAGTAGTGTAGGTTGTTAGAGGTGGCCGACCACGACATGTGATAGGAATGAAGTAGAGAACTAGGTGAGAGCTAAATTTTGTTCTTATACTTTTAAATACTAAAAAATTAATTTTCTAAAAAGTTAATTTCTTTTCCTCAAACAAATTTATTTTCTAAAAACGAGTAGTTTCCAAACACCTCAATACATTCAAATACATCTTTTTAAGTATTAAAAAAAAACAATTTCTTATGCATGGACTAATAATTACAAAGTTCTTTCAAATATACCTAAAAATTTCCATTTCTAAAATCAAGACAAATCAAACAAAAATAAATAGACACCAACACAAGTAACTTTAGACATATATTAAAAAAAAAACTAAAATTAGGATATCACGTTGTTAATAATTTTGGGTTCTTTTAATATAAACAACCTTTCAAATTTATTATATTATTTTTAACTCAATATATACTTTTGCATGTAAAAAATTAAATGTTTTAAGACTTTAAGTATACATTATTAAATTGAACAAAAGCTTGTTCAGATGTTCTAATAGTTTAATTATTCTACCTAATGAAAACTACATATCTAGAATTGTTTATTCTAATTAATTAATGACATAAAAATCAAAATCATTTATCTTGAATTGAATAAAGTTTAGAGATACCATTTGGAAGTTAACTAAGGTAGAATAATTGTTGATTTAAAAATTAAAATGATATAAATATATAATACTTACAAATCATGAAATTCGTTTTATCTTTTCTCGACGATTAAAATATCGGTAATATAGAAAATGCACAACTATCGAAAAATCACATTCTAATTTATTAATGATAAAAATTATTAAAATAATATTTCTTACTCTTAAATTTTATTTATTTTGGTTTATGCATTATTTAAAAATCAATTTATTATTAGATAGAACAAAATGAAAAAAATTAGAAGTACATTTCCAACCCACAAGACAAACATGCTTATATACAAAAGAAGACTTGGTGTTTATTGTAAATACACATACATATCATTCCACAACACGTGACCTAAGACCACGTGACATGATATTATTAAAATAAATAAAAAGCATATATTCTTTTATTTATTTATTTATTTATAATTATTTTTTATTAAAATAATGCCAGCGATTTTTATTTAAGGAAAAACAATCAGTAGACAACAGTGATTTACCAAATATAAAAATATATTGCCATGTAAGCAGCCAAAGTAACGATGCAGCGAAGGTTTTGTGTATAAATAGGGGAGTTGTTGGGGGGGGGAGGGGAAAAACAAAATACTCCATCCTTATTTGTTCAATATAAAATCCATTATACATATATATTATATATTAGGTAGAAAAAATATAAACTAAAATTATGATGGAGGTGAGTTGGGGAACGGCTGCGGCGGTGACGGTAGTGGCGGGTGCGGCGGCGGTGTTCTTTGCGGTGGTGAAATGGGCGGCGAAGAGTTTCAACGAGTGGATTTATGAAGCGAAATTGGGGGAGCGGCGGATGGCTCTGCCGCCTGGGGATTTGGGATGGCCTTTAATTGGAAATATGTTGGGTTTTCTTAGAGCCTTCAAGTCTAAGAATCCTGAAACCTTCATTGATAGCTATGTTTCCAGGTCTTCCTTTTTAATAATTTATCTCTCTCTCTTTCTCTTTCTCTTTTGATTTGTCTTTTAAATTATTGTTTCCTCTCTCTAGAGATAATTGGGAGCGGATATCTCGATGTGGGTGTCCGTCGCCGCTTAACAATTACATGCATGGTTGAATAATGTACTGACATGTTTTAGTTGCGAAGAAGTAGAATTACTTCGACTCCTTAAAATATGATATTTCTTTTGAAAATTATAAAAAATTAATTTTTTTTAAGTCGAAATACATATAAACTGATATTTTTTTCCCCTTCTCTATGGATATATATTTTTTTAATATTCTTTCTCCAAAAGTTAGTAAGAGCCAATATACCTTGGTGTGAGTGTTGTTGCATGCATGATTAATGGACGTTTTTATCTTCTTTTACTTCATAAAAAGATAAAATTTGAATGTTTGATTTATAAAAAAACGATTTATCATTTCTATATAAGAATTTGATCGAATCCTTGAATCTCTCAAGGAAGGTTTTTGCCATACCTAGAGATTTACTATTATTTAATTCTTCTTAGATTCACTAAAACATCTACGCTAGATGGATTAAGTTACTTGAACAAATAATAATATCTTCGATAAAAAGATAAATATATCTTATATAACCATCGAGAAAACATATAAAACAAATGGTTTTTAAGAAAGTAATTTGTTTTTTTAAGAACAATTGTTATGAGGATAAGAATGACAGTTTGATCATATCATTGAGAAGTTGAATGTTTTATTTGCGTTTTTTCTTTTTTTTTTTTCTGTCTCATTTCTGACAAACGACAGAGATATACAATTCAGGTTTTTAAATTATGTAAAGAGAACGAGGGCTATTTTAGTACTTTTAAAGGTTTATGAGCTCGAAATTGTAGTTTTGTATTTTCATTTTTTACAATCTCTTCCTTCCTCATGAAGAATTCCTTTTCTCAAAACTCTAATTTCTTTTTTCTTATTCGCTATTTATTTATTTATTTTAACGAATAGTTTGTGTTTCTATTTTCTTTTAACGAAGAAAAGGACAAGGGAACAAAATTACAATAATGTCCCTGGAAGCGTTTCGAACGGCATGCATGAAAAAGTGTAGAGAATTGTGTGAGTGAAGTAAGCAGACAGACAGACAGACATACAATGAATTTAACTCAACTTGTTTTTTTCTTTTCTTTTTTTTTTTTTTTCTAAAAATGTTTTCATTTATTTTATTCTTTATATAAAAATGCTCCAATATTATTCATTTTTTAAAACCTTTTAAATTCTTAAAAAAATTAATCCAAATAAGTCCTACATGATCAAGCTCAATTTATTGAGACGGGTGGTGTTGTGAATTCACGATGGCTCGAAATTAGTTATTATTGTTTGTGTTTAGGATATAGTTTATTTTAATTTTATTTATGATAATATATATTTGAAATTCAAACTATTTTGAGGTAGAATTATAAATAAGAAAATATATAGATGCATCGTGAACATTATTTTTATTTAAATTACAACCACGGTTCGTATGTATTTTTAAATAAGAAATTGAAAATTGAATTTATTGGAATAATTTCGATGTCGGTGTGTGGTTCCTAAATTTAATTGTTTAGACATCTCTAGTGAAAGAAAGAAAAAAAAAAAAAAAGTGGACAATTTTGTCTTGTGTTCATCTTATGTTTTGCTCAAATCTAGGAATTCTTTGTCTCATCATTTTCTAGGTCACTCTTATAAATAATAAAAACCTATAAATTATATATTTCATTCATAATATCACTTTTGAATTATCTTATAAACTATTTGAAACCGAACATCTCATTTCCTCTATCATAACATAATTTATGGTGCTTCTTTTTAATATTTCAATAGCTTTTTTTTTTTTTAATTTGATGACATCTATAGAAATTTTGAAATATCCACATGTATTTTAATATCATATTTTTAATCTTCTAATTTTATCCATTATATTTTTAATATCATAGATGCACTAAAAAAAATAAAAAATGTCTATGAAAAATTTCAAAGTGGATGAAAAGAATGCATTTTTACTAAGATTTATTTAGAGATGATTGAATTTGAGTTTTTTTTTTCTTCTTTATTTAAACAAACAATTATCTATGAATAATGAGGAGATTAGAAATCTAATTATTTTAATTAATTGTAGGTTTGGGAAAATCGGAGTGTACAAAGTTCATTTGTTTGGAAACCCTAGCGTGGTCGTGACGACGCCGGAGACATGCCGGAAAGTTCTGACCGACGACGAAGCCTTCCAACCCGGTTGGCCACGCGCAGCCGTAGAGCTCATTGGAAAGAAGTCATTCATTGAAATGCCGGTCGAGGAACACAAGCGCCTCCGCCGGTTAACCTCTGCTCCGGTGAACGGCTTCGAAGCTTTGAGCAACTACATTCCTTACATTGAAGAGAATGTATTAAAATCCTTGGATAAATGGTCGACTATGGGACCAATCGAATTCTTAACTCAACTTCGTAAGCTCACATTCACCATTATCATGTACATTTTCCTTAGCGCGGAGAGCGAATCGGTAATGGAATCTTTAGAGAAGGAGTATACTCGGCTTAACTATGGTGTTCGAGCCTTGAGAATTAACCTTCCTGGATTTGCTTACCACAAAGCACTCAAGGTATTTGATAATTTTGCCTCAATCAATTACGAAAAATGTACTTTGGATTCTGGAATTTGTTTGATCGATTAAACACCACCGGTTACATGTTTAGGCTCGGAAGAATCTTGTGGCTGCGTTGCAAGGAATTGTGACGGAGCGAAGGAAGCGAAGATTGGGCAAATGGGCGCCGAAGAGGAAGGACATGATGGACGCTCTGATTGATGTTGAAGATGAAAATGGCAGAAAATTGACTGATGAGGAGATCATTGACATTCTGGTGATGTACTTGAATGCAGGTCATGAATCTTCCGGCCATACCATGATGTGGGCAACTATTTTGTTGAATCAACACCCAGAAGTTCTCAAGAAAGCCAAGGTATATATAAAGTTAGGATCTTAATTAGCTTGTTTGGTTACTCAAAATCATGTCATATTTTCATACTTGGTGATAAAATTTGTGTGGTATCATATAAGATCAATCATGATAAAAGTTGGTTTAATAAACTGAACAGGAGGAACAGGAGGAGATTGTGAGAAGGAGGCCCCCAGGTCAAAAGGGATTGACATTGAAAGAATGCAGGGAAATGGAATATCTCTCGAAAGTGGTCGATGAAACTCTTCGCTATGTGTCATTCTCCCTTGTTGTCTTCAGAGAAGCACAAATGGATGTCAATCTTAATGGTATACCCATCTCTCATTTTTTTGAATGTCGTATTAGCAGTCTACATTTTAACGATGGAGGATCAAACCATCAACTCTACTGATTAACTATTCTCAAATTGACAATATAGAAATCGCTAGAGTAGTAATTATTGAATGTTTTAGCCTCTCTCTCATTTGAATTGAAACAATGTGGTTGGTCGTTTCATACCATTACATATTTGCGAGAGAGATTGAAAATTTGGTTTAACCATGTAATTGAGAAATTATTCAATAAATCTGCTACAATGTGGCTAGCAATTTTGCACTAATTGAATATATGAAAGATGAACTACAAACGTAGTTCAAACTTATACCAAGAGGTTATTAGAAAACAGTCGGGTTTTCAAATACATGAACAATTTTTCCAATGCATCCAAGTGTTAGGAGGTAGATGGGCACTGAATAATTATTTCGTCTTGTTTATTTCTCCATTGTATGAATGATGTTTGTGTGATTGCAGGCTATCTAATTCCCAAGGGTTGGAAAGTGCTGGCTTGGTTCAGAAGCATTCACTATGACGATGAAGTTTACCCAGACCCAAAGAAATTTGATCCTTCAAGATGGGATGTAAGTTAAAACTCATAGTTTCAATATCCTTTTTACAAGAATTCAAGTTATATCACATCAAATGAAATCCATCTCTAATTTTAATGTGTGATATCCACACTGTGTTTGGTATTTGTATAAAGGGATTTATCCCAAAAGCAGGAGAGTTTCTTCCATTTGGAGCAGGAAGCAGGCTGTGCCCAGGAAATGATCTAGCCAAATTGGAGATTTGTATTTTCATTCACTATTTTCTCCTCAATTACAAGTAAGTTCACTTGGAAAACACAGAACCTAACGAATTTTTTTGTATTAACAATTTGTGTTGTTGATCGTGTTGATTTTCTTTACAGGCTTGAATGGCTGACCCCTGATTGTCCAATCTTGTATCTGCCCCATTCAAGGCCAAAGGACAATTGCTTGGCTAAAATCAGTAAGAATTCCAGCACTGTTGTGTGAGGAGAGTTTATAGTTTGTTATGTAGTATAATGGGTGTTCACAGATAGACACATTGCATTCCAAATCTTGGATTCTTCTTTTGTGTCATTTGTAGTGAATTTTGTACTGGAATCCTCGTTCAAATAAATTTAAAGTTGCTACAGTTTGTCTTCTTTCTAACTTTTCCATGCTCTATAATTCCATACCCTTGCTGCTTCTGAAAATGATGTGTTTTGAAGTCACTGTTACAAGTTATATGGCTAAATTATAAAATTATCCAATACTATATCTTTTACTTTTTCAAAAGTAGTAATATTATCTGGCTTTTAGGAAATCCTTGGAAATTTTTGGATTGAAGTTAGGACCTAGATTGATATGGTCCTGATCTACTAACTATAGGCAGCAAGCAACCATCACATAATTTTAGGTTTCAATTTAGATTCAGAACTTTAAAGGGAGCGTTTTGGTCAACAAGTTGATTATTGACTTGAAGTGGGAGAAAGTAGAATAAGTTTAGGATGTTGAAAATTTTGAATCTTTCATTCAAGAGAGAGAGCTCTATTGAGAGACAAACTTCTCATTGAATACATCGTTTTTTTCTTCTTCTTCCTTTTGTTTGAAGCCAAATTAAAGGTTGTTGTATAAGGAAGGATTGGTTTTTATGAATCTGTGCCAAATTAATAGTTTTGAAAACACCTTTCAGTTTTTATGAATCTTTCAAAACCAACAAACAATAAATTCAAATTTGAATTTGAATTTGAATTTGAATTTTCACACACTATGCATAAGTTTGTAAATAGTAGAAGTATGTTTGTAAGAAATTTCATTCCAACTTGACAAGGACTGAATCTTAAAAGTATTTTGTTGTTGAATAGAAAAGAGAGGAGGCAGCAGAAAATGTGAACTCTTATGAGACTTCCTATGATGTTCTTTTCACATAATTTCCCATCGATTAATTAATTAATTAGTTTTTAGTTCTTGAATTTCCCTTAAATTCAGGATAAAGACATCTCATATCCTTTGACTTTAATTTAAATAACACATTCATAGTAGAAAAAAATTAAAGTATATTATCATTGCTTTTAAATGTTTTTATATTCAAATTTATGTCGTGTGTTGTGTTGTGTTCTTCACATGATATTAGATGGATTTTAAGTGAAAACAGAAAGGAACAAACTTTGAATCTAATATGAAATTACATGTTTAATTATACACTTTTTAAGTTTAGGTCTATTGTGCTCTTACACTTTCAAAAAAAATATTTAGCTAAGATTTTCAACTAAATAAAAAAACTACTAATTTTTTAAACTTTCGATGGTGTGTTTAAATGGGTCACTAATCCATTCTATTTTGGTTGGTCGATCATTTTAATTGTTTGAATTATTTATCTGAAAATTCATTGATTTGGATTTTTTTCCGACCAACCAATCTATCATGTACAACCCTAAACATATAATCGAAACTAAAAGACCCAGTAAATACAAACATGAAACATTAGAAATTAAGTTTTACTATGCAATTGCAATTTGTACATAATCACCAATGATTGCTCCTTTATGTTTTTTCTAATTTATTAATAAAAGTTTGATGGAACTTTAGTAGTTTCTTGTAAGTTTTTGTTTGCTAACCATCACTGTCTAGGCAACATTAGGATAAGGAATGATAATCTATTTTGACTTTGATGATTTCTTTTTTACATTATGAATAGATATTATTCTTCTCCCACATAAGTGAGCTTTGATCAAGTAAATGTTTTGGTAACTCACAATATTATTTCAAAGTCCATTCAAATTCTCTCTTTTTAGTTGAGTGTGAGAATTGGGTTTCCTTTTCCATTTTATCATTTATACGTAGTCTTCAATTTTCTTTTATCATATAATCAACGACCTTATTTAATTGTAATTAACTTCATGAAATTAGAATTTGTCAAACATGAAATATTTTGGTTCATATTTTAGCTTGAAAAGGAGTGTTAGAAGATCACCTTACGAGTTTAAAAAAATTTAAACTAATTCTCATTTATCTCGTTGATAAAATAGATTGGTCACATGATGTAACCTTTTAATAATTCTATCCTTTTTGTTTGTTTGACATCGGATTCTTAAAAGAGAAATTAAAATATTTATCAATAGAAACGTACATACATATATAAAAATGAAAATTGAGAAATTTACCCTAAAATTACTATAATTTCAAAGCAAAATCAGAGCTTTGACTTTGAAATGATTATTCTTTCGCTTCACAAATTTTGCTTTTTTTTGTTTAGATTGATAATTATGTATCAAACATTGGAATTTAAATGAAGAAAAAAAAAAAAAACGTTTTTCTCAAAGTAAGCTAGCTAGCTAGCTCGATGATAATTATTTAATATAATTTTTTTCATTGGAGTTGAAACGTTTAATTCAACTCATCAAACACACACACAAAAGAAATAAAATGAGATTATTAAGCATTAATTATTATTAGCAGTAGTAGTCTAAACCCACACATATATAAAAAAATTGTCAATACACTAAATAAAAAAAAGAGAGATGAAAGATAAAGGCATCGACTTTTGTTTCAGTTTGAACCTCAGAGGAAGGAAAATGAGATTATTAAGCATTAATTACTCTCTCTTATTAGTTTAAATTAATAATTTAGAATTGTTATATATATATATATTGAAAGAATAATTTAGAGTAATAGAGAGGGAATAGAGTTCAATTCAAATGTCCAGGGAGGATTTATTGAATAAACATTTTCCCACATTTTTGGGTTTAATTAATAAAATAATTATATATACACAAACACACATACTTTTAAAATAATGAAAATACGTATAAAAGTGGATTAATCTTAATCCCGGCAAGTCTTTCGGATCTAATTCAATTTACAATACCTTCCTCTTTTCCAAAGTCAACCCTTTTCTATTTTTATTCTTTTTTTTTTAACTATAAAACCCTCTATTTTGCTTTATTTTCACATTTATTAGAATTGAGATTTTTTTAACTGACATACAACATAATAAAATATTTACAAAATATCATAATCTATATACGATAGATTACAATAAACTACGATATATTATTGTCATGATAGACATAGATAGTAGTTTATTTCAACTTATCGTGAACTATCGTAGATAGAGGATGATATTTTGCTACGATATATATTTTTAGAAATTTTGTATTTTGAAATAATTTTCCTCGTTCAAACTTTGTTATTAGGTACGATGTCTTGATGATTTTCATGTGAGTTAGATTCGAATTTCGACATGGTTCCCAATATTTCTACAAATTATATAGTAAGATAACAGTGTTTTATTTGGAAGATACCCACGATGTATTCAACCAAAATACCCACAAGGAGTAGTTTTTGAAACTTTTTAGGATATGAATGATTTTGAAACTAAGAAAAGACAATTTCATTATAAATTTATTATAGATAAAAAGGAGAAACTTTGGTAGAATTACTCCCAATTTCAAATAATAATATTAAAGAAAACAATTATATATTAATTATAGTCGAGCTATGCTTCTTAAGTATATGAAATCTATCCTAATACTAATTCCTAACCTTAAAATTTTGGTACGAATACGTGCTAAGAACGATGGTTAGTATTATTATTGAAAATTTGGATGAACATTTTTTAACAATAAATTGGGTTATTGGGGTAACATGAATGCATTTTTAGACATTAAAAAAAAAAAAGGGAAATAATGATTAAAAAAGAATTGTCAATGCCCTACTTGTGATGCATCCAACCCCTATGCATTAAGACTGAGTTGGTTCAACTACAAATTAATAAGACAATCACAATATTACCAAATTAATTTCATAATCAAAAATATATAAAAGAATGAAAATGGTCAAAATTTTACTTTGGGTAACATTTGGGTGGAAAAATATATTGCATTTTTGGTATCTACATCTACATGCCAATTCCTATTCTTCTTGCTCTTTCATTATTCACATACTCAATCCTTTAACCTATAATTTAAAATTAAGGGTTTGTTTGTATATTGACTTACCAAAAAAATGTTTTGTCTTTTTAAAATCTATTTTGAGTACTTCCAAACTCGTTTTTTTCTTTTTTTCAAAATAACTTGTTTTTTAAATTAAACAGTTGAAAATGTAATCCAAACATACTCTAAATTTAGTTAGTGATACATAAATTTCCTATGTATTTTAGGGGTGATCATCGATCCATCATGATCGATTTTTTTATTTTTTTTTATATTATGATTTAAAACCAACCTAGTCGGTTTAGTAAAATGTTAAACCGACCTCCGCATCGATGAGTAAGGGTTGGTTGGGTCGGTTTAACACATAAAAAATATTTTTTTTGGAAATTCTTGATTTGAAACTTTTTGAAATCGACCCGACCAATCCCTCTCGTTTTTCAACTGACCGACTTCGGTTTGGTTGGTCGGCTCAGTTTTTCGGTTTATCATGCTCACCTATATGTATTTTATGTTTAAATCTTAAAAAAGAGGGGGGGAATTGACCAAAAGTGGAGGGGGGAAATTGCAAATACCAAGAAATTAAATATCATAAAAATAGAAAGACTAGAGGTTTGGTATTGGTTCCCATTTATAACAAAACAGCTTGCATTTGCATCCCCACCGATTTCATTTGACTTTCATTTATTTATTCTAATAATTACTTTTCTTTTATTTCAAAAAAAATAAAGAAATTGTCAAAAGGGTTTATGACGTCATCTTACAAGCAGCTTCCCTATAAGACCCTTCTCCTTCTCTCTGTCGCCATTGGAACGTTTGAGAGCTTAACATAAAAGAAAAAAAATTCTTCGATCATCAATGGATTCCGATTTTCCTCCTCTTTTTCGATGTCCCATTTCCATGGAGCTCATGGAAGATCCGGTCACCGTCTCTACTGGCGTTACCTACGACAGAAAGAGCATCGAAAAATGGCTTTTCACTTACAACAAAAAAACTTGTCCGGCCACGATGCAGACACTCGCTGCCGGTGCTGACGACTTCGTCATCACCCCTAATCTCACTCTCAAACGCCTCATTCTCGCTTGGAAAATCAACGATTCTGCCTCGACGCCGGCGACGGCGCTCGAGGAAGTCTCGTCGCTTCTTGCCACTGTTGAGTCTTCTCCATTCAAGGTTAGTTCTTTGAGGAAATTGAGATCGATGATCGAAATGAATGATGGGATGAAATCGGAATTTGTTAGATTGAGTGGGATTGGGATTGTTGTTAATGTTGTGATTCAAATTCTCATTGATTGTTCTGATTTCTCGACGTTGGAGACTTGTGAAGAGGCTTTGGGCGTTCTGTGTCAGTTTCCGATTTCAAATGAAGATAAACTGTTCGACGAAATGTATAAGAGAGAAGAATTGATGAAATCGATTACTGTTGTTCTACAAAGGGGAAGTGCAGAAGGGCGTTTTTACGCTGTGAAAATCCTTAGAAATATTGCTAAAAACACCAATTACAATTGGGGATCTGTTATGGAAGAACAGGCGATTGATTTCTTCAAGCCATTGTTGGAACTTGTCTCGGACGAATTTCCCACAAAGGCTAGCTCATGTGCATTAGATGTAATGATAGGAATTCTCTCATCCTCGAAAAGGAGTCGAGTGAAGGCGATCGAAGCTGGGGCAGTGTGGATTCTGATCGAGCTTTTACCGGAGTCGGGGAGATCGAAATGCGAGAGAATGCTGCAGATTTTGCAGAGTTTATGTGAATGTGCAGAAGGGAGATTGGCTTTGGTAGAACATGGGATGGGAATTGCAGCTGTGACTAAGAAGATTTTGAATGTTTCATATGTAGCAACAAAAATTGGAGTGAAGATTTTGCTTTGGATTAGTAGTTTTCACCCAAGGGAAAGGGTTGTAGATGAGATGATGGCATGTGGGGCAGTGAAGAAGCTGCTGATGATATTACACATGGACAGCGTCGGTGTCGGTGACGGTGGCCGGAGTTCGACGAAGGAGAAGGTGATCAAGATTTTGAAGATGCATGGGAATAAATGGAGGCGTAGTCCTTGTTTTCCCAGTGAGTTGAAGAATTATTTGAAGTTTGTGAATGATGAATGATATTGATCTTTGCTAAAGAAATCAAATCAACATACTATAGGAAATAATAATAATATTCATATGGCGTTTGTAACACATTTTTGCTCAATCTTAATTGAGTTTTGGAAATATATAGTAATTGAATAGGGTGTTTTTTTTTTCAATATATGATGATTGAGTTTTGTTTTTGGGTTACTCATTTGTTTGTGTAGTGAAAATGGTTTGGATTCATTTTTTTTTTCCTTTCTATTTAGATCAAAGCTTACGATGGTAGATTTGTTGAGCTAACTATGAACTAGATGGTTTTGTTTATATTATATTTATATTAGTTTCATCTTAATGTTTATTTTTTGTGCTTTTGAGATTTTTTCTATGATATAATTAAATACCGATTTATCCCTCATATCAATATCAAACTCATGGAGTGTATAAGTATCGACATATTGATGGAAATTCAATATTAAGATCCCAACTTATAAACTAAATTTGTAAATATTCTTCTCTGTTTGTTCTTAAAAATTTAGCTTATGTATTGAGTTTTTTAAACTATTTATTTAATTATTATTAAAATCACTTTTTCAAATCTTAAAAATTTGTACGTTTTTGTCCATTTTTCACACTGGGGTAAGTTATTAAAGAAGTTTTCCATAAAATAAATAAAAATTGAAAATGTCAAACTCGAACATAACTTAAGTGATGAAGACATTGTATATGGAGGTAAAATATTCTAATCCACTCACCTTTTTTGAGATCAAAAAATCAAACCTATACATCATTATACATTAATTTATAGTTACAATGTTCAACAAATTTGCAACGACCGATAAATTTCTCCCTAGCTTAATGATGTAACACACAGTAGATTAATTAGAAAGTTAATTCGTCCAATAACACATTACTTCGAATGCCTAACAAATGTTTTTTTTTTAAATTATACACCTATTTAATATAAAATAGAATTGTCTAAAATAATCACAATGTTTCAACTTCAAAATTTATATAAAAAATACAACTAAAAAAACCATTCCTCGATTAGAATGATAATTAAAATTTAATGTTACACACCTTATATTACATAACCATTTTTAAAGTTAAATTTTGAAAAATTAACTAAAAATGAGAACTTCGACGTCTAGAACAAAGATACAAAAATTTTGTCGACGAAAAACTTTATAATTCAGTAAAAATAATCTTAAGAAAAAGTAAAAACTAGGATTTCAACCTCAATCTTAAGAGGATGAAAAACCAATTTACGCTTAACCAACTAATGATAATAATGCAAGCTCCTTTATAAATAAATTCAACAAATACAAAGTTAAAGGTAGAATTTGAGCTCGAAATCTACATGAATCCATCAACAGTCTATTTTAATTTTGACCAATAGAGCCTTTTTATTTTGTGCAAATTAAACTAATAATCTTGAAAATAAAATTTCAAATCAACAGAGATTTGGTGGGGTATTTGTTTTCCTTTTTCTTTTGTCATTATGGTTTTATGTTTGAGTTATTGAAGACTTTTGGATAAACAGAAGGGATGCACTCCTTTCCATTATTATTTCTCCACTTTTTACCGTTGAATTTCTTTGTTTGGGTCCATCTTTTTATGCAATTCTACTCATTTTTATCTCCAAAAATAGTCAAACCCCACTTGAGAAAATTATTTAAAATCACTTTACAAAGGTTCCTTTTTAAACCCCCATTTTCTTTTGTATGCATAATCCAAATGCTTATGTTGGAAGCAAGAACAAAGTGCACATCAGCATTAATTACCCTCCCAACCCAACCCATTTTATTCAACCACTTCAACTCACCTCCTTATAACTAATTTAGCCTAAATTTAAAGAAAGAAAAAAAAAGATCTTCGACTTTTAACGAAAAAGCTTTATAAATATTTCAAAACTATAAAAAATCTATCATGAAAATTAGACCCACAAATAGCTGTGCCAATGACCAAAACCGGTGTGGCGTTAAGATCTCAATCTTTATCTAACATTCCAATGAAATTTTGTGAAAATTTTAAATGTAACATCACAGTTTATTTTCTTTTTCTACAAAACTTTTGAAGAAATTTACAAATATAATAATAATAGTATATTGCAGATCCATCATTTTTCTTCTATATTTTACCAATAGTTTGATTCATTTTGCTATATTTAAAAATAACAAATGTTTGATATTTTGTATAATTTCACCAATAATACGAGAGTAAAATAAAAGGACAATTATATTTATCCAATACAGAACCATCTCTTCAATCTCTTATTCTTAGTTTTCTTATATGCACGGGTTCATTCGTAATTCTTCTTCAATAAGATTACTTGTAGTTGAATAATTATGAATTAACACCTTTCTTTCATAAGAAGTTACTTTGAGTTATTATTTGAAGAATGTGGGACATCCCATTAAAGTTAATCGGTAGAGAGGTTGGCTGTTGGTTGCAAATGGAAAATGGAGAAACTTTAATTTGGTTTTTGGGGCCAAAAAGGAATTTAGAAGAAAGAGAGAGAGAGAGAGAGAGAAAAGAGTATTTTGACGAGGTTTGACTGAAAAATATTTCTTACCAAACGGTTGGCTCCAAATTCTACCCTTTGTGTCTATGGCAGTTCGTTTCCATATACTATGGCATGCTTCATTAAAGCTTATTGGCAAATCTTTGAATGGATTCATCGCCATATATATATAATTTCTCTTTTTTTAGAAGAAAAATCGAGTTTATATATTTGAAAGTGAATTAGTTTGGTTATCAAAAGTTAATCGTCATAATTACAACATCAACCAAAAAGTTGAATTCTTCAAATTGATTGTTAAAATTTTTATTAAATTTGTCTTGACATATGTTAGTTGGTTATTTAATATAGTATCAAACCAATGTTATTTAAGATGTTGTGTATACCTATTTTCTCTCCAATCATCTTTTCACTTGTTAGACCTAATTTATTTTTCGAGATATTATATTAAATTTACATCTACATATTAACCTTATATGATATAAATTAATTATTGAGATATACATGATGAACATAGTTGGGTTGGGTAAGATTCTCTTAAATTTTTAATATTAATGAAAAACAATTATTAAATATGTGTGATATGTATTTTTCTTTCCAAAAGAGATAAATATAATCTATAACATTCAACTCAAATTAGCCGACCAAATCGAAAACCACCTAGAACAAAATAAAAAATTTCTCTTTAAGACATAAATATAGTAATAAAAAATATTCAAATTCAATAGAAACTTACTTTTAGTCCCTATAAAATTTAGTCTTGATATTTTATTTCGTAATAATTTAATCCCTCCCCTGTAAAATTCGTAACAATTTAATTTCTATTATAAAAATTAACAAAGTTCAATAAAATTTCTTATGTAAATAAACTAATAAACTAAATAGAAACTCAACATTTTTACAAAAAATATATATAGCCTACATCACACAAAAATAAAAACTCTTAACATTTTGATGTACTTCTTTATGTTAGAACTAAATTGGTGCAAATTCAAGTATAAGGATTGAAGTATTACATAATAATAAAGTTCAGAAACTAAATTACTTTCACTTTCATGAAAGTTGTGGGACCAAAAAGTGTTTTTAACTTCTTAATTTATTTTTAATGAAAAAGGAAAAGAAACCGACTTTTTTTTTTGTCCAACTTACGTCAGTTAAATGGTCGGCATCCGTGAACCTAAACTAAACATAACACTAAATCGACTAATGTTGAAAATTTCACTAATGACCGAGTTGAATCTCATCTCATCCATTAGTCAATTCATGTCCTTATCTCTTTCAAATTGAATGGTCCAAATGGGCAACCTTATCTTTGGCAATAGATAGTTTAAAACCCAATAGAGAAAAATTAAAACAAAATCAAATCTGATGGTTTTGACCTAAACCCTCTACTTCTTCATTGCGAATCATCCTCATATATGCTCCAAACAGTTTCTTCATTATGTTCAACAAGGCATTCCACCCCTTACCAACCCACAGCAAAACCCCATCTCAAATTCAACCAAAAACCATATCCCATTTTTCCCCTCTTAGAGAAAAGCACAAAATGGACACAATTGACAGAATTTCAACAACTTCATGCACAAATGGTAGTTACAGGCTTCATCCACCATAAGCCATCATTAAACAAGCTCATTGCCCTTGTCCTCTCAATGGGCTCGCTTGGAGTTGGCTATGCTTATTCAGTTTTTGCTCACACTAGAGAGTTGGATATACTTACTTGGAATACCATGTTGAGAGGCTTTGTGAATTCCAATATGCCGAGAAGGGCACTCCAAAGTTATACTGAGATGCTCGAGCAGTCGAGGAATGTTCCTGATAGATTCACATTTCCTTCTCTTCTAAAGGGTTGCGCACTTTCATTGGAATTCAAAGTTGGGAAGATTCTACATGGCCAAGTTGTCAAGTATATGCTTCATTCGGACCTATACATAGAAACCACATTGTTAAATATGTATGCAGCCTGTGGAGATTTAAGATCTGCGAGGCTCCTGTTTGAGAGAATGGGTCATAGAAACAAAGTGGTGTGGACTTCGATGATTAGTGGTTATACGAAAAATCATTGTCCTAATGAGGCTTTGCTACTGTATGAGAAGATGGAGGAAGATGGGTTTAGCCCTGATGAAGTTACCATGGCGACACTTGTATCAGCTTGTGCTGAATTAAAAGATTTGGGTGTTGGAATGAAGCTGCATTCTCACATTCGGGAGATGGATATGAAGATTTGTGCTGTGCTAGGAAGTGCTTTGGTTAACATGTATGCTAAATGTGGGGATCTAAAAACTGCAAGGCAAGTGTTTGATCATTTGTCTGATAAAGACGTATATGCTTGGTCGGCATTGATTTTTGGTTATGTCAAGAACAATAGAAGCACAGAGGCGTTACAGTTATTTAGAGAAATGGCTGAAGGCTCAAATATGCGTCCCAATGAAGTTACGATTCTAGCCGTCATTTCGGCCTGTGCTCAACTCGGTGACTTGGAAACAGGGAGATGGGTTCATGACTACATTACCAGGACTCAGCAGGATCATTCTGTCAGTTTGAACAACTCGTTGATTGACATGTTTTCAAAGTGTGGAGACATAGATGCTGCTAAAAGAATCTTTGATAGCATGTCGTACAGAGATTTGATCTCTTGGAATTCTATGGTGAATGGTCTAGCTCTACACGGCCTTGGCAGGGAGGCTCTAGCTCAGTTCCATCTAATGCAGACGACAGACTTACATCCAGATGAAATAACTTTCATTGGGGTACTGACTGCCTGCAGCCACGCAGGGTTAGTTCAAGAGGGGAAGAAGCTATTCTATGAAATAGAAGCATTATATGGAATCAGACTTAAGTTGGAGCATTATGGGTGCATGGTAGATCTTTTATGTAGAGCAGGACTTCTGGCAGAAGCTCGGGAATTTATCCGGGTAATGCCTTTACAGCCAAATGGTGCAATATGGGGCTCTATGCTTGGCGCTTGCAGAGTATATAACAATCTTGAGCTAGGAGAGGAGGCTGCGAGATGCCTGCTAAAACTCGAACCAACAAATGACGGAGTCTACATTTTGCTCTCTAACATTTATGCAAGAAGGAAAATGTGGAATGAAGTGAAAAAGGTAAGAGAATTAATGAATGAGAAAGGAATTCAGAAAACACCTGGTTGCAGTTCAGTTGTTATCGACAACATCGCCCATTCATTTCTGGCTGGAGATTGTTCTCACCCAGAAACAGCTGAAATATTTATAATGCTTCGACAGGTTAAAGAGAAACTGAAGCTGGCAGGTTATGTTGCAGATACCTCAGAAGTATTACTCAACATTGATGATAATAAGAAGGAAGAGTCAGTTTCTCAACATAGTGAAAAACTAGCTTTATGTTACGGCTTATTGAAATCAAAGATAGGTGGAAGAATTGTTATCCTGAAGAACCTCAGGGTCTGCTCAGACTGTCATACTTTAATAAAACTAGTCTCAAAGATTTACCAAAGGCAGATTACGTTAAGAGATCGAAACCGTTTCCACCACTTCAAAGATGGTTCCTGTTCTTGCAGAGATTACTGGTGAAGCATGTATGATGTACCTACCCACGGCACTGCAAAAAAAAGTTGAATGATATTACCCTATCACAGCCACAGAAATAGTGTAACATGGGGATAGGAAATGAGCTAATTCCTTCTCCTGCATAAACAGAAAATAGGCTTACAAGAAATAACAATGAACAGTGTAGAATAAAATAAATCTATTACCGATTCCTCATAAATAACATAAATACTTTATTTTACATATCTTCGGTGCTTGCAGAATAAGAGTGGGAAGGCTTATTTCTGACAGTTACCCATCCACCACGAATAAACCTAAACAACTAGCCAAGAACTAAGATATATTTATCAAGGAATTAGCGAACTCAGGGAAACTAGAGCTTTGAAATGGCTGAAGCGGGCAAGTTGGCTCTTGCAGGGAGCTGTAGGTCTTCCCACTCTTCGTCTTCAATCCTAGAAAAGTACCTCTCGACCATAGCATCAGTGACAAGCCCCAGACTGGAGGGTTCCCACTAAAGAAAGATAGACCAAAAAAGGAAAAAGAAAAGAACGAGATAAGTGAAAGGATGTAGAACTTTAAAATGTACATCTGAGTATCATCAATAGCATGCAAGAGATCTTGGAGACATAATAACAAGCAAGAGATTTTGTGTACCTTTGGGTTCCGATCCTTATCCAACAGAATAGCTCGGCAACCCTGCATGTAATGAAATGGCATTATGATCTTTAATAACAAAAAAATGTCAAAGTTGAGGGAATGGGATAAAATAGTCCAAGTCAGTGGAAAACCTCCACGAAATCTTTGCTGACTTCCCCCCGCATGACATGACAAACCATTCTATATTCACGAATGAGACACTGACCAACACCTTGAAGTCTACCTTCTCTGATCTGTCAATTCAGAAAGAGACCATATTAAGCCTCCTATTATTAATCAGTATATACGGTAAAAAAAAAAAAAAAAGGATAAGGAAGTTATTAGGGAGTTGCGTGAGTCATCCAATAGTAAGGATGATTATCCACAAGACGGTTAGGAGAGTTGGTCATTTGGATGGTTATTGATAGTACTTTAAATGTTGGTAGTCAGATCTGCAGTGATTTAATCTCCTTGGTTATTTGGATGGTTATGGATAGTAGTTTAAAGTTTCGAACACTTCCCTTAGTGAAAACCTCAAGTGCCCTATTATCTACTCTCTTTGGTAAGAAAAAGGCTTCACTTCATTTAAATCTTATTCTATCACAGCATCTAAGATGAGGAAGTGCTTTTTGATTAACATCATGAAGCCTCTTTGAAAATTTTGGGGGAAGAAATGACAATCGTGTAAAATAAATCTCAATATCTAAAACAATCTATCATCAAACTTCATTCCAGAGCAGAAGCCCTTCATAGAAAGGGACTGTTTGAAACTTATTAGGATGATCGCTCACCGATCTCAATGAGATTTTGAGACTTGTTGGTGATGCCTTCTTCAAGTCCTGAATTGTCGATGTGATCCAATCATCTTTCTTTTTCAGTGCCTCATCTTCCTACAAGAGCAAATCAGCAGACTACAATTAGTTAAATGGAACAATCCCTCATGTCCAATGAACTTCAAGAAAAATAAGAAGATAAGAGTCATATTATAAGGAACATATAGGCAAGAAGATATTATATTATCCACATGAGCTTACAAGAGCAGCCAATATGTCTTCAACTGTTCTTCGAGAGAAGCACTTGTCAATAACATGCAACCTGTTACAACACAGAAGTTGACTCTGTTTGTAAACCAAGAATTTTCTTTTAAATTGAACTTCTAAATCTTTCAAAATTTTACAAATAGGAAAGATGAAGATATATGATATATTATAATAACAATGTGAGGGGGCTGATTACTAGGTGAATAATTATTAAAAGAAAGGATGGTATAAAATACTGCTTTGCAATTTATACAAATAAAATATTTTTACTAGTAAGAACTCAGATCGGGTTTTTGATAAGAAGCCCTATAAACAGAAATACCCTATATGAGAAAATCATTGGTAATAACAATGCACAAGGAAAAAATGTTCCTAGGGCATAAAGAAAAAAGTAATAAATCAAAGATGAAGTCACACCGGTGATAAACACTTTGCTCTTTCAGAATTGGTCTTTGGGAAAATTTATCAATAATTGATGAAATGATGCTTGGTTCACTTGTATCTGCTCTGCAAAGTGCTTCCTCTAAGAGCGTCAATCTCTGGTCGTTGATAAGAGTAACAAAAAATGAAGAAGAAATATCATCTTTTTAATAAAATAATGGAAAATACAGATTAAAGTGAAAACACGAGATGTAGGGCTTGGTATAACTCAAATAGAAAAAGAAAGAGAAATTTAAGTGAAATGCACATTGCAGAGTTCAAGTAATCAATGTCAACTACTCACTTAAGAGATAGAAGTTAAAGAATTTGAACTTCCCCAAAATTGAAATTTCTAGAACACAAACATTGTGATTCAACATCTTCAAAGAACTAAATAATTAGAACTGAAGTCACATCAGCAGAGAAAGTGAACAATCCAAATGAGTTAAATTCGGTTGAGAATATGACAAGTTCAAGTTATGAAGATTCTTAACAATTTTTACTCGGGGAATTAGGATAATTGAATCAAACACTATACTCAAAAAATCAAATTTGCAAATTCCTTAATATTCTTGAAGTTTATTTTTCGAAGAAAAAACTAAAAACATAAACTTAAAATTGTTATTTCTAAGCAACTAACCACAAAAATTATTTCTTATAAAAAAGAACCATGGGTGGCCAGTCTTATATATATATCTCAACAACTGTTAGGTAACAACCACTTACCCTATGACATATTTTATTGAAAACTTACACAATATGACATTTTTTTATTTGAAACAATTCTTTCCCTAACCAGGGAATATCTTTCTTTTTTCTACTCATCATTTGAGCATCATAGAAATTTAGGAGGCATTATACCTCTGAAGTGACAAAGTGAGTAGCAAGGCCACATGCAAGCATTTCAGCACCATCTAACCTGGCACCTGTTAGCCCAACATATTCGCCTGCAAAAAGTTTACCAAACTAATAAGACTGGATGCATGGAGTACCACCAAGCACAAGGAATTTTTACTACATTAGTCGTCAGATGAAAAACATTTTAAGGAGGTACTCTGCTCTGTGGCTGAGCTTCCAATATTTCTATTTTGAATCATGGATCATAAACTAATATTTTTCCAGTTATGTTTGTTGACCATGAAGAAATCTTTAGGTCATTAATCTTCATCGTAGATTGAGAGTACATAGGCAGACACTTGCAGGAGCTAATAGTTTATAATATCATGTTTCCTTTTCACAGTTGATTGCTTCAATGCCAATTATTTGGGAAACTATTGACGCAACTTCATTATTCTATGCTTTGAGAAGAAGTAAAAATTTATTCTGTCCAGAAAAAAGAGATGTCTAGGTAATGTGAACTAATAGTTTATAACATCATGTATGTGCTGGGCGTAGGTATACCATCCATGCGAGTGGCCAATATAAAGTCTGTTCATTTCCTTTATATTTCAGGTGCTTCGATCAAAAAGTCACAAGAAATCATACCTAAAAGATCATGCATTCAATTAAAACAGTGAACTGGAAATTGGAATTATTGGTCTCCAGGCTGAAATCAACTGGAGACATGAAAGACATTAGCTAGGGAGAAGAATATTTCTTCTTTACGACATAATTGAAATAGAAAAATTCTTGAAAGAACAAGAGAAGCCACTAGCTAAGGGTCTCTGACTGGAACCAGGGAAACAATTTGATTTCAGATACTGAGGCAACTCAACCGATGCCTTTATTGAGGTTACTGATCAATGCTGACTTGCTAATAGAACCTGCCCTCCATTCTTCCCCGACTTCAAGTTCAACTTGACAAAGGATAACTTTATTGCTGGATTATCCTTGATAATGTTGCCAAGCAAAAATCGAAATGAATCACATAAGGAAAGTAGGGACAAAATGCAACTTGGTTCAACTTGACTAAGTCACGACGAGCTCATCCAAGGAAAAGGCTTGCTTTGTTTGGTTAGCAAATATTCTCTGTATGCTTTAATGTCCATAATGCTCGATATTAGAATGTATATATACATACATGATACACAAACACAAGGGTTATCTAGGTTAAGATAATTAGTCATACCAAAAAACCCCGGGAGTCTTGACAAGTAGTAAGAAGCACCGACATCTGGGAAGAGCCCTAAAGCAGTTTCAGGCATTGCAAACACCTACAGAAAGTAAATTGCAAGATAAATGTATAGTGTAATTAAATTAGTTTTTTTATTTGAACTCTAAAAGGGCATTAGATCAATAATTCGAGAACCAAACGTTCAGAGCTTCAGTAAGGTATACCGATTTCTCCGTCGCAACACGGAATCTACCATGTATTGAAACACCCGCGCCTCCTCCCATGACAATACCATCAAGTAGAGAAACCTTAAAAATATTCAAAGAAATAAAAAATAATATCAAGTAAAAATCACCATGGACAAAAATGACCTGCACTTAGGGCAAACCAAAATTACCTGTGGCTTGCTGAAAGTTGCTAGCAAATAATTGAAGGTGAACTCTTTCTGGAAGAAATAAGCACCTTTTTTCCAATCACCTAACTCACATAAACCAGGATTATGATTAGCTAAGTATAAATATTTTTCCATATTAACAAGTTAACTTCTCCAGAACTCTTATCAGCTAGATAACAGGCCAACTGTAAACACCTCAAATTACGAGCAGGTATGATGATCTAAAAATCCAACCTCAAGCATCAATTGGGTGCTGAGAATTAGTTGACACTGTGAGTTGTACAATAAAAAGAAACTTACCCCTTTTTATGTCATGAACCACAGCTGAGACATCACCCCCAGCACAAAAGGCTCTTCCTTTCCCCTACTAACACATATAAGATACTCAACTAATTCACAAATTATTCATTAAAAGTAGGCAACAGTAAAATATAACTGCAACCAAATACTTCATAGAAAACAGAACAAATGCTTGAGCATTTGATATTGTTGTTTACATCAGATGCTTTTCGTATACAATGTAGTTGACAGCATTTCTTGTATTATTTATACAGAATATCATTATAGACCAGCGCATTAACTAAAATATAATTCACAAAATCATCTTTCATTTCTCATTCTTACCTACAAAGTTGCAATGCCAAAAAAAAAAAAAGAACCCAAAGATAATCTAAAAAGATAATAAAAATAAGGGAATGTGTCAATTTTCACTATTTTGAGACTGGATTGACACACTGTGTTGGCTAAATTTGGGAGATCTAACAACAAAATTATGGGTAATTTAACTACTTGGTCTCGATAAATTATAAAAATCCCTTGTTTGAATTTAGTATTTAATTTGATGAAATTATAACTTCACACTGCTAAGTATGAAGTTAAAATTGACTCATTTGTGAAACAATGAATTTTTATGAATAATAAATATTATTGTAAAAAATAGAATTGTGGGCTCTTATCATCCAAATAATTCATGGAGGCCTGGTTAATGGAGGCAACGAGTGTCTGACTGTGTAAGAGGTTTAAGATGAGGCATGTTATGGTTTCAAGTTCCATGACTGACTCCAAACATTTTCCAGGAAGATAACAGGTTAGTGCCATTTGAACAAGTTAACAATGGAAGCGTAGGTGAACTTGTGAACAATAAGATATTTGGATATGAATTCGATATATAAAAATTATTAATGGAGAAGTGCAATACCTTGACAACCACAAGTTTCACACTGGGATCTGCCTCATAGGCAACAAAGAGTTCTAATAGCCGGGAAACCTGAATTGAAAGGTGAAGAAAAATACAAGTTAGAGAGTTCTATCTATTTTCTCAGCTCTGAAACTTCATTGCATCGTAAATTCCACCAACTCTGAGCGCAAGGATTGAATTGTTCAATTAGTGCTAATTCATGGCGAAACCATACCATGTTCTCAAACTTAAACAGAACTCACTTCATTGCTTGAAATAATAGCATTATTCTTTCTGTCTTTATCCATATAAAACTCCGTGAGCGTTCCATACATATGGAATACTTCAATTACGCATAACTATAAATATAAAACTAAAAGAAAACGCAACAGCCAAAGCTGCAACTGGAACAGAAAATCACAAGACTGGGATTAATCGCAAGCCTCACCATTGTCAATGAAAGAGCATTCAACTGCTTAGTTCGGTTTAAAGTCAATAATCTCACGAACCGCTTCTCTTCCACTAAAACCTGTTGGAAAGAAAATTATCAACTGAAACATATAAGACAGCAACTCTCTCCATTTCTCATAAGAATCAACAACTCAATTTAAACCGTACGTGTAGATAGAGAAAAGCTAAGCTAATAATCACCATATCGTTAGCGGAAATTCTAAATTCGTAGAAAATAAAATTTCAGTATCTATAACATCCTTTACTTACAGTTATAGCTAACGAGAAAGATAAACAACAAAATATAAAGAAATTCACAATGATCAAATGGTGATGAATTATCACCTCCTTTATAAGAAATTTCTCATCAATTAAAGCTAATGAAACGAAATTTTTTAGCAAATTACGATAAGGATCTTCCAAGCTTCATAAAAATGGCAATTGTTTAATCAGAACAAGAGCACGATAGAGAGAGAGAGATAACCTGATCCTCGTCAGTTCGGGTAGAATCGAAAGATGCCATTGATCGCAAATCGTCTCGTTCAATGAAGTGAAAAGGAAACAAAGTGTGTGTGGAAGCCAAATAGCTTACGATTCAGCTACCAGACTCGGGCTTTGGCGCTTTACGTTTGTTTTGCTCTTCTAAGCGTGGGTTTTCGAAAGGGAGCTGACACTGAAACTACATGTCGTCTTAGTAAAACGACATGTAACTTTGACCTTTTAGATAAACCGTACACGACACGTAGGCCGAAATTCGGATGAAGTTGAGTCGCCAGCCCCTCGAAACGGCGTCGTGTAACCGTATTACACAATTCGCCGATCACCACACAACCCAGCAGCGGGCGGTGTCAAGAAAATTAAGGGCTTGTAAATTTCGAATTAAGGAATTTAATTAAAACAAAGTTGTTATTTTCGTAAGTTGAATTTTAATTTAAATAATTGATTAAATATTATATTAAATTTACTTCATATCTAATACTATCATAAATCATAAGAAATTTTAATATTTTTTTAATTTGGTCTCTTCATGTTTATTAAATTAATTGCATTATTAGGAATCTAAACTTGATTAAGTTCCAAAATGCGACAAAATATACAAACGCCGCCACCGCCAGCGCAGCTGCAGATTTCCATCTAACCAACACATCGGCTGTTGAGTGAGGCTTAGAGACTTCCGACTGTAGAGAAGGAAGAGCGAGTAATCGGTGGCAATAACGATGGCGTCGAATTATGATTTTGGAGAGGAAGAGTTTCAGGCATGCTGTGGAAGCTCCAAATTCGCCAAAGAAATGGTTTCCGCTTCCCCTTTTTCCTCCTTAGAACAAGCTATAGCTGCAGCTAGACACATCTGGTTCAATCAGGTCTCCATTTTTTTTTTCTTTTTCCTTTTTTAAGCTCTTTTTATCATCGTTTGTGATCGATTGAGACCGAAAATTTGATGTTTGTTTTTTGAAAGGTTGATGTGAGTGGTTGGTTGGAAGCATTCTCTGCTCATCCACGGATTGGTGGTCAAGTCTCCAAATCATCCAATCAGACTAGTGCTCAGTTAAGACCCTGACCCTTTAAATTCTAGATTCTTAATTATCTATCTTTCTCGTAGAAATCGAGTTGGTTGGATCACTTTTGTCAGTTTATGTACTTGTTGCTTACAGTTATTTGAACAAAATTTGGAATAAGATAGTATTGTATTAGAATGCAATTGTATGCTGGAACGTGAAGCTTGACTTCAGGTTGCCTGTGAGAGAGATCTATCTATGGTTTTGATTTTAAATGATGCCAATTGCCAATGATTCTGAAGCTTCCTCTCTTTTTTCTCATATTTGTTGCTTTCTAGTTTTGTGGCTGTGAAGATGCTATTTCACTGCCCGATTTTGATGGTTCTCAATCCTCTCTGAGAAAAGGGGGATTGGACCAATAAGTAGACGTCTGAAAATCGATTTTTTTTTTTTGGGGAAGCAGGGAGATGTAAGGGTCTTAGTTAAGGACACTAGTTTTAGGGAGTGGTTAGTGTATTTTCTGATAAAGAGGGAGGAGGATCGAGGCAAGGCATGCGATTGTTGTGTGATTTAGGGCTTGGGTTGGCATACTCAAGAGGGGAGCTTCCAAGTGCCTTATGCTCGGTTTATTTTGTAGTTCCTCATCCTTTTTATCTTTCTATATATTTTAGATTTTGATTCTTGTTAGGTGGTGTCCTAGCAGGAGACTTTAATTTTGTTTCTTCATCATAGGTTTTCATTGTTTTTACATTTTTTACTTCCAACTTTTGATTAGATTGCTTGTATAAATTTGTATGATATTGTACACGTGAAGTGACTTTTCAATGAAATTCTTCATAGATGGAGTAAGGGAGAACAGTCAACTGCAATGGCAACCGCGACTGGTTCTAGCTTACAGGTTATAACATGCTGTCCTCTTGCTTAGAAATATGAAAAAGTATTTGGAGTCTGTTTTAGTATCATCCAGTTGACTGCTTGTTTGGAAAACGGGTTTGGGTTTGAGTTATTGATGATTAATTGTCAATGATTTCTAAGGTGTTCTTTTGCCTAATACTTGCTGGCCTTTGCAGGAGTTAGCAGAATGGAATATTCAGTATCAACAGAAGTTTGGTTTTGTTTTTCTTATTTGTGCATCTGGAAGGAGCACTAGCGAGATTCTAGCGGAATTGAAGGTAGATCCTTCATTCATGTTCATGATGATGGTCCCTAGTATTTTAGGCTTTGTGCTTGTTTCCTTATAAATTATTGGCTTGTTTTTCGCTTTACTTAAAACACGTGGACCCTAAACAAATTTTCAAAAACAAATTTTCTTTGTTTTCAAATTTTGGTTTGGTTTCTGAAAACATGTTTAAAATATGAGTGATAGGTGAAAAAGACTATTGGGGGAAATATTGTCAGTACGCTTAGTTTTCAAAAAAGCCAAAATGGGTGTCAAATAGAACCTTGGATGTTCATTGTTTTAACCTTTTTCAGGATTGAATAATTTCAAATAATACGATAGACTAATTTGCCTAAAACATATAGTGATCTCAGGCGCACCTGTTTATTAGGAAACTTCAACCAACATGCCGATGAGGCGGTGACATGAATCAGATAAAGGATTTGTAATCTTTGTGTTGCTTCATCTTCTTACTTAAAACACAGAGTCACTGAGTTCAATTAAATGGAATAATACCCTTTCATTCTTACTGGAAGATTGTATATTTGTCTTGACACCTAGCTCAATGATGAGAAGCCATTGGCATTTCTGTCGTGAATTGCAATAATATCAGTTACGACTTTTCCTAGTATTTGTTCATATTTTCGGGCCAGGTGTGCAATTCTTAAGATAATCTTGTCAGCTATCCTCAGAATTCAACTGAGGAATTGGGTTTCTTAGTTGGAAGTTTGAGTTATGTTCCATTTATCTAAAACTTCAATTGACCCTTCTTCATTCAGTAGAAAATGTTTTCGTCATAGTATGAGCAAATTGTGCCTGTTGCAGAAACGGTATCCAAATAGACCCATAGTTGAGTTTGAGATTGCTGCTCAGGAGCAAATGAAGATAACAGAACTACGTCTTGCAAAACTTTTCTCAACCAAACAAAATACCTCTTCAACCAGAGAGAGCCATCCTCCTCCGGATTTTGCACGAAAAGTAGAAGGTAAACTTTGTTTACAAATATAAAAAAAGAACTTGCAAGGAGTACTTTATCTGTTTCAGCTTTGTGTGTTCATAGCATCATGGAAATCCAATTCTCGTTTAATCTTCCAATTAAGAATGCATCAATTCAAAAAACAAAGAGATGAACAGATTAAAAAACTGTTTCTCGGGAAGGGAAAAAATTAATTCTTAAACTGCACACATTGTTTCAAGATGAAAACCGTTTAGGTGCTGCTATCAATAGCTAGATATATCGAACTTTCTTGATTCCTTGCATTTTAAGCAATAATTATTCATCTTAATTCTTTTAAGTGTTTGGTGTATCGTTTCCGGTTTGAGAGAATAATAGGATTTTTAGGTCCTATTAGAGAGGCTGAAAGAACCAGTGAGGATGTTCGGGAGGGGATCAGTTTAAAATCAATCCTTTTAAATTATTTCCTTTAATATGCCAATGTCAACTGTTAAGCTGGATGGATGAACATGACATGATCATTTCCAAAAATTAGTTGATTGAATTGATATGTTCTGGTGACACTCATTTGCTCATTTTGAAAATCTAGAAGATCGTGTGAACGTTATTGGAGGGCATCTAGGTGCTACTTCTGAAGCTTCAACTGGGAAAACATCACAAATTTTAACTCGAACTCGACCCCCAATTACGACCCACGTGTTAGATGTTGCACGAGGATCTCCAGCTGCAGGTATTGACGTCTGTTTGGAAAGATGGATCGGTACTCAACCACGCCCCTTATTCGGTGAGGGCGATGTTGGGGGCTGGGCACTCGAAGGGACATCGGCAACCGATAAAGATGGCAGAAGTGGGCAATTGTTGAGCATGGTTGAAGCTATAAATCCAGGAATTTACAGAATAAGTTTTAACACGGGAAAGTATTTCCCGGCTGGGTTCTTTCCCTACGTTTCCATTGTGTTCGAAATCAGGGAATCCCAGAAGTTAGAACACTTTCATGTCCCTCTCCTGCTTTCACCATTTTCATTCTCCACATATCGTGGAAGCTAGAAGTTTTCTGTGCATGTGACCATTTCGGTGTTTCAGCAAAAGACGAATAAAGCAATGTCGATTGGTATCGAATGTTGTATAACACATAAAAAACCTCTTATGCAAATTATGTAATAAATATTAAGATATTATCTACACGAAGCTTGTACTCAAGCTTTAAGTCTATTTCATGTGTATTACAATGTATAAAACTGGATAGCGTTTTTCAGCTTATGATTGAAAGATGGTCCTAAAGTGCAAAGCATGTGAATTTTGTTTGTAAATTTCATGGCCAAACAAACAATTTTGGAGACTTCAATAGAAAATTTGACTTAACCTAAAAGTAACTATTAGATTTGGATTATTCTTTATGGGAAGGAAAGATAAATATTTCCTCCCAGATACACAGAGAGTACCGCTGAAATTATAAGGGGTCCTTAATGAACAAGGGCTATATTAACCTGAAACATAGGCTTTCCTTCTTTTAGTTTCTAGTCGGACTTGTTTATGGAACTTCAGCCTTTCTCCTATGATTTTTTTTCTGATCTCAATCTTCCGTAGGTCTCCTTCCCATAGAGCCTATCCTCCCACTCGAGAGGTTGTGCCTCCTATATTCTGCCTCTTTTGGGGTGTCCTATGCGAGCTCCTGTGCACGAGCCGTGTACCACTACGTGGCTGACTTCTTTCATTTCATTCTTGGACTTTCCGCATGAACTTCACTCTCGACTACTGAAGATTCTCGAAAATGGAATGAGATTCACAAATCCCGGTAGGATTATGGGGTTCAGCCCTGTGTGTTCACATTTCTCTCTTTTCTTTTTCGAATAGGAAACCTTTATCTAGAATATTGCAAAGGAAAAAATAGAATATGCTGCCCGGTCGGGAACAAGTAATTCAAGAGCAGCGGGATGCACTTTACAAGCTAGTCGATTAGACTTATTTAAATATCTTTGACACACAATTCGAGCTCAAAAAGCTTCGTCATCTATCAAAGAATTTCATATAGTATACCTAAAAACCCATAATTCAAAATTGATTTGCACAATAATAATTTTTAATGTAAATTTCATTGGTTAAAAAAATTGATGCTATTAAAAACACACCAACTTAAGAGTCGGACAAATGAAATTAATTAGGAAGATCACAAATTTCAGGTTATTTAGGAAGTGTGCTTGAAATTGAACCACCAATTATTTCCTAGAATCAATGCTCATTCTACAATTGTCAATATACCAACCAAGAGAGTTGAATTCAAATAAAACTATAAATTTGGTTATAAATTTTGGATTTAACCATTAACATTCTCTATAGAGCTTTCTAAAGACTGAATCCAAAGAGAGAAGCTTCAATTTCTACCAGTTCGGAAACAAAAAGATGCAAGCAGTAAAGGAGAAGCTACACGATATGAGCGTCATGCGCAAGGCCAAGGCCGAGGCAAAGGCCGAAGAGAAGGTGAGCTCTCGATCATTTTAGGTTTACTTGTATTATTGAAAACATTTTCAATTCGAATGTCATAAATAATCATTAATTGTTTACCATCTTCCATAACTAGTACCATTTTTTTCTTGATCCTTCCCGATCTAGATGTAAAACAATCTATATTCAAATAAAAATTTAACATTTTCATCTTACCCTCAAACTATCAACCTCTTTGAGCTTTTTCTGTGAAATCAAATGAACATATCAAATCTTGATCTTCAATTTTTATTTTGTAGAATCATTTGAATTTCCTAATGGATTAACCACATATTCAAATAAATTTTTAAAATGGATCTCGGAATGATCACAATGTAATTTCTGCATGTTAAATTTTAGGAGAAAATATCAAATTAAATTTGAGATAGATATACGATCAGGTCATCGTTCTAGTCAAGATCTCACCGAAAAAGCCCTATAAATAATTTAGATTTGTTCCCAAAAAAGAGTTGGAATTTTTTTAATCTCAGGATCTAATCAAGAAATGAAACCAATAAAAAGAGTAGTCGTTCTAGTTATGAAAGATGAAAACTTTATAGGTTATTTTTTACGACTCTTCCCTTGACTCATGTTCTTCCCCGATCAAAGATATTCGAGATTCGAACGATGAGTTACGAGTTTTCTATTTTATTTTAATGGTAAATGAGCAGGCAGAGAAGGAGCTAGCAAAAGCAAGAGTGGAAGTGGCTCATGAGGTAAGATTGGCAAGAGAGGCTGAAGCTGCAATGGATCTTCATGTAGCCAAAGCTGGAATGAAGGCTGAGAAAGAGATGGCTAAGTATGCTGATACTCACACCAATACCTTCGTGGCTCCGGGCGGAACCGTCACCCCTCCTGATTACTCCGCAAACGTACCAGTCGCTCCCGGCATGACTATGGTTGGAGCCCCCGGCACCGTCGACATGGCCGGAGCTCCTTCTCCCGCTAATAAGAAGTTACTGTAAAAAGAAGTTCTTGTGTAACGCCATGCATAAAAAGATCCATCTTTGATTTTGCAAATAATGTACTTTGATTTAATTTGTTCTCTTTTTTCTACAAGTTCTATATTATTCTACCACATCTTTAGATGTTGTGTAGTATATATATATATATATATATTGTAATCAATACACACAACAGAATTTAAGATTCTATATTTTCGTTTCATTTTTGTTTTATTGTTTTTATTAATATATATACTCATGGCTCAAGAAATGAAGTGGTGGAATCTAAGTCTGATGGGGGAAAATTAATCAACCAAATCCAACTTGTTTATTACCCTAAAATTCTTAAAAGTTAACACAAGAATAAACAATATATTAGAAATGGAAAAGAGTTGATATAATTTGGCACAACAAAGACTAATATTGGATTAAAATAAAGCAAGAGAATCCCCAAAGGCAGGCAGCTGGTGAACAAACTCTCAGGAATTCTCACCAAAACGATGTCGTGTGGGAAATGAAAAACTCTTTAAAAGTTATAAATAAAGTAAAGTTCATAAATAATGCAACTATATATATAATATTTCTTCTGCATATAATTTTGTTGTGTACACAAAATAATGGGAGAGAAAGAGAAAGTTGAAGGTATCATCACTGCCATTTACAAACTAAATCTTCATTGTCATCAATGTTGGAGAGATATCAAAAAACCTCTTTCAATAACACAAGGTAAAATAATCTTTCGTTTTTTGTTTTTAAAATCTATGTTTCTTCCTCGCTATTAATTAGTATTGTTTCCGATTCCCATAAAATTATAGGATCAAATTACAATTTTGTAACACGAGAACTTGATTTTCAAAATATCTTATATATACACGGAGATGTTTATTTGGAGACGTGATACTCTAAATTACTTCATCCTTATTCCATATATTTGAAGCGTATGTATGTTGTTCGGGTTGATTTGTTAACATTTTCCTTTTCAATTCATATTTATTGTTAGGGTTTTTCATAACTTTTTTTTTTGGGGGGATGAAATTAGGTGTTCAAAATGTTGAAGTTGATATGGAGAAAAATGAAATTAGGGTGAAGGGTTCAAATTTGGATGTCCTAAAAATTCAGAAGCAAATAGAGAAGTTGAGCAAGAAAAAAGTTGAATTGATTTCTCCCAAAGTGAAGCCCAAAGATAAAGACCCTCCTAAACCCACTGCTGACAAACCCAAACCAACCATTGTGAGTATATATAAATTCTTTTTTTTATTATAATTAAGCTTACTTATTTCTAATTAATTAAGATTATATGATTATTCTCAACATTATTTATATACAAAGTAAATGCTTTTTAGGAACTATATACATATATACACATGATACTTTGTTGTCACATGATCATAGTGTCCATATCATTCTCAACACTCACAAATATGGAAGAATCCATTAGGCATTAGTAAACTAATGAATTTAAAAATAAAGAAGAAAAGTTCATATATACTTAAGCATGTTTATACTTTTTTAATAAACAAAGTTAATTTTGATCATTATTGTTAGTTAACTAAGTATAAATTATATTAATAGTAAAACCTAATTTTATGCAATGCACAGAAAAAAAAAAAAAAAAGGCACTATGATAGTGTTTTTAATAATTACATGGAAAATGTTAATGTAGACTTTTTCTAAAAAGTATTAAAAAAAACACCAATAAACTAATCTTTATTGAAAGTTTAGACTTAAATATTTTAACTTATTATAATAATTTAATTAGTAAAATTTTGCTAAGGAAATTTTTATCATAGGGTTGAGGTTAAAAAGAACCATTGTTTCCTTACTAAAATTTTGTTAAATAATAATTTAATCCACTTAGTTTCAAATATGAACAACTTAGCAAAGATTCAATTGAAAAGATTGATCTACGAATAGAATGGAAATACTAATAAAATAACAAAATTAATTAAATTAAATTAGATGGGGTTTTTCCTTTTCACTTTGGCAGGTCAATCGCACAATAACAGCTAAGGTTCACTTGCACTGCCCCAAATGCGAGCAAGACTTGAAGAACAAGTTGCTAAAGCATAAAGGTTTCTGTGGCACATTAATCCTTTCTTCTTCTTTTTTTTCTTTTTTTCCTTATTATTAACTAGGTTTTTCTTACAAAAATTAATAATAATAATAATCTGTTTCCTTTCCAATTTCTATTTATTTTATTTTTCATCTTTGCATTTTTATCGATTTTGTTTTAATCTACTAGAAATATCTTATTAGATATCACTTGAAATCTGTCATTTTTGGTCATCATGACTTAAGCTCGAAATTAAGTTAACTTATTATATAGAATATGATGTTTAAAGATTCAAATAGAAATTTGTCATGATCAAACAATTAGTTCGAATACTATATTTTTCTTGTTTTCTTTTATGTTTTAGTACACTTAAAGGCAAGAGTTCAGATGAGATCTAGTGCAAATATTCACGAAAAATTATTCCCAGTTTTGAAGAACAACAATGATGATTTTTAGTATTGGCAGGAATATATAGTGTGAAAACAGACATAAAAGCTCAAACCCTAACAATGGAAGGAAGCATCGAAGCAGAGAAGTTCAAATCTTATTTGAAGAATAAGCTACAAAAACATGTAGATATTACAGTGGATACGAAATCGACTGATTATTCATCGAAGTCGACGGCGGTAGCATCGGAGAAGAAGAAAGAAAGTAATACTGATCAAAAAGAGAAGCCAAAAGAAAAAGCTTCATCTGATACAACAACAACGACAACTACTGACAAGACGACTATTGTTGTTGCAGAGATTCAAAGTAAAGAGAATAATAATAAAAATGATAATGTCCCTTATTTCATTCACTATGTGTATGCTCCTCAATTGTTTAGCGATGAAAATCCAAATGCATGTAGAGTAATGTAAACTTGTGATTAACTGTTCTATTGTTTTGTTAATTTCTTTCCAAAAGTTACGTTTGTGAATTATTATTAGAAAAATCGATGATTTAATTATGATTTATCAATTCGGTTGATGAAAATCAAGAGAAAAACGAAATGATAGGTTTATATAAAATTGGGAGAAAATCATTTCTTACTCATGTATATATAAACTGTCAGAAGAGAGAAAAAAAATTGAACACCCTTCTAAGTACTTATTTTTAAGTTTAAAATTGCATAAGCAAATTTAAGAATAGAAATTCATTTTTCCCCTAAAATTAAATAGCTAAAGTACATTCTATTTAAAATAAATAAATAAATAAACAAAATTCAAATTTGAACAATATATATATAATTTCCCTTGATTTCTGAACAATATATCATATATATGTGTGTGTGTGTGTGAAAAACCAATAAAAATAGAAAATGAATTATTTCCAATTATTTTAGATATATCCATTATCCAATATATATCTTCATACCAAATTGTCTACACTTCTAAATAAATCAAGGTTTTATTTATATACATTTTTATATTAATTAGTTTCATGATCTTGAAACTTTCATGTTTATCTAAAATTCATTATATTCTTACGTTTCCAGCTAGTCTTATCTTTTATAATGATAATGATAATAATAATAATAATTATTATTATTATTATTTTGTTGTTGTTATTGTTAACAAATAAGTTGAGATTTTATTTGATAATGATTTATAATTTTTGGTTCTAGAAGTTGAGTTTATTTTCTATCTCTTTACTCATCTTTTTCACTTGTTAAAGATATTTTTGAAGTAATAACAAAAATTTAGGGAAAAAAAAAATATATATATATATATATAGACTTTAAAAAAAAAACAATAATATAATCCAAAGGAGAAATATTTTTTACTCACATATAATTAATTATTAGATTTTATTTTCTTTAAGGGGAAGAATATGAGTTTGGCTCATATATCTAAATCTTAAAATTTTAAAAATAAATGAAGTTTTTAATGAAAATAATATTTAAATTACCAAACGTCATTAACGATCTTAAACCCAAAAAGGAAAGTGGTTATGAGTCAAAATTATAGCTAAGATTAGATCGAATCAACACACACTCTTACAAATCAGAAAATTAACAAAAGTTACTAACAAAAGGAAAAGAAAAAAAAAAGAGAGAAGAGAGAGAGAGAGAGAGAGAGAGAGAGAGAGAGAGAGAACAAACTAAAAAGTTGGGTTTTTTGTACCAAAGTTTTGAAGACACTAAAATATAATTATCATATATATTAATCCAAACAATTATTATCAATTTCCCTAACCTTTTCTTTCCCAATCTTGAAGCTCAATAAGATGCTCTCCCACCGGAATTCCCTCCGCCCCATCCGTCCACCGCCAGCTGATTTTGATTCCCCGCCATGTTCGACGGCATATTAAACAACGGCAACCCGACCGACGGGTCCGGAAACGGGTTGCTAAGACTGCCACCACCACCACCGTTGGACGGTTGTTCCTCCTCGTCCAATGGTAACCTCTCGTAAGCAACATTGGTAAACGACGAGGCAATGACAATCACCGGTCCCGAAGCAATCAAAGACCCGACAACATTCCCTCCGATGATTTGCCCTTGCCCACCCGCAAGGAAGATAGTCAAACTCGTAGCTCCCGGAGGTGCCGGTGGCGGTAAAAACGATCCCGTTAAAGATAATATCTCATACCTAACGACACAAAAGATCAATAACTATCCCAATAAGATTAAAGATTAAATTTCGCACTACTCCTCATTCCTCTTTCATAATAAGATTAAAGATTAAATTTATCATAAACCCATCTCATTTTTAGAAAATCTAAAAATAACCTAATTCCAAATCAAAATTGGAAAAGAAAAAAAAAACCCTAATTATTAATTAAGTTAATAAAAAGCTTTGAGTTCTGTGGTGATTGAACAAACCTTCCAGGAAGAGTAATAGAGGTTGATGAAGGTTGCCGTAAGGTAACGTTAGTGACGGTGCCGGTGCCGCTCAAGATGCAGACGCCACGCTGGCGTTTCCGGGCATAAGCGGCGACGGAGTCAAAGACATCACAACCGGTGTTGACTTCCAAGATGTGGGCTCGAAGAGTGTTAGCGCTTTCCCTGGTAATAATAACCGGTGGTTTGGGTTTATTCTTAGAACCGGGCGGTCGACCTCTGGACCGTCGGGCAACGATTTCGCCGCCGGAGTTAGGTTGGTGGTCGGAACCGTCGTCTACATCGGTCGGATGTTGGAGGTGAAGATCGACAGAACGGTGCTGAAGTTGATGAACAAAGTGAGAAGCAGAGCCCAAGTCTAATCCCGCCATGAACAGATTAAAAAAAAAACAATAGTAATTATAATAATTAAGGGAAAATTATATGAATTAAAAAAGAGGGAGAAAAAAAGAGAGAAGATGAAGAAGAAGGGAGAGAGAGAGAGAGAGAAAGAGGAGGAAGAAGCAAAAGTGAAGCGATTCCCATGAACAAGAAATTTATATTAAAATATAAAAGAGAGAGAGAGACTATAGGGTTTTTTTTTATTATTATTTTAAACTGACCATGTTTTCTTTATTTTATTTATTCTTTACTTTTTTTAAGTATTATTATATTGTTTCTTATTTTTAAATATATTTTCCTACTCATTAGATTAGATTCAATGTTAATTTGTTTTTTTATTTATTTTATTTATTGTTGCATACATAAAATAAAATATAGTTTAATTTTCGACTAATTAACCTTCTTTTCGTCTTCTTCTTTCCTTTTGTTGGCTCTTTTTTTTCGTTTTCTTTAGGCTAATCCATCGAAATTATCTGTTTTTTTCTTATTGATCAAATTAATTACATATTCAGTTAACTTCTGGATTTGTGTCTAAAGTTACTGTTTGTATATCATATTTGTTTATTATTTACTTTTTAACAAAAAAAAAAAAAACTACACAAATTAATATCATTTTTTTTCATAAAATCAATATAAAAATTTAATTTAAATTTAGGCCACGTTTGGTTCGTGATTCAAGAATTATTTTGATACATAAAAATATATTCTTTATTTTCATTGTATTAAAAAATAAGTTCGGTTTCAATTTAAATTTTTAAAATTCGAATTTAACATATATATTTATGTTTGGTAGTGAATTTGAAAATTCTCATATTCACAATTTTTGAAAGTAGTATGACAGAACAAAGAAAACCACAATTTACTGTTTTTAAAAATGGAATTTATTTTGCGTGTTTTTAAATCGTTTTTTAAAAAAATATACCAACCATGTTTTTATTTATATTTTTTTTATGAGAATGTAAAAATAAAATTGATGAATCACAAATTAGATGGGATCTTAAATTTTTTTAAAAAGAATATTAATATTGATAGACATCTTTAATTTTCAATTGAGTCGTGTGTTTGATTTAACTTTTTAAATATTTAATTTTGAAGATAAATAAGACAAGTTTGAAGTGTTGGACAATTATTCAAAATATAATTTTTAAAATTACAGTTTTAAAATTTAAATTAAATGATCTTTATTAAAAAGAGTTTGAATAAAAATATTTTTTTTATAAAAAAGAAACGTGCCAGTCTATAGTGGTCAAAGTTATTGGCAACAAATTCAAAATAACTTTTGAAAATCTTTTAAAATTTATTTTAAACAGTTTATATATACATATTTAAAATTTTTGATATATCAATTATATATATATATATATATATATATATGATAACTTATATACACAAAATTTTGAAAATTTCAAGATTAAACCTGTAATTTTTTACCAAATATTATTTTATGTAAATGCATTATTAGTCCTATATTTATATTCATAAAAAGAAAAAAACTTTATAGTTTAAAACATATAAATTCAAAATGTAAGAGAGGCTAGTTTAAATTAAAAGTTATTTTATGCAAGTTCATTATTACTCAAATGCTTACAAATTTATTTTGGTTTTAATTTTTGAAAAATCTCATCCATACATATATATATATCTTCCTTTCTATCTTTCTTCTTCGTTTATGAGATAATTAGGGTGTCAAATTTAAGCCGCTCTTTAAATTAGTCAAAGTTATTTTATTGAAATGAAATCTAATAAGAATGGAATCACGTTCTATAGGATTTAAATCTACGATATCAGATTTTGGAGACCCTAATTGAACTAAAAGTACTTTCAAAAATGAAAAAAAAAAAAAAAAAAGAAAGAAAAGTATAGCACCTAAGAATATATATATATATATATATATATATATATATATATATATATAATTTGGATCTAAATATCTAATATATATATTATTTTGAAATACATAATGACAAAGTTTAGTTAATTAAAATGAATAAATTATGAATGAGAATTGGATAGTGTTGTCAAAAGACTATGTACGGTTACTTGAAAATTTCAATAATCACTGTGTAGACTTGAAGGGTTTGAAATTATTAAAATAGTTGGATTATTTTATAGTTATAATTAAAATTAATTTATAATATTTAAAAACCAACCTGAGTTTTGTTGCAGGTGAATTTTAGCCTATTCAAAGAAAACCTTTCTGGGAGAGCTTAAGTGAGAGCTTGATGGACCTATAAGGTGAGAACCTATATAGGGGAGGTCTAAGTGAGCCTAGTAAGAACTTGATGTATCGATGAGGTGAACCTAAGTGAGCTCAATGATAGCTTGGTGGAACCCATGAAGAAGTGAGTCTAAGCAAGCCTACGAAGAGCTCTGTGGACCCATGAGTGGACCTCAAGGAGCTTAGTGGTAGCTTGGTGGACCAATGAGGTGAGCGTAAACGAGCACAACGATAACTCAGTGGACCCATAAGGTGAGCCTAAATGAGCCTAGTGAAAGTTCAGTGGACCCATGAAGTGAGCAAGCTTAATAAGGGTGCAGTGGACTCATAAGGTGAACTCATAAAGAAGCTTTAGGAGCCTAGGAAAGAGCTCAAGAGAGCACCCACTAAGTAGATAGCTCCATGGAACATATGAGGTAAGCTTCAAGAGAAGTTCAAATGAGCTTAAGCTTAGCTTAAGAGCAGCCATTCAAGACATGTAAGTTGATAAGAGCTTAGAGAGAGCTCAAGACGAGCTCAACGAGACCTAGGAAAGCCTAGCCTCCTAAGACCAGGAACTCATAAGAGGAGAACCCACTAGGAAAAACCCAATCTTTCTAATCATAGTCGTAGGAGGATGATACACTGAAGAGAGCCCAGCCTTATCTAAGAGAAGGACCCACAAGGGAAAGTACTCTTAGTACAGTACCAAGGTAGAGCTCAGCGAGGACCCATAGAGGAAACCTTTGAGCCATTGAATGTGAAACCGTTCAAATTTCAAATGGACAAGTGTCATAAAGGGAAGCCATTAGGAGCATTTCATGGGTTGGTCATAATGGTAGTGATACCACCCTTTGATTATTAGCTCAACGGTTGTGGAAGTTCAAGAGGCGCAATTATGACTCAAGCGTCGGTTATACAAATCACCCTATTATATAAAATGACCAAGGTCATTGGTTTAAGGGATGTTAAATTATGTCCAAATACGTCTGAATATTCACCTATTTTCTCTTTACTAGACTAACTTGAGCGTCGGAACGTGTGTGGTTAGACACCATACCCTTGCTTACTCTCTTTTGTCTTGCAAGTTGGCACTCAGAATAATCTCTTTCATACGATCCATTTTTTGGCATCAACAAATTTTATTTTTACCATTTTAATCATTTATAACAAATATTGGGAAGTCAAACAAATCTACGAGTAGAATTAATAGATAACTCATCCAAGAAACATAATGTTTTTTTTTTCTTTTTCTCAAAGATTATAGAATTATAATGTTAATTATACATCAGATCGTATAGATAAATTTGATTATTTATTTTATTATAAATAATCGACTACTTCATATATTTTTTTTAAAAAAAAAAAAACCACATCTTATGATTCTCTAAATAATTTTTGTCGTTTATCATAATTTTGGGTTACATTTATTGCACATATTAATTTTTAATCTCTTGATTAATTAATTAACTACAAATTAAATTAATTATCTATACCCCCATTGAATTCTAACATGGATTTCCAAAAATAATAAATAATCTAATATCCTACGGCATGATTATTAATGGTGGGAATATATAATCCTACAAATTAATTATATAAAACAACATTAATTAAACATGTTAGGTTAAATTATATATTATTGTTATGGTTAATATATACTTTCTAATTATCTAATTAGGAAAGTACTATGTTTCTTTCATTAATAAAATAATTAATGAAGAGGAAACATAATATAATTATTAGGTGCTTGAAAAGGTGACAAACACAAAGTGGATTAAGTTTAATGTACGGTTGGAGTAAATTATAATTTAACTTATGACAATTTTTTAATGTGAGTTTACAATTATTATAAGAAAGAATAGAGAATTAATTATTATTGTTCTCTTTTTTTTTTTTTTTTTTTTTTTTTTTTTTTTTTTTTGGTATTGTGAGCTAATTAATTTTAAAAAAACAAAATAAAGTACCTTTACAAGACATGTTAATTAGTGAAGACTTTGGAGAGATAAAGTTGTAATAAATTTAAATTTTTGACCTAGCTAAGGTAAGATTTTATATGATATGATTAAATTTTAATGAGGGGACGAACTATTTACTATAAATATTATATTTGACTAATAGAGTTGATATGTCAAAATTAATATTTAATTGTTAGTCTAATCAAAATGATGATAAATATTGTACTTATAACTGCATTAAAAACAATAATATTGCAAAAATATCCATGGTAAGGTGTGAGCAATCATCTAAGCATTATCATATTTTTTTTTTTAAGTTTATATTACTTTGGATCTTCGTTAGAACAAGTGCTTTTTTATCTTTTCTTTTTTAACATATATCATCTAAAGGTTTAAACCACATTCAAACTGTGGAATTATAAGATTGATGTTCTTACCCCTAGATAGCATAATCAACTAAGACTAAATTCTAACTAAATGGTCAAATTTTATAGTTTAGTCCAAAAAATTTAATTTAATGACAACCCCATTTAATAATATTGTTTCATTTTTAATTAGTATATACATAAAAATAGAGCCAATTATTGATGGACAACTCCTCTTCACTATGTATATTATTTAAAAGAAAAATAAACAAAATGATTACTATACTTTTTATAAATCTTAAAATAATTAGTGTCACACACACACATACACACACCATATGATGGATATACATAACCTTAACCAACTTTTGGAAATTAAAAAATAACACAATATAATGTATAGCTAGGACGTGGCTTTGGGTTATCTTAATTGGTGACCTTAGACCCACTACTTTCTCCAAATAATCTTTTTAACAGATTAATAATTAATAATCCATATGATGACAATGAAGGGTTAGATTTATATATTTAGATAATGATGCCAAAGCTATAGGAATCTTTTTTAATCTTAATTTAATAATATAATAATTTTGACTTATTATTTTTATTAAGTCATGTTCGTCTCTCTATAATATATACTCTCTCAAGGTGGAGAAATGGCAAGGTTTTCATATTTAGATAATTTTTATTTTATTTTATTTAATTAAGACCGTTATAAATATATAATGCTATCTTATAGAACATTGACTATGATTATATCTAAATATGTTGAACAAATACGTTTGAATTTACCATAAAAAAAAATCCCATTTGAAAATTTAAATCATCGTTTAATTTATTTACCAAAAAAAAAAGTCATTTTCCAAACAAAGATTGCATGAAATTCAACCAACAAAATTGTACATTTTTCCATTCAAAAGTACTATATACTTGTCGATAAATATATAGGTGTTATGGTCTCACATTGATTTTTAGCTTTTGTCAATATTAATTAACATAAAATTTAATTTTTAAGATCGTGTTTTCTTGAACTAAAGATATATAATTTTCTTTTAGACATTTAAGGGTACACCGAAAAAGAGATGTGGTTAAAGAAATTTAGTTGACTCAACTATTAAAAATATATGTCATTTACTAATAAATTTACGTTGGGATGAATTTTAAAAAATTGAGAATTTTTTACGCATAGCCAAAAAAAAAGTTTATTTACAAAATATAAGGGAATACTTATATTGAGAATTTGATAAATATTGTCATATTTTGTAAATAGTTTTGTTTTTTTTTATTGTTATATTTGAAAATAGCAAAAAGGAATTTGGTATAGAAAAGGGTATTTCTAACTAAAATATTATTGCTAATAATATTTTTTTATATTAAAAAAAGTATTAACAGAATCTTAACGTTTGAGATTGGCACTATTCTCATGTTCTATACATCGTAGTTTTATCATTATCTCATAATTAGGTATTGGTATACAAAGAAATCCTTTAGGTTCTAATCCTTGATTCTATCACAATAATTCGTATGGTAACTATAACTAACTTTTTTTTGTTAAGACAACTTCATATCGACTAAACAAACACAAATGTGTTCTTCATTAAGATCACATCCAATTATAAGACAAGGCGAAACCAACGAGACTTTCTATTTTTCAAACCAGAAGAAAAAGGGTTGAGCAACCTTTCTAGTTCAAAACAAACAAGTATGGTGATAGCACATAAAATTTATAAAATTTTAAAACTTAAAATAAGAAAGGAAGATCAATTACTTTTCAATTTAAAACACGAGAATAATAATTAAAATATTTTTGAGAATATGACACACCAAAGTTAACTATTGACAACTTTATTGTCTAATATTTGCAATTGCATTAATTTTCCAGATCTAAAATGTGAGCAACGTGCAATAAACTGTTCAAAACATTTTTTATGATGAGAAAAAAACAAGAAATTCCCAACTTTCACACCCAGTAATTATAATTTAATTAAAACATAATTAATTAATTAATTAAAAAAGCAATTAGGGGGTGGACAAGTGGAAGGTGACGACTTGAGGGCAAATCAACTCAAACCCCCCCCATTGCGTTTCATTTGCATTTCCTTGTCGTTTCCGTTATGTTAATTTAATCAAAAAAATTCCCTCTCATCGACCAATCAAACCCAACCTGCTCTGGATTTGAGAAATCTATTAATTCTGCTTTACCCCTAAATTAAATTCCGCTCGACCCCACTAATTATTTTTCAATTCATTTTAACCAAAGTTGTGGATTAATGAATTAATTAATGTATGTTTTTTTTTTTTTTTTGTAATATATTAATGAAAAAGCAATTTATTGTTTTGTTGTTTTTAATTCAAGTTGGGTGCAGAACAAACACCCCCTCGAGTTTCACATTAGTGTTTTTTTATATTTTATATGCTCCAATATGAAATGACTTTAATTTATTACTTTAATATTGTTTATTTTAATCTTTATTTATTATTATTATTATTATTATTATTATTATTATTTGTTGGGTTTAATAATGGTTTTCTTAAGCAATAATTATTAAGTGATAAAATTTGCATAAAAGTGATAATGTCGGTTGTGTTGACTGTTTTAGTCTATTTATTTCCCTTCTGCAAAAGTAATTCTATAACTTTCACTTTTAACGAAAATAATTAATCTAATTCACATTATCTAAAATTTGTTTAAATTTAGTTTCTATTAATTTTATTTTCAAAATTTTCATAGTGAAAATGTTAATAAATAAAAAATAATTTTATACATAATAAGAAATAGAGACTGAGATTGATTTATAAGAATCAAAATCTCATTTTAACTAATAATTAAGTACTTGTATATATAAACTTTAAAATATGTGAATCCTAATAATTTGTATATTTTATTGTCAACATTTAAATACCTTTCTGTTTAGACAGTTTATTGCTAAAATTTAAAATATTTATGTGGAGGTTGAGTTTTGTTTGAATATATTCATAGAAGCTTCTGTATTAGAAAAATGTTAAAGTGAAGTAATTGGTTAATCTGCCATTGACATTGAAATGTTCGAGTCAAGGCTACAAATTTTAATCCTGTCTTTAATTTATTTATTTTTGAAGAAATTGATAAGGATTAATTATTATTTTAGAAACAAAACCAAACAAAAATTATATAAATGTAATTTTCTTTTTTCCTTATTTATTTAGTAATATAAATGTTTGTCTCCCAACCGTACAATATCCTCTCAGAAATTGAAATCAAAGATAATTTTGAAAAATATAAAATAAAATGAATCGATTTAAACTCGTAGATAAAATTCATGCATATTTACTTTAATAGTTTATTTTGTAGAACTAAAATTTGAAGTAATTTAAATGTGTTTGAGAGATCAACATAGTTTAGTGTTTTATTTATTATAATATTTAAAGATGAGGAATATAATTAAATTAATATTTTGTTCTAAATAAAATCAATAAATTGAAACTCAATGAAAAATATCAACGAAAAATGATAGTTCCTCCATCAAAGGATCAAGTATCTTATTAATCATTTAATTGAAACCGACTAGAGAGGATATCAAAATAAATAGACATGTATTTGATATACTTAAGTTCCGATCCCAACATATATAATGCCTTCATGTATATAATCTAGCCTCTACACAAATTAGAGAGTCATAAATATAATTAAAACCATTGATACCAAGCGTCAACATACTGACATTATCATGATCGTCTATAATTTATGCTCTAAACTCACCACGACGCATAACAAGAACCTTAATGAAAATCAAACATGCTAACCAACCCTAATCACTTCTAATCATCCACAACCAAAGAAACACTTAATCCCACAAGCGTAATATAATTTACTCGATGGAAGGAAGGAAGGGGAATAAGCTAAATAGCTTTACTAAGATATTGTCAAATAGCACAAAGTGTAGCATAAGAACAAACAAATTCAAGAAAATAATAGGACGTATAATAATGATAAATAATTGGTGAATCCAAACAAAATAAATAAATAATAAAGAAGAAAAGATGGTAACTAAGTCTTGGAAATTAAAGAAGTGAAAGAATTGGATTGAAAAATGTGGTTGGGCCAACAAAAGGGTGCTCCGTTGACTCCACTTAAAGCTCCACATAAAGGGCATAAACATAAAGGATGGTCGTCCATAAATCTCCGCCCAAGGTTATAAAGTTGCCAAACACTTGTGCACACAAACCTTTTCTTTCTCAATTCCTTTTTCTTAATAATAATAAAATGAAAAGAGGAGATCTCATACATTAGCATTTTTTTTTTAAAGAAAAACATCAAGAACTTTGTAAACGATCAATTGGTTTTTGAAATAAAATTTCGTACCATCAAGTATGTTTGATGAGCTAAGATAAAGTAAAACACGAAAAAGTTGAATGGAGCTGAATCTATCCAAATTGATGGTCTTTTTCTTTTTTAAAATAACAAACCCAATTTGAAGCATTAGAAACCAAATGTATACAAAGCTTATAACCAGAAGGGTATTTTAGTCTTTAAAATTTTTCAAAATCATACCAATTAATTTTAAAGAATTTTGAAAGTCTCTTGATTACTTTAAAGTTACTTATAAAAAAAAAACAAATTATTCGAAGAATTAATAATTCATAGAATTTAGAAAAGATTTTAACGGTGTTAAAATAATCCGACAATCCGAACAATCCAATTAATAGATAAATATATTTGAAGATTATAAAAAAAATTAAAACAAACAAAATCCTACGTTAAAGAAATAAAACTAAATCAAATATGTTCAATTAAATCAAATCAATAATAAAAATGACGAATCCAAAATCGTCATGTGATTTGTCATAAAATTTGCAAAACTTCAAGGAGCCCAACAAATTTGCGAATTCATCCAATTCCCCTAAAAAATTATTCGTAATCAATAAATACTAACTCTCTCGAGACCATCGGCGCAAATATGTTCGTCCAAAGACAGCCCATTATGGGTGCAAGTGGGCTTGAGGCCCATGATATTTGGTTTCTATAGATTTGTTATGGAGTGTATAACAATATCACAAAATAAATGTAAAAACGACAAAATTGATTAATAATAGACTTATAATCGATAATTTATTAGTGATAGATCAATATTTTATCGTAAATTTTTTAATTGTTGTTTTTTAAGAACAATTGTAATTTTTGTTGTAGAAATTTTCATCTTTTTAAAAATATATCTTCTCTTCTGTTTTTCTATATCCCTTTCTCTTCTTCTTTGGACATCCTTAGAACCCGAACATTGTCGATGTAGAATCCATTCATCGATGGTGGTTTTGATTTAGATCAAGAATAATAACATTTATTTAGGCAAACTTTTAATTAGTTTAAGATCAATATTGTTAATGGAAAAGTCAAATGTTTTAAATCATTTTTCGTCCATGATTAAAGCTATAATAATTAATGATAATAACATAGCTAATATTCATCTTAATTACTAGCCTTATATAGGAATTTAATATATATGTTAGTGTGAATAAGCTACATAATCTATTAAACAATTTACCTGACAACAATAATTATAGCAATTACATTTTTTTGAAAGTAATAGTTATATAAATACACACCTTTTTTATCAAAATATTCAAAGTATATATGAATAATAGATATAAGAGATTTTACACCAACATGGTTTGGGAGTGTGTGTGTATATATATATATTGTTGCCTTGTTGATTATGTATTTTTGAATCATTTTGCAATGGAAATCAAAACGTTTTGCCTTCAAAATTTTAATAACACAAAGCAACGACAAAAGTTACATTCACACGTCGTTTTTTGTTGAAAAATGTTATTTTTGCCTCACATTCAACCTCCAAACAACTTATTTTTTAATTTTTAGATAGTAACCATTTAACCTTTAGACTTTTAAAACTAAAATTGTAATTACTATTTAGTTTCTATTGAAATAAATGTCGTTAAAATTAAGTATTATTAGTTTTTACTGTGCAATGATTTGATCTTCATTAGGAAAAAAAACAGGTGATGGATAAAAAAACCGAGCCGATTGATCAAAACCGACCAAACAGAATGTTGTTGGTCAAAGACAAGGAGAGGTTCGATTGGTGTCAGTGTGAGAAAATTCAAAACAACAACATTTTAAAAAATTCAAAGACATAAAATGACTGAACGCGACCAAAAATGTCGGTTTGTACACCCTTCATGATCCGTGTCAATTTGAACATTTACTAAACCAACCATTCATAGTCAGGTTTGTTGTTCGTTTTGTAAAAAAAAAAAATCGATTTCAACTTATAACCAATGCCACCCCTAGTTTAGTTTATAAATGAAAATGATTATGATTTATTTAAAATTTTAATTACATGGACAAGAAATTCCATTAAATCTTTGGACAAATTGTTCCAAAAAGTGTTTTAAAATCAACTGATCATTAGGGTTTTAGGGTTTTAAACCTTTCATCTTTGATTTATTCTAACTTATCCACTTTTATATATTATATATACATTTTTTAAGAGGCAGAATACATACATACATACATACATATATATAGATATATAGATTGGTCATTATTATAATAAATTTTATTAAATATTTATAAAAGAAATTGATGACGCTATCTTTTCTACCTTCAAATACTTGTCTTTATGTATGAAACTTCTATTCACTCCAGCAAATGAACAAAATAGACGTCTATATCAAGTTTTTGGTTGAAGAAAACCTAATTAATAGTTAATGAAACATAGATTAAACTATACAAATATTGAAATAAGACGAGATTCAACTTTTTTACTTTGATACAAAATACATTAATTCATTTTCCTTAATATATGATACCACAACAACAATAATGTGTCGAATTATTGAATGTATGTATAATGATAGGAAGCAATATAATGACTATTAAGACCTTAATTGTTTAGTAAATATACTCTTTGTAAGATAGATAACCTATTTCTCTCATTGCAAATTGATTTATAGATGAAAATTCGTCATATTATCAAACATAATGCCATAGCTCATAAAATCCAAACGGGTATTTAGTCCAATAAAATGAAAAATTGAAGGACTCGATTAAAAAGTTAACATCTTGAAAGGGCATATTAAGATGTTGAAAACCTTATATTACATTTATTTATAAATAGATGAGATAAACAAAAGATTACACAACAATAATATAAATAATATCTTTTTTGGTAAAATTAATTCAATTGATTTTTCAAACTAAATCCATAGGAAAATCCGCCGGTCTCCCTATACCCAAACAAATTAGGTTGTGGAAGAATTTGCATGGCTTCTACCGCCTCCTTCTTCGTATTCTTCACCAAAATCATTTCCCATAAATTTTAATTATAATAATAAAACTTTATACTATATTAAATTGAGTAAAATAGATTGAATACTCAAGTATTTAATTATTACACAACTTATTATATATATATATATATATATACACACACACACACTCTACATTATTCAAATTTTGTAGATTTATAAGGTAATATTTGTTAAGAGTTATATATATTTAACTATATTTTATACTTAACAATAGATTCTCAACTTTAATTTATTAACTTGAGAAAACGGATATAAATTATGCTTCTTAGTTAAGAAACAAATTAGTATAAGTGTTCATATACATTTATTAAACACACCTCTTAATTAAAGCTGTAGAGAACTAATTATGTACATTTAAAATTTTGTGAATCAAGTCTTTACCGTTGTTTTTTTTTTTTTCTATTTTTTGGAAAAGCTATGAGTTGTGGTGATTAAAAGTGAGAGGGAAGAGCATGCTATATAAGATTTTGAACTTTGATTTTAATTAAATACCTAAAATTTTCAAAAAGATTATTGTTTTTTCTTTTAATTAATTTAAACTTAGTTATATGTGTGTGTGTATATATAACTTCAAACAACTAAATAGAAATTAAATTCGGCACCAAAAGTATATTATTATTATTATTATTATTATTATTAATGAAAATACCAAAACCTTATCCTCTCCTAAATTTTTTCACTCTATAAACCCCATTACGCATTCCATATTTTTTCTCTCCCTTTTCAAATGGAAACAAATTCAAACCTTTTCTTTCCTCTCCTTCGTCGCCGCCGCCACCACCACCTCCTCCTTCCAACTTGACTCCATCTCCCTCTTTATCTCTCTCTTCATGGCCACACAACAACAACTACAACAACCATCCCTCCGCCGCTCCTTATCAGATTCCAATCACCGCCGCCGACGTAGCCGCCGCCGCGCAACGATTTCAACTACATCGTCAAAATCGTCATGGAGTTCAAAGCTAGGGAAACTTCTGGCTCGTTTAGCCCTCTTGTCACGTGACTCAGACCTAACCGAAGAAAGTCTTGAAGCCCACAACAAACGAATCAATGACCTCGATACCCTCGAGAAAACCCCAAAATCCAGCCCTTATTACCGTGGACTCACCGATTCCTCTCTCGCCATTAACTACCATCACGGACCACTCAATTCCACCCCCTACAATGTAACCTACGCCACCTCAGCTGCCCCCTCCACCCAATCCTCCATCGTCTCCAAATTCAAGGAGTACTGGGCTCCATGCCTCCGCAAACAACAACAACAACAACAACCACCCCACACTACTCCACACAAGGTACCACCACGTCAGCACCAGAGAATCCAAACTGTTACAACGAGTACAACGGTTGTGACAAAAGCGACGTGGTTCTCTTCGGGGTCGACGTCTGCATCAGCGAATTTCAAGGAGGAGATGAGTAGTGATGAGATGATGACGAAAAAGAAGCTGTTGAGGGAGAGATTAGTTGTATCGAATGGCGGCGAACGTCGTGACAGAGGTGGCGGCAGTGGCAGCGGTGGAGGTGGAGTGGTGGTGGTGGAGGAGATGGAAAAAGAGAGGTATAGTTGGGGAGATAATTATAGACCAAAATTTTTGGAGGATTTTATATGTAATAAAAAAACGGCAATTGAATTGAAGGAAATGGTGAAAGAAAAAGGATGCGGACATTATTATATATTTGAAGGAGCACCTGGAGTTGGGAAGAGGACTATGATTCAAGCTATGCTTCGTGAAGCTTTTGGAAATCAATCAGTGGAGGTGTATTATCAGTATGACTTAATAAACTTTCCCAATTCCCCCTACATTATTATACATAAATCATATATGCATTGTTAAACGTAATTCTTGCATTATATTTAGTGTTTTCATGATCATGGGTTAGTTAGGTTGGTTTTGAAACTACCTTAGGCGTTAAATTTGTTTCTATTTGTATATAGTTTTAGAAGTTTTGGTTGTATCAGCCTAAAACTTAACTTATATAGTCTAATTATCATCTCAAACGTAGAAATCTAATATGTAAGGGTTAGGGTTATTGATTTGAAAGTATAATAGATTTGGTTTAATTTTGATAGTGTTAGATGAAGTTGTAATTATTTTAATTATCAAATAGAGTATAAAAAAATCTAATGTTTTTAGGGGGGGAAAAATCTAATTTTGGTCCTTGTGAATGTGTCATTTTGGTTTATTTTAAATATTTGATTTCTCTAGGGGGCTTTCCCTACAAAATAGTCAACTTTTTTTTTTCTACTTGAGAAAACACATGTATATTTTCTTCTTCCTTTTAATTTTTTTAGTGAAGTAATAGAAATCCTCAACTTATTTAGGTCAAAATGTAATATAATTGTAACTTTAAGTTTGGTCATTCCAAAGCTATGGATTAATAAATAAGTTATATATATATTTTTAGTTTAAACGTGTAAGACCTAGGAATTGATGTTTAATAATGACATTCGTCTTATTGTTGATTATTATTTATTGGCTTAATACGTTACAAAATGCAAATCATATCACTCTCTCTGTCTCTTTACGCCTTTTTCTTTTGTAGTAAAAGTCCAAAATAAATCATTTAAAAGTTTTTCTAGAAAATACAATCCAAAGTAAATTAGGATTCATAATTTTGAAATGGGGATTTAGCTAATGACTTATTTTTTCCTCTTTTTTTTTTCTTTTTTTCTTACAGATCAAAGAAGTTGTCAAGGTTTTTGACTTGAAGGTGTGTTCAATCAAACTCTACCTTTTCTTCTCTTAATATATATTAAACTTTTCATAAAAATTAATTTAGTGACGTGGAGGGGTATTTGGTTAAATTGTGGTTAATTAGTTTTAATAATTATTATATGTGATGACTTGGCCGCAGAGTGAAATGTTGGGGAGCATAGAAGTAAAAGTGAAAGAATCATCTCATTACGTGGAAGTCAATATGTCACAAACCAAAGGGTTTGAAAAACAAGTCATCGTCCAGCTCATGAAAGAATCCCACTCCCCTTTGCCATGTAATCATGCCAATTGTCGAGGTAAACACGTCATATATATATATATATATATATAGAATAATGATTTATGTAAAATGATTCATTAATAATATGAAAAATTAATAACAAAACTATTAAAAATATTTGATCACGGTAGATTTAGATGAACATCTATTGAAATCTATTACTAAAGTGATGAATACATAGCTGAAACCATCGTAATTTAATTTTACAAAATTTGTAATAAATTGATTAATTATCTCATTTTACTATATTTTAAAACATCTCAACAAATGTTGTGTTGACGTTATTATTTGGTTTAATATCGAGATGTAGGAATATTGTTATGTGAAGCAGATCAATTATCAAATGAAACCCTAATGTACGTAAAATGGGCAATTGAAAGGAACAAAGGTTGCACCAAAATCTTCTTCTGCTGTACTGATGCCTCTAAGCTTCACCTTCTTAGCTCTGTCTGCACTCTTGTTCACCTCTCCCCTCCTTCAAAACAAGAGGTAAATATGTCATTTATTAATGTCTATCCTTAAAGTGATAGTGTTTATTTTGGTCTATCATGATTTGTCATGTATAGAAAGTAAAATTTTGTTATATTTATAAATAAGTTTAAATCATTTTGTTATATTAGAAAAACACCTGATCCATTTTATCATAAGTATGATATAAGAAAGGAAAAAAAAAAAAAAAAGCATATAATTATATACACATGATTTTTTTTTTAACAAATGAGACATTCTTTTAATAATAAATATTTAAATTTCATTGCATTAATTGAGAATTTTTTATTAAGATGCAAATGACACATAAAAAAATATGTATAATTTTAAGAAACAAAGACAAAAAATAAAACGATTACCCAAATGAAAATATTATCGATAAAAATTAATATAAGTGACAAAAATTAAAAAAATATATATATTTACAAAACATATAGCAATAAGTGGTATTTAAAATCTGAAATTTTACAAGTAAAGGTTAATTTAAAGTAATATTTAGGACATGAAACTGTTTTACTAAGAAGTTGTTTTTATTATATTAATCATGAAAAAAATGAAAATTAGATTGTGGAAGTGTTGGAGTTCATAGCAAAACAACAAGGATTCGACTTGTCGAAGCGATTGGCGGAGAGAATTGCCGACAATTCCAAGAACAATCTCCGACAAGCCATACGATCCTTAGAGGCTTCCTGGAAAAAAAGGTTAGGTTAGGGATACAATTAATCTCTTTCATATTAATTAGTATTTTTAAGCTTTTCTTCTGATTAATTTATTATTTGACACTTCAATTACATTAATTGTTTTTGCAGTCAATTGTTTGATGAAGATGAGAATAAATTATTGACGGGTTGGGAAGACGACATTGCAGATGTTGCTAAGAAGATAGTCGAGGAGCAAAGCCCAAAACAGTAATCAACTCTTCCCCCAAATTAACATTAATAATAGTTAGCACTATTTTGCAATATATATATATATAAATGCATGATTGATTGCTTCATTGTGTCCATCTACAGGTTGTATATAGTTCGTGGAAAACTCAAAAAGCTTATTGAATATGATGTATCCCCCAATTTCATTTTTAGGGTAATTTTGATCATTTTCTTTGGCATACTGTATCTTACTCATAAACTTGGTTTTTTTTAAAAAAAAAATAGTATCAATTAATCACATTTATTCTCTCATATTTATCTTTTCTTAGTCTCTTCATATTATATATACATAATGTGATAATTTATGCATGTACAGACTTTAGTAGATGAATTAAAGAAGTTTTTGGACGAAGAATTACAACGTCGTGTTGAAGGTTTCTATGCTGATTATTATGTAAGTGTCTATCGTAATGTAATATCTTTTTTTTGATCATTATCTATAAATTGAGAAATAAAATGTGAGTGAAGTATATAAAAAATAATATTAATATAGATATTAATTTGAATTTCAGAAATTGGAAGAAAAAGCATTTGTTAGTGAAAGGGGCAGTGGGGAAGAGACAGTGGTCAAAGGGCAGAATGATCCAGTTAGAAAGAATGTTAACCATTTCTTGAAGATTGAAGGTAATTAATTATAAGTAAAAAATATAGTTTTTTTTTTCTTTCTTTCTTGAGTTTGAAATATTATACTAAAAATTCTTAAATTTTTAGATTTATTTCAAATTAGTTCATAGCAAAATGTTTCAATTTCAATTTCAATTTTAAATTATTACTAAACTATGACATACAATTAAATTCTCTCTGTATTTCTTCATTTTTCTTGTACAGAATTCATAGCCAAGTTCATGAGCTGCTATAAGGGAGAAGCAAATGCCATGAAAATAAATAAATAAATAATCTCAACATTTGAAAGGTTGGTGATTGGAAAAAATTAATATCAGATTATTATTGCTTAATTAATATATATTTATACACAAACTCATAAAGTATTACTTGTCATGTAATATTTCTTGAATTTTTTTCAAGGTGTGTGGAGATACTCTTATATTAATTAATAATAGATCCGTTTGATTATTAATATCTTTAGCCATTAATTTTCTCTTTAAACCCTCTTGTTCTTGTTAGGTATTGAATAACCAAAATTTAACAATTTAATCAAATAGTTTTGTTTGAAGTTACCGCGAGGTGAGTCTCGGTAATTTGTCATTTGAGACTAGACTAAGGTTAATTAAAAAAATTGGTTTGCATATATAATTTGGGATATCTTGCTAGAAAAATTTAGATTTAACATCAATTCTGTCCAGATAAACCATCAGATAGATCATGTTGCAAATATTATTCAATCATTGATATAGTAAAATTTGTTAAAATTTATCATCGAATAGATCATGTTGCAAATATTAGTCAATCACTCATAAATTATAAGAGTCTATCAATATTCAACGATAGAAATCTAATTGGTAGATTTTGCTATATTTATATTATTATATATTTATTTCTAAATTTTTTTAGTTACCCATTCTGATTATTCAATTTATAAATATTTTCAAAGAATTTTCTTATTATTGTTGAGAGTGAAAAAAAAAGAGATGAAAATAGATGTGAATTTTAGAACATTAAATTCAAAATTGAAATGCAATTAATCATAATGGGTAAAGGACAATTCACAACCACATATAAAAAGAGAAATTAAAAAAAAAAAATAAAGACAACTACCAATGAGTTGGAGCCATGTTGTATCTTTCTTCCCATGTTGGTGCATGTCCATGAATGCACATGTTCTTTGTTTCTCTTTAGACAATCAAGACAACTGTCAAACATGACCAATTACTTTAATAGCTACAAACAAAATATGTATGTATAAAAGTTTATGATTATGCCATTTCCATTTTAATTCTCATGTTATCTTTTAAACTTTTTTCATTAGTCAGAAAAACTTGTCTAAGATATACTTATTTTGACCATTAATTAAGAAAATGGTGACAACTCCAATCTGTAATACTCAGTTAGATTTGATCTATGCAGTATAAGTTTAAAACTTTCAAACTTAATTATAGCTTTCTAGAGATAATTTTGCGAGAAAAAGAGATTATAAAAGCCCAAAAAATTCAAACTTACAACGAGGAGATGATCTTATTTGTATTATGTTGGAATTTATAGAGATTAAGATCCTATTTGAGTTGACCCAATACAAAAACACGTTAAGACGATCTAATCAGTTAAACTACACTTGGGCGTGTGAAAGAGATCTAAAATCGAAGTATTTTGATTGTTTTAAGACACTCTGTCACCCACATTGAAAGGACAATAGCATGTGTACCTTTTTTAGTGCCTCAAATCAAAACAAAACAGGTCAATGAGGATTTGAAGCATGTTTGGAAGTTTTGTTGCAATTTGGAATCATCCATGGATGAGACTGGAGAGGGAATGAGATTAAAATTTAAAACAAAACCCACAAATTTCACTCAAATAAATTACCCTTTCCCTAGAGAACATTCCAATAGCCTTTTTTTCAAGAACCATTACCTCAAATTACTTTTCATAAATTAGAAATGTGTACTTGAACTTTTGATGAAAATTGGGACTTTAAACTAGAGGTGACTTTTAATGGCTTCCAAAATTTGTCTCAATTTGAAATTTTATCCAGTTTTCTAAAAGATTTTTTGTTTCATAAAAGAGTTTTGAAACATTTATCAAAAAAAGTGAAAAAAAAGTACAAGTACTTTAAAAGAAATTACCAACACAAATCCAAGGATTTCATGTGCCACCCAATAACAACCACAACATTTACATCAAAAAAGCTGCAAAATCTTTCAAAACACTAATGAATCTCATCTGTACAGAACTTCAAAATCAAAACCCCACAAACAGAACAGATAAGAAACAGAACAAAGATCTGCCATAGTCAAAATTGCAAAGCTGTGTTGGTGTCTGTATATGTGAGAGATACATACATTACAAACTCATCCTGTCAGCGGCTGAATATATAATTACTATTCTAATCAGGCAAACAACAGAACCAATTCATGCTTAAAACTGGAGAGAATCCAATTTTTGAAACCTGGGTTTTGCTCCATTTGGGCTGAGGAATTTATGCCCACAATGCTCCAAAGTTTGAATTCCAAATTTTGGGTTTGAATTTGTTCAAACAGCTGCAAGTTGTTGCTTCTTATGGGAAGCTTCATCTTCATCAAAACAGAAATGGGATTTTAGAGCTCTTGATGAACTAAGCAGCAGCTCTGATTTTGTAGAAGCAGTGCTCATCAAAGGAGGCTGAAGCAGAAGCATTTGTCTTTGGAGATATGAGTAATAAGAATGGAAAGTGGTGGGAGTGACGTTCAAATGAAAGCCTAAACCAAACAGAAAATCCACTTCAAGAAAGTTCATTTCTGTTGTGCTGATCCCTCCTACTTTTGCATAATATGCATTGTTGTAATACCTGAAAGCAATTTCATCATTACATATTTCAGTAAACTTCAACTCAAATTGCCTAAATATCGAAACCCTTTTTGAATATTTTAAGAAGAAAGGATGATTATGAAACCAAAATTTGCAGCCTTTTCGTATTATCTAAAGTAAATTCATGATTGTTTCATTATGCTTTTTAGCTGGCTGCCTAGCTGTTGAAAATGAGAGAGAGAAGCATATTCACCAAATAATGTGATGAAAAGATATTCATAAGGAGAAAAAAGATTCCCAGAAAACCAACCAAAGAAAGAGATCAAGAATAAACAAGAATTTGCTCAAAGCATCATATTCATCAAAAGAAACTCACATCTAAAAGATCCTTGAAAATGAAGATAAAAGAATCTTTTGCAAAATATCAAGTTCCACTCAATCTCTAATCACAATTATATACCCAAAAACCCAAAACGTTCTCTTAAAACCCCTACCTCACAGTTAAAAAAACTCAAAAACAGAACTCATTGAGGCATTTCATCAGGAACTTAGCAGGCAAACTAAAAAAAAAAAAAGGCTCAAATCAAATCCCACAAAAAAAATTCTGTCAATCAGATTAGAGAAACTCACGTATCATCCATAAATTTGGCAGAAACAAGAACGCTAGTGATGAGCAAGCGATGAACATTGAAGGAATTGATAGGCAAAGAGGGTTGTCTTTGAACAAAGCGATCGAGATAAACGTAGGCAATGACGAAGCAACAAGGGCTACAATTGGCGTACTTAAAGATTCTGTCTAAGTAGCTTTGGATGGAAATGGAGGGGCGAGTTAAGCCATGGAAGGAAGAGATTTTGTGAGGTTGAAGATGAACAGAGAGGTTTCGGTCGTTGGATTCGGCCACTCGTTGAAGGAGACAAGAAAGGAAATCGATTAGCTTAGCCATGACAGTTGGATCCTCTAGCTCCGCCATTGATGAGAAATCAAGCAAGCTTCAGAGCTTTTGTTTCACCTTTTGGTTGTTTTTTTGTTTCTTTTGTTTTTGAGTTTCCGGCAAATTGGAATTGCATGGTTTTTATATATATATACACACAACAATGGAGGACGTGGGCGCTAATGGAATATGTTTATCTTTTTGTGCTTTGATTTAATTACTATTTTGGTTTACTTTTGAACTCAAAGAGTATATGCCCAAAACACTACTAGGTATGCACGATAACTTTGAAGTTAGACGTTTGATTTCTATGATAAAAAATATAAGATATAAATTAGTTGAGTTATATTTATGTAAAAATAATATAAAAATATTATAAAAATAAAGCTTAAATCTTTGATATTACTTTGATTATATACTAATATATATATATATATATATATATATATATATATATATAACATGAAATGAAGGAACTCTAATTAATCACTAGACCTAGTTATATTAAATCCGTCGGTCGATGGATTCATCAACTTCTAAAAGTGGTTAAAAGATTTCTTTTAACGTTGTTATTTTTTTTTGTGTGTATTAGATTTTGGAGTTTCTATTTTTTAAAATTGAATATTTTAAAAAATTACATATTAGTTTGTTCAATTTCCACTTGGAAAATGTCATAGATATGTGACACAAAATGAAAGTAGGACTAAAATTATCCAAAATCATAATTTTTTTCTTTCTCCATTTTTAAATAATATAACAAAATGAATTGACATAGTAAAATTTAAAAATTATTTTTAAATATAAAAATGAACATCTTGTTATATTCGTAATTAATTAGGGTTTGACCTTTCAATTATATTGAAAACAAGTTAAATCGTGAAATTAAATACACTATATATATATATATATATATATATATATTTTTTTTTTTTTTTGATTAAAAAGAAAAAATATAAATATATACAATTCTCACACATTAAAAATATTTGTTTATTTATTTAATAACCGAAAAGGATACAGAAACTCGAACATTGACATCTTTGTCCCCTTCGGTGGGGTTTGCTGAGTGGCTTTTCAACGAGAGAATTTTAAATTTTTAAATTTTAAATTTTAAATTTTAAATTTATTATTTGTTTTTACTTTCCTTGAAATATCAATAGAGAGGGAATTTGAGTTGGGGTAATGAGTGATTAGAATTCAAATTCGTAATTATTAGAGAAGGTGTGAAGTTGGATTATACTCCCTTTCCTTTTTAAAAAAACTTAATTATTAATCTATATGGCTAATTTTTTTAATTTTATTTTTCATATATTTTTTTAAACAATCATGAAATTTTTTGTATGATTAGTATTATCATTACTCTCATCGATCTATTAATACGTTTACGCACGGTTATCAAATATATAAATGAACCGAACTATTTACAATTATAGTAAAATGTTACGGTATATTATCTATTATTGACAAACTATGATATTTTGTTATATTTAAAAATATTAGTAATTTTTTCATTTAAAACTTTTTTTTTATTCGTAAAGGATATTTTTTAACAATAATTTTGATAAGAAAGGAAAATTTTTAAATAGAGTAAAATAAACTAAAACATTTACAATATATGACAAAATTTTTTATTCTTATTGTCTGTCAATATGACTGATAAAAGAATATTAGTATTTTTATCAATGTTTAAACCCTAAACCCTATCTATCAATGTCTATAACTGATAGAATATGAAAATTTGTTATATATTGTAAATATTTTGTCAAATTTTTCATTTTCTAAAATTATCCTAGAAAGGAAGTAAAAGCAGGTTTGATATATGAAAACTAGCTAGAAACACAACAAATGAAAACACATTGAGATTCAAATCATTATCTTTCAAATAATCAAAATATGTTTTTTGTGTTCTTTAATTAATATTTAAAACTTGCAAGAGAGGGAAAAAGGAAAAAAAGAAGCAAAAGATAATGGATTATGATGACATTTGACATTCTCTTTTTCTTTAATTTTTTTAATTAAATAGTTTACTTTTTCTTCTTTTTTTTTCTTCCCCTTTTCAATAAACAAATAAACACAATTGATGGGCAATTGGGCAAAGGCCTAAGGATCATGTGAATACATGTGCAAAAAATGGGTATCAAAATGTTAGGGATCCGAAAGAGAGAGAGAAAATAGATAGCATGTGTAGTGATTCAATTTGACTCAATGACACAACATGGATTTGCTAAGTTCTTCCAAAGCATAAGCATATGCTGTTGCTTTTGGTCCATACACACAAAGATTTAGCTTTTATGAGTTGGATTTTCGAATTAGGTCACATATGTATTCAATATCATATCTTATTAAATATCATTATATAATTATTTTGTTTCATTCATGTATATATAAATAAATATGATACGAAATGAATTTAGACTTGGTTATGTAATGAATTACAACGTGAAAAACTCAAATATTTAGGGTTCCTTTGGTAATACCTTCGTTATCTATATTTTGTTTAATTTTTAGTTTTTTTTTAAAATGAGCATGAATTACGTCAACAAACCCTTGATTTGTACATATGAAAGAAGAAGAGGTCTATATGGTACGAATCTCCTAATCATGATTGTACTAAAAAATTAAGTTCTATATTGTAACAATTGTATAAGTTCAAGGGTTCATGTTTTAGAATTTGAAAGTCTAATTTCTACGACAATTATGAAATAACTCACTTTTTTTGAAAGTCTGACAGTATAATTGCAACTACCACCATATTATCATTTTTTAAAAATGAATTTTTATAGTTTGCCTCAAAAGAGAGGAAAAAAAAAAACAAACAAACAACCATACGATATTCTTGACAACTCAAATTAGTAAAATTAGGTTTTCTGTAATTTCAAATACTATATTCAAACAAATAGTTGGGTTAAGAAAAAGGAAAAAGAAAAACAAAGACATGTTAAAAAGCAGTTGGAATTGGTTGTTTAAATTCCATTTTGAAATTGGCAAGTTGGTTCCAACTTAAAGATGCAAACTTCTCACAAGGATTTGAGCTGTAGACAGTTAAAACTATATTCCCATTGATGACTGAAAAGGACTTGATTTCATATTGTTTTTATATTATCATACAACCAACAAGATCTTCAAAGATACCAAATATGTACAACATGAATTACCCATTAAAAAGATTATGAAAATTATTGATTAATTTAGCTGTTTTATTTTGTTTCATGATCTTAAATTAGTATATTAATAATCTTATAGTTGTTAATTTCTTATTTACAATATATATATATATATATATATATATATATATATATATATAGCACTTAAATATATAATCACCCATAAATTAATAATCTTTTCTTTTCCAGCCTATGTCAAGCACAAAAAAAACAAGTAATAGTATGATATTGTATATTTGCAAATGATTATACAATATTTTAATATGGAAGTCTAAAACTTAGGTTTGAAATTTGCATGTGATTAGTGTAGCTGCAAGTAAAAAGATTTCATAATCTTTTGGAGAAAATTATAACACTAATTAACCAATCATACATCAATATAGCAAACTAAATTTAATATATTCTCCCTTTCAATGCTCTCATTCTACACAGCTACACAGATTACTCAATTACAAATTAAAATTTGAAATTTTGAGAGAACTAAAAAGATAAATTTTACGACGTACGAATTTTTGTTAGAACTGATAACCAACAGCGTATCGAGCCATTTGTTGTTTTGATGAATTCTTTTAGAACAAGAAGTAGCATTAGGAAATTGAAGGAATTGCAACAAAATTTCTACCCTATTTAGTATATCCCAGACTTCTACCTATGAAAATTACATTCAAAATTCATAGAAAGATCTAATTATGGAGAAGAGACAGAGAAAGCTGAAAGTGTAAAATAAATAGACATACCTCCGTTGAGTATAGCTTTCTACTTTACCCAACTCCTAAACCCCAAAGAAAGATTCCAAATTGCTTTCACCCTTAGTGATTGAAGAGTGAACCAACCACTGATGAGCATTCTCAACCCTCGGGACCGGGGCTGGGATGACGACTCACAGATAAAACATTGTTGCCAAACTTCTAATCACGAATCCGAGAAACCATAAATGACAATATCACCGATTCTGTCACAACTTGAGAAGCATCTCAGAATCATCAGACTCGTACTCGGTTTTATCGATTTCATCGTTTATACTACTACCTTTCTCTGAGACTTCATCGTTATCAATTGTCTCATCTAACAAACCAATGAGTGATGCATATGATTTGTCTTGAAGATATTTAGGCTGCCTCAGGAATCCAACTAGAACCTCCTTGCTGGCAATGTCTCCTTCTTTCTCACAGAGGTCGAAGTAAGCCAACACATTATAGGGCTTTGGCCTCCAACTCTTTGAACCCTCGGAAGAAAAGGCTTCTTTCCAACTAGCTAAAGCATCAGAAACCCGACCCTCTTTAGTATGTCCGTCGGCAAGAATCTCCCATGTACTTGAATTTGGCTTTCCCCCAACTTCAACCATGTGATCGAAGAAGCCTTCAGCTTTGCTCATGTTGGCTTCCTTAACATACCACCCTATGAAAAGATTAGCGATTCGTGGGTCGTAGGTTGCTTTAACGGTTAGCCATTCCTCGTAAATTTTTTCAGCACCTTCAACATCACCTACCCTGATTAGAGCAGAAATTATTGCATGGTATCCCAAATTTGGAATTGTGGGGAAAACGTTCTTGTAAATGTTCCACACCCGATACATTTCTTCTTTATTACCAACACTACCGTACAGACTTATCAGATAATGGTACGGTATTCGATCACGGCCTACAATCCTACTTTCAACCTTTCTCAAGCATTCTTCAGCTTTTTCTATCAGTCCCATCTTAATATACATCGTTGCCATTGTGCTGAATGTAGTCCAATTGGCATTGATGGTCTTGTCTTGTTTCATCTGTTCATATACTTCTTCCATCTTATCAGTAGATCCTTGTAACCCACAAGATGATAGCCAAATGTTGTAGGAATATATGTCAAGTTGAATGCTCTTTTCTGTCATTTCTGACACTAATGAATCAACTTTCTCATACTCTTTAACGTTCATGTAGAGAGTCATCATTACATTGAATGGAAGCGGGTGAGTTGCATAGCCTTTGGTTCTCATTTTTGCAAGTAAATTTTCTGCTTTTTCTCTCTGTCTTGCTTTTGCATACGCATTCAGAAGAGCCCCATATATCCTCCTGTCCTTCAAATTATCTGGCAGCCTAAGGAAGTAGTCTTCAGCACTTTTAATGCCACGGACTTTCGATATAAGATCCAATTGAATTGCAGCATCACTCGTTGTTAATCTAAACCTCTCTTCTCTATTGCTCATCCAATCATATATCTTCAGAAAAATTTGAAATTTTAGAATTGAAACAGCTTTAACAATCTATACATATATATCATCTATGTAACATAACACATGTAACAAATTGCTAAATTCTGTATTTTTACACATCATCCCTTAGATGTTTAGAAAAGTATCATATAACCAGATCAGATTATCAAAACCACATCATACACACGTGTAAGAAGATAAATTACAAATATGTGTAAGAATAAATTAGGCATTGAGATCAGCTCAATGATGAAGATCCATAATTTCTCAATCATAAGTTATTAGGAATATAGGAGACCCAAAAAGTTAGAAGGAAAAGTTCAAAAGATGGTATATAACATTCTTCAACATTGTCTCGGAATAAAAAAACGCTAAAGCATTGGCACAGTTTGTGTTTTAGGCCACACAAAGTCGGAATTTCTTGTGATGAAGAAGAAGAAACTTTAGTTTTACAAGCCAACCCAATAAATTAATGACCCACACAAAGTTAGAACTCACGAAGCTGTAATCATTCAAAATTAATTCGATATTTGATTATACACTTCTAAAAATGGTTATCATTCCATCAAATTTGATTTTAAATATAAGAAAAAAAAAAGTGATTTTTAACCATTTCAAAGTTAACCTATAACCTCATCGATTTAGCTGAACGTCAGTTTATCCTACATAAAAATCGACATCAGATTTTTCATCAACTCAACTAAAGACTGAAATCAACGCCAGAATTCACAACCCAATCGAACCAATTCATAAACACCAATATAAACATCCAAAAATCTCCAAAAATTTATCATCTACGTTACCTCCAAAGCCCTCTCAAATCGCTTGTACTTTCTTAACTCCTTAACGACCCGAGAAAGCTCCCATTTCGTAAGGTTCTTGCCCTCATTCTCCCACTGGTTCAGCACACTCGCAGAACCCAACTCGGGATTCTCCATCAGCGATATCCTCCTGTAAATAGCGTTCCATTTAACCATAGGCCTCCTCTCGAAGTCTACAGTTCCATAGCTATGGACTTGGGAGATAGAACAAGTTACAGAAAGACGAAGCCGCCGATAATTCACATTATGGAAAAAGGGCTGAGATTGGATTGGAGGCAGAAATTTACGAGAATAAGAAACTGATGAGGGGAGAGAGACGGTACGGTGGTGAACAGAAGTTTGGAGAAGCATCGTCGTCGTCGCTCCGCCGAGGGGTTTCTTGGGAGAACAGAAGGGTGCTGTGACTGCGCGCGAGCTCGGTGTGCTTAACAGTTTCTCGATAAGTTTTTACGAAATTACCTCTTTGCCCTTGCCTCTAGGCATGAAATTATTTCTCAAATATTCTTTTTATTTATTCTATATTAAATCATAGATTTAGTTTTTAAATTTTGTATCTAAGTAATAACTTTCAAAGTTTATGAGTTTGGTCAATTTGATATCTTTCTAAACATAGTCAATCCAAATTTTAGGGTTAATTTTGAAATTCAAATTTTCTATTCTACATCAAGTATTTCAAGAGTACCATCTTATATCAAATTTAAATTTAAATAAAGTTTGATTCCTTCCAACCATCTGTATTTTATAGATTTTTAGTAAATTTTAAAATAACATAAGCAAGCGTGTGTATTAGGGATAAGCATGATATATTGAAAAACCGAGTCGATCGAAAAGCAAGAGAGATCGATCGTGGTCGATTTCAAAAAGCTTTAAATCGAGAATTTATAAAAAAATATTTTTAAGTGTTAAAGCGACCCGACTGACCGACCCTTATTCATTGATGTTGAGGTGGTTTGATAGTAGACCGACTATAGTTGATTTGGGGTTGAATTTTTGAAAAACGAACTCAATGATCAATCATAGAATATATACATACATATATTTTTGAAATTCTACAAAGTAAAGGAGAGGTAGAAAAAGTATACAAAATCACAAATTTTGAAAGACTAAAATGGAAACTAAAATAACTACCAAAGAAACTAAAGTTTTAAAATTTACTTATTTTGGTATGATTTTTTATTGTATAAAAGAGCGGGAAGAATTTAAATCACCAATCTATTGGTCTTGGATATGATTATTGAAAGTTAAGTATGGTTTGGAATTGGTAACAAAATTGAATGGTATAAAATTTTGGTGTCCAAATAGAAATATTGAAAGTTTAATCTCGAAACGAAATTTAGTGATGGTATAAATAAGAAGCTCATTTACGATGCTACGTCACATTGTTATTTGTTACATTGTTATTCAGGTGAACTACGCGGCAAGAGGTTTTGCGCGCGCGCTCGCTCGCTCGCTCGCTCGCTCTTCACTGCCGGAAGGCGGTTTCTGAGACGAAGTTCTGCTTCCATCGGCCGACAAGGTATCTCCGGCTGTCGATGTCGTCGTGAAGTTCATTGCAATTCGTTTTTTCGCGGTTATTTGTTTGAGTTTTATTATCTACAGTTATTTAATCAGACGCTTGAATTGGATCTCTACTTTGACGTTATACTGTTTCGAAATTTGATAGCGTTTCCGATTTGTTTCTATTTCGCTCCGTTCTTCGGACTGTCGCGATTGGAACACGAAGGTACTGTGTTAGCTTTGTGACTACTCTCTCTCGCTCTATTATTCTCCTGTTTCTTAAATCTCCTGCAGTAAATGAAGTCGTAGGTTTTCTCTGATTAGAAATTACTCGCACGTACATTCTCAATATGATAAATTACTTGACGATGAATGGAGCTGAAATAGATATATAATAGGTTTTTGAGTTGAAATCCTTCGCAGTTTGATAGCTAAGGTACTGTGTTCGCAGTGCGATTTTTCTTATGTCTCCATCGCTCGCTGAAATTCGCCAATTTCTTTAATCTTCTGCGGTAGCTATTGTATTAGGTTTTCTCGAGAAGGAAATGTTTCTACGCACTGGCTCGATGTGGTGAATTACATTATGAAGTAATAAATTTAGATGGATATAGGCTTTTAAATTTTAAGGTAATCATCCATAAACGGAAATTGAAAGTACGGCTCTAGCTGTGCAATTTACTTGCGTTTTCTCAATCGCTGAGCTCAAGTTTTTTAGAGCTTCTACTATCATTGAACTGTAATTGAAGCTGTAGGTCTTCTCCGAGCAGGAAATACTTATGCATTTTCTTGAAAAGATTGATTACATTTTGGAGAAATTTTAAGTTGAAATTCTTTTGGTGACATAAGAAGAAACTCTTTGCCTTGGATCTGTTTTCCGTACACAAGAAGAAACTCTTCCTTTCCTTTTATACGCAGGGATGGCTAAATTGTCCTCTACGTTGAGACTATTTGATGCACATTGTCACCTCCAAGATCCAAGAATATTTGATAAAGCACCTCAATTAATTAGTGTAGCAGTGGATTCTGGTGTTGTTCGCTTTGCTGTTAATGGAACCTCTGAGGTACATTAGTTATGGATCTTGTGTTGTATATATATATTTTTATATGTGCCGTCTCCTGCTCATTTTTTTCATCTGTTGAGTTTATAGAAAGATTGGCATTTGGTCAAGCAATTGAGTGAATTACATCCTTGCATAGTTCCATCCTTCGGACTTCATCCCTGGTAAGCACATACAAAATTTTTTCTGAGATCATGAAGTATACTGTGACATTCATCCAGCTTGCTGTATTTAGGTATGTTCCTGGAAGAACTCCCGTCTGGCTTGAAAAACTTAAGGAATTTTTTGAAGCAGTACCAAGCGCAGCAGTTGGAGAGGTTGGTATTTGTAGCCAAATCTAGATCCTTGAAGACCAATTTGCGCTTTAGATATTTTGTTAGGAATTAAATTTCTCAATTTCATTTTTGGATGAAATTTGGACGAAAAAACAGAGGAAGTTGGAATCAGATGAACTTTTTCTGCTAAATAATTATTTTGTTCTTCTAGTGATATACCTGAATCATCTTAAGAGCATTTTTGGGATGGTTTCTGAAGTTTTTAATCCAACATTGTTGACTGGGTGACTGATATACTGAGCCTTTGTTGCTTATGCATGTTACTAGTGCCTTCTGGTTCTTGACCTTCGATATTATTGTGCATAGAAATTTTTTTATGAAAATAGCTTCCTAGATTATGTGCCCTTAATTTTGTTATCTTTTTTCTTTAATTACGTGATATGATACAGAATAGCACAAAGGTCTCTTATGATTAATTTTTTGCCTCAACATGAGATATCTTTTATTAGGTTGTAAATTTAGGACATGTTTACCTTTTCAGATTGGTCTGGACAAAGGTTCACGAGGAAGGGAGATCAATTTTACAGATCAGGTATATGGCTATTATACATTTTCTTATGGGGTTATGAAAGAAAATGTATGGCTATTACTCGTTTTCAGATTGTAAGAATCAAATTTTCTTAAACATTCAGTGGTTTAGACTGTTATTGACATGAAACAATGCTGCAGATTGAGGTCTTTCAGCAACAGCTAGAGCTTGCTAAGTCTTTAGAAAAACCAGCATCCATCCACTGTGTTCGTGCTTTTGGTGACCTCCTTAAGATAATGAAGTATGACTTGTCCTAATAACTATGTCTTTTTTTTTTGTTAATTTCAAATTTCCATTCTTAGTCATGTCCCCTAATTAAATGCCTTGTTCTGTCATTGCAATTGCTTCAGATCTATGGGACCTTTTCCTGCTGGTTTCATTCTGCATTCATATCTAGGATCTGCTGAGATGGTTCCGGAGTTCTCCAAGCTAGGTGCTTACTTTTCGTTTTCTGGTTTTCTAATGTCCATGGAGGCAAAGAAGGCAAAGAAAATGTTGAAAACGGTTGGTTCACTTTTTGTATTGTTTCTTACCTTTGGAAAATTTTCGTGTGTGTGTACAAAAGATGAGATATATGTATATGGAACAAGAACTTGCGAGTGCAAAAGAGGGTGGATTGGAATATTCATCATAAAGCCACATGGTCAAAGAAATTTCAACGGGTTACTAAAATGTTGTAAAAACTTCTATCTAGGGTGAAACATTTGAAAGAATGAAACACACCAAATCCTTTATATCAGTAACATCATGACTCATGAATTTTTCCAGGTGCCTTCAGATAGGATTTTGTTGGAGACTGATGCGCCTGATGCACTTCCCAAGTCAAAGTCAAACTCCCTCTATTTGGTTGAGGGCGATCCTGCCCTTACTGAATTTCTTAAGGCCCAAGAACAATCTGCTCCAACAGGTTCACAACAAAGTACTTTGCTTTGTTCCTCTGCAGATGCATCAACACTGCCGAGAGAGACTCTCAATCACCCAGCAAATATTCAAAATGTACTTCACTGAATCCTTTATTATAGCTGGTTAATGGATATTTATTTTCGTATCATTAAAAGTTGCAAGATGCTTAAAGATTCATTTTACAAATAAGGCTTAAAGAAAATCAGCATAATAGCTCTCTGCACTGATAGCATTTTATAATCTGGAAATCAGATTTTTAATACTAGTAGAACTTATACGTATAATCTCTCCTACTCTTCAGAAAAAACGGCCATCTTCCTCTTCATTTAATTAAATTACACGGCGGCCTTGTTTGGTACCTTTAATTAAAAGTCTACAGCTACAGTCTTGACTTGGGTCATTTTCCATTATCTTTTTTTAGTATATTACACGCTTTATTCTTCTTTACAGGTTCTTGATTACGTCGCATCTTTATTGGGGATCAGTAAAGAAGAACTCGCTGAATTGAGTTATAGGAATGCGGAGCATTTATTCTCTTTCAAGGGTGTACAAACTTCTTAGGGAAGAATCCAAATATTTAGGTGATGTTTTTAACAACTTTGTATAATAATACCCCCTTCTCACTAACATGTATCTTACCATCTAGCAATGAACTCTTTTTTTGTGGAATAAAAGTCAGGCGATGCCTTTCTGGTGCTTGTCTTTGGTATTGTGTATCAACAACAAGAAAAATCTTCTAACAACGCAGGCATCGTAGGACTAATGGCATTTGAGAGGTAGATATATGTATTAACAAGATCGTCAGACCACTTACCTAATCTTTATGCATAATTATTTCAAATGTATGGATGAGATAAATGACTAACAACAGCAGGCAGGTTGATAATTCATACAATAGGCACTGCGGGGATGCATGGAATTTCAGAGGTAGATGTGCTAACCTGGTCAATAAACTTAGATCACTAACCTAGGGTTTTGTGCATTCAAATTACTTTTTACTATATGAGCGGAGATGATTATTAGAAGGAACATTGCATTTATGCTGCCACGAACGGTTCAATCTGGAGCTGCAAGGTCAAAAGATGAACTAGGAGATCAGCAGAGACCCCAGGTAATTTATTTGCTCCAACTCTACTTCTCTTTTTCCCTCTCCCTCTCCCTTAGAAGCGTCATCTTCTATCCGTTGGGTAGTAAATGCATTTAGAATTTGCTTGTTTTATGGACCGGTAGAGATCCATCTCCTGTTTATATGCTCATATACATCTTTTATATTCAAAGATTATAATTCATCTAGAATTGAAACGGAAGAAATAGGTTTTTATATTCCCCGTCTTTGTCCTGTCAACATGGAAACTCTGGTTAGTACTGTTGATGTTTATATTTAGTTGCCTCTTCAGTAGGATCTTCCTTTAATTTTTAGTGATATTGATGAATATAAATGATTATAATCTAAAGGCCACCTGCAATTTTGTTGTAAGATTGACAAAAAGAAAAAGATTAACTTAAGAATTTGTTTATTTGAAATGAAACACATTAGGGTCCAACATCCAGAAAATAAGAAACTGGCCATCGGCGTGGTAGCGCACACTATCCTATTATATGACTGAGTTGTCTTCATCTTCTAAGAGACTAAAACTTTATTAGACTAAAATTTTTATTGTCATTTTCTCATCTTCTTGATTCCATAATAATTTAATGGATTGTATGTGATATCAATGTAGTTTAGGCCTTCTGTTTCTGGAGTTCTCGATGGCATTGAATCAAGCACTTACATATAGACACGGATATACATACATATGTGTATATATATTTTATTCGAACTTGCTTGTGTATACCCTGACAACGGGACAACCCTATGCCTAACTAAGATATATGAAAAAATTATTTATATCATAGATATTAAATCTGAAATTGAACAATGATTAGGTTGTCCAAATGCTTCACCATTTCTCGTCTTCAACCATAATCCCCATCCCCTCGGGGTACTTTGTCTCATTTTTTAATTTGGTCTGTTTCTTCTGTTGGCTTTGAACTTTCATTCGGACTTTTCAGGTTAGTGGCTGATTTTGTCATCCGACTTTCTTTCTTTTTGATAAAAGGTTTTTACTATTGCAATTTTGAAGTATTCCTCTTGAGTTTTAAGTTTTATTGGAAGTATAGTCTAAATTTGAAATTTTAAAAACACAAACTAGAGGTATAAACTAAAATGATATATTATACTTCAGCCAGACGGTAGAACAGAATTGACGGCTCAAGGACATGTGGTGAGGATGATAACAATCCTAAATTATTCCCGGGTAAGTTTGAAAGAAAGTTTCAATTCTAAAAAGAAATATATTGAATTCTACTATTCTCAGCTCCATTAAAATTAAATTTCATATGACTAAACGTGAATGCGTAAATACACACGTATATTATCTAAATAATTCTCAAATATATTATCTTATAAGTTCAATATTTGAATTTTTTTAAATGAGATACCAGCCTTTTAATAATAGAACCTAATAAGCTCAATAGGTGAATTTAGAGATTGGATTTATTGCGATGTAGATGGCATATTGTTATTTGCTTCAAGTTTTGGAATGAATCAAGAGTGTAAAAAAAAAATAAGTGATTTTAATCTAGAAATTTTTTTAAATTTCTAAATATTTAATTTAAAAATAAGTTATTTGGAAAGCAGCTTAAAAATAACAGTAAATGTAGTATTCGAAAGTTGCTCAAAATATTAAATTTTCTTGAGAGAACCTTAATGACACAGATTAACGAATCAAATCTAGTAGGGTTATAATATTTCAAAATATTTAAGTTCAATTTATATATAAACAGAATCGCATATTGATAATAAATCATCAAAATTACACAAAACCAAACCACCCTCTATTGTTTTAAGTGTTTTTATTCTAAACAAGTCTATAAATACATAACATTAGCCTTAATTTGGGGGACAAAAAGATGCTCAAACGAGGAAAATAAAAGTGACTTTCAATAATCAACACTCAGTTTCAAAAATTAAGGACCTGGAAAAGCCGCAAAATAATAATGACTAGGGAAGCGCCTGAGGGTTAAAATGTGTATTGTTTTTATGTACAGTTTTGGCGTTGAAAAATTGATTGTGTTTCTGTTTCTTTCTTTTTTATCTCCGGAAGTGAATATTGACAACAGAAGGATTTAAATATGTTGTCTGTTGGATGGAGAGAGCAAGTGGCAAATATGGATGAAAAAGAAAAGATGATATCCCTTTTGTTCGTCCATCCGTTATCCCACCTTCTGGACCTATTCCAAAATCGCAATCTTCGTTAGACTTTTAAAAATCGATTTCGACTGGTTCACTACACTGAAACAGTAGGTTTTCATTTATGCAAGTGCTAAAAACAAACAGGCTACTGAAAATTTTCAGCGGTTTTACGAACTATAAACAAATAAATTTGTAAAGAAATTCTTGACTTGATTTTCTCCGTACTTTCCCGTGGTTATAAAAGAATGTATATATAAAAGTACATATTTTTTTAGGAATAACTGTAAATATCAAAATAACCAAGTATATAACAACATTCTAAAAAAGGTATAAACATAGCAAAATCTCTCCAAATTTATTAAGGATAGAAAAGCCTATCACAAATAAGTTTTACTTTATTTGTAATTTTAATTTCTTTAAAATATTATATACTTTATTATTTTTTTTAAAATTACCATTATCCTTCCTCGTAAATAATTCTCAAAGGCCTACTAAAAATTGCAAGCATATCTATTAAAATTTATAAAGAAAAATTGAAAATGGGACGTGTTATCCTCATAAATATCATGGTTCTCAAAACTAAAATGTAACTACGTTTTGAAGAATTTTTAAGGGTCTGAAATTTAGAAGGCTAGAAGAACTATGCATACATAATAATGATCATCGCTTTTATCTGGACCATAAAAGTGAAGCATGTTTGACAATACGATGAATGTATGAAAGTATTAACCTAAGAAAAAGTATCACTAGACGCGAGAGAAAAGAAACGAGCAAAAAAGAGAGATCGATTATAGTAAGAAAATCTTATAGAAAAAAGGTTAATGAAACTGGGGAGAAAAATGAGAGCAAGACAAGTTCGGGGAAAAAGCGAGAGAGAATAAAAGGCTACGAAATGGAAAGAACAGAAGACGGTAATTTTGCAAACAATTTGGAGAGAACGGAGATTAGAGGAATGGAGAAAATTGCAAAAAAGTGTGTAGAAGAGTGCAAATATCACAACCTCAACAACTGGACTTTAAAATGCTTTTCATAATTTTTTTTTTTCTATGATGAAATTTTTTCTAAGCTACGTTATTTTCCAAAGGGAGAAAGATACAAAATGCCGAACCTTTCAAAAATTTCAAAAATAACCTAGTGCTTTCCAACATAACTTTCAAATGTTCTGGAAAAAAAGGCCCTTAGTATATGAAGGTAAACCACCACTACCGTTTTTACTTCTCTTCTTCAACACCTTATTAACCAGTAAATAGTACTTGCTCGTAGGGAGAAAAATAAATAAACAATACTGCCTCTAGAAAGAATAATGGGAGGACAAGAGAGTACAACGAGATCTTAGGACTTGAAGCATTTAAAAAGACTAACGTGAGTGGTTGAAAGTGCATTAATAGAAAAATACAAGTGGAAGTTTTTTGATTTTGAAATTTTTTGGATTATTTTGCAACAGATATACTAACGGTTTCGGTTTGTATAGTTGCAAATTTTTAATCTTTTTTAGGTTAAAGGATACTTTTAATATCTTGAAAGTCTAGAGGAATTTTTTAAACAAAAACACTATACGGTTTCCATTAAGGTATTCTCGAACCCTTTTTGGAAGGTATGAGTATTATTTGAACTTTTGAAAATACAAAAGTACTTTTAGGTTAAGTTACGTTATAATTTAGTATGTTTTCAAAAGAAAATTAAAAGATTAAAAAGCAAAAAAAAAAAAAAAAAGTCTATAATTCATTAAATTAAATGCAAAAAAGATAAACTTATTAAATAATTAGGATTATAACACTTTTTTAAGTTTAGGTTAAACTTGATGAAATTCCAAATTGAAATGACATGTTTTAGGATCAAATTTTTATATATATATTTTTTTTTTCTTAGGAGAGAAAAGTTTAGTTAAAATCGTTAGTTGGAGGGAACCACCAAAAGTTAAGAGCGGGAAACGAAGGGCGAAGACATGGATGGAAAGGAGTGAGATAGAGAGTGTGTTTACCTGATTTAATTTTGAATCTAAGGGAATGAGGTGGTCGTCTTAGAATAAACTTTATAGGATGATCCGTTGACTGTCTGTGCCGGTCAGTTGCGGAAATCAGCTGTAAACTCATAGAAACAACGTGTTAGATGCTGACGACAATTTTTCAAAACCCTCTAATTTACACATAAACAAAATCCACTGCTCACAACTTTCCTAATCAACCTTTCTTCCCATGAATAAATAACCAAATAAAAATAAAAACCTTTCTACATAAACCAACCATATGACTGACCTGTGAATCCAATTCAATCTTATTTTGATAGCAAAAAAGCCAAGAAGACGATTGCATGCGAACAAGTTTGTAAATATTGATTATAAATGGGCCATGTAGATACAATTACTTTTAATAAATAAATAAATAAATTCATTGTTAATCACACCACCTAACACCTCAGTGAAGATGAAAAAACTATGAACTTCAAGAAGTTTTGAAGATGGGGAAATATGAAAGTTTGGGACCCACGGAGGAAGGAATTAATAAGGGACTGTAGTATGACGATTTTGTGATATCCACCATTTTAAAGGCTAGCACATCCTTTAGACAGGCTTACATACCAATTCAGATAAAAACATGGGTACTTAGACATTAACGTTTAAATGCATACCTTTTCATCATACCGAAAAAGAGATAGGTCAAAGTAGGGAGATGGGCTCTGTGATTGGCAATTGAACGGTAAAGATACCAGCATCTTCTTCACAAACTGTGAGAGTTGAGTCAATCTAATGAGATTTAGTGAAGATAACATAAGGGGGGCAACCTAATAAAAGAATAAAGCATCTATAGGGTTCACCACCTGTGAATAGCTGACTGCTTTATTTTTCAAGCTTCTTAGTTGTTCTTGAGCATGAACGTTGTTGGAGTGTGAGGATATGAAATTCATGCACAGTGAATTTCTTGATGCTGCATGGAAGTGATTACAAAAACGCTCGAATAGAAGGTAAAGGTCGTCTGCTGAATTCTAGAGGAAGTATGATAATAGTTAGAAATGAAGGGAAAGTTAATTGATATAAAGTATGAAAACAGCTGGGACACAAACACACACCTGATAAAAAGCAACAATTACAGTGGTCTCCATGTCATATACAGCAAAAAATGCCCGGTGGTGATCAGCCATCCGCGAAACCTTGATGTAAAGAAAAATTGTAATCACTGTGAATTTCACCAATGAAAGCTATAAAAAGAATTCACAACGCCAATTTGATTCAAGAAGTTCTTTAGCCGGAACATCTTGGAATATTGCAAGCTGAAGCAAAATAACCTTTTGTCTCATAAGTTTGGGAAGTCCAAGTTGAAAGTGAAAAAATGAGTTAAAAGGCTTGAGTTCGTAGATTCACTATTTTCCTTAGTGGTTTTGAGATTCGAAAATTTAAGTGCGACTCTAGAGATAAGATTTAACAACTCAAATTCATATGGAAATTGACAAAGTAGTAACGTAAAACCAACCACAAATGAATTCAAATATGACTATTCAATTCCAAGCAATACAAATCTAATACGTGAGCCTAGCACCTTCCAAAATATTTGGATCACATACATGTCATCACTCCAATAGAAAATCACTTGCAGGTGTGACTTATGAAATAAGCATAAGCATATACTTATCTGGCACTCTTTAAAACCGGCTTTGTTGAATAGTTCAATTGGACAATAAAAACTTTTTAATATTTTGGTTTCCCTGGTCTTAGGAAGAAAACGATAGTGGGATAGTATTTTGAAATGGAGACTGACTGAGAAGAAAAACACTCACCCCTCCATCTACACTCCCAAGCTTGAGCAGCAAGTGTTGCCGGTCCAAGAATTGTACCTGGTCAGGAGTTCTGTAAACAACTTGTAACACATCATGTGTGCATCGAACATGGAATAATGATAGATGGGAAGGATCATGATATGCAATTCAATTTGATCTTTGCTCAGGGCACGCAACACATAAAAACAAACAAACAAACAAACAAAAGGTAATATGCCAACAAAAAGTAAAGCCTCTACCTTCCAAATAATCAAGTCGACATAATCTTGAAAATGAAAGTAGAAACTCTTCGTCAAACACTGAACCCTCTGTAAAAAGAAACAGAGGAACTAAACAAATGAATACCTGAACAAACAATTCTAATCATACATGAAATATGAGGAAATTCAAGCAGACGGCTGAACTGGGATTAGAAGTCACATATAACCAACCAAGCGATGATCTGTTTCTTCATTCCATATTCTGCGGAATATAAACGACAGCAAGCGTTGTTTGAGACCACTCAGAAAAGAATTGTCAGTGTTGGGCGGGTTATGATGGTAACCATTCTCAACATTACCCGCAACCAATCTGCTTCTTTCAGGTACCCCCACACACTGTCATTAATAAGATGAAAATTCATTGGTAAGTGTTCCATGGATGGAATGTAGGGTAGAGTCAAAAAAACAGTTATACACCAAGGGCAGTGTGCGCTTAGTTAATCGAGTCGCTGAGAAGTAGGCATAAATGCCATAATATCAGGTCAAAAGAACAACAAAAGGAAAAAGAAAAAAAAGCAGAGCTACTAAAAAACAGTCGAACATGAACAATTCAGAACATATATGTGCAGGAAAATTAAAAGAGTGAAGAAACGGTCGAGATGAAAATTTGAAAAAATGATAGAACAAGTACATGAACCAGAATGCAACTACGTAATCACAAAAAATTAAACAAAAAAGATCATAATCATAATAATAAAGAACAAAAACAACTACGTGTAGAAAGATCCTAACAGGATACATAAAGGATGACAGTTGAATAGATCATTGTTATTTTTTATCTAGCCAGAGAATAGGCTCAAATAAACATTACAGTTTTTATCAAGCGTAATGTTCTACTGAAACTTCAATCCATAGACAACCGGAGGAAGCACAAACCAAAATGAAACTACGAAATTTAACTCGCCTGATAACTAGAAATTGAGAAGAAGTTCATCATCTTCGAAATAAAATTAGAGCAAAGAGACCAGAAACCAGCCAAACATGCACAATTCAGAATAGCTACATGGAGTTCGGAAGAGATATTTGCAGTGCCTCTCTACAAAGTTACAAAGTCAAAGAAATAGATCAATCAGATGAAAAATTGACTACGAGTATTTAATCTACGGAAACGAGTACTAAACGACAGGTACTGATCACATGAAGCATGAAGGAAGAATATTACAGATTAAACGTTATTTTTCATCTCGTTAAAAGATACGCTCATAAAGAGAACGGTTATTTAGAAGCCATCTGTACTACTAAAGAAGCATAAACCATAATGCTACTTGCCTGAGAGCTTGAATTGAGAAAAAGTTCATCATCGTCACGACAAAAAGCGCCAATAGCTCTTACATCAACAAGGTGGCCGGAATCCCTAATTTGAAGAATGTGTACAATCTGGTAGCGTAGCGACACAATAGACAACAGATCATCATAGAGGAAGACGCCCGGATTGTGAACCAAATTCACAAAATCATTGACGAACACCTTCACGTCAAGAATTTCTCCATCCTCCAATCTATCACATGTTTCGATGTTAGAGCATAGAAAGATGAGCTTCGTAAGAAACATATAAACAAATTAGAAAAAGAAAAACACACAGCAAAACCATAGAACTGACCTAAGTAGGTGAAACGTAATTTTCTCTATAGAAGGAACTCCCGGAACAGCACCACCGACGGCCGAAGCGTCTTGGATTTGAGACGTAGAAGTAGCAAAAAGACCAAATCGGTTACTCTCCATGTAAAGAAAGAAATCCTTGCATATAAGCTCGTTGCAGGAGGCAAGGGAGACGGAATAAATCAAGTTGAAGAAACTCTCAAACTTCTGAGCAGTGGAAGGAAGTTCCTGAAACGTATCGATTTCATCTCCTTTGTAAGAAAACGAAAGCCATTTCGGACGGTAAACAATCAAATCGCGATGATTCCTGCTGAATGTAATTAGGTATCGACCGTCAACCGTGAACTTGCGAAAGGAATGGTCCGGACATTCAACGTCGTAAACAGTATGATTCGGAACTATGTTCTCGTAGAATCGCCTAACGCAATGAGACTATAGAACAAGCAGAATGCGAATCAACAAAAACGTAAACAGAATCTAAAAGAAAAACATACGAACAAAATCTTAATTCTTACAGTGGTTCCAGGAGGAGGAGTAGCGATTTGGCGATGAAAGATCCTATCAGCCACATTGTTGTTTCTATACATTCCTTTGTTGGAATAGGTCAGATTGAAGATAAACTCTTGCGGATTTTCATGCGGAATCTGAAGGAGGAGAAATGCGAGGGGGGAGGATGTAGCGTAGTGGAAGAGAGGGAATTGAATCGATGAAAGGAAGGGTTTAAGGGGCTTTTATATTGAAGGAAGAACAAGCAGCAGAAGGAGAAGCTCTTTTTTGTCGTTGTTCTTCGTTCTTTGCTTCTTCAAGTTCTTCGCTCTCTTTTTTCCCTCTCTCTATCTCTCTTTCAGCTTATCCACTATCCACGTGGGTTTCTTTTTACTACTGGCAAGGAGAGAGCGATGACGCGTTGATCTTAAGCTCATTCAATTCCCTATATACCTTTTTATATATATTACACAAATTACTTTCACGCTTCTATTATTTACTCTTTTTCTCTCTCTTTTTACCGTAAAAAAAAGTTATAACTAATTACCCTAATGTTATCGAGGACAAAAGGTCTCGGATTGAAATCTCCACTCTCAATTGTATCTAAAAAAACTTTATTTATACATATATGTGCTTTTGCTCCGATGTTTTTTTTCGAATGTGTGAGAACATGTAAATGTTATTATGTTAATGGAAGTTTAATTTCATGGTCATAATTAAACAAGATTATTATTGTTTAAAGGATAAATGTCCGTTAAAATTATGTTATGTTGAATCTAAATTTAAATTTCATTTTCACCTTTTGTGTTTTAAGCATGTTTTACTTTAATTATAAAGTTAAGAGTTATTACGTTGAAGGTAGAAATTCTATATTTGAGATGTAAAATTGTTTAGTTAGAGTTAATCAATAAAATACAAATGAGAGAAAGAAAGGAAAATGAAGTTCTGGATAAATGTTTAAACTTCGACCGTAAAAACATAACACTATTGAATTTAACTATGTAACATTGACTTATGAAGTCAAAAGATCAAACCCATCTTTTAGCAAGTTAATATGAGCATTATTTTCTTCACCTCTAAATAGATCAGTATACAAAATAAGTTTCTACTGGCCGGTAAACCACGTATCAAGACTTTTCTTTTCTTTTAAATAAGTAAAACAAAAATCAAAATAGGATAAAATATATTTTTTTAATATCTTTATGTATTCGGACTAGTTCATACATATTTCAACTAATCTCACAAGAAAATTCACAATAGTAACGAAATATACGTAATACATTAATTACAAGATTTAATTTTTAAATTTATAAGTATAAATAGAAAATAGAGAAACAAGTCAGCAACATTACTTTTAATCATTGACGTTCTAAAATGTGTCAATCATTTCATGTCTCCCTTTCCTATGAAGGGACTCAGGAGTGGAATTTGGAATTGTGAAAAGACTTCAAGAATCAAATCAGCAATTTATTAAAGTGGGATTATTTATAAGTAATCAAGTTTATAAGTAGGAAGAAATTAGATTTATTTGCAGTCGATTCCAGCCCAATGCCATGCTCATAGCCTTATATCATATCCAATGATGAATGTCTAGTAGGAGATATCATTGGTGTTTTTTCTTGTCAAATTTGACATTAGGTTTTGAATTTTAAAAAGTACTAATAGATTCATGAATTTCTAATTTACTGGACGTTTATTCGACAGTAAATTTTTAACGTCCAGTAAATTAAACAAACCATTTTCAATGTTTAAAGAATTAATGACAAAGATAATTATAAATTTTTAGAGTTAAAAAACATATCAAAGATATAATTAAAAAAAATATTAGATATAATTAGAAAAAAAAATCTTAGTTCAACATTTCTTAATAGCTCCAAACATAAAAGTTTTGAAAGTAAACTATAAGAGAAGTTTTTGATGACTTGTTTAGACATTTTAATGCGATGAAAATAACATAATCTTTGTTTCGTTAATCTCTTGGATTGGTTAGTAATCGATAGCAGGTTAACAAACAAAAACGAAGAAAAAAATCAATAGCAAAATCTAAGAAAAAATGTAGTATGATGTTGATGAAAATTAATTATGGATATATTAAGTGAATAAAGCGAAACCTAATCTACTAGTTGATTACTATGAGTCAAAAGCAATTTCCATAAACTAACAATATCATGGAGATAGGGAGACAGGACATTCAAAAGTAGAGCTCTCTCATCAACCACCAGCCATAATATTCTTCACAATTAAAGATGCATTTATATCAATGTTATCCATCTTGGTTCCAAAAGTTTATAATTTAATGTCTGAATGTTACATATAATAGACTTCAAATATGAAAAGCCCTAACTTTCACACTATCATTTTCAATTTGACCCTTCACTGTAGAAATTAATTTAACTAATAGTCATCAACCAACATATGCATCTCTATCACGTCGATCTAAAACATATCTCGATGAATAAGAGACAACAATACTATTTTAAAAGTTCATAGTTTGATTCTCCCATCGTAACCATCGAACTCAATATATATATATAGAAGCATATATTTGTCATCACTAACTACCCTATTTCTTTCTCATGTTTGTATCAACTTGAAACTAAGATGGATAATCTCAAGAGAATATAACCATATATTGAAAAGTAGAATATATAGAAATATAACAAAAGCTTTGTACTCAAATGAGCTTATAACTAATATGAATAATTACAAGTCATTAAAATTAATACTTTGAATAATCAAGTAACAAATTCACACCTCAAAATTGGAGAGTGGGCATAATATCTGAAATTCTTACCCAAGGCTACCATGACGACGCGGTAAGATCAATTATTTCACTTCATCCATGACGATAAAATATGTTGCTGTTTGCCTCTTCTAACCATGGTTAACTTCTACTTTTACCCTCTCCTTCCATCTCCTACCAACAAAAAAAAAAAAATCTGACATTGAAGAAATAACTGTCATCCGAAGGGGAGAGAACTCGATTTTGAGGGACATGAAACATATGGCGGATATAGGTGAGTGATGCAATGATGATCAGCTTCATTTTGTGCAACAATGCTTAAAAGCACTCTTTGAGAACAAAGAATCAATTGAAACTACGGCAATAGTGCTTTCAATTGTATCTTGAAGAGATCACCAAGTGCTCCACGAACATCGATCTGAACAAACCAAGAAAAAGGTAATCAGAAAGGAAATATCCCTAATGAACATAGTGAATTGAAACAAACCATGTATTGGATTAACTAATAATGAAAGTTGCCAAAGTGAGTTGGGTTAGCTAATTGCCATCACCTTTCATCCTACAAGTGGGAGGTTTGATCCCTCCTCCTCCCAACAACAATTGTAGAAATTAATAATGAAAGTTGAAGATCACCAATCCAGCTATGTGAAATGATTATAGAACTATTCCACTCCACTCTTAAAAATAATGGAAAGTTGTTTGTAATGAAGTAAATTGATGGCCATGAATGGCAGCCATTATTTGCGCTTTTTAAGTTTTAAAATGAGAGAAAATTTTATGGAACAAATATTAAAGAACAAAAGCAAATAATGGCAGCCATAATAGATGCTCCCAAGAGCCAGTAAAAGTTCGAGGGGCTATAGTTTATAAAACCATAGATAGGTACCAAAAAGAAACACTATTATCTGGTCAAAGTAGCAACGGTGAAGAGCTCTAACACATCAGAAAAGGTTATGTAGTCGCACACTTTTTCTTTAGTATAAGAAACAATTTTATCCAAGGATATCCATTGATACAAAAGGGCCCATTATTCTAGAGAGTAGAAAAGATGTTTCCAATTTGTAGCATGTAAAGAAAAACTATAGGTTTTTAAAGTTGGTATATCTTTACACCAAAAGAATCCATCACAGATGGAGGCATCAATGCATAAAAGAAAATAATAACTATCATTGAGAATAGTAGACTTTTTGTAGGAGAGTAGATAGTAAACTTTTTTTAGGAGAGTACCTGGTCACAGCATACAAGTTTTGTAAGCAAAGGATAAAACTCCCTCAGGTGTCTTCTGAATATCTGACTGTTCATGAAGCACATGCCTTTGATCACCTGGATTGATAGGGAAAAAAAAACAATTGAAACAATTACTTTCCGACTGATGCATTTCATCTTGGTAGAAAACTACCAACTGTTTCAGTCATAAAAAAAAAGGATACAATTCTAGTATTATTGCAATTATGAAGTAATAACATTTAAAAGTTGAATGGCCAGGGTGTTTATATGGTTTTCTTTTTTTATTTTTCATTTCTTTTTTCACATATAGAGAGTTTAGAGGTAGGGTTAGGGACCCTTGTGAGGGTTGTCCTCAGTGAGGTTTCATGTTCCGTTTTGGGTATTTGGTATCAAAGCCTTTTTTTCTTAATTATTCCCTTGGTAACATTTTACTTAGTAGAAACTCCTTCCTTTAGAAGAGGAGTTTTGGTGGGCTCGTTTTTTTTGTATGTCTTTGCATTCTTTCATTTCTCGATGAAAGTTGTTGATTCTATCCAAAAATAAATAAATAAATAGCCAACTGTTTTAACGTTAAGATGTTGATTCTATCTTAAAAAAAATTAAATGGCCAACTGCTATATACCTTAACAATCACTGGAGAACGTAACTCCAAAACTCGATGAACATCCATGTGCGTGGTTTCCACTGCAGAGGATTGCAGGTCAGATACCTCCCTAAGAGCCTGTTCACAGAACGACACTAGCCTGTTTTCAGCTATTCTGTCAACATTGTTTACCGCACTAGAATCCTGGGTGGAAGTTAAATCATCTTTGGGTGATTCAGAATCAACTTCCAGACTATCAACAATTTTTTTTTGTTCTGCTTCAATCGAATTAAATCCTGAAGTTGCTTTAAGTAAGATGTCTAGATAAATTGAAGTTCCGGCTAACTCCTGACGAAGAAGATTCAGTGGAGGCCTGCTTAAGAAAGAACTATGATTATCTTCCATTACAAAAATCTAGATGCATTTAATCAAAAGCGTGACTTAATCTGTCTACCTCTCATCAGGAATATGATTCATGCGCTGTCTGAGATTGTTGTATGAGTTATATGTAGCAGAGAATTCCAGCAAAGATAATAAAATGTCCATTATGGCAATCTTTTGTGGTGCATTCAGCTTGACCCAGTATTTCTTCTGCAAGATTGCATTAGTATTATAATGCGAAAATGAACACTTTATAATATAAACAAATCATCACACCTCCTTTTCCAAACCCATGGTCCCGACCAGATCCAATGAAAATTTCTCACTTATCACTTTACCACCAGCAGGTGACAAAGGATCTATAGGAAATGAATGAAAATTCTTACAATAATACAAGTCAGTATTCCATTTCCAGAAAAGCATAAATGAGTCAGCTTAAAACCTGAATTCCATCAATGACACCAAGAAGTAGTAGTTGTGTAATGCATTTGCCCCGAACAATCCCCAATAGTGGACTTTCCTCATCATCTTTCACTTCAGGATCCACAGCGTCAGGAGGAAGCTACAAGGAGTTATGTAAACTTTTAAACAAAGCAAGAACATATAATAGAATCTTTGAGGTTTCAGTGTTTCACTTCTGCAAAGCAAGCTGCAACACACATTAACCTAGAAGAATAACTACCAGTCCTTGATTGATTAAACATGGGGCAGTAACTCAAGCAAAGAACATATCTAGAGAATATAGGAGGCAAGGAAGGAGAAAAACAGTGTTGATAGAGGGACATCAAACTTCGTAGGTCTTTTTCCTTATCCTGACTTATCAACTATTTCAAGTGCAAACATTGCAGATGATTTTTAATACTGCACCGAAACCTGATCTCCAATTTTTATGACAGCATGATAAATTCTTTCGTTTGTTATTAGGGTGGAGAACTTAACCAAGAATTTCCTTAATTATCATCAATAAAGAATGTTTGCCACCTAGGATTCTATTATATCATAAATCCAATCACCGCTCGAAGGGTGAAACGAATTATGTAGCATTTACTTCAAAGAATTCAAGATTGTATATATCATTAGTTTGATCCTTTGCCGGAATTACCCATAGGAACAAACCTTTTTTATAGGAACCCACTTATAACAAATTTGGGGGAAATTTTGTTCATCGTGAACAGATTTGAAGTTCCTGACCATGCTTCACCTTGATTTGTTATTCGGATGAGAAAAAAGTTATGTCTTGGTCATTTCAATCCTTTTCTCCTTTTTTCTCAATTAGCAAATTTCGTGAGAGAAGAAATGTGTAAAGGAAACTGAACTAGAAGTTCCAAAACAAGATTGCAAACAACCCTATCCTACATATGTGATAAAGTCATAGACAACTGATGGCAATATATTCCATAAGTACAATACCCTTATTGGAGAAGATGGCACAGAAGCATCTGATGCACGTCCCTTAGATTTTGAAGTTAGACTTCTAACAAAGATATTGTCCATCATATTTCCCATAATCCGTTGGCCTATTGTTTGGCTCCGCTGTAGATTTCCAGCTTCAGCAGCTCTTGTAGCTCTTGTTGACGGTGATGGAATACCTACAATACAAAGGATTTCATTTCTTACTTTCTTTAGAAAAGTTTTAAATTGTCAAACCTATGTAACTTTCAAAGTTGACAAGGTAATGAAAGGAATGTAGCTCGTCAGTGATCTAAAAGAATAACCTTCAGCAGACTCATCTGTGGTAATCTGTAACCCAGACTCTGCAATGGGACTCCTTGTAATGATTTCTGCAACCCTTGGTGAGGGAACCGGAGATACCTTTCCATGGTCACTTACATCAATATGGTGGTTCTTTGCTTCTTGCTGGCTAGACCACTTCAAGGAACCATCATCAACAATATTCAGCTCATCATGGCTTGGATTCTCGAAACCCAAAGCATTAAGTAATTCAAGTGGTTGAGTTGTGTATGAAGCATCTCTGAGAAAAGACGGAAACATAAGCAAAAGAAAGAACATTTGCAATGATAATGGTAATATTCACTTTGCAATTTGAGGATGGCATATTGCTTTTTATTTAAAGAATAAGATGAAGAGGAGTGTCAACAAATATATTTATTTATAAGGTTCTCAAATCTTTTAAAATCTAAGGACCTAAAGATAAATTGTGAAAAAGATAAAATGAAATTTTGGCATGAATAGACTTCTTTTTTGAAGTCGAGATATGCACTGAAAGATTGTGGTGTAAAACTTGCAATTTTCAGATTTCTTATTGGGGAAGACTCTAGATGTTACCATAAAAGATTGAAGTCTTGGAAGTTGGTAAAGATGTATAAACTGGAAATTTTTTAGTCACCACTAAAAAACTTAGTGCAAAAGAATTAAAAGAAAAAACTGGAAAATTGGACGGAAAGGGGAAGATTGATTGTTTGTCAAGCAGTTCAAGGAAATTTTCATGCATTTCAAGTTACCAGAAAGGCAAAATCTTTTGGTATGAATCAACTAAATCTTCTAAATCTTTTGGGGTTTCCATCGACAGGGTGTTCAGCAGCTATACTTTTAGTTTTTGTTATATATATATATATATATATATATATATATTTGGGTTTAGCTTTCTTGTTTTTACTTCATTTTTCTTAACTTTGGCTCTTTACTTCTTTTTACCCATCAATGGAAAGTAAGTCTGTTTAATGTTTTTTTAAAAAAAAAACATTAAAGAAGAGGGGGGAAGGTAACGTTTACCTAATACTTTTTAACAATGTGTCCCAGTCATCCTCGCTAAATTGGTGTCCACCTACTTCAATTAGATGCACCAAAGCACCCAAAGCCAATGAGACCACGGATTGTTCCGGCTGCTTTGCACAATCTAATAGCAAGCTCAACAGTGGAGGTAGCATAAAGCACACCTCCTAAAGAAGAAAATAATATTTGTCAATGCAAAAGGTTTACCGAAATCTCAACTACAATCAATTGAAAAGCATAATTTAGATACCGAATGTCCAACTCTACTAATAATTAGTGAAAAACGCATTTTTCATGAAAACAAAATTTAAGAGTAAAAGATATTTACAGACCACAAATCCTATTTTACGAAAATCAAATCTTAAACATCGCAGCAATCGCAAAAATGATGTTCAGTAACTTGGTCAGTACGTGCAAAGAGAAGCAAACAGAGGCATATTAGAAATGTATTGAAGAGATTTGTATTAGGTCTCCAACAAATTCAAAACTTATTAAAATATACATTAATTGTCTTATTATATAAAAACTTAAGATTTAATTCTGAGGGAACCCTAAACTTCCAATTTTTGTGTCTAGTCGATCCGTGAAATTTAACAAATTTGAAATGTTTATTAAGACTTCAGCTAAAGGTTTTTATGAACTGGAGGACCTGGGTCATTTATTAATGCCATATACGATTCAGTATACTTGAAAATTAAAACTTAATGGGGCGAGGGTAGGGAAAAAATACCAAATTTAAGCCCAGTAATACCTTGTAAAATGTATTGAAGAGATTGCAAAGCAACTGAAGCGAGTGTATACTTGTTTCACGAAGCCACTCATCACCGCTAGAATTCACGCTTTCCTTCCCAGCATGTCTCAAATGATCAAATATCGGAAACAAGACACGATGAAAAATGCTCTCCCAAAATGACGTCGAGAACTTGTCACCTCTCTCATTCAGCAAGTCAAACAAAACTTCCAGTGCACAACTTCTGACCTCCGGTCTTGGGTCTGAGGTCAAATCTGACAACCCAGCAAGCATAGGGAACCAATAGTGCTCAGTCATATCAAATGCTGGCTCAGCACTGTCGTTATCGTTATCGTGGATCGGCTTCAAAGCACCACCAGGTATGAGGCCCTATGCATCAAATAAGTTTACTTGAATAGATGGCTATTGAATTATCCAAAACCGAGTATAAACATAGTTATGACAAGCTTTATTACTATCATTTTCCCCAAAATATTCTACAAATAAAACAAGATTCATTTGAAAAATGTATTTCAATATGATAACTAACTGAAGAAATCTTAAGAAGTATATGCTACAGCTAGTATACCCATAAAATCCTCGGTAATGAAGGCAACCATTATTTCCCATTAGAAGGATTACATCAAGTTGGAATCCAAATTATTGTTATGATTATTACTATTTATTAGTGAATCCAAATGATGATGAATAAACACTTTAAAGAGATTACTCCGAAGTCTAAAGTGATCTCACAGTACGCCTAAAAATTCTTTTAATCACAAGCTTCTCTAAAATTCTTTTAATCACAAGCTTCTCTCTAATGGAAACAAATCAAGTCTCCCTCGTTTTCTTTTGGTTATATTATGTAGAAGTGTCTCCTAATGAATCAATATACCAAGTCTCCCACATTTTCTCACGGACCAATTCCACTAGGTCCTCTTGTTCTAACACCACTACTAAAGGTTTGCATCAAGGTCGCTACTAAAAAATTATAAAAAAAAAAAGAAAGAAAAGGAGGAAAAGAAAAGAAGGGGAACAAGAAAAAAGTGCAATCTTTCATGTAAATAACAAAGAGTATCTGAGCATCGCATCTTAGATGCAAGTGATTTGCTAACAACTGAAACTACAGGAGAGTACAAACAAACCTCTGCCAATCGATCCTCACAAATACGTAGGAGGGCAATAGCTTTCAAACTTATACGATGGGAACTTTTGTTATTGGCGAACCTTATAAGACAGTTGACACAGTCCATAAAGCAGTCCCCAACCACCTGATCAAAGTGCTCCAATATAACTGCAAATCTCTTCGGCATTAGATATTCAAATTTTCAGAAATAATATGCCAAAAGATAAGTATCTCCCGACAGGAAACAAAATCCTTACCCTGTTCAACATTTTCAAAGGCACTTTCAACAATTGACTCAGATTCATCATCTGCGGAAGCTGTGAAAATCATGAAAACACTTCGCCATCCGGACTTTATGTTACCAACTTTTGATTTTATCATCTGTAATAAAAAACAATCCAATTAATGTGCTAGAAACCTCCAGTAGAATCATATATAACAAAGTGACTTCCAAAGTTAGCTATAAAATCTGATAGTTTAACGCGATAAAAGTTGATAGGTTGACGTACTTGAACTATACAGTCAACAATGAGGCTCCTTAGTGATTCACTTTGACTGTTACGCATGAGAACAACAAATGGCTTGAGAATGTCATTTTGGAATGTGAAGTTGGCAAGTTCAGCTCTCTCCAAGTACTTCATCCCAAGCTGCCTCAGAGAATCTATAGCATACATGGCAATCTTCTCATCATGATGGCTCCCAGCAGAAATAAAGTGATTTGACAATACAGACCATATCCTAGCCCAAACCTAAAGGATGGACAAGTAGAAACTTTGAATATTAAGAACTGAGCAAATGTGTGAAAGTAAGAGATACATAACCAACTCCTATACAAGGTTTTCTAGGAAAACCCGTAGGCCATTGTCTACACTGTAATCATTTCCAGTAGAATCAAATACTAAAATTGGCAAATAAAAATAGCAAACTATTACTTAATAAAGAAAAGTACTGAATACAGAGGTGGCAAAAGAACTATCCATGTCAAAAATGAAAATTTCACACATATTCAAAAATTACAGCACGAAATTCAATGTCTCAGTGTGCCATCAAATTCATTAAGTATAATAAAGCTGTGCAGAAAACTAGCTTAGCAATTAAAAGGAAATTCCAAAAGTCATAATTGCCCCAAGTGGAGATCATTCTTCCACCCACAATTCAATATACACTAACTATATTAAAAGTGACACTTTGGAAACAACAATAAACACAGTGAAAACAAAATTGATAATGGTATTTGCTTGGCTAAATTAACAGTTAGCAAAGGAAAATTTTTACAGCGCTTAGAATTCTGAGTAAAATAACTTATGAATTGTATCATGTGGAAGCACAATATACTCAGTTAAGAAACATAATGAAATTAGGAATTCAACACTTGGAAATATTGGTGAGTCCATACACTTATTTTCTAAAATTCTCAGTCCCTATGAAGTCCACAGAAAGATTAGGGTGGTGATGAGGAGATGACCTTTGCCTCCAGCGTCTTAGTATTTTGGCCAAAGAAAAATAATATTATAGGCAAGAAATTGGACGTGCATAACCATTTAATGTTAGAAGTACCCTGCAACTACCACTTTGATAAATATTTTTTAATCATCACAATGAATTCAAGATCACAAATGACAAAACAGTCTCCCGTAGATAATCCCATCACTATTTTAAGAGAACATTAAACATTTGGCTCAGTTACTCAAGTCCCCTAGATTATTGAGTAGTTTCACTAGATAGGTCACGGAATCCTTGTCACAACTATGAAGAAGATCCTCAGTCTATCAGACTAGAATGACATGACCCCCAACAAATTTGTAGGTAAATATTGTTAATAAAATTATCAATGAACAAGTTGCTTATAACTCATCTTACCATTCGTATACGAGCCATATTATAATAGCTTATCTCAACAAGCTTTTGCAAGCTGAAAACACGTGCAGGGGTTTGTTTCAGTTCTTCAGCAGAAACACCACATAGAGCAGTAAAGAACTCCACAACAGAGTCACTGGGAAGTTTGACACTGTTCACAAATACTTGATCTGCAGGCTTCCCAGCCAACTCTTTTAGGGATTGAACAACAGCATCTCTGGAGATCTGATTGGATCCATACATGACAGTTGCTGCAATTGAAGGTGTTGATGTGATGAATTCTAGACGGGACACACATTCTAAAACTGCATTCCAAGTGTCTTGAAGGGATTCTGTCTCTAAATCGCACAGAGCCAATAGCGTGCGTAATGCTTCTACATTTTTACTACGCATTTCCTTTGGCGCATGCAAGAAAGTAAACCTAGCAAAAGAATGTTGTGGGAGTCATCTTTTGCGAAAATTTAAACAAAATGATAATTGACAAACAAGTTCCATAAGTGAAATGTCATAATAACATGAAATTAAAACAAAGGAAAGCAGTCAGTAGCAGGTGCTATCAAAAAGATAGACATAAACTCGCAAGTGTAAAGTTATATTTTAAATTTTGTGTGCAAAAAAAATCAATCTATATCCTAAATTTTGCAGGTTGTATCAATTAAAACTTTAAACTAATATTTGTATGGGTTAAAATCTTGAACTTTCATAACTGAATCAATTTAGACCATCTACAAGTGGTGTATAAATATTATCACTTGATTCCATTTAAAATCAACTCAAACTTACCTAAATAATTCTCTCCCAAATCCTAGCAAAGTAGCAAGAAAAACTATCGCACAATTCTTTCGTAAATAAGTGAAGAAAGATAGAGGAAGAAGAAAAATATTCTTATCAAGGACAGGCGTCATTATCCTCTAGATTTTAGTATTTCTGATTAATACTGTAATAATCCTTGCATTTAAAGAAGTCTTACACACATGTGAGAATTATGCATCGACGATTTTAAAACAAAATCCTAACCCAGGTTCTAAATGGATTTGTTTATTGAAAGTTTAGGATTTTGTTGATTTTGTTGATTCTCCCCTAAATTTTCGAATTAATAAAACAACAATTAAAAAGTTACTATACCTGACGAGAGATGTTAGAAATGCATAGCGCATGGTATCCATTCCAAGAACATGTGTAATATGTATACCAGCTCTAAACCCCTCCATACAAAGAACAACCCTAGGTTTATTGTCACCTTCCTCCATGGTAACAGAGAAAGTAGCAAGTAAAGGCCATCCTACAGCCTCAACCATAGGCCTTACAAGTTCAATTCTCTGTGAGGTATAAAAAACGCCTCTCTTTGCTCCTTGATTTCGGAATATAACTTGTGTTTGCTTAACAATAGCCTCACTCTCGGATTGCGCGTCAGTAGAGGACTTTCTTCTTGGAAGAGCCAAGTTAAGAATACTCACAAGGCCTCCCTTCTCTTCACTCTCCAGCCTGCGGCTTTTTGCTTTGTCAATGAGGTCATCTTTCATTTTGATTTCTTCTTTAACTATAGAATCATATATCTCTTCCAGGAGTTCTGTAGGGGCACAATCTTCTGGATTGTTCATGACATTCATGCGAGTGAAATCGGACTTCGACATCTTAGGCCACACCATAGGGTTATGGGCATCGGTGTTCAACATAATCACTGCATAAGCTAGAACATATGCAGTGTCTGCATTCTTGAAAAGGCCTGGGTTGTCTGCACAATATCTGTCATGGATAGAACACAAACACATCATTAGCTACCGCTAGAAAAGGGAAAATCATCTTAGAAAAAGGAAACCAATGAGTGAATCTGAGTTTTGAACTATCTCTTCAATGGAAAAAAGATAATGATAACATCTTGTCTGAGGGTGATCCTAATTAGTTATTGAGATTTTTCCCAAGACCCTCCTCCCATATGATTTACTTTGGAAAGCAAGACAACACGTAATTTTTATTGAAAACAAAGATCTGAAAGCAAGAGATCTTGCTTCAGCATGTGCCAAGTTAAGCGAAGTCCAACATGCGTGGTGGTTGGAATGAAGTCTATGAAGTCCGTCAATCAACCACAAAGTCCAATTTTCAACCACAAAGTCTATGTGTGCTTTGGCACAGGTAACTTTTGGGAGATTGTAAAAGCAATGGCTTCTCTTTGATGTTTTCTTCGCAATCCATTTTTGTACTTATCTTTTTTTCTTATCTGTGCCAAACCAGGGTGCATTCTTGTAAACTCATTGCCCTTTATAGATAATTCCTTATCCTCCCCTCTTTTTACTCTTTCTTGCTACAAAAGAACATTTCTTATCTTTAAGAACATGTGCATGTAGATGTAAATATACCGTTCTGCAAATTTTTCCATGATGCGATCAATTTTTTGAGCTTCCCCTGGAAGACGGAAACCTTTGAGAAATTCACGAATTGCAGCATCAAACTTCATGCCTGAAAATTTCATCGAATCTACATATGCATGCATGACTGCAACAGGAAACTCTTCATGCTGACCAAGATAATCGCCAATCATAGTCTGGAAATAAGAAAGTGGCAACGTGTCTATAGTGAGCCATTTCATCATGAGGTGTCAAATAAAACATTGCAACAACGTTCTTTGAAGAAAGAGACCCTACCTTGTCCAAACTGGGAGTATTTCGGAGAAAGTGGGCAACTGAAGATGGTGTATTCTCCACCAACTTATTTAAAATCAGATACTCAACACCCTTTACTGGTTTCCTGTTGAACTGAATTTGATAAAAAAATAAGTAAATAATAATAATAAATAAATAACCCTACAGATTAGGGACTGCAATACGTTCATAACAAAAAAGGACAAGATCAGAAAATTTTGTAATCAGCCCAAAGTGCCATAAATTATAATTTCACAACTAAAGAGCGGTAAATTAAATTTTAATCACCTCAGAGATGGCAGCTTCCACCGTGGACTTATGAGCTTTTGCCTTCTCAAAATTACTTGTCACATCTTCCCTGCTCTTTACCTCAAGATTTTCATTGCCTGAAGACTCTTCTTCAGATGAATGAGCAAAGCCCTGCTTTTCTGAATGAAGACGAGACTTCTCCCAGTCAACTAATGATTTAAGCACGTTCACAAGGCACTGGAATGGTCAAGAAAATATGAAAGGGCTATCAAACCAATACGTAGTCATGCAAATTAAGGAGCAAATTATAGCAAAATCGAAGAATGGGCAGTATAAGACCCACTTGAAGTGATGATCCTTTAATTGAAGTTGTCTGGGATAAAGCTGCCAAATTTGGATCTGCATTTTGGGTTCCTTGAGAAAGTTTAGATAAAGTGGTTACCTACATAAAACAGAGGAAAATAAAGAATAAGCCCGAACCAACATGTTTGACTCCAAATAAAGTATTTAAAATCAGAATAAATTACACAGGACCATACCATGCGTTCAAACAAATTTGGAGCCTCCAGATCACAGTCATAGTTGACAAATATGTCAACAAGGATTTGAGGTTCCCTACATATTTTCTCAAGCATCCTGGAAACAGAAAGAAAAAAAAAGGAAATTGAAAGATGAAGTTCCAAAAAAACAGAACCGAATAATCAGATTGAATGACCTAAACGTGACATATGTTAATAAGAATTAGGGATTCATACTTCAAAACACTTGTTTTTTGATTAACAGGAAAATCTGTGCCATCCAATGATCTCAGAATTATCAGGGGAAAGAATATGCCAATTTCACCCTGAAAATGAAAAAATCGAGTTGACTGCATCTATCTAGTTAAAAGAAACTTCTACAAACAACCAGTTTACAATTTTTAATTAAGTATCAGGATAAAGAAGGTGCATACTTTAAGACTTTCCCTGAATCGCAACAAAAGCACAGAGAATATTCCAGTTGCGTACTGTCAGGAGAAAATGCATGATCAGAACAAATATCACCCTGTTTCCATTGAATGAGATACTAAATAACAATTGTTAAGCACGCACACCTGAAATATTACAGGAGATTGTGAGACAGAAGCTCGCAGTAAAGCATATGATAGATATGCTTTCACTGAATCAATAAAATGGAAGTCTTTTGTAAAGGTCTGGCTAACCCCTTCTAATAAACCCTGCAAGACCAGATCATATTGAGCACGTGAGGAGGAAAAGAAACTTTATACTTAAGCATGTAAAGAAATCTTGAAATTCAAGTTTGGTAAACCTTTGGCATACACCAAATGATCTTTACTATGGGTTTTCATAGAGTTGTATACGTGATAGAAAGAGAAAAAATAATTTCAAACGAAAAAAATATTAAATAAATATAAATGCAAGAAAATGCAATCATCATTTAGTAGTAAGAGAGCATGATCTTGACAAGGGGCTAAGACACCATGGTGGTGGTGGCCACCTACCTAAGATTTAATATCCTATGAGTTTCTTTTACACCCCAAATGTTGAAAGGTCAAGCGAGTTGTCTCATGAGATTAGTTGAGGTATGTGTTACACTCACAGGTACCAAAACAAAATGCAAAAAAAATGTCCAGAAGTAATGTTTATTGAACCCAAAATAAAAGTTTTCCAACATCCTGCCTTTCCAGCATTAATTAATTATAATATAATATTAATTTTTCTATTTTTTATAAGAAACGGATATACATACATTAAGCAATAATGGGAAAAAACGGCATAAGGGACCATGGGTAGGTAATTACGTTTTATTTTTATAAATAGGTAAATAAGTTTAAATACTAAAATAAATTAAAGTTATATCACAAACAAATTTAAATAGGTAAATACGTTTTATTTTTATGTTAAGAGCTTGACATTAAAAGAATCATTCAGCCATGGGCAAGATTGATATTAAACAGCATATCGATTGTCAATAAATAGCAGTTAATATGAAAGACTGGATTAATTTTCTTAAATGAAACTAAGTATTAGAAGCCATCACTGCTCTACTGTGTCATACATAATACACTGAACATATAATTGATCATGCAAAACCATTAAGCAAGATACACAAATAACCTGCAGAAGCTCAAGAGATAAAATGCGAGTCTTGGTTGTGACTTCATCAGTGTCCTCCTTCATTCCCATCTGTAACACAGCACTGCAGAATCAAATGAGAGGCTTAAAATGATAAACACAACAATGCAGAGAGAATTCTGAGACAACCAACCTTGCAAAGGGTGCGAAATACCAGTAGAGCGTCACGTTGAATAATATTCACACTCTCGAGATCAATCCCTCTTGAAACATGTGAATAGCGAGAGTTTTAATAATTCAAGTAAATATTATCATTCTCCATAATTACATTTGAATGCCAGTCAGTCTAAATCGCATTATAATATATACCGTGACATCTTTTTGCCATCTTCAATATGAACAGCTTTGTCAAGAACAGCCTCTAGACCCTGTTCAACACAAGATCTTTTGTAACTCATAACAATGCAAGTTTCCTGGAAGGTGGGGAACAAAGGACACAAGGAGCTAACTGTTCACAGAATTCCAAACAACACCTACAGAAAAAGAATATGTACCTTGATATCAGCACCACCTGCAAGATTCTGAAGCTCCTCTACTGATGCGATAGATGTGTCTTTAACTGAATTGAGTGCATCTCCAAGAGTTGTCTCTTTGTCATCTTCTTCGTTCACAGTAGTTTCTTCATCTACCACACTGGAAACTTCTGCAGAAGAAGAATCTTTTGTTCCGGAGGAAGTAGATAAACTAACCTGAATGTCCATCAAATTCTGTCACTCACTTTCCAATCATGGTAGAAGCATTATTTTTCTATCTTTGCCCTTGCAATTACTATAAAAATGTATTTACACCAAGGTTTAAATTACATACCTGGTCGGTTTCCATTCTCCTAAATATAATGCTGATCATCTGAGTCAACATCGCTTTTGAAGTAGCTTGATTTATGGGACTTTTGCTATAGATTTAAGGGAGTAATTCAATTTTACTATTTTAGGTTGGCAATAAGAGATCAAACAACGCCAGTATGCAAACTACCTATTGAGAGCAATGTTGTAGCACACCCTAATGACTCCTAATAGAGGCTCCCCGTGTACTGCATTTCAAGAAGAGAACAAGATGAATTCAGAAAAATACCAACTTAGACATAAAGGAATTGACAAATAAGAAAGAGAAATTCACAATAAATAAGTATTGAGAACCACTCAAGAAAACATAAGACAAAATCGTTATCTGTGCATGCATAAGAACATTTCAAGACTGGCCTACCCTTTCGCTCCATTACTCCAGAAGGATGGTCAAAACAAGTGATAACACATATAATGGTGACCTTATCTTTGAAGAAATTATTGATGAACATATGATAATCCATAACACCAAGAAAAGACCCTTTGTTAGGGTGACAAGACTTTTACAAACCGTAAAATCATCAATGGTCTCATGCAATGGTCAAACTATAGGAAAATGCTCTGACGAAGCACCCATGGCCACCACCTAGCCTCTCTTGAATTATACATCCTAGCATTTCCCATCTCAAAAAACAAGGTTTGGTCCCCTACTCCACTCTTTCTTCTTCACCACCGGTAACCACAACTCCATCTTCTTCATTTCCTTCATCCCTCCTATCCAAAAGCATGAACACTCCTGCACCAGAGTCCAGGCCATACCCAACCACTAACAATGTTGCATCTCTTCAACCTTCACCAACCTTGATGTTTCGAGAGACCCCTGCTCCTCATTATCGTTGGATTACCCAACCAATCACAACTCAGGATCTTCCTCAAACAAGAACAATAGCTATTTGCCTCCATCTTCTAACTTGAAAACTTTTTTCAGACCCAGTACAAAACATACAACTCCCCCATGCCTATCTTTCTAGCCCCATGCTTTATTCGCCTCACTCTCTATATGAACATCCTGGAGAAGATTGGTATGATTTCTACCCATCAACAAGTATTAATTCTTTAAATCCTGCACCACATTTGATGACATTGGCTCCTCGGTTTAGAGAAATTGAGCCATGCTAGGCAATTCCAGTTCGTAAACAATCAAACCAACCATTAACCAAGAAAACAGGGGGGTTGTGGGAGCTTTGAAATCTTGAAAGCTTTATATCATATGAAAAAAAAGCCAAAGATTCGATTAGAGAAGGGCCATCATCAACATAAGTCTGCATATTGACTTCCACCTTGTTCGTTTCTGGATCCAGGATGTTTGGGACTGGGTTTGTGGACTTTCTTTCACCTGTTGTGCTTCATCATGTGCATCCAAGATGCTTTTTTTTGGGCCCCACTGTTTATTTTATTAGTACTATTTATCCTACCAATTTGGTTGTACATCTTCTTCATTCTCTTTTGCTTGTCTTTATCGATTATATTTCCCTATCATTCGGGCATCTTCTGTTTTTTTGGTTTTTCTCCATATTGTTTTCTTTGGATATTTCCCTCATCGATGAATTCTTCTTCTTCTTCTTCTTCTTCTTCTTTTTTTTTGGCTCAATATTTCATTTCCCTCCTAATGAGATGTTTCTTGAAGTGAATGCACCTCCCAATTTTCTCTTATTCTCAGTATTCTAGATTTCTTCAGAGATGCTTTTGTCCAGAGAGTACATCAATGAAGAAAAGAGAGGCTCCATTGCCCACTTACTCGTCCTCCCAAGACCTCACCTCATCATTACCCAACTAGAATATAGATAAATCTCAATAAGGGCATTGCAGTTAGAGTTGGCTACGACCATTCAGAGGCTCTCTAAACTACTATAATTAACCTATATCAACCAGCTTAGGGTTTTTTTCTTATTTCTTTTGCTTGCAGAGGCAATTTAAAAAAAAAAAAGTTCCAGCAAAATATGGATCTCTCTTTTAAAGTCAGTAACAAGCTACCCTGTGGATCTGTCTTTAAAGTCAGGAAATTTGGACCCCCCAGCAAAATGTTCCAAGACAAATATTGCCAATAAGTTACAACATATACTTACCTGAAAGGACTTTTGACAAAAATACAATACATATGCTCAAGTTGTTAGTTAAAGGGGTCATTGCTCAAGAAGAAATTGTCTGAACATCCGGCATTCCTACCCACAAGTCATTACTTAAGTCCAAGGATATAAACTGCAATCACCTAGCTTTCCAAAAAATCCAAAATCATAACGTTCCTTGTTGTAGCTACTACGGAAAAATGGTTTTATATAATATATCACACTCTGCCCTTACGATAATACATTCGTTTTCTAATAAGAAACAGAAAAATAAATTCATAAGAAAAGGCACAAAATAACAACCTAAGGGGCAGGTGGAGGAAACTCTACCTAAATATTATAAAGGAAGAGTCTTCCCATCAAAAGTAATCTAACAGTTGTAACTACTAAATAATTTCCTATAGTTAGAAGATTACCAAGAAGATGCATATTGCCTGAAGGCAGTACGGTGGAAAATAATTCAGATAAAGATGCATAAAATCCCATTCATCCATGATCCATTTTTCAAAACATGATGAAGCAACAAGCAACTATAGCCACCTATTTATAACCATGTACCTCTGAACTTTGCAGATGCAACTGCAGTAAGAAGAACCTTCAACACTTGCAAAATTGTACTGCACATCAGCCGATGAAAATAGTTGGTCATAAAAGAGCAAAACAAAAATGTGAAAATGTTCAGAATATGGAATGGCAAGTACCTATCCGGCGATGAATTGTCAATACAACCACAAATCATGTTCAGAATGTCAGTGAAAAGAGAGACATTTTTACCACCTTCTAAACCAGGATCACCTTCTAAGTGATCGTAAGCAATGAGTTTCTGTCAATTATTCAACGAAAGATCTAAAAATCACATATTTGTATCTCAAAAAAGATCATTAGAAAATATTGGTCTTTAAAAAAACAATCATCAATCAAAGGTTAGAGTTTCACAGACAATTAAAAAACATACATGGAGACAATCCAAAGCAAGTTCTAGGACTTTCAAATTCTTTGTGTCAAATGCGAGGCGAAGTGGATTCAAAACAAGCTCTGCATCATCTCCATGCAAGACATGACCAGCATTTGCTAACACAATTGATATATGCTCACGAGGAGCAACTTTCTTGCCATTATTCTCAACCTCTTGTGCAGTTTGTGCTGTCTGAGACTCATCTGCCTCCCCTCCAGTTTCACTATAACCAACAGTGACTTAGAAAGTTAACTGTCTGTAGTAGACTTTTTCTACCTTTTTTCTTTTCAATAATGAACTAGTGAATTTGAACTCTTGTGCAAGCCAATTAATATATAATGAAACAATCGAAAAGAATAAGGACCTAACATTGACTTTGTAGGCCATTTTTCTGATTTGAAAGTACTTGGAATGATATGAATTATACCAGCTAAATTACGTAAACGAAAAGGATATTCACAGAGAAAGACCTGTTATCTCCAGCTGAAGCTGCCGGTTGATTTGTCTCGATAGGTGTAGCTTGTTGAATCTGATTGACCTCCTTCGTAGCATCTGAAAAGCAGTTGCTGGAATTCGTCAGTAAGACAATTGCGCAAAACGGCCAGGAGAATTTTCATAAAAACCATACACATGCACGTAACACCGAATAAAATTCTTAAATTCACCCATTTCCGAATGCGATAATAGATATCAAACTTCTGTCAAAGAATTAACCAATGCATTTGACCAATGGAAGATTAAAACCAGTGGAAACAGTACAAGCAACAGTCCCAAACAAACTTCCAGGCAAAATAAAAACGATTATTCATAAAATTTCCAGAGAATCAGAGGAAGAAACAGACAGATCCATAATGCAAACTCGCATAATTCAAGAAACGAATGAGAAGAAGACCTAGAAATGCCTGAATAGCTTTCTGAAGAGCCGGATACTTCTTGCCGCCAGAGCATTCTTTAAGCATGGACTCGAAAGCCCGCGTGACAAAACCACCAGCAGCCATATCTATCACCAATTTCTTTCTCTTCCAATGGAAATGACTTCAGTCAGGTCCGATTCGGACCGCGCTAATCGAATCAATCAGGTCGATTCACACTTCTGCAAGTTCAAACAGATCCAATACATCACAAATTCCCATAATGAATGAAAAAAAAAACAAGAATTGAAAGATCTTCGAGCTAACAAATGCAAGCAAACCATTGAAGAAATAGTAGGAGAGAAGTAAAGGAGAGGCGTTGATAGATCTATACACCAAGTTTCAGGATCTCGGACCTGACTCCTGCAACGAGCAAACAGAGCTTTAGCTGCAACGCCAATTTCTTCTTTCTTTTTCCGTTCTCTTTTTTTCTTTTTTTCTTTTTTTTTCCTTTCCTTTCTTCTTTGCTTTTTTTCCCGTAGTTGACGAGCCGAGCCGAGCCGGACTGTCAATTTAGGTTTTTTCATTTTTTCTTTTTACTTCTTATTTCCTTCCCGTTATTATAATTTAAAAAATTGACAAATTATTTCTGATTTATAGTACAAAATCATTAAAGGAACAAATTTATTATATTTGATTTTTCAAATGTCTTGTATTTTTACCATTTTTCTTAATAGACTTGGTCAATTAATTCATATAATAATAATGATATTAATAAATAAGTACTCTTCAACTTTTTAATGTTTGGAGAGCTGGACTTGAATCAAATTGCTTGGAATTTTTTAGGAGTGATACAGCGTTAGGATGAGTGAAAAATCAAATGCGAAAGAGAAATATAAACTTAGAGCTTGGAAATATTAGAAAAAATAGCTGGATTGAGGACAGTTACAAATGGAATAAATTCGGTTTTACAATACGAGACCCTAACCGTTCAATCCAAAACATTGGTTTTGGATTATATTATATTATAAATTCATTTCATTGTGATTCACAAAAAAGTGTCACATTCAAAAGTTATAATATTACTTATGGCATTTCATAAATATTTAAAAATTATTATATAGATCCTTTGAGATTTTAGGTATTACATGTTTTTATAATTACCACGTTTTAGTTTAAGATTTTTTGCGTTAAAGATAATTCTAAAATGGTTACAAAATGTCACGAGACTTTTGAAAATATATAGATGTGTGAGTATATCTTAAACAAATGGTAAAACACGTGCTATTAACTGTAAGTTAACCCTAAACCTATGGTATGCAATATTGTATTCTCAAAGTACTCATGAAAAGCTTCTCTCACGTTGATCAAATCCATCTCACGATCTTTTTCTTTAATGTTATAATACTAATGTTAAACTTTTGGGACAAGTGAGAGGTACAATTTTTGCTGCCACAAAATTCAAACGTGTAACCTTCGTTGTAGCGTTGCTAATATATTAATTAGACAAGCTCAAGTTCACTCTTATATATATATATAACTCAAATTACAATACCTACAAATTTTTGTGTGGACATATCCAAAAATTTTAATTTTTTTTTAAAGTAATCCAATAAGCTAACCTCAACCAAAACCATTGTATCACTAAATAAGTAATTATAAAGGCTTGTTTGGATTAATTGAAATGAACAATTATTTAATGAATTATTTTCACTTGAGCATTTTTCTTTTTTTGTGGAGTTCCTATGTGTTTGGCGACTCATTTTTAAATGTGTTAGTTTAGTTTGTTGTATGCTAAAAGCATTTTTATAATGCCAAGTTACTATAAATAATGAATATAAAAATATAACAAACTTAATATTTTAAAATAATAGTTGTCGAAGTTAGTTGTTGTTATAATTGGTAGAAGCAGTGGACAGCAAGTTCCCGCTGAAGTTGGTCGTCAAAGTATGGTGTAAATTGTTAACGAAATATACCTAAACTTTTCTAATATATCTTGAACTAAAAGTATAAACGAAGTCCATAAACTTAAACTTTTCTATTTCAGGTATAACAGGTCGACAATCTTTCTTAATAGGCCTTTGACAAATTCAATCTTTCAAAAAATCTTCCCAAAAAGTTCCCAATGTCATTGTCTACTATCCAGTATAATTAAGAATATAACGTCTTCTTTGTCATAAAATTCAATGTTATGTCTAACAAATACCAAAGGATGTATTTATCATTTTAAAAATCCAATAACCTATTAAACACAAAATTAAAAGTTTAGGACTAAAAACGAGATGCAAGCAAACTTATCCGCCATGATTGGTGTCCACGTGAAGGGAAAGAAAAGGGATGAACAAGCATAGAAATGAAATACAAACAAGAGTTCAAATAGTTGATTCAAAGCTAGAGTGTTATTATTGGTTCACAATCACATACATATATATGCAAAATACAAAGGACTTTATATATATGGAATGAATGAAACAGAGTAAAATTGTCATTTAAGAAGCTGCTGATTAGAGTTTTGGAACAGGAGGGCAGCAAGGGTGACGAGAAGAGCATAAGCTGAAGATGGAACCTTTTGAACCATTTTTCCAAGGCCTGGAATCCCTTCAGTACTTCTCTTTGTGACTACTGCCAAGGTTGGTGCTACCACCAAAGTGATGATCAATCTCTGGCTCACTGATGCGATCGACTCAAATGTCAGGAGCTTTATGAATTTCAAAAATTCATCACGGTCAATTGCTTGGTTCTCGTTCTCGTCGCTTTTCTATAATACAACAAACCATAAACATGTTGAGTTCGATAAAATATTAAAAGTGTAATCGTACGATGTTGACAAGGGAATCATGAGCTCTAAGCACTAAAAGTTCATGCATTTGGTTCCAAATTATCTCAATCAGAAACATTTAAGTGTGCTAACTCTAGTTAAATCTCCTTTTGTATTCTCTCATCATTTGAGGGTGAGATTAAAGGGGTAATTGAGTAATACAAAAGCTGTGAGAGAGATTTGTTGTAATCGGAATCGGGAGAGATAATTATTGTGTGTGGTTGTATAACTTCTCATATAGTGAAACTTTTTGGTTCTTGGTTGTAATACAAAAGCACGGATTACCAAGTATTCAGATCTCTTATAATATAGAGAACAAGGTATAGGCATTAATATCCATCGTTACCTTACCGAAGCAAAGTTCGTTTTTCAGAATTATCCCAATAATAGTCATTTAATGTAATGTCAACTCCACGTTTAGCATTACTACTAATCTTGCCATTTGGCATTCGCCCACCACCCGCTTGTCGTTTACGCTCACCTCACCTCACCCCTACTGGGTTTACACTCAATTTCACCAACACAAGTTCAAAATTTGGAACTCACAGTATCCGATCTCGAACAATAGCAACAACAGTGGTGGTTGGAAAAGGAATAGCGAGATAGAGGGGAAGGAATGGTCATGTCAGCAATCTGTTCAGCAAAGGACTAATACATATATACACACGCACGCACATATTTGTTCATTTAGTGGCAAAAAAAGTATCAAGTTTATATTATTCTTTTGCATTTTACAAGAGAATGCTATAAAAACTGGTACTTTTAAGGTCAACTAATAAACAAATGTGCTTGATGACCATTTAAAACCACCTAATGACGACCTTACTTGAACGTGATCTATTCTATAGGTTGTAGATATGTGTCCTTGAATTCTAAGAACCGTCTAATGTAATGAAACCTTGACACGAATCTCAAATAAACTCAAATAGTGGAGAATAAAGTATATTTTTTTCCAAAAAGAAGAGAAGAAAACAGCTATTTCTTCAGATTTCCATCGAATTGTTAAGGTACTGAAATCAAACGGGAAAGTGAACAAGGAAAGAGAGGATCGGTACATTGTGCACTTCATCCAGTATCATTTGCCATATTTGTTTATATTGTGATACAAAACAACCAAGACAGAGACGTATAAAAATCCTGCATACTCGTTTCTAAGTTTAAACAATATGCGATAAACTTTCGTTTTAAAGTTGAGATGTAATTTTTTTTATATAATCTATTACTTTGCTTTTTATTGGATCATTAAGAAAGTGTTAACTTTGACACAACTAAATAAACAAATAAATAAATAGCAAAGGTAAGTCCAAGGAACGCATTTCCAGCAAGTTTAGGTTTCCAAATCACCAACAGATGCCATTTTTTACATTGTTAAACCTTTGTAATATTATTCTTATCAACAAAGTACCTCTACGAGTTCTGCGACACGCTCCTTCGTGGGAGGATCAATATGCGGTCCGGGCAGATACTTATTAATATCACTGCATCACATGTATTCAGTTCAGTATTAAATCAAGCCCATAAATGCCAAATCATCAAGAGCTTGAGATTTGAAATAGATATCTCCAAGTATCAAAGTTGAAGTCCAGTTTGATAGCATCTATGTTTCTCATTTCTTGACTTTTATTGAGAAAAAAAAAATGAAAGAATACACTGGTGTACAAAAAAGTATTCAAGCCCACAAAACTGGAGGGACTCCAACTATGAGAAATCACACCTATAGAATAATTACAAAAGGTTTTCAAAATTCAACCTTTGAGTAACACAAACGTTTTCGTTACTGTTACTCTTTCCTGTTTCTAATCTTTTAAACGATGAAATCAAGTTTTTTCTTCATATTTTCAATTTTTTCCAGACCTTTAATAAAGCATCATTTTATCTTTTTACTCATAAAAATGTATAATTCAAAATACAAATCATAACATAAAAATTAGAATATTTAAACCAAATAATTTTCATGCAGTAATTTAAAATTTTTAAATTTTGGAGAAGAAGAAACAAAAAAGAAACAATTAATAAGAAGACAGAAACACATCTATTTTTTAGTTTCTTTTTTCAAATTGAGAACTCTCACAAACCCCACAAATAAATGAGTAGGTCATGTGCATATTATTATAGAAAATGATGTCCCACAAGGCTATCTAATAACTGAATGAATGAGCTACAATAGTGAAGCAAGAACAAACAAGGAGGAAGGAAAAAAAAAAAAAAGAAAGAAGAAGAAAAAAAGAGGTTCTTACTTGAATACAAGTAACGTAGCAATGTACAGATCTTCAAACGACAACTTTTCCTTATGAAACCTATCAAATATTTTATTTGATATCATCTCCAATTGCTTATTCTTCCAGTCTTGGCCTGCAATTGCAAGCATATTAAGATTAAAAACGTATCAATTTCTCATCCCTCCATTTCAAAAAGATTTCTAATCTTATTAAGCATCATTTGCAATCAGACCCGATACCAAATCCGCAGAGATTCAGCTAATTAAACATACCAAACAAACAAATCAAAAAACAAAACCGATAAATTCATCGATTAAGTCCGTGAAGATATTAGTTACTGAAAGATGGATCGACCTCCTTTAGGACTACGAATTCTCCGTTTCGCTAAATTCGCTGGATCATTTAACCGATTTATCAACGGGTCCAAACAGAAACACTGAAAATGAAATTAGGTCAAACTTACCTCCGAATCTCCGTAATGCCTGACCCATGCTAGACGGCGGCGATGACAGACCTCGCAAAGCAACCTCCGAGTGTAGTTGAAATCGGTGCTAGGGGCAAATGAAGATTGAGGTGTCCGCCGTAGAAGCAACGATAACGAAATTTATCATTTCCAAAGGGTTTGATTTGGGTTTAGGATAAAAATCAGAAACTATTCTGATTCTGCCACAAATTTCGTTTTCTTGTTCGAAAGGAAGCTTCGAATAAAGCGACCTAACATTTCCTTAAATGCAAGTTATAATTTGCATATTTGGTTTTGCTCCCAAGCCACACATAAAATAAAACAAAATTTCCACTTCTGAATCTTTAAAATTTTAAATCATAGGGAAAAAAAAATTATAATATAAAACTATAGAAACCCATCTACAATTAACTACACCTAAACATTATTCTAAAACTCTTAAACATTATTCTAAAACTCTTAATTTATTACTGCTTTTATTTCAAAAACTCTTGATTTGTACTCATTTTATATTTATCATTTTTTATTAGTTATTACGGTGTTTGTTATTTTCTTATCAAACTAAAATAGTAAAACTATCCTAACCAAACTATAATAACCTAGAATTATATATATAAACAAATTCATAGTTTAATTACTAAATTTATATTTATTAATGGAATAAACAAGTGTAGTACGTGATTGACAATTTAACCAAGGCAAAAACAAAATATATATACAAGTATAATGATGATTTTCAAATTATATCCTTTCATGTACGTTTCTCTGTCTAATACAAATGGTCTAGTTAGACCTTATTATTTGCATTATATGTGCAAAAAAACCTTAAAATAACGAAATATAAATACACATAAAGTCTTTTACTTATTGTATAAGGTAACCTTCGAGTTCGAGATATACAACTCCTCACTAATAAAAGAGAAAAATCATGCAAGTAAATCAAAAAATCCCTACTATCTTTTTCGAAGAAGAAAGATGAGAGAGACTTATAAAATCGATCTCGAAATTACAGTTAGACACAATTTCATGGTCGAGACCATTAATTTTCAAAACTTATCACATAAGTTGATAAACCTTATTCCACTTTTTAAAAGTTCAATAACTTTATGAGACAACCAAATCAAAAGAATGACACACGTACAAAATATTTCGAAACAACCGTAAATCTATTCGACAAAAACATCGAACTAAAAATATAATATAAATAAAATTATGACACATTCAGATTTGAGTGGGCCTCTGTGAAGGGGGAAAAGGATAAACAGCAATATAAACAAAATAACAAACAAGGTTTCTCTCAAATAGTAATTAAAAATTCAAATCGTTGGACTGTTATTACTATAAGTTTACAATCACGAATGTATATGTAAATAGCAAAGGAACATATATATATATATATATATATATACACAAATGGAACATAACGAATGAAATAGAGTGTGAATTTAATCATTTAAGAAGTCGTTGTTTAGAGTTTTGAAAGGTGACAGCAACAACAGTGACGAGTAAAGCATATGCTGAAGTGGGCAGCTTTTGCACAAGTTTTCCAACGCCCGGAATGCCTTCAGTACTTTTCTTTGTGACTATTGCAGCCGTTGGTGCAACAACCAAAGTAAGGATCGGCACTCTTTCCCTCACCGTTACGTACGCGTCGGTTGTCAAGTGTAGTATGAACTCCAAAAATTCTTCACGGTTAATTACTTGGTCCTTGTTCTTATCGCTATCCTGTAACACAACGAATTGAACCATAAATATGTTGAGTTTTAAAAAAGATTATTGAAAGTGTATTTGTCTTGCGATAGGGAAAAATTTAGCAATACTCGATAGAATTAATGTTCTTGCAATCGAAATACAGAGAGAATTATTGTTGAGTGATATAATAGGTTTTCATATATGGTAAAAATTTTCTACTAGCAACTATTTAGACCTCGTAAAATACAGGGAACAAGCTGGTTTATGCATTAATACCCATCATTAACATGCATGCACAAGTGACATATGTATCAAATACTTTCTTAAAGGTTGAGATTGTGGTGTTTATTTCGCTTTTAAAGTTCTAAAATGAACATCTTTCGGTCCAAACATGTGGAAAATGATTCTACATGTTCTTTCAACTCGTGATAGACGTGAGTATGATAAACTAGAAAATCAAACTGACCAAACTGAAAGTAGTTGGTGTCGATATTGAGAAAATTCAAATTGATTTTTTTAAAAATCTTTTAAAGAATAAAATGACCAAAACCAAGCAATTAACCGAAAGACCAGTTAGCGCTCCTCGACATTTGAGGTCGATTTGAACATTTACTAAACTGATCATAATCCATTTGGTAATAGTTTGATTGGAAAACCGACTCTAAACTAATTAGTTGATACGACAGAGTATTGAGATATAATTTTTCTTAATTTTACTTTAATATATTTTAGTTTAATCATCTTTATTTGATTGTTAAGAAGGTGATAATTAATTACTTGAAGACTGTTAAATAAACAAACAAACAAATAAATAGCAAAGGTGAGCCCATGGGATGCATTTCAAGCAGTTTAGGTTTCCAAGTCAACAGCAGATGCCACTTTCTTACAACATTGTTTAGCCTTTTTGTTATATTATTGAATCAAGGAAGTACCTTTATGACTTTCTCAATATAATCCTTTACGACTTTATCGAATGGTTCCAACGTGGGAGGATTAAAATGAGGGCCGTGCCAACGCTTATTAATATCACTACATCACATAAATTTATATGCTCGATGTTAAAACCAGCCTAAAAATACCAAATCACCAAAGAGTTGAAGGACACCACTTTGAAATTTTAGTAACACGCCAGTTTGATAATATTTATGTTTCTCGTTTTATGTTTTTGATTTTTAAATTTTGAGTAACATAAATGTTTGTAACTATTTTTGTATCTTTTTTCTAACACCTTTGAGAATTTCAAATGCTGAAGTGGATTTTTTTAGTCATGTTTTCAATTTTTTTCAAAACATTTATAAAAGCATCATTTTATCTATTTAACCATAAGATGTATAATACAAATACTACATAACATTTTCTTTTTGAATGTTTGATTAAAACAAATAGGTTTTTATGTAATAATTTGAATTTTTAAAATTTGAAAAGAAAAACAGAACAACTGCTACCAAACTCTAGTCTAATTTTTCTTATTTTTAATCTTGTTTTTATATGCGAGTTAGTATGATGTACTTAATCATTGCTTTGAAACTATCCAAAGATCACAAAATGTTAAAATATTGATTCGATTTTAGTTTTATAATTTTAACCGACCAATTTTAATCCCTCTATTTTGATAAATTGTAGGTCCCAATGCTAATTTGACTTTTTTCCTTTTTTTTCGTCAATTAACTTTTTTACCGTAAATTTTTCAATTATATTCAATTAAGATATACTTTTAAAAAAACGATCATTTAAATGATTAAACACGATATTTATACATATAGCAAAACACACAATTATTTATTCAACTAAGATAGATTATTATATGTGTATATCATGATACCATTAAACACAAATAGTAGTCTATCTTGTTCAATCATAAATAGTCTATAATATTTTGTAAATAATTTTGTTTTATTTTATTATATCTGAAAATAAGTATATTCAAATTTGCATAAAAATTATTATTGTTATTATTCAATCAATTTCGATCAAAATTAATTTTGACAAACTAAATTTAAAACCGATGGAAAAATGATAACTAGTTTTGAGGTCCCCGTTGTTAATGAATGAAGTGTAGAAGTGATTCTTACTTGTAGACAAGTAACGTAGCTTCTTGCAGAGCTTTATACGGCATCGTATCACCACCTCCACTAATCTTATCAAATATTCTGTCTGTTATCTTCTTCAATTGATTTTTCCTCCATCCTTTTCCTGCAATTGCCAACATATATCACCCATTTTAAGGGAAACTTTATAAAAAGACCCAAATTCATTACCTAAAATGTGTGCTAGGGAGTGAGTTCAGTTTTAAAATCGACAGTACTTTAGTTTTAAGTTTGAAAAAATTGCTTCTTGATGCTTCTTTCATCCATTTTATAGTTAATTGGCTAAAGAAAATCCAAATTATGTTTGCAAATTTTAATTATTAACTTTACATAGGTTTTTATATTTCTTATTCTTTTTTGAAAAATCTACCTTCTTAGTTTCTAAAATTGATTATTTTTAATCCCCAAGTTACAAAAATAGACTCATTCGATCTTCGAGTTTCTAAAATGTATCTTTTTAGTCTATGAATTTTTTAAAAAATAGATTTTGTATTTATAAAGTAGTATTTTTAAAAATTATTATATGATATTTAAAATTTTAAAAATAGTTTTGAAGAGAATATGATTTTTAGAAGTAAATGGATGTAATTTGAAAGTATAAAACTAAAAAGATTTATTTTTAAAATCATCTTGGATTGGTCGGTGGTAAAAGGATAATATATAAGTTTGGTCCATAGAAACTACAGTCGATGTGCGCGCAATAAAAGGTCACAATCCACATGAACGAAAATTTTTGTAATCACAATTGCATTAGACGTGACAAAACGGTGGAAAGAAACTCATAATTCAACACATCAAACAAACAAAACAAGAAACAAAACCGATGAATAATGCATCTATAAGTCCGTTAACGAATAGCGACGATCGAATTTCATTAATAAGATCGATCTTCCCTGCTCGCTACGACCTCTTATACGACTCTGAATTCTCCGTTTCGCTAATTCGCTCTATCCATTAATCGATCAATCGACGGATACAAACAGAAAGCTGAGAACGAATAGGAATTGAAATCGAAGTTCACGAAGAAGATGAAGTTAGGTCAAAATTTTACCTCCAAATATCCCCATTGCCTGTCCCATGCTAGACGGCGGCGCCGATCACGGACCTCGCAAATGAAGATTGAGATGTCAGCCGTAGGCAGCAAAAGATGAGGAGATTTATCATTTCCGGTGGTTTTGTAATAGAAAAAAAAGGGGATAAAATTCAGAAACTATTCTGTTTCTGCCGCTCATTTCTTTTCTGTCTTCGAAAGGAAGGTTGGAATAAAGCGACATCTGCTTTCCTTGAATGCAAGTTATACACTTGGTTTTGTTTTGTGCCCAAGATACATTTAAAACAGAATTTTCTCAATGTATATATTTTCATTTTTGAAATTTTGAAAATTTGAAATTTTTATCTCTTAAAAAAGAAAAAAATAGTGAACGAAAGTCAATTGAAATTTAAAAATATTGTAATGGATTTATAAATATATCATACGACAATTATATGGAGATGAGGATGAAATCTACCATATCAAAGAGGTAGAACAACATACGGTTCCAGCTTAAAAATCAATCGTCCATCAATAAAAAGTAAGTCCTTGACATATCGACAGAACATGTCAATCATTTGAGACAATTAACTCACTACGACATACATAATTGAACGTTTTAAAAATCATTTACACACTAATGAAATATTGTGAACTAACTACACACAAATTAAAGATGGTTACAGATAACTAAATTGTTGCATACTAAAAGTTCAGAGACTAAATTGTTACTTTCATACAATATTGGAGACCAATTTTTTTAAACTATTATTTACTTTTCCCTTTCTTTTTTATGTTAATCTTTCTGAAAATAATAGGACTTAAAATGGAATGGTTGTGAAGAAAATGACACGTCATACTTAGGGTAATAATTGATAACGTAACATATATAAAACAATATCTTAAAAAAATTGTAAATTAATTAATATATTTTGTTGATAAATTCTTGTTTGATATATCATAAATAAATTTTAATAGATTTTACTATATTTATAATTTTTTAATATAGGCTAATGTTTTAAATCTAATAAGGGTTATATTAGACCCAAATTAAAGCCTATCTATTGCAATGAAGGGAGAATAGAGTAAGAACTTCAAATTCAAATAGTCAATGCATGAAAGGCTAGGAGGAGCGTAGCTAGGGCTAGGGGCATCGTTTTGACCTAATCGTCTTGTCGCCAATAAAGACCAAACCGCATTTGTTAAGAATATAAAATTACACGTCATTGACCTTTTCGCCAAATGCAAACAAAATTTCTACCCTTCTAAGTTCTTTCAGACCGAGAAGCTTAATAAAATGACTTTACTTACGATTCTCTCGCACACCCTTTCGATTCTTCTATCTATTTGCCTATTTGGAAGCTCACATGCAAGTCCCGGTAGATATGAACGTCTCTATCAGTTAATTTAAATATATAATACCACAAGTCATTCCTAACGTAATACAATACTAAGAATATAATAATATTCAAGGGTAGGTTGGTGGTCTAGCTATGTATGTGTATATGATCTCTATTTGAGAAAGGAGAAGAAGTTGGAGAGGTGAAAGAATGGAAGATGAACTAAAGCTATTGATCAGAACGTCGAGTCCGTACATTCTAAGAATAGTATGGGCATTGAAATTGAAAGGGTTAGAATATGACACCGTTTATGATGATCAAGATCTGAACAACAATACTCCGATCCACAAGAATGTTCCTGTACTGCTGCTTCATGATGGAAAATCGATCGTTGAACCGCTCATCATCCTTGAATACATCGATGAAATTTGGAACCAAAATCCATTGCTTTCTCAAGATCCTTACGAGAAAGCCGTTGCTCGCTTCTGGGTCAAATTTGCTGAGGATAAGGTATCTGAAAATCATTCAATGTTAGGTGATGTAAAAGAATCTTAAATGCTTCATGAACTTATTTAAGAACAGTAAGATATGGTATAATTAGATAGCTCACTACGTATTATTGTTTTGACAATTGGTTGTCGTTAACTACTTAATATTATTACAATAAATTTTCGTCAACTCACCAAGTGTTATGTTATATAACTTTACCGTTAGCTAATCTCAACATTCATCAGACACAAAGGACTCAAATTAAAAATGAGAAATAAAATAATATAAGTTCGAACTCACTCTTTTTGTGTATACTTTGTAGCTTTTGCCATCTATAAAGAAAGCCTTCACATCAAGCCAAGACAAAGAAGAGGGCAGAGAAGAAGCCTTGAAGAATTGGAAGCATTTGGAAGAAGAGTTAAAGGAAAAGAGGTTCTTTGGAGGGGAAGCCATTGGGCTTGTGGATATTGTAGTTGGATGGCTTGCATATTCACTCAATGTAATGGAGGAAATGGTTGGACATGATGGACCTCAATTGATGATAACACCAGAAAAGTTTCCCCTTTTGTTCAAATGGAAAGAGGAATTTTTTGCACATTCAATCATCAAAGAAAATTCACCTTCTATTGAGCGATTTCGTCGTCGGTTCGATGAATTTGAAGCATTGAATCAAACTCGACATCAAGTGTCATATCAAATGGAATTCCCAACACATCAAACACAATACCAAGTACAGTATCAAACAAGATCTCAAACACAAGATCAAATTCAATACCGAGTACAACCATATCAAATGCAAGACCAAGTACTATATCAAAAGCCGAATTTCAAGCATGGCATCAAACTCAACACTAAGCACCGCATCAAACTTAATACAAAGCACCATATCAAACAGAGTCCCAATCCAAACACTGTATCAAAATGAGTATTGAGTAAAAGAAATGGGAAAAAAAGAATGATACGATTTATATTTTTCAATACATTATGTTTTGAAGAATACTTGTTGGTTGTCCTAAACCACCAAGTGTTAACAACCATGTGAGAGGAAAAGCAATAGTAATTGCCATGGGAAGATTTAGGTGGGATGCACTAATAAGAATTAAGGATTTTAAAGTACTCATTCTACATTGAACTTATTCGAGGGTTATTTCATTGATTTGTAAAGTTTAATTACATTGATAAGCAATCCATAAAGTCAAGGGTCCGACTTCATTGAATTTATACTATCCTTGAACAAAGATAGAATAGTTCATTTGAACCAACTAGTTCTTAAAGTCTATCGATGATCAATCACTAGTAGGAGTCTACAACAATGGAATAAAATCTATCGCATAAATTTTGCTATATTTAACCTTTTTAAAAACAATGCTACACACTTATCATTAATCCTAAAAATATTACTTATTTTAATTACGTTTTTTATTATAAAAAAAAAATAGTTGCAAAAATAGCAATTAGATTTAAAATAATTAAACATATGACAACCTATAACAAAATCTGTCAAAATCATTAATGATAAAAATCTATCATTAATAAACCATATTACAAATATTGGTCTAGCACTTATAAACTATAAAAAACTTATCCGCCATGGAGGTCTATCACTTTGCTAATGTTATATACTTAATTTATTAACGATCATTACCCATTATAATTTAAAAAGAAAAGAAACGAACGGCTCAAGAACAGAACACGTTATAGTTCAACACAAGAATAAGAGGGCCCAAATCAAAAGGCCCATAAGCGACATTCCAAGCTATTTTGTTTGACGTTGCCGCCAACGAAGACCAAAGGGAACAAAGAACAGTCAACAGCACGACGTCATGTATTACGTCGTCATAAGACGACACGTGGGCAATAATTGACAGCAGGAGCCGGCAAAGGCAAACAATCTCCCCTCCCAATCCTAAGTAAGTATCAACACACACCACCCAACAAATTAAGACCAAATGCATCTTTATTTTCTCTTTTCTCATATGCCCTTCAACTTCTATTAATTCTATTCTCACCCAATTTCTCACTCCCACGAAACTACCGATCAAAATATAATTTAGGATCACTCCTGTATCAAAGGAGTGAAACAAGGGGTTCAATTTTGGATAGACAAGAATTATTTATAATAATCCTCCCCTTCAACGTTAAATACTATTTTGTACCTAACCCTAGTTTAAAACTCTTTATTTGCACGATATTTACTATTTGTTACACCTTTTATAAGTTTATATTTATCATTTGTCATGGTGTTTATATTTTCTTTTCAAAGTAAAATAATTTTACACTTCAAACACATATGACTTAAATTAAAATAATCTATATTTAGAACAAAGTCTATTATAAATCGATTATAATGACTTCGATATATAATAACAAGTTATTTGTCTCAAACGTCACCGAAAGTTTGTGCTTGGAATAAAAAATTGTAAGAGGTAGTTTTTTAATAAATGTATGTAAAAAAAAAAAAGCAATATGAATATTTTCGATATGCATGTGCTAAGGACAAGATAAATCAATTTATCAAGAAACTTTGCGACTACTGGTAGGGTTTTACACAATTAATATTAATTGGTGGTTAACAATTATTTTAAGTAATTATTAAATATCAATCTACTATTTAGACTTAATAACTTCTAATTGATACGTTTATAATTGTATTTTAAGTACAATAAATATTTAATATAAAGTATTAATTATTAATACTCGAATCAATGTATACTCATTTAATTATCTTTAATAATTAAGTCTAAAAATTTAATGATCAATTACTTATGATTAATGTTCGGTGTAAAAATACACTCACTATTGAATGGAAAAAAAAAAAAAGTAAAACTATCCATTATATTATAAATATTGTTTTTTTAAAGAAAATAAAGTATTTGTTTCTAAAGGATATTTATTAAGGCCCAAAATGAAGGGTGCAAATTTATTAAAAGTATTGATTAATTAGCAATACTATTTTATATTTGTACGAGTAATTATTTAACTTTATTTGCATATACAAAATTAAGTTAAACAAAAATTATCTTAAACGACAAAACTACTAAAAATATTTATAAATATAGCAAAATATCACAAACCATACACCAGTAGATCAAAATAGACTATGATATAAACAGACAAAGATAGTAATCTATATTTATATCTCGTGGTTCATCATAAATAAACGGTAATATTTTACTATATATGATAAATATTTTGATTTATTTTATCATATTTAAAAAGCCATAAAACAAACACATACATAACATAAACACATTAGTTTAAAGGGCTTTTTTTTTTCATCCTTATTTCTCCCTACTTTCAATCGTCATACTTTAGTCTCTCCACTTTAAATTTAGTCTTCAAATTCTATTTTTTTTAGATATTACATTTTTATTCCAAATTTTAAAAACATATTAAAATTATTATTAGATTAATTTTTAAGAGACTAAATTTAAGATTTATTAAACCACCGAGAAACCAAAATAAAATATTAACAACAAAATAAATTAGCTAGCCTAAAAGTAAGGACAGCTTAAGTTGCAAAGCCATCTCAAAAGGGTACATTTGCAAAGCACCCAACAATTCAGGGACGAAAGACGGAAATTTCCCAAAGACTTAAAGGGGAACGATGTATAAAGAGGGACGAGAAGACTGAGGAAACTGAGAGTTAAGTTGACATTGAAGAGAGGAGGAAGGTGGGAAGAAGAAAGATGGAGGAAGAGCTGAAGCTGTTCAGAACATGGTCGAGTCCATTCCCTCTAAGAATAGTATGGGCACTGAAATTGAAAGGGATAGAATACGACACCGTTTACGAAGATCTGGCCAACAAGAGTCCATTGCTTTTGGAGTACAATCCCATTTACAAGAAGGTTCCTGTGCTCGTCCATGGCGGAAAGCCGATCGCCGAATCGCTCGTTATTCTCGAATACATTGAAGAAACATGGAAGCAGAATCCATTGCTGCCTCAGGATCCTTACCAGAGAGCTGTTGCTCGCTTTTGGGCTAAATTTGGGGATGACAAGGTGACTCCCTTCATTTTAATTTATGCTGCTTTTTGCTTGTTGGAAAACAAATGTTTTAGAAAGAATAAGAAGTTCCGAATTAATCATTGCCATTTGTTCTTCTTGGAAAACAAAAATGTCAAAAGTACTTGGATGTTGTTGGGTTGAATTTCAATTTTTATACTTTCAGGTCCTATACTTTTTGAAATAAATCATAATTTTAGTCCTTCAAAATTAGTTTTAACAAAAGGATATTAAATAATAAAACATTAAAACTATTTATAAAATATAGAAAAAAAAAACTTTAGTTGATTGAATTTTGTTATATTTTATAAATAATTTTGTATCGATAGATAAAATTGATTAAATCATAATAATAACAATAATAATAATAATAATAATAAATTCATACATTACAATAGGAGAAATTTTCATACATTACCGTTGGTGAATATGTTATAAAATTTTTAGTAAAAAATGCTTGAGAAAAAAGGTATGAAAAAAAAATCAACCATAAATTAACGGTGAAGACTAAATTTAGGATTTTTTGGGATTATATTTTCTAAAATTGGACAGTTGAAGTATAAAATTGTATTTAACCAAACAAAAATCATTAACAATAATTTTACACCTTTTATGTTTAAAAGAAAAGGAGGGAATTTACCATTCGTAACAAAAGAGAAAATTTAAGATATTACCAAATTCCAAAGACAGGGAATTTACCCTCGTAACGAAGAGAGAGGAATTTACATCAACTTTTAAGTGCTTTTTTTATATTCTTTTTTATCAAATAAAAAAATAGTTGGGAAAGAAACCGAAATGTTTGAGAAAAAAGGTAAATAGTTTGTTGGTTTACTAATCAATTATTTAATTTTGAAAATAAGGGTTGTTTGAATCAACTAGAAAAGAAGTATTTAGAAAAATCATTTTGCGGTTCAAAATAAAATTTGAAAGTACTTCAAAAAGTATTTTGAATGGTGGTCGAATATTTTATTTTTTCGAAGGTGATTTATTTTCAAAATAAGCACTCAAAAGTTAAATCAAACACATGCTAAATTTAAAAAAATAAAAATAAAAATGTTTGATAACAACTCAAGATAGTTTTTGAAACACTTTAGTTAAATAGTTTTCATCAAAAGAATTAAATAAAAGTAATCTTTTTTAAAAAACATTTTTTCAATAGTGAACCCAATCAAACTATGAAAATTATTATCAACCATTAAAAAAAATCCTAGCAAAGCAATGACATTGTCTTACATAAATGGCGGATTTTATGGCTCAAATAACTCTAATAATAGTGACTAGGATTGTAAACCTAATTTGATGCCCAAATCGTAACTCTAAACAAAAAGACTAAAATTCCCTTACTTAAACATACTTAGAAGGGTAAAATGGAAAACGATAAAAAATGTGGACCATAGTTTGAGTCCTTTTATTGATTCATCTCATTGACCTAAAATACTTTTTGAGTTTTAACCATTTTGAAAGTCATCTTGAGCTCTCTTTTTTCAAGTGCAGGTTTTGGAATCTATAAAGAAAGTGTTTATGAACCAAGGAAAAGTGAGAGAGGAAGGTGTGGAAGAAGCCTTGGAGAATTTGAAGCATTTGGAAGAAGAGTTAAAAGGAAAGAGGTTCTTTGGAGGGGAGGCCATTGGGTTTGTGGATATTGCAGTGGGGTGGCTTGCAAACTTAGTTAGTGTAATAGAGGAAGTTGTTGGACTTGAATTGATAACTGAAGAAAGGTTTCCCCTCTTATCCAAATGGACAAAGGAATTTGCTGCTGCTCCAATCATCAATGAAAACTGGCCACCTAGAGACAAGCTTATCGCTAAGTACCAAGCATTGCATCAAACTTTTATGAGTAAACAAGAATAGTTATGAACCTTGGATATCCAACTTTCTTCCTCTAGACAGCAACCAAATCTATTGTTCTATAGAATAATACAGTAGTTGTAAAAGCAGACTCAGAGTGTTAAGAGACCGTGCGAGGGGGGAAAGGTATAGTGATTAATTGTCATAAGGAGAGTTTAAGTGAGATTGAGTTATGTATCAGCATTTCAACTTGTCATGAAGTATGTTGTGAATTTTGTGGTTTTAGACCTCATATAGACCTTTGTAACATTTTTACAAGGCTATGGTATTACTTTCCCAGGTCCCTGTGTTCGAAGTGGTGTTTGTTCTATGATTTTAATAAATTTAAGCTTATAAAAACTTAAAGGTTGATTACGTCTCGTCTATATTGAATTGTGAATTAATTAATTTTTGTATAACATGGGTTTGGGATAGAGTCATATAGATTTATAATTTGGAAAGCACAATAGAAAACTCACTACTCATTTGAAGCAAATTAACAAACTTTGAGCGCTCTCTAATTAATTGATTATATATAAACAGATAAAGCGAACAGAAAATTGAGTGTCTAACCTTTTAGTCGATGATATAATGTCTTCACTGTTTGAGTTATCTTTGTGTTCATAGCTAAATATCTCCTTAAAAGGAGGTCTGAAGCTGGCCGTGAACAATTCCAGAATCTCCAATTATCAAAGTGGCCTTTAAGAGAAAAACTGAAGGCAAAGACAGAGTGCGCCAAGAACTGCATGGCAATAGAATACTGAAACTAATTACAATAAAGGTTAAGTTGGACAAACGATTGCCAACCTCAAAAGAGATTAATTTTCCCATCGTCAGCTAAGCAACCTACGTTGGCTTGTAGAAGAAATATTTACCATATCAGTGAAAGGTAACAGTTCAATTCTGGAAGAGAGCGAGAAATTAACAGAACGTGACATTCTCCTTCTATCTCATTGAAATCTTTTGTTTTGATTGATTTTTTATACCTCTGTTCACGTGTTCTTCTATAAATGGAACAGTTGATGGTAAAAATATGTGTTATCGTTCTTTTCCCCTTCACTTTCACTGCTTAGGACTTCAAGTTTTTAAGAACACTCGGAAGAAAGAGAAATCAGATGGAATGAAAGAAAGACAAACCTTTAAAATTTGATTCATAGGCCAGCATGAGAGGTCATCAAGAGTTGGAGAAATCTGCAGGCAATGCGCATACAATGATTCACATCAAAGAACATGTTCTAGTGCAAGATACATCATTGGGAAAAATGGTAGCCATATCAAAATAGAATTACCAGCCATGAAGTAGCTAGCACTCTATATGCATTTTCATAATCCTACCTTTTGGACAATATCATGTGGCATCCAATGCTCTCGTAGATTGCTCTAAAGTGCATATCTTGAGCTAAATCTTCCTTTAGTTTGTTGAAAAAAAAAGTTATAGCATTGACTTGCAGAGTTTATGCACATTGACAGCAATCGTGTAACGTAGCAGGAGTCGAGCCTTCTTGGATTTGCACCAAACTTGGACAAAGATGAAGCAGTTCAACTGGACTATTTGTAGTCCAATGTGAAGATGTAATCAGGTACTAGAAATAATGATTATTCACCAGTGATCTCCACAACTACAGGCTCCATCCTTGAAACGGTGAAAGCGATTGGCATCTCTCACTAGTATTTCTCGTTGCATTATCTTAGATATGTACTTAGTTACAGTATGACAATCTCCACATACTCTAAGGTTTTTCATTACCAGCAGAGAGCTCCCTGGTTTTGTATTTAACAATCCGAAGGCAATTGCAAGTCTTTCACTATGCCCACATAGCATGTCTCTCTTATCATCTTCCTCAACGTCATGCAAAGCAAATTGCAGGTCTGCAACGTAACCTTCCTTGGCCATTAACCCAACAAGGTATTCAAGTAAATCTTTGACCTTGTCATACTGTTCAAATGATTTATCACCAGTCCTAAAAACATAGACCCTTTTCTGAATCTCAATCCAGCTACTTCCAGGGTCTTTCTTGAGCCCTTTTGTTTTCATGGAATTTCTAACCATTTTCACCTGATCCCACTTTCCTAAGGTAGCATAAATATTTGATACAAGCACATAATACCCAGTATTATCTGAGTTCAACTCAAGAATTTTCTTTGAGACACGTTGAGCAATATTTGTGTTCCCACTTGCTCGACAGGCACTAAGTAAAGCTCCCCATAAACTTGCATCTGGTTTCATTGGCATTGAAAGAATAAACTCCTCTGCCTGAGCTAGTAAGCCAGATCGAGCCAGAAGATCGACGACACAAGCATAATGTTCCATCCTAGGCTCAAGATTGTAGTCTGTTTTCATTCGATCAAAGAATCTGAGCCCCTCATTGACCATTCCAGAATGGCTACAGGCAAAAATGAAGGCAATGAAAGCAACAGAATCAGGAAAAACACCACTCAACTCCATATCCTGAAAAGCTTTTAATGCTTTTTTGCCCTCTCCATACATTCCAAATGCAGAGATTAACGCAGTCCATGTCACCACATCTTTTTCTTCCATATAGTTGAATACTTTAGTACAGTTTTCTAAACTACCACATTTGGAGTACATTTCAATTAGGGCATTCCCAATTGGGACATTGGATTCAAATCCTAACTTGAAAATATAGCCATGGATTTCTTTCCCTTGTCGCCGTACTGCAAGCAACGAACACATGGGCAAGATACCTAGTACCGTGGCCTCGTCTGGCATCAACCCTTCAGTCCTCATTTCATTAATCATTTGAAACCCTACAGTGCAATCATCAAAATGAACACTAGAAGCAATAACGGTATTCCATGATATATTGTCATGGGCACTCATGTATGAAAACACCTTCAATAAGTCATCCATTTCACCACATTTAGCATACATGTCCAGAAGAGAATTGCCAATGATCAGTTCGGCTTCAAAGCCAAATTTTATCACATCACACTGGATTCCTCTCCCCTGATTTATATCAGCTAACTGAGAAAATATAGATAGGAGCAGAACGAAAGTGACAGAATCTGGTTTGCTTTCCATTTTCATCATTTTAAAACTTTCCAGCCCCTCTTTATAATAGCCACTTTGAGTGTAACCGTTAATTAGTGAGTTCCATGTCACAGAATCCTTGCATTTTGTTGTGTCAAAGACTTCCTGTGCAGCCAAAAGATCCCCACACTTGGCATACATATCTATAAGGATATTATTTGCCACAGTATCACATTCAAACCCGCTCCCAATTAAGTACTTATGAACAAACTTTCCAATCTGCAGATTTCCTGACTGTCCACAAGCACGTATGGTCGATGTAATTGACAACATATCTGGAATGAATCCATCTATCATCTCCATAAATAACTTAACAGATTCTTCATGGCGCCCCAGTTGGGCATACCCACAAATCATGGTATTCCAAGTAACTGAGTCCTTCACAGCCATCTCGGAAAAAATCCAACGTGCTTCTCTTAGTCTTTCAAACTTGAAGTACATGGAAAGAAGTCCATTGCCTATAATAACATCCCCAGTAATTCCAATCTTCTCAATCACCCCGTGAACAGCCACACCCTCTTTAACAGCCATTAAGCTTCCACAAGCGAGTAAAACGCTGGACATAGTGAAATAATCAGGTACCATCCCAGTCATTCTGAACTTGTGATACATGTCCAGAGCTTCCTCCCAAAATCCATTAGAACAATACCCAGAAATCAAACTATTCCACGATACACTGTCTCGGTTAGACATTTCCTCAAACACATAACGTGCATTATCAAGATCAACAAATCTAGAATACATATCGATCAATGCATTACCAATATATAAATCCGATTCAAAACCCATTTCCATAACATGTTGATGAACAATGCAACCCAATTCCAAGTCCAAAAGCCGGGCACATGAATTGATAACAGAAGGAAAGGTAAAAGCATCGGGTTGGAGCTTTTTTTCACGCATCTCATGGTAATATCCAAGTGCTTGAGTGAAGAGACCATTGTGGGTAAGAGCACGTATAATTGAATTCCATAGATAGACATTGTTAGTTGGAGAAATAGAGCGAAAAACTGAAACAGAAGAAATTGGGTCTTTAACCTGGGAGTACTTGCTTATGAGTTTGCCGGAAAAGATGACGGAGAGGCTCAAACCTGAAGTGATGATTAGGGAATGAACAGTGCGTAGCTGTGGGGTGTTTTTGGCAGAAGAAAGAGTTTTCAGTAGAGAAGAACGAAGAAGTTCTTGCGAAGGTTCTGGTGTATTGTTGAAATTGGAACAGAATTTTGGCGGTTTCATCGGCGCCAGGTATCGACATGGAAAAACCGCGCGGAAAGCTTCGTTGTGTTGAGTTTTTGTAGGTTTGAATACGGACTCCCGCAGTTTTGTTTTGATTTTGGTTTTCTTTTGAGTGTTTCAATACATCTCCGCTGCGATTCGGTTGAAATAAAAAATTAATTATTTTTTTTTAAGTAAAAATATCACATATAGAACTATCGTCACCTATATATTCATGATCATCTCTTTAGGTAAATATTAAATAAAAAAAGTTTAAGCAAATATTATATTTGGACAAAAATATAGCTTGAGTAAAAACAATTTTAGAAATTTGAGTTTTGTGACGATAAGTAAAATAGTGCGAAGATCCAAATTCTTTTTACAATTGCACCATTTTGGATGTTATTCAAATTCTTCATAAATTCTAATATATTTCTATTTAGTTGCTAATTTTACGATGTTGATGTGGATATACAATCAAAATCCTGAGAAAAAACCATTATTACTTCAATTCTAAAAGGACTCTACAAGCTAACACAATCGAACATTGTTCGGATAAAAAATGCTTGTTGTATAACAGGGAAGAGACAGAGTTGACAGTCGGAATGGAAATTCCAGTTTGATATGCCCTTCAAACAGACTACAAGCCCTGTAGAGATACAAAGAATGTCAATGTGATGAAAAAATTTCACTATGGACAAACGGCAATAACAGTCAGTTCATGGGTACAATACAACACTGATCACAGGATGATACACCTATGCTAAATTGCATACCGCGAATTGATTTCGTATAACTACACTCTTGGTTTAAGTAAATCAGAAATCTTGTTGTCATGCCTGCACACTAATCCCAATTGCAAATGCAAGATCTATTACACATCATAAAGTAAACTCTTCACCCTGCTGGCCACGTTCACGGGCAATGGAAGCCGAGAGAATACCAAGATCACGATTTAGGAATGTCAATGCCGACTCACATTCTGATATAATTCTTGTAACAGAAGATGGCTCTCCAGCAATCGTTTCGGAAGATCCAATAGCCAAAGCTGCATGAGAATCTCTAAGATTCCTCAAGTTGCCCAAGAACTGCCATAACAACACCATAATACATTACAACTTGTAGCTCTAAAAAGAATATGAAACAAATAAATAAATTTCAAGACCAAGAGAAAACAGGAAACCAGTACTTCTTTCAATTTTGAACAAAGTTTGAAAAGAAACAAAGCCTTTTCCTTGGTTAGAAAGAAGCTACAGAACTTCTATGGAGGATGATAAGTATTTTGCTTTTTACAGTGATCATATCGTCTTCCTGGCTTTCCTGATGCAAAATATCAAAGTTCTTTTGTAATTTCAACTGATTTATCTTTGTACTGTCACAAAACTTTTTCCTTACTAGTTACTAGCCCGGTTTGGGTTCACCTTGATATCCTTTTTTGTACTTCTTATAATCAGTTAAACAGTTCTCAATTATTAGAAGAAAAAAAACATATCAAATGCGCTTGCAGCAAAGAACATAAATAAATCAGCATCATAAAAACAAAATAATTGGCAAAAGGATACCTTCAATAACTTATTGTATGCTTCCAACAATCGGTTGGCAGCTGGACCAAAGCCATGAAGCTGTGGAACTTCCATCATGTGTGTCCAAGGACGGATTTCCTAACATAAAAATGGTAATCAGGATCAATAGCAAAAATGAATATCCATTCCGACCCATCCTTTCAAGTGAATATATGCAGAAAAACATCCACTTAGGCTACCATATATTCGTATAAACAGGACCACATTAGCTTATAAAAACGTAGATTAAGCAGCATAAATAGTTGGTTTTCAAGAAAGGGCGAATCCATCACTAGCCTCTTTATGACAGAGTTAACAAAACATGAAATAAAGAACCTTCAATCGCAGTTGAGACAAACCTTGGTGTAAATAATGTTAAAAGATCTTGCTGTTTCAAGAAAAGATTCCAAGTGTGCCCGCAGTTGAGATTCTACCTCCGTATACTCTTCATCTGGGTTGTAAGCATGCTACAAAATAAAAATACAAGAGTATTCACGAGACATCAAAAGAAGCAACATTAAAAATAAATCTATATTTCACACTACAAAACTGCCACCTCAAATCCAAACAAAATGTTAAAACCTAACCATTATGCAGTAACTAGTCAGTCGTGCTGCAGATTGGAAAAGGTCAGAATAACAAAAGGACAGAAAAAATGTTGGGGAAAAGAAGCCATAGCTCATAAATCGCATTATCACCAGAGAAACCTAGTAAAAAGACCACCTTGACCAGCTATATTTTTCTCAAATCGATGACCACAACATAAATGACCATCTATTGTTTAAGTTGTTTTTATTGAAACATGATGCAAATCAGGGTAATGAATCTGGAACATATCCCAGTTGGAGGGCAGTTCCAATAGGAGACTGACAGCAGGGTCAAATTTCCCTTAAAGGTGAGAGAAAGGAGCAGAAACCTTTGATGCTAAATCATCAACTTTCTGTTGAAGATTCAAAAGTATCTTGGATTGTTCTGCGAGCTTAGTTTCCAGCTCAGAAACATCTGGCCTGAAAAAGAAAATCTTGATTAGGCAACATAATGCTATAATTTAATTTTAAAATCAAATAGTGAAAGCTTGACCTCTGAGATTCAACATCAAAATTATGGTGGTGTATATATATAAATAACCATAGATAGCAATTTAGAGGTCAAGCTAAAATGTTTAATCAGTAAGAGTTTAAATTAGCAGAACAGCATTTGCAAGACTACGGCTTCCTCAAACAAAGGGGAGTATAAAATCCCTAAGGCAGATTAACCTGGATCAATAGAACTGTGTGTGGATATGGCAGTAGTAGGCATGTTCACATATTGTTTATAAAAAAAAATGATCAAAGGGGCAAATTAACAAAATAAACCAGAATAAAGAAATGGGCAGATGCCAGATCTCAAACTGACAATATTTGGAGCATTTTGAGCAATCAGAAGAAGAGAAAGACAGGTTTCCATTTAGCTTGTGGATATCCAAGAATAATTAACAATGCTAAGCAAAAATCAGTAGATATAGATTGATGTAGGAGGATCGTTACAATGGATATATAGACTGAATTTGAACATCGGCAGGAAACAATTTGCATTCTTCTGAGAATATTTGAGCCTGTTTCTCTGCAATAGAGTCGATGAGTTGTATGTCTTTGGCTACCTGCTCATCAACACTGCAGAAAAATACTACAAAAACACTGATTTCCAATATTCTTGCTAATTTAAAGAAGATTGAACAATATTACCAAAATAAACTAAACAAATGACAACCTCCAATCTGGATTATCTGCATAGATGCTTGCCTCAACAAGATCGACAATAAGACGAATCATTTCAGTTCGCTCCTCGTAGCTTCCTCGTCCCTGTAAAGTACAAGAATAAAGTTACCAAGATGGCACATACACAGTGAAGATGTTTGCTAAATCTGTAATCAACTGAATACATAAAGCTTGATTGCATTTAATACAAACCAGACACAATTTTCAATCGTCCAGAACACAATGATATGGTTGTTACTAGAAACAAGGAGTGCATATACAGCCTCCTTACACATTACATTGTGAAAGAAATACAAGGCAACACAGGTCGGCGCGAATAATTGTGATAGATTACTTAATAGCAAGTTCAATGCAAATTTTATAGTCTATACAGGCAGATGGCTTCAATTAATTTTAATCGTACAAAGTGTAGAAGGAATTCAGAAACAAACTTGGATAACTTCAGTATCAATAGTGGTTGTAATACCCAGAAACTTTGCAATTTCTGCCAGATCTGCAAAATACAGCCACTGGTTATTACGCACTGATTGATCCAGTCATAGAAACCAAATGTAAACCAAATTTTAAATGTGGACACTAAAATGAAAATAAAAGCAACAAATATAATGCATCGTGTGATGCAGCCAGATAACATAAAACTTAATGGCAGAAGATAGACGGGAATTTTAACACGCTGAAGAGATAATTTATCACTTTTAAACCCGTGACCGACCAACTTACCAGAAGTAGAATAACACAGAGGTATTCATTTTTAGTGACTCAATTACTTCATAATTGTTAATTCCTATAACATCTTGACGCCTAATTACATGCTCATCACAAACTCGTGATAAGGAAGCCCGATCTACAGAACTAAGCCCTATAAAGCATGAAGGTTAAACAAACATCCATGTAATTCGATTAGCCAGAGACACAAAAATTGAATTTACCCCATATGCTACTGCATAATTAAACATGTAATCGTGAAACAGGAAATGAGAATACTAACACTGAATGCGACCAGTTTCTTCATCGCGATCAATAGCATCTCCTTGGATATTTTGTTGGGAGAACGGCGACTTATCACCCAACAAACTACAATTTGAGAAAGCAATGCAATAAGCCATTAGACCTCGAATTGTCCGGTGAATGACTAAACTTCAAATTCAAGTAACGACGGTAAAAAAAAGTCTTGGAAATACAATTCGAATAGTTTGAAGTACGTGATTGAAAGATCAATGAAAAGTGGGTACCGGAAGAAGAGCCACTCAAGAAGGGCATAGCGTTCCATGCCGGCAAAGAGGAGGGACTGAGCAGGAGCATTGGCTCTGGGGTAATTGAGCAATGATAGCTTCCTTTGAATCTCTTCCATTTGCCTGGCTGCCATCTTCTTCTTCGTTTGTTCGTCTATCACTGTACCTTTTGAATTCCGGGCATTGAAGACCCTCTTTTACTCTTCGCTCTCTATCTCTCTCTCCTTAGACCTTCCGGTTCAGCCCCTTCTCGGATCAGGATTTAAGAACATGATCAAACCGGGCCGAACCGTCGAGACATTCTTTAACCGGTCTGAATGGACATACATCTAATGATGAGAGAGAGAGGAAAATATATATATATATATAATTTTAGTTTTGGCTTTAATTCTTATTTTCATGGAAATGTTTATTTTAGTTTTGAGTTTGATTTTAATTTAGTGTTTATATTTTAGAATATTACGGTTTTATTTTTAAATTTTTAAATTTGTTTTAATTTGATTTTTTTTTGTCTGAAATGTATCGTAATACAATTTTAGGGTGGAAAACTTTGAATCCGGTATTTTTTATTATGCTAGTTGAACTTATTTTGGCACACAATATTTTATATTCTAAAACATACTTTTAAATTTGACTTTTTACTAAATAATCACATTCGGTCTTTGAGTCGGTTGTTTATTGGTAGATTTAAAATAATTATTAGGTAAATTCATTAAATTAAAATTGAATGTGTATTGAAAATAGTGAAATTTAATTTGTAACTTGATTGATTCTTTTAACTTTTTTTTTTTAATGTAAGAGACTAAATTTGAAATCAAACTCGCTCCTTAAAAACCAAATTGAAATTAATCTCAAAAGTTAAAAGCATTAAAAGTGTAATATTTTAAAATTTATAAGTGATATGGACGTTAAATCAAAAGGTATGTATTTCCAACAAAATTTTGGTCTCATACTGGCAAATGATCCACACCGTAAAATATAAAAAAACTAACAATTTGCATATGTGATAGGGTACTCAAACTCAAATAATGTTGGTTATTTTATCCGTTTCCCTTATCGATCTTCATGTCTACCACGTTTCTCCCTCAAACCATCATTCTCACCATACACAATTGGAAGGTGACTAGAAGCATGAGCATAGGGGTTTGTCTATATAACAATGAACAATCAATCAATGACCTTAAGCTCAAACGCAAGTAATCTTCAAAGTGGACACAAGAACATTTGAACAGTAGAACGATGTGAGAAGGAAATGCAAGTACGATGAAACAAAGAAAGTATAGGTGATAGAGACAAAGATACAACAAATATGATATAAATGGTAAAGTAAAAAAACAAACAAAACCAATTATCTTACGTTAAACACACAAAGACAATGTAAGTCTAAGTATATCTACTTACACTGTGATTCAAATTTTGTTTGAAAAACATCACACTATACAATTAGAGCATTATATAGCGTCAAACACTTTAAATCTTTTATTAAAAGTACCTTAGAAAATCATCTATGAGCCATCAGATCTAACTTGAAAGTCGTAATAATCTAAATTGATTTGATTGTGAAAATCGAATCGATGAAATTATTAATTTGGTTTTTTATCCAAACAACTCTAAGGTTTAGCACTATAGTTTGATATTTATCATAATAATGATTATTGATGCTGAATATAAAAGGGAAAAAAATTTAATCATGGTTATTAATTTTGTAATGACCAATGAAAAACGAGATCCAAGAGAGGCAAGTCCAGAAATGGTCGCAATCACCGATGATAAAAATACGGCAACAAACAAAGCTTAGGAAAATGAACTTCACAGTCACAATACAAAAATCATCTCTTCAACTTCAAACCACACTTCGCCATTAAAGCCCTCTCTCTCTTTTTATCTCCAGATCTTTCATTCTTCCCTTTTAACCTCCATTAAAATGCTCTCTTCACATCTAATACCTTCGAAAAACCCTCTTTCCACCAACCCCACTTCCCCTTTTTCCCCATTATACCCAAATCTCCTCTCAACCGTCCGATCGAAATTCCCCTATCGCCCCCATATCGCCACCTTCGCCTCCGTTCATGGCGTCTCTTCAAAACCCACCTCCCAGACTCTCAATCCAATCCTCAAACCGAGGCAATTCTGCAAAAATCCTGTAAACCCATTTGGGTGTCTTCCTTCCAAGTCTAACTCCCATGTCCCCGCTGCCGCTGCCGCAGATGGCGGCGATACCACCGCTGATTCCGCCCCCAACAGCAAAAAATTTCAGCTAGCCATCGTCTTTGGGCTCTGGTATTTTCAGAACATCGTCTTCAATATCTATAACAAGAAGGTTCTTAACATTTTCCCTTTCCCATGGCTTCTCGCTTCGTTTCAACTCTTCGCTGGATCTGTTTGGATGCTTGTTCTCTGGTCCTTTAAGCTTCAGCCATGTCCTAAAATCTCCAAGCCCTTTCTAATCGCTCTCCTCGGCCCTGCTTTATTTCACACAATCGGCCATATCTCCGCTTGTGTTTCGTTCTCTAAAGTCGCTGTTTCTTTCACTCATGTCATTAAATCGGCCGAACCAGTGTTCTCGGTTCTGTTCTCCTCGTTCCTCGGCGATTCGTACCCAATCCAGGTCTGGCTCTCGATTCTCCCCATTGTTTTTGGTTGCTCTCTAGCTGCCATTACTGAAGCTACCTTCAATTTCGAAGGTCTCTCAGGCGCTATGATCAGTAATGTAGGGTTTGTATTAAGAAACATTTACTCTAAAAGGAGCTTGCAGAACTTCAAAGAGGTTAATGGGTTGAATTTATATGGTTGGATTAGTATAATTTCTTTGTTGTATCTGTTTCCTGTGGCCATTTTCGTTGAAGGGTCAAAATGGGTTCAGGGATATCATCAAGCAATTGCTTCCATTGGAAATGCTTCAACATTATATATCTGGGTCTTGATTTCTGGAATCTTTTATCATCTTTATAATCAATCTTCTTACCAAGCTTTAGATGAAATCAGTCCTTTGACATTCTCTGTTGGTAATACAATGAAGAGAGTGGTTGTGATTGTGGCTTCTGTGTTGGTTTTTAGAAATCCAGTTAGGCCTTTGAATGCTGTTGGTTCTGCCATTGCCATTTTTGGGACTTTTCTGTATTCTCAGGCAACAAGTAAAAAGAGTTCTAAGAAGATTGAGGAAGGTGAAGAAAAGAAGGATTGAGGAATGGAATAAGAAGGATATCGTTTGGCTTGGAATTTGGATGGAAATGAATTCCTTTTTTTTTTTGCTCTTCTGCCTGAATTTTTCTGTTTGTTGTTTTCTTGTTTAGTTCAGAAATGGTTAATCAAATCAAGATGTTGTTGTCACTTGCGAGTTTTAAGTTCTGAAATTTAGGCTTTTGCAGCAATCATTTTGAAGACTTATAGATCAATCTCTCTCCATGCTTCTTCTTTCTGAATTTGTTAGGTTTGTGAAAGGTGAGTTTGATTTACAGTTTTGTTCCTGTTGCTGAGTAGTTGCTAACTTTTCATTAGTTCAAACCAAAAAAACTTAAACAATGTTAGGTTATTAATGCCTTAGTTAAATGAGTTTTATTGTATAAGCATTTCATCATTTGGATATGGTTATTGACAACTCGATCATAACTTAACCGTTACTCCCTACTAAAATGTCATAAAGTTATCAACCGTTTGGCACACCAACTTCTTAAGTTGGTGTAAACAACTCAACCTCAATAGTAAACACTATTGAATTTTGGTTGAGTTTGTAGTCCATAGATGTAATACTTAGTTTTAAAATAATTCAATTTTAGGCCGTAACCATATTTTGTTCGACATGACCTTTACATTCAAGAGTTTGATATTCAAAATTCTACCGCTGTTTTAAGTTATTCAATTTCTTAAGTTGATGTAAACAACTCAACTTCAAGAGTAAACATGGTTGAATTTTGGTTGAATCTGCAGTCCATGTTAATCTAAATATTTCAATTTTAGGCTGTAATCATATTTTGTCCGGCATACCCTCTACAATCTAAAAGGTTTGATATTTGAAATTCTACCTCTACACGAAGATGTAGGTGGTGTAAATTACGATTGTGGATTTTTTATTTGTTTATTTATTTACGAAGAAAATGTTTTTATATCATTTTTATTGAATGTTATAATCTTAGGGAAAGAGGCACTCCAAACAACTCACAAGTGTAAAATAACTTGAAGTTACTCTACATTTGAATGAGCGAGATATTGCTTCATGGAAGTTAATGAACGATTTCGTGACGTGACATATTTAAGAAACTGATACTACATTTGAGCTTTTTTTTAAGGAACAATAATTTTGTACCAAAAATAATATAAGATTTACTTTTTTAGGTTTCTTTTTTCCTTTTTGAAAAGCTCTTATTAAATACACTTTGGGGCGAGAAGAATTGAATCGGTGGCGAGAAGATACAATTGTCAATTAACCTAAGCTTATGTTGATCATTTTTTATCTTTTGGTATTTTCAAAGATGGAAAAAAAAAATTATTTACGTCAGTAAATATTTTTTAAAATTTTTAAATTTTCTCTAATTCTTAAAAACTCATTAACTTATAAATATTGCTATCATTGGTTTCTTATTTTTATAAGTAGTTTTGAGTTTTGGTCAAGAACATATTTAAAGAGATAATTATTTGAATTAGTAAAATTGCTAAATGTATTTATAAATGTGGAAAGAAAAAGAGAGGTACTCTTTTGAAATTGAAAAGGCACCAAGGAAAATGCTTTAGGTTAAATGTCTTATCATAATGTACGTTTAGGGTTGATAAGATTTTGTTATATTAGTAAATATTGTAATAACTTTTGTTATTTTATTAGGTGGAAGATAAATAATTTTTTAAATTTTAATACTATTTAAAATCATTTATCAAATATTCATAAAAAGGAGTTTTTATAAAAATAATAATAAAAAACAAACTATCAAACCTTCATATAAAACACAAAAATCTATTGAACTTTCTTTGAAAAAATTATTTTAAGTGACAAAAATATTAAAAATAGCAATAATAAGTAATAAATAAGTATAGCAAAATATGATCCAAAATTTATCCCATTTTATACGCTAAATATTTTGATTTATTTTATATTTAAAACAACCCTAAAATACAAAAATTCTCCCTCGTTCAAACACAAAATAAGGGACTGATTCACGTCCTTTTCTCAAGAATGAATGATCTGAAGAAAATACGGCGACTGATTGTCTCGCCATCTGCTTCCTTCGAGCCCAAAGGTTGTTGAACACTGAAATAATATCTTTATTTATTTTTCCTTTGAGTTCTTCATTCTCCATTTTTTGTTTGGATTCCCAGTAAGTTTCTTGTTTAATTTTAACCATAATTTTTTTTTGTTGAATTTGTTCTGCCAACTTTCATCATTTGCAGGTTTTTTTTCCTGACCTATAATCGTCAATTCATACGTTGTCCTTTTTGTAGGCTTCTGTAAGTGATTTGTACTGAAAAACGGTCCGCAGATGCAGTCAGAAAGGAATCCTCCGACAGAGCTTCCAACAATAGAGCCGCAAAATGGAGAAACTATGCCCCTTTCAGGCAAACCCTACCATGCTTTTATTCTTTCTAAATCGCATGTTGCTCCCATATATAATTTGGTAAGTTCTTCCTCTCATTTAAATCACTCAGAGGTTCGAGAATAGTTAGAGTTACGTGGTACGCTGGATTTGCTAGAAAGTTGAAAGTTGCTGATTAGCTTGGACCGTTTATGGCTGAAATTTTGAAGTGAATCTAACAATAGTCAAGCATTATGTTGTAACAAACAAAACTTGAGGGAGACACAAAGATCATTAACCTAGTTTAGTGCATGATCACATACTATCGGTGCATGATCACATACTACGGGGGCATTACGCTTAGTGAAAGAAACTTTCCATGTAAAGGGTTAAACAATTACAACTAAATATCTCAAAGGTTCTCCTACGGGGATTCATGTATAACCTACTTTTCAATTTCAACTTAGGCTCTCCCGAAAATTTGAGATCCCCTTACTCCCACAAGTACACTTCTCCCAAACTTTGTTTGAGTTCCCCTCAAAACAAACTTACTTAGAGTCCCTCTAGGTGTGAGGTTCCTCATCTTTATAAAATAATTTTTCTTAAACTAAGTATAAAATCCTCTCAATACAATTACAATGGAACTTAGGCTTCTGTAGATATGAGAGGTACTCTTTTGCACTTAAGTGATCGACAACAAATGACACTTCAGCCTAGTCTAAATGACTATTGGCAACATCCTCAACAGCGAGGTTCAGAAAGTTCACTATCAGTACATAAAAGAGTTCGACATGAATGTTCTTTGAAAAACTTAAATCATGTTTTCTATTGGACTGAAAGAAAATCTGTTACACTACGCAGCATGATGCTTGGCATAGTACAAAACATGTTGTAGAACATGTTAATCAAGTTATGCCAGTAACAAGATCAGTCAATCAGTCTGTCGTAATAATGACCAAGCTAGAAAGTAGTTGACTAGTTTGAGGGATCATCCATAGTTTTGGCATCTTTTTTGTTATTATTATTTCTTAAAGAAACATTTCAAGAGAAACTTGCAAGATTAGCTAGCCCGGAAACTATTCCAAGAAAAGTTCAAAAAAATAATTGAAAACTATTATAAAAACAGTTCAGAGCAAAAATTTGGAAAAATGAGTTCAGAATTTCAGATAGCTGCTGTAAAAGTTGGCCTTCTATTATTTGGTTTTTTTTCTTTTTAATATTTATTTTGAGGACACTCATTCGGAATCACATGCACAGTGACATTAACCTTTAGAGATCGTTCAATCACAAATTTAACCAACAAAAACAAACTGTCTTCAAAATAGCCATCACTTTTCTGTTCAGAATCACAATGATTACGACTTGACAGTACCCAATTCTTAGTTAATGGGAAATGCTCAAATTAGGCATTTTTTAAGCATGTAAACAAATCAGTGTTGAAGTGGTATCATGTCTTTATTTGTAGGTTTTGCCGGCTAAATTTCATTCTATTTTACCTGCTATTGTCATCCCTGCGGTTCTTTTATGTCGAGGCAAGAAATGGAAGATAGATTATTATGGAAACAGACGTGGTAAGGCACTCGATTCAAAACAGTGGAGGAAATTTGTTAATGATAATTGTCTCAAATCCGGAGATGCTTGTGTATTTGAGCTCTTGGAGTGCAGCAGCAGCATACTTAAATTTAGAGTTCAAATTCTCCGTGGTGACATACCTTTGGAGCTGCACGACAAGTTCAGTGGGGAGACAAAAGAGACCCCCATACACCTTGACTAGCTTCCCTTTGTGTGGTTTCGTAGTTTTCAAAAGTCCCGACTTGTCGACATCATATTGCGGTTCTAGAATCAGACAGCCTATTTGATATTTGTAAGTAATATGTAATCCTGTTTTTTATTATCTCATGAATGTACAACTGAAAAAGTTTTCAAATTTTCATGGTTCTTTTTTTAAAAAAACAAAGTTTTCATTCTATATTTCATTTTCTTTGCATCTGAACTAGGGGGAACCTTCAATACATGTTTTAGGAAGCAGCAGGGGAAACCATAGATCATTATCCACTCATGCTTAGTCAATACTCCTTCCCCTTCTTGTACTGTGTGTTGTTGCAACTTCATTGCTTAAGCACGACTGCTTAAAAGATTGGACATCAAGTGAAGCTAAAGTTCAATGATTGTATTTCAGTAACGTATTTCTTGAGTTTTTTTAATTTAATTTTATTTATAATAACAATTATTATTCTTTTATCAGCATGAATGTTCTTGGTGCAAACATTACATTGCCATAGCATAATGTTTTGCTGGAGAATTTTGGGTTGAAGGGTTCGTCCAGTACCATAGCATAATGTTCGTCCAGTCTATGCTTCAAATATGCATATGCACTCGTAGGACTTTCGAGACCCCATATTTCGTCATCCCAAAGATACATGAATTACAGATTATTAAACCCTCTCGAACTTGGTCTCCATATATGTCTTACTTTCATCTTGAATATTTTGCTAGATGTAGTTCAACCAAGATGGTTTTGGTGCTGCAATGAAGTTGTGCTTCCTCGTGAGACGTGCAATGCATTATGTTACTTGTGTTCTTATGCCAAATGCACCAGGGTATATGGTTAATATGTAGATCCATTTTTGATTGTCATGACCGACACATCTTCATATAGTTGTTAAATCTTGAATCTCAATCTATTTCCTCTTTGTATTTCTTCAACCTTCTGCTCTGAAATCTAGATGGCATAAATCTCAATGTTTTCTTTCCAACATCATCATCGTTTTACTCTGATATATAGCCATTGTTTGACAATTGTTTCTATTTTGGTTTGATAACTTTCAGAAATCTAAATTGTCCACCAATTCACGGTGACCTTTGTGTGTAGACATTTTCTTTGATGCAATAACGGTCATACAATATCACCCTGATTCAATCCTTTGTAAAGGATTAAAGTATGAGAATTATTAGCCCATCGTGAATTGTCCTAGTGGTAACTAGGAGGGATGATTTTGATAAAGGTTACATTAATAAAACGTTATATGTCAAACTAGTTATCTTGTGATATTAGACATTGGTCAAAGGGTGCACCAAACATCCACGAATATTAAAAATATTAAAAATGTGGAAAATTGTTGAAATATTATAGGCTTGACGTTGTTGGATTAATGAATTCGATATTGAATATATGCGCCTTTACGGCTTATTTACTAATTCAAGTGTTTTTTTTAGAATATTTGATTCTAGCCTTATAGACAGGCAGGTTGTATGTAGTTTTAATTATCATTCAGAGATGTTTTTCAATAAAATCATTTTTATATAAACTGTTTTACGCAAGAAACCTTGAAAATTTATTTCGATTGATTAGCAAAAATTTGATTTTTCTTCTTAATAATTTATTTTCAAAATTTAAATACTTAATCAAACCAAATTCATCTCAAATTTATAAATTTGTATATTCTATTTAACCTATTTGGTCAGTTCCGATAGAAGTAATTTTAAAAATAATAATTAAGTGAATAACAATATTTTTAAAAAGATTGTAAAAATAAATATATCTTTAAAATGTTACTATATGTTCTAATATTTTTTAATTTGACTTTTATGTTTCCAAGATTTAGAATATTAGTATCAATAACAATATTTTTAAAAACGTACAAATATAACAACACTTATAAAACTTATTAGAGTTTATCAGCAATAGGAGTTTAGGAATCTATCACCGTAGCTATAGTGCTCTAGAATTTGCTATTTGTACTTTTTTTAAAAAAATAATACTACTACATGGTTTTAATTATTAGGGATAGTTGCAAATGTAGCAATTATATTTAAAATAATTAAGTATATAGTAACATTTTAAAAAAATTGTAAATATAGTAAGATCTGTCAAAAATTTATCAATGATAGTAGTCGATCACTGATAGACCATATAGTAAATGTTGGTCTATCATTGATAAACGATAAGAGTCTATCAACGATAGAAGTCTATCATTGATAGACTTTGCTATATTTACAACATTTTAAAAACATTACTACATACTTAATAATTATTTTAAAAATGGTTACCTTTTATATTTACCCTAATTATTATTCATACTATAATTATCATTGTCTTTACCTAAAATGGGCTTAATAAGGCAAAGCCCAACCATAAGCATTAGGAAATCTCAAGCGACGCCGTTTGGATAAATACAAAAAAGCTCGATAAAATTGATAAACGTCGTCGTAGGATGCCGATCAGAATTCTGAAGCAGTTTCACTCCCCAAGTCCCAAGTTTCAACTAAAAACTTTGTTTTCATTGCGTTAACCACACAACACTTGTTTTCTTATTAGCTCCTTTTTCCTCCTCCTCCTCCTCCTCCTCCTCCTCCTCCTCTTCTTCTTCTCCAATTCCCGGGTTCTTGAGTAGCATCAGCATCTCCGTCTCTCTCATTTCCCCTGTCTTTCTCCCGCTCTTTTCCCGATTTCATCTCCATCCTATGCAGAGCTAGAGAGAGATACAGCAAGCAGCTCACATAGCAAAAATGGAGATTGAATTGGAGCCCCGAGTGAAGCCGTTGGACTACAAAGTGAAAGGAGTTTCTAGAGAATCGCCGTCTCAGAAAGCTGCTAATGTTCTTGATTCGGATCTTCGAACTCATTGGTCCACTGCCACCAACACCAAAGAGTGGATTCTTCTTGAGTTAGATGTACGTGATTTTTTTTTCCTTTTTTCTCCCCCCCCTCTCCCTTTCGCTTAATTGGCGGAAGTGTTGTATTGATACTTGAGAAATTCAATTAGAACGAACTATTCTGCTTCGTTTTTGCGGTGAAGTGAATAGTTTTGTGATATTATGTTGGTTTTTTGAGCATTAAGGCAGTTCTGTTTTGGATAAAATTATGATTTGGGTGGGTGGTGGGGTGTTAATGTTATCTTTTAGATAGTTTTACATGATGGGAAACGTACAAGATGGAAGAAGAAAATCCTGGAAATTGTTAACAGAGTAATTCTGAAACGTTTTTTTAGTTCAAATACCGTGGTCGTTTAAATTCTACCAGGTTCCTGGGAACTCAATGTTGCAGGAATAAATTGTTATTTCATGAGATTAGTTGAGGCGCGAATAAGTTGCCCGCCAACATTCATGAATATGTTATAAAGAATATTAAAGGAAGGTAGTGACCGTGTTGGACAGACCAAAGGGTTTTAGATTGTGCTTTGGAGGCGTGACTGCGAAGAAGAGATGAGACTCGTACCCCCACTCCTTTTGGACTTCAACCTTTGTGTGGATGAGTTTATGGTAGTTCTCTTCCACCTTGATAATAAAATTCTTACAATGGAGTAAATAAGCAGTTCTATTGGAGTCTTTGGCTAAACCTCCAAAGACATCTCTTTAATGCCTTTAGCAGATTCCTGAGGTTAGTTGGAAGGCTCACTAATGTCTCTTCCTTAGGATTCACACTTCATTTTCCAATAAGAAATGCTTTTATGTTCTCTATAGTGCCTCTTGTTGGCGTGCCCTAATTCATTTTTAAGCATGGTGTTTATTTGTTTTTTTCCCTTTAAAGAATTAACCTTGGTTGAATGGCTTTCTTGTAATGGATTGTTTTGGGTTGGGGTCGCCCTCTACTTTCAAACCCTAGGATGTATTATTTTTGGTGCCTTATCTATAAAGGAGATGTATTATTTCCTTTGTTATTTATATTGAAAATTTTCATGTTACCCTATATCTCATCTCTCTGTTCATCGTGTTTTCTTCTGTCCTTTAACTTATATTTACTTGTCCAGCTTGTTTTGTATTTTTTTACCAGGAACCTTGTTTATTATCACATATTCGCATCTACAATAAGTCTGTCCTCGAATGGGAAATTGCTGCTGGTTTGCGATACAAGGTCTTCTTTTTCTTTTGATTTTGAGTAGTTTTACAGCTTATACGTTGCATTTTCTGAAATAAATAAAATTGCCCAATTTTGGTATGTGATTTTATTTTTTATGAGTTATCACTCCTTAAATTATTTTAAGGATTTGTTATATACTTGAATTTGACAGAGTTTGTCTTCTTGTCTAGCATAAATTCATTATCTACAATATTTTCAATTTATTTGTCAAAGGAGAAATATCTGTTCTAAATAATTATCACTCTGTAGAGATAATTGACATTTACCTGTTGTACGTTAAAGTGTTACGGACCATCCCATTTGATTAGTTGCATTTGTTTTGGTAGGAGAACAAAATGAAATTTTATTCTGCAAGAGTTTCAAACCATACTTTTTATCCTACTTGATGATTTAGTTTACGAAATAGGTCAGTGTAAAAAGAATTAACGGATTACTTGACTTCTACAAACATCTTTATCTCTGATTAGTTGCTTATTGTGGTTTTCAAACTTGAGACATTAACTCTGTATACATATCCATCTTTCAAATATATGAATTGAGGAAGTGATTCACTACATTTTTTCTTGAATCACATGAGCAGTTTGGAAGTTTTGGTAGGCATTTCTTGGATAATAGAAGCATTGACTTTATTTTTGCAATGATTTGTATTTGTTTCCAGCCAGAGACATTTGTAAAAGTTCGTTCACGCTGTGAAGCACCTCGACGAGACATGATTTACCCTATGAACTACACTCCGTGCCGCTATGTAAAAATATCTTGTTTGCGTGGAAATCCAATAGCTGTGTTTTTTGTTCAGGTATATAGTGAGAACTCTATTTCCCACTTAAGATTGCTATACAATTAATCAATTCTATCTCACTGCTCTTGATGGAAGTTCCTCTTTACCACTATTTGAGAGGTTGTAATAGAGGTGGGGGCTCTCATTTATTTAGGTAGGAGTTACCTTGCGACTGAATGAGAAATGTGGGTTCTTTTTCTAAAAAAGAATGAGAATAGTGGGGCTTGGTACAGGGAATTTGAGGCTTCATCATACTAGAGTTTGTGAAAGAACAAATATTATATTTTTTCAATGTATACTAAAGGTAGTTCAATGGTCTCCAACACTGAAAAAATATCCAGAAGGAGTGTATGTGCCTTTTGAAGTTAATTCAATAAATATTGCTGTTGGCAAGATTTTCAAAATTATGTGAAAAGTAAGTTTCTCGGGAACAATTTGGATGGTTTTGATGAAGAATGTGCAAGCAATCATTTTTTAGGAAGTTGGTGTTGTTGAGTTGGGGATCCCACCTTGGAAAAGTGGAGGACCTCACTATTTTGAGAAACAGGACATTTTATTAGATCAACGCAACTCCACTGCTAAGGTAGTTACAATAAAGTCTGCCAATTTAGAGGCTTATCTCGCTCAATCTTTTAATTCTCAAATCTAGGTTTTGTTAGTGAGCGTTGCTTTTCTCTAACAACTCTTAGGCACATATCCAATCCTATGAATTTGAAACCAGTCAGGAGCTTGAATCAAAGCTGCATGTAATGGAAAACTAATTTTCAGCTAGTATCAATGAATTACTTGGCCGAGTTTTTCAAGCGCCTTTTTTTTTTCTTTCCAATTTTTTATTCTAGTACTTTCTGCTGCATCGTGAACACAGAACAGGCTTTCCTTCAAGAAGGAGAGAACATTGATCTGATAATAAGACGTAGATAGGGACTAATCATGTGGTTTGCTGTATGAGCTTGCTACTTCCATTCGTTAAATTATCTGGTCAATTAGTTTGGTGCAGTATATAACATGTTTCTCTTTAGTTGTTTGATTAATATTGTATTATTTGACTTGCAATCTTGAAATTTGTGATGATTAAAAGGTTTTTTTAGTTCAAAAATATGTGGGATGTGAACCTTTGACTTTCTGGGCAATGATATAATGCCTTATGATATAATGCCTTAATCATATTAGATAATGATAATAGTTTTCCAAATTAACTTGGCCTTTGTAGCATCTTTATGGCATGAGACTTTCTTACTATTAATTTTCTTTTGCAGCTGATTGGTGTTCCAGTGTCTGGCTTGGAGCCAGAGTTCCACCCTGTTGTGAATCACTTGTTGCCACATATTGTATCACATAGACAAGATGGTGACGATATGCATCTTCAGGTACTGACATGCAGATCATTTTGTAGTTGCTTCACTATGTACCTCATGCTATGCATGACCTTCCCGTTTACATTGTAGTTGCTTCAAGACATGACAGTCAGGTTATTTCCATTTCTTCCACAACTTGAGGTAATATGTTTAATTTCGAAATGAATCTGGGGGTTTCTCCTTTATTGTAAATATCGACTTTTTTTTTGTCCATAGAGAAGTATCTAAGTTGATCATTGTGCAGACAGACCTTGTGGGATTCTCAGATGCTCCTGATCTTAACTTACGTTTTCTTGCAATGCTTGCTGGTCCATTCTATCCAATACTACATCTTGTGAATGAGAGGTAAGGCTATCTTGCTCGCTATATCTCATATGTCACTTGCCAATCTTTTGCATCATTTTGTACAGAGCATTTTCACTTACATTCTTGGTTTATGCATCATTTCTGTTTCTTGTTTCATTGGGAGAAAATTCACAATTTTTTTCTAAGTAACCACTCTTGATAGTCTGCTGATATGTTTTATGCTGCAGAGCAGCATCGAAGTCTACTGGAAATGGAACTGAAATTGAAGTTTCTAAGAACTATCAGATGTCTTCACCATTGACTGTTTCTTCAAATTTTGAGGTCTTCTCAATCACTTACCTTTCCTTTTCCCTTCTTCTTTTCTTCAATTTTATGGTTTGTCCTGATAAATATGTTAAGTAGTTTCTATACTTTGAGATATTTTTTAACTAATATCACCATACTTAAAAACTATTGTATTAATTTCCTTTTTTCTTTTCCAAGATGGTTAGTGACATAGAACATCTTTCTGCTTTAATGTAGCCACGGAAGTCCCGCAGTATATTACCTGTGGTCCCATCTACATCAAGCTCTGTAGTATTTCGCCCAGATGCAATCTTCACACTTTTAAGGATGGCTTACAAAAATTCTACATTCGGTTCTGTATGCAGAGTGGTAAGTAATTCCTTGTTCAGCATGTTCTCACTGTCGACCCTCTAGTTTTGAAAGCTAATTTCCTGCTGCCTTTCTCTATCAGGCTTCTAGAATACTGTTGAAGCTCGTTGAACCCATTGCAGTACCAGAAGTTTCATCATTGGCTGATGAAGCAGTTGTTTCCGATGAGTTTTCAAAACCTGCATCATCAGATGCTATCTCCATTATTGATTACTCAAAATTGTTTGGAGAAGATTTTGAAGTGCCTGACGATAAATGGGATTTGAGCTATCTTAGCATCTTGGATGTTGGTGCAGTGGAAGAAGGCATTTTGCATATTCTTTTTGCTTGTGCGTCTCAGGTTGGCTTGCAGACCCCTAAAGAGGCTAAAGCAAGGCCTATCGGAATATTGAAGCCCTTTATTATATATTATTTATGATTTCTATATTTTAGTTTTATTTGATAAATGAACTTTTGTTTTGTGTGTATTGTTCACAGCCTAATATTTGCAGTAAACTGGCAGAGAGGTCTGTTGACCTGTGGCTAGCTTTACCTCTAGTACAGGCATTGCTTCCAGGTTGAGACTAAAATTCCATTGAGACATATTTTAAAAATAAAATTTGACCTTTCTATGAGGAGTTAAATTTAGCAAGAAATTTATAAGCATCTCAAGCAACTAGTTTATTTCTAACCGAGCACCTACATTTTTATGCTTAACATATCCCAAGTTCTTTTTTTAGATGCTGCTTAATTTATCTGCATTTCATTTTTTTCATTTTCTAGTACTTCGTCCTCCTTTGAGCAGTCCCTTTGATGTGGTCAATGACATCTTTTCTCTATGGAAGCGGCCAGTGGTGCAACAAGCTCTCTCTCAGGTTTATTTTGAATTAAAAAATAATTCACCTTATCTAGCATTGTATTATGTATTTGTATTTTCACCTTTTCTGTATGTATATTTTCTTATTTTTTACATTTTGGTGTATTTTGTTGCAGATTGTGGCAACACTGTCATCACCATTATACCATCCTCTTCTACATGCTTGTGCTGGCTATCTATCATCATTTTCTCAATCACATGTTTGTTGCCCACATTTTGTTCTGTTACTTGAGTAAACTTTGTTCGTTTGGTGATAATATCTTTATGTTTCTTTAAAGTTGCAAGATTAGCATTTCTATCCCGAGTGATCCCTTTCCTTACAGCAGCAAAGTTACTCATTGATTTTTCAGAAATTAATATAACTAGTTGACCAATATTTTTGTTTGGACAAAAGCTATTGGTATAAAAATTAATTAGCATTACTATTATCATTATTATTTTTTTCACAGGCTAAGGCTGGATGTGTACTGATTGACTTATGTTCTTCTGTATTAGCGCCTTGGATGCCTCGCATTATTGCAAAGGTAGGTTTTTCCTGAACTCAAAATTTCCCAGTTCATTTTCAGTGTAATGCCCGCTCTCTTTCTATCCACTTGATGTCACGTTCTACCAAAGGGTTGATTTTGATATAGGTCGATCTGGTTATTGAGCTTCTAGAAGATCTTTTGGGTGTCATCCAGGTGAATTTCATCAATATTGTGCCTAACTTTACGCTTTTATGATATTTATGCAAAGTCACAATATACATTTGAGCCCAATTTATTTTTTAGTGCTGTGTGTATTCACTTTGACGTAGAAATAGGTGTAGCAGCAATAGAAAAATAAGGAGAAAAACCTATTAGTGGATACTTCGTTTATACAAGGTTATACACAGAAGAACCCAAAACACAAAAAACAAGCTACTCTTACTTGGTTGGAAACCCTTTCTCTAGTTGATCTTTTGTGGGCTTGGTTTTCTTTTTGTATACCTTTATATTTTCTTTTTAATTTCAAATTTTGATGAAAACAGTTGTTGAAATAAAAACAAAAAATAATAAAAGAAAGAAAGGAGCGGGCTACGTTTTATACAAGGTCGTACAGAAAATTCATCGGTTGAAAATGGCAATATAATCTTTACAAGCTCAAATGACTAAATACATGAAATCTAGATAAAGGAAATTGAAGTGGAATTAGAAATTGTTTATGTTTTTCGATAAACTTACAATGACCATCTGTCTATAATCTATATGTTACCTCTTGAATTCAATAGATGCTTCTGTCAAATTTATTTTGTTCAAACAGTAAACAAACTTTCAAGTGTTAACTGGTAGGTTGTTAGCTGTCTTAATGAAGTTAATGTTGTCTTTTATGACGTCCGTCTAATACTTATTACCTCCATGTAGTCATGCATTATAACTTATTATGTTGGATATCTCCTGTTCCAGAATGCACGACATTCCCTTGATCATGCTCGTGCTGCTTTAAAATATATTCTGCTGGCTTTATCTGGTTATTTTGACGACATACTAGGAAACTACAAGGTATGAAGTTTTTCAGTAATCTTACTAAGCTTTCCACCCAAATAGAAATGAACTGAATTTTTCTTTGTCGCTTTATCTTGAAATTCTTTTATGATGTTGAAGTTCAGTGCTATTTCAAATTAAGAAATGGAAGAAACATCTATTATAGCTAATTTTAAAAACAAGTCAACAATTAACCTAAATTGTTGGACGGATGATATCTTTAAAATTGTTGGTTTATTTTCAGAGCAGTCTATGCATTACTTACACATGCAGAATTGGCTTATTTCAGCTGTGATCCTCTTTGTTGACGGTCAATAAGGTTTCTGAAGATTTTTTTTCTATGCTTCTTTTAGGAAGTAAAACACAAGATTCTCTTTCTTGTGGAGATGCTAGAGCCTTTTCTTGATCCTGCCATATGTGGGTCAAAGATCAAAATAGCTTTTGGAGACCTTTCTCCTGTTTTTCCTCAAAACCTGGAAAACAGTTGTGTGATTGCGCTCAATGTCATCCGCTCGGCAGTTCAAAAGCCTTCCGTTCTTCCTTCACTAGAATTTGAATGGAGGCGTGGGTCAGTTGCTCCTAGGTAATAAATGCTTGCTTTGTGCTTCTGTAGAATGTTGTTGTATTGTAGAAATAGATATAAAGCATTGGAGAGAATAAACTGAAAGTGAAATTTGAAGGTAAAAGTGAAAAGCAAAAAAAAGGTAAAAATAAAAAAAAAAAAGTCAAAACGTTATATATAGGCAATCATGAAAGGGTACTTTGATGTAGTGCCAATTAGTGGGTTCCTTTAGCTTTTATCCTAGCCTCCTGATTTTATCTGAACGTCTTAGATTGTTGCCAATCTTTTCATTGAATATCTGACATAAAAGTTTCGACTAAAAATATTGGGTTTTTGAAGTAAAACTGTTAGAATTAGTACTTTTGGAAAGAATAAAATATACTTTTGGAAAAAATAAAATATAAGATTTTATTTCCTAAATATTTCCTAAATCTTTTCCTTTCTTATTCCTATTGTACTCTATTTATACTCCCTTTGTACCTATTGTTTTTGTTCATAAGAAAAATAATAAAAACTAAAGTATCGTGGTTTTTCTCCCGGTTCTCGGGTTTCCACGTAAGTCTCGGGTTGTTGTTAATTGCTTTCAATATGGTATCAGAGCAAAGCAATAACGAAACCCTAGAAAATAACCTAGGAGAAACCCAGATCGAAACTGAACCCGTCACCGCCGCCGCCGCCGCCGCCGCCGGAATCGCCGCCGCCGTGGACGCCGCCGTCGCCGCCGCCATGGAGAAACTGCTCCAGAACCTACAGAAACCGCCGATCTACCCAACGGGAGTGGTTCCGCAGCCGTACGCGCCGCCGTCTGACCAGAAGTTGATTCACGCGCCGCTCGTGTCCGGCGCGTGGGCCCACGCGCCGCCGCCGTCTCACGTCACCGTCCATCCCGTTCCCTTCTACGCGCCGTCGGATGTCCAGCCGTCAAACCCTTCCGGCCATCCGCATCCTCATGCGCCGTCTACGAGCTCCGGACAGCATCCCTCAACCGTAAATTTGTCAAATCAGTACAGTAAGCAGCAGCTGTACGTTGACCCTTTACAGCAACCGCTGTTTTCTGGTAACGGAATTGATCAACCCCAAAACAGATCGGACATTGAAGCGGGCGAATCTTCAACACATTCCAAACCAACCGAGTTGCCGATGTATTCCAAGAACCCGGTAACTTCGTTCCCTAATTCACAGTCAAATTATATAACTGGCTCTTTGGGTTCGTCTACAGGGAATTTTTCAGGCGAAAAATTAAATGGTCAAAATTATTTTTCTTGGTCCCAATCAATAAAGATGTTCCTCGAAGGTCGATACCAGTTCGGATTCTTAACTGGAGAGACTGTACGTCCTCCACCAGGAGACGCCTTGGAACGACTCTGGAAAGGAGAGGACTCACTTATTCGGTCCATGCTGATTAATAGTATGGAACCACAGATCGGCAAGCCTTTACTATATGCAGCCACAGCAAAAGATTTGTGGGATACAACTCAGACCCTTTACTCGAAACGACAGAATGTCTCTCGGTTATATACACTACGAAAACAGGTCCATAATTGCAAACAAGGGACCCTGGACGTAACTACCTATTTTAACAAGCTCTCTCTCCTCTGGCAAGAGATGGATTTGTGCAGAGAGACAGTTTGGGACACACCAAATGACAGTACACAATATGCTAAACTTGAAGAGGCTGACCGTGTTTATGACTTCCTTGCAGGACTTAATCCCAAATTTGATAATGTTTGTGGTCGTATACTCGGACAAAGACCTCTTCCCTCGCTAATGGAAGTTTGTTTTGAAGTCCGCCTGGAAGAGGATCGCACTAATGCCATGGGTGTATTGACTACCCCTACCATTGACTCCGCAGCCTTTAGCGCTCGGTCCTCAAATCATGACAGTGACAAGAATAATGGGAAGTCAATTCCTGTGTGTGAGCACTGCAAGAAACAATGGCACACCAAGGATCAGTGTTGGAAACTCCACGGTCGTCCCCCAGGAGGTAAGAAACGGTCCTCCAACGAGAAACAGAACTCAGGACGTGCCTACATTAGTGAGACTACACCTGCTAGCACTTCTCAATCAACTGATCCTACTGTGAGCCAGACCAAGACTCCGACTCTGGGTGCCATTGCTCAGTCAGGTATGCCTCAGTCCCTTGGGCTTATTAGCGTTGATGGGAAGAATCCCTGGATCTTAGACTCGGGGGCTACAGATCACTTGACAGGTTCTTCAGAACACTTTATCTCATATGCCCCGTGTGCCGGTAATGAAAAAATCCGAATAGCCGATGGCTCTCTAGCTCCGATCGCTGGCAAAGGACAAATAGTTCCCTTTGACGGTTTTGCTCTCCAGAATGTTTTGCATGTCCCTAAACTGTCTTACAATTTGTTATCTATAAGCAAGATCACTCGTGAGTTGCATTGTAAAGCTATCTTCTTACCTGAATCGGTTTATTTTCAGGACATGAGCTCGGGGAGGACGATTGGCACTGCCCGGCATAGCAGGGGACTTTACATCCTTGATGATGATACCTCATGTAGTAGTTTGTCTAGGGTTAGTTTACTGTCATCCTACTTTAGCACTTCTGAACAAGACTGTATGTTGTGGCATTTTCGACTGGGCCACCCAAACTTTACATATATGCAACATTTATTTCCCCACCTTTTTTCTAAAGTTGATGTCTCTTCTCTATCTTGTGATGTGTGTATCCGGGCAAAACAACATCGAGTCTCTTTTCCCTCACAACCATATAAACCTACACAACCGTTTAACCTCATCCATAGTGACGTTTGGGGTCCTTCCAAGGTCACCACCTCCTCGGGAAAGCGGTGGTTTGTAACTTTCGTTGATGACCATACCCGTCTCACCTGGGTCTACCTTATCTCAGATAAATCCGAGGTTCCATCCATTTTCCAAAACTTCTATCATACTATCAAAACACAATTTCATACAAAAATTGCAATTCTTCGAAGTGATAATGGTCGGGAATTCCAAAACCATAACCTTAGTGAATTTCTAGCCTCCAAGGGGATTGTTCACCAAACCTCATGTGCCTACACTCCTCAACAAAATGGAGTGGCCGAACGAAAAAACCGACACCTTGTGGAAGTAGCCCGCTCACTTATGCTTTCCACTTCCCTTCCATCATACCTGTGGGGAGATGCTATTCTTACAGCTGCTCACTTAATCAATAGAATGCCTTCTCGTATCCTCCACCTTCAGACTCCCTTAGATTGTCTTAAGGAGTCTTACCCCTCTACTCGTCTTGTTTCTGAGGTTCCTCTTCGTGTGTTTGGGTGCACCGCCTATGTCCATAATTTCGGCCCTAATCAGACCAAATTTACCCCTCGGGCTCAGGCCTGTGTGTTTGTTGGGTATCCCCTTCACCAACACGGTTATAAATGTTTTCACCCGCCGTCTAGGAAATATTTTGTCACTATGGACGTTACTTTCTGTGAAAACCGACCCTACTTTCCTGTTAGCCATCTTCAGGGGGAGAATGTGAGTGAAGAGTCTAACAACACCTTTGAATTTGTTGAACCTACTCTTATTACCGTGTCTGACATTGATCCTCATCCCATAATCTTACCCACAAACCAAGTTCCCTGGAAAACATATTACAGGAGGAATCTCAGAAAGGAAGTTGGGTCCCCTACTAGTCAACCGCCGGCTCCAGTCCAAAATTTCGAACCTCCTCGAGACCAAGGTATGGAAAACCCTACAAAACCTTGTACTAATAATACAATGAGTGAGAATGACAAGTCTGATGTTGCTGTTCTTGAAAATATGGAAGAAAAGAACCATGATGATGAGACTGAGGTTAGAATAGAAACCAGTAACGATGAAGCTGAACAGGGTCATACAAGAAAACTTGATGAGTATGATCCCTCTCTTGACATTCCAATTGCATTGAGAAAAGGTACCAGATCATGCACTAAACATCCCATTTGCAACTATGTTTCCTATGATAATCTCTCTCCACAGTTTAGAGCGTTTACAGCAAACCTTGACTCTACCATAATACCGAAAAATATCTACACTGCTCTAGAGTGTCCTGAATGGAAGAATGCTGTTATGGAAGAGATGAAGGCTCTCGAAAAGAATAGAACTTGGGAGATCTGTGCTCTACCCAAGGGACATAAAACTGTAGGATGCAAATGGGTATTCTCTCTCAAATACAAAGCAGATGGTACGCTTGATAGACACAAGGCAAGGTTAGTTGCAAAGGGGTTCACTCAAACCTATGGTATTGACTATTCGGAAACTTTTTCTCCAGTTGCTAAATTGAATACTGTTAGAGTCCTGCTATCTGTTGCTGTGAACAAAGATTGGCCTCTATACCAGCTGGATGTTAAGAATGCTTTTTTGAATGGAGACCTTGTGGAGGAAGTCTACATGAGCCCCCCACCAGGATTTGAAGCCCAATTTGGTCAGGAGGTGTGTAAACTCCAAAAATCTCTATATGGTCTGAAACAGTCTCCGAGAGCATGGTTTGACAGATTCACTACCTTTGTCAAGTCCCAAGGGTACAGTCAAGGGCACTCTGACCATACTTTATTTACAAAGGCTTCCAAAACAGGAAAGATAGCTATTCTAATTGTTTATGTGGATGACATTGTTTTGACTGGAGATGATCAAACAGAAATCAGTCAACTAAAGCAAAGAATGGGTGATGAATTTGAAATCAAAGACTTGGGAAATCTGAAATATTTCCTTGGAATGGAGGTGGCTAGATCAAAAGAAGGTATTTCCGTGTCTCAGAGAAAATACACCCTTGATTTGCTAACCGAGACAGGTATGTTGGGATGTCGTCCTGCTGATACTCCTATTGAATTCAACTGTAAACTAGGAAACTCTGATGATCAAGTTCCAGTTGATAAAGAACAATATCAGCGCCTTGTAGGTAAATTAATTTACTTATCCCATACTCGTCCGGATATTTCCTTTGCTGTGAGTGTTGTCAGCCAGTTTATGCAGGCTCCCTATGAGAAACATATGGAAGCTGTTAACAGAATCCTGAGATACTTGAAAAATACACCTGGTAAAGGGTTGATGTTTAGAAAAACAAATAGAAAGACCATTGAGGCATATACTGACTCAGATTGGGCAGGATCTGTTATTGATAGAAAGTCTACATCCGGTTATTGTACCTTTGTTTGGGGCAATCTTGTAACTTGGAGGAGTAAGAAGCAAAGTGTTGTGGCCAGGAGCAGTGCTGAGGCTGAATACAGAGCTATGAGTCTGGGAATATGTGAGGAAATTTGGCTCCAGAAAGTCTTGTCAGATCTTCATCAGGAATGTGAGACACCATTGAAGCTTTTTTGTGATAATAAAGCCGCTATTAGTATTGCTAACAACCCAGTGCAACATGATAGAACTAAACATGTTGAGATTGATCGGCATTTCATCAAAGAAAGACTTGACAGTGGAAGCATATGCATTCCGTACATTCCTTCAAGCCAACAGATTGCTGATGTTCTTACCAAGGGGCTTCTCCGACCACACTTCGACCTTTGCGTTAGCAAGTTGGGACTCATTGATATTTACCTCCCAACTTGAGGGGGAGTGTTAGAATTAGTACTTTTGGAAAGAATAAAATATACTTTTGGAAAAAATAAAATATAAGATTTTATTTCCTAAATATTTCCTAAATCTTTTCCTTTCTTATTCCTATTGTACTCTATTTATACTCCCTTTGTACCTATTGTTTTTGTTCATAAGAAAAATAATAAAAACTAAAGTATCGTGGTTTTTCTCCCGGTTCTCGGGTTTCCACGTAAGTCTCGGGTTGTTGTTAATTGCTTTCAATAAAAACATTTGCACCAATTAGATCTTCTGTTTCTTAGAAGAGATAGATTTTTTTCCCAATTGATTAAAAAATGACGAAGAAAGTAGTTTAGCTGTTTTTGAATATTAAATAATGTTTGAATTTGTATAGTCATCAAATATTTTCAGTTTTTTTATGCAGCATGCTTCTTTCAGTTTACGGGATTAAATAGGACTTAAATGTACTCAACTTTTTTATGCAGCGTGCTTCTTTCAGTTTTGCAACCTCACTTGCAGTTACCAACTGAAGTTGACCTTCGGAAGTCCTCTGCTTCCAAACCTCTCAACCATGATTTTTCTGTCAGTAGTCATCCAGGAAATTCTTCAAAATTTAATGCCCTAAATGAATGTGAGGGGAAGATTGATGATCATGACACGGGTGGAAAATCTGATGTCAACGAAGATGCCAGCCCTTTCTTTGTGCCTCCAGAATTGCGGTGCGAACGTTTAGATAATTATTCTAGTTGTTTAAATGAAGGAAGCTTAATCTCTAGCCACGGAAATGTGAACATAGAGCCTAAAGAAATGGTTCAAGGGACGAATCCTGACCGCTTTCATGGAGAACTGATATTGGATTTTGGAATTAATATTGAGTACTTCAACTTAGAAGCAGATTATCTTCAACTTGTAAACTATCGTGATTGTGAAGTGAAGGCTTCTGAGTTTCGCCGTTTAGCTCTGGATCTAAGTTCACAAAGCGAGCTTACCTCTGAGGGTCATGATGCAGCCATAGATGCATTACTCTTGGCGGCAGAGTGCTACGTCAACCCATATTTTATGATGTCTTGCAGATACAATTCAAAGCATGTGAAAATTTTGAAAAGTAGTGAGACCACGTTTAACCCAACCTCAGGGCTGACTAGACTAGCTGGCAAGAGTAAAGCTGATCTGGAAACAATAGCTCATCTTGAACGAAAAAGAGACAAGGTTGTTCTTCAAATTTTGCTGGAGGCTGCGGAATTGGATAGAAAATATCATCTGAATTTGAATGATTCAGAGTTTTGTCCATATAATGGTGAAGAATTAGATGAAAAAATGATCATGTTGTCTTCCAATGATGTGCAATCTGCAGATGCTGTGACCTTAGTTCGACAAAATCAAGCTCTGTTGTGCACTTTTGTCATTCGACTCTTACAGCGAAAGCCTAATTCAATGCATGAAATCCTAATGCAAAGTCTTCTATTTTTTTTGCATTCGGCCACTAAACTACATTGTTCTCCTGAAGATGTTATTGATATCATTTTAGGATCGGCAGAGTTTCTAAATGGAATGCTAACATCTTTGTATTATCAAATCAAAGATGGAAATTTACGGTTGGAACCTGGAACAATTCATGGCACACAGAGACATTGGATACTTCTTCAGAAATTGGTTCATGCAAGTAGTGGAGGTAATTACCGGACAGACTTCACATCAAGTGCCAATAACAGTATTTGCTCTGGGAATCTCATTCCTGCTTCTGCCTGGATGCATAGAATTTCTAAATTTTCTGTTAGCCAATCTCCTTTGGCTCGTTTCCTTGGTTGGATGGCAGTTTCCCGTAATGCAAAACAGTACATGATGGACCGTCTTTTTCTTGCATCAGATTTACCACAGTTAACAAGTTTGTTGCACATATTTTCTGATGAGCTTTCTGGTGTAGATAATATTTATAAAAAGCATAATAAAGTTGAGATTGAAGAAACAGAGTGCAGGAATGTTCCTCTGGAGAATAAAGATCTTGGAACAGTTGAACAGCATGGTGGCCAATCATTTCATGTTATGTATCCTGATCTTAGCGAATTCTTTCCTAATATGAGAAATCACTTCGTAGCTTTTGGGGAAGTCATTTTAGAGGCTGTAGGATTGCAACTGAGATCACTTTCCTCTAATGCCCTTCCTGATATACTATGTTGGTTTTCTGACCTCTGTTCCTGGCCATTTTTCCAGAGTGATGTAACTTCTCATTCTCGGTCTCATTTCATCAAGGGCTATGTTTCAAAGAATGCAAAGTGCATTGTGCTTCATATTCTTGAAGCCATTGTAAGTGAACACATGGAACCGATGATTCCTGAGATCCCTCGACTTGTGCAAGTGCTAGTTTCTCTTTGTGGAGCTGCATATTGCGATGTACCATTTCTTAACTCTGTGGTGCTCTTGTTAAAGCCACTTATTTCATATTCTTTACAGAAGATTTCTATTGAAGAACAAGTATTGGATGATGGTTCATGTACAAATTTCGAGTCTTTGTGCTTTAATGAACTTCTCAGTAACATCAAGGAGAATGTGGATAGGGACGATTCCCTTGGAAAAGTTTCTAACAAAGCACTGTCTATCTTTGTACTGGCTTCCTTTTTTCCTGATTTCTCTTTTCAACTCAAGAGGGAGATATTGCAATCCTTAATCTCTTGGGTTGATTTTACCTCGTCACAACCAACATCATATTTCCATGATTACTTGTGTTCATTCCAAAAAGTAATGGAAAGCTGTAGAGACTTGCTACTTCAGAATTTAAAAGCATTTGGTGGTATTCCAATATATTTATCTGACCTTGAGGATGCAAGCTCTAATACACTTCTTGAAGAGAATTCAAATTCGCATCTAGGGTTTATCTCTGATATTTACAAGAACCCGGTATCTAATAGCAATTCCGAAAATTTAGAAAGTAAGAATGAGGGAAACAATACAGAATTATCTGCGGAGGAAATAGGAGAATTTCGTAAAGATCTCGATGTCCTTATTTCCAGGCTTTTCCCCACTATTGAGCACTGTTGGAATCTTCATCATCAACTGGCTAAAAATTTGACTGTGACAATGGCCGAGTGTTTGGTGTACTCACAGTACCTATCTTCTGTAGCCCAGAATGCTTGCAGTACTGAAAAGGAAGAGGGTGAACATGCTACACAATCTAAGACAAGCAATCAACTCCTTGTCTACTTGAGAGGCGGTCTTAGGAGATTGGCTGAAACTGCCACAAAGCTTGAAGAAGAAAGTTGTTGGGAAGCTGCTTCTGTGATTATTGATTGTCTGCTTGGTTTGCCTTGTAGTTTACACTTGGAAAACATTGTTTCTACTATTTGTTCTGCACTCAGGAGTGCTTCTTGCAACGCACCAAGGCTCAGTTGGCGTCTGCAAACCCAGAGGTGGTTGTCGGCATTACTCAGAAGAGGCATCTCCGCTGGCAATGGAGATGAAGATTCTCTAGTTGATATGTTCTGCACAATGCTGGGACATCCTGAGCCCGAGCAACGATACATAGCTCTTCAGCAGTTGGGTAATTTAGTTGGCATAGATGTGTTTAATGGCACTGCTGCACAACAATATTCCCAAATTCGTAGTAGTTTCATTTCAACTGGCTTGGAGGAATCTGTTTCGGAGTCTGTACTCTCGCATCTGGTATCACATACATGGGATCAAGTGGCTTCTTTGGCAGCATCTGACTCATCATTATATTTGAGAACTCGTGCTATGGCACTTCTTATAGCCTATGTCCCATACGCCAGTCGACATGAATTACAATCCTTGCTATCATCTGCTGACTGCATTCATGGCACAAAAGTTTTACATCCAGCATCTGAGGGCCCGTTGCTACAGCTTTCATTGGCTCTAATTTCCTCTGCTTGCCTCCATTCCCCGATTGAAGATGTTTTTTTGATTCCTGAAAGTGTTTGGAGAAATATTGAAGCTTTGGGCTCGTCAAAGAGTGGTATTAACCTTTATTATTTTTGTCACTCCGTATAGCTTTATTAAAATGTTATGAACTTTTTATTTCATCTTTTAGATGGCAGACTTGGAGATTTGGAGAGGAAAGCCTGTCAAGTCTTATGTCGATTGAGAAATGAAGGGGATGAAGCCAAAGAGGTACAGTGACTATAAAGTTAAATGTTCCCTTTAGATATAACATACTGTCTTCTGCATTTGGAAGCCCTCACATGCTTTGCTATCATCTTCCTCTGCTTAAATTTTAGCTATATTTTCAAAAGTCTGTAGAATTCAATGTTTTTGAAGAAAGGAGAATAGTGAACAATATATTTTGTTTTCTTCGTTGCAAGTTTAAGATACTTCACTTGAGCGGAATGAAAGTATCTATTTTACTATTGAGTATAGGAAGACTATCCAGTTACAATTTTCTTTTCTTATTGATTATCTTCTTTCTCATGTGGAAGGTCCTAAAAGAAGTACTCTCTTCAAGTTCTGCAAAGAAATTCGATGAAGAGTTTCTTAGCATTCGGGAGTCAATACTGCAGGTCAGAAGTACAAAGTTTAAGTTTTCAGCCCTTGTGTCATTTATCCATAATATAATTGTTGCTGACTGCCCGTAATTGGTTATCTCTGGCATGGTCACCGAGGAGTTATTTAAAGGAAATTTTTGCAGAACCATATGTATTGTGTATGAAATTTATTCTATTTCTCCGATGCCACGTGAACTAGCCCTGCTTATTTATGCTATACGGAAACTTAAAAATAGAATGTCTTCTTCTCATGGTTTGAGGCTGGGAGACCAATTCTCACCCTTCGTCTTCTTTTTTCTGGATGGCATTAACATACTTCTCTCCGGGTCATTCTAACTTTAGCAGAAGAGCTACCTTCTGGAAGAGAACTATTTTCTTTTTCCTTTTACTGGCTATCTTTACAAAATTCTCATTGATGCATCGGAAAGAAAGCAGAATATTGCAAACTTTGTTTTTTAATCGTTTATTTGAATGGACCATATAATGAGCATCTATTTTAGTTTACACGTAACACATTTAACCTAATAGTTACTTCCTCAGCTCCTATTTCTGAAGGTATGCATGCGAGTGTAAAGCATTGATAGGCAGTTAGCTTTTTAACGTATTTTCTTGTTTAATTGCTGATCAACTTGGACAGAATAAGGATTTAGGGTTCTTTATACAACCTTTGTCCTAAATAGAACTTATTCACTAACGTTAGTCATGTTCTATTATTCTTTTCTACTGCCACTGCCTTGTGCATGCTGTCTACTAAACTTTGACCTGTCCCATTTCAGCTTTTCTCCCTTTCTTTTCCCTTTTCTCTTACTTGTGCTTATGTGCTCATCAGGTCCTTTCAAATATGGCATCCGTTCAGTCATATTTTGACGTGTTCTCTCAAAAGAAAGATGAGGAAACAATGGTAAAAATGAGTTATTTTGGTCCCTTTTTGTTACTGCTGAGCTCATTGTTGGAGTTACTTTGTTTGACTGTGTTTAGGAACTAGAGGAGGCAGAACTAGAACTCGACATTGCTAAAGAGGAGTTCAGACAACCTGATTCTTACAATTTTCCAGGAGTCACTTGTATGTCCTAATAGCTTTGGGGTTTTCTTATTATCTGTTCATCAAGTTATCACCATCACTATGTTCTTAATTTTCTGCACATTATTGTTTGAAAATGAACTTTTCAGCCTCTGCAGTAGCTAACTCACGTCTTCAGCAGATTAAGAACTCCATTCGCTCCATGTGTGTAATAAAAGAAAATCTTCCTATTATCATTATTCATTACTTTCTTCATATGGTTATAATGTCAACTGGAATTCAAAACCCTCTGGCCCTCATGTTTCAGAGAAAAATCCCAACTCCAAGAAGAAGTAGCAGCTCGTCGTCAGAAAAGACATCTTATGAGACAAGCACGGCACAAATATCTAGAAGATGCTGCATTGCATGAAGCTGAACTTCTGCAAGAACTTGATAGGTTTGATAAGTGGCCAAATCTTGCCTCATGTTATACTACTTATATAAAAAAAAGTTTTCATCGAATAGTTGCCTACTTTAGGGAGAGAACGGTCGAAATGGAAAAGGAAATTGAAAGACAGCGCTTACTGGAGCTCGAGCGTGCAAAAACCAGGGAGCTGCGCTATAATCTTGACATGGAGAAGGAGAGACAGATGCAGGTATTGCTTGGTTCTTGCTAATGTATGAAATCAATAATTTGTTGGGTGCTTATGTAATCCTCTTTGATATTTTAACAAGCAATACCTGTTACAACTGCATTTTCTCTACAATTTCATGGTTGGGTTCCTATCGTTACACATCCTCTGAGTAATATAGACATGAGGCCTTTTGTTTAGTTCCTCCATTTAGGCAATTTGACATACTTCAGCTAATCGTCCATGCTTTGACTAATTGCTCTGTTTTCATATAGATGACTATAATTTTCTTGTTCTGCTAATCTCCTTTATTCAAGTTTCTCGTACTCATGAAACTTATTTCAAACAAACAGCCTTTTCCTTTCGTTGTTAATTTTTATCATCTTACTTCTAAGCCTTGAAACCGTAGGTGCTAAAGTTACTGAATAAAATGATAAGGTAACGGTTTCTTGTAACTAACATTTGCTTACAGAGGGAACTTCAGCGGGAACTGGAGCAGGCCGAGTCTGGACCGCGATCATCAAGACGTGAATTCTCATCCTCTTCTCATAGTAGGTAGGTTGCAATACAATAATATCTACTGCCAGTGCTGCCTTGTCTTTGCTTTTTACCTGTGGCACTAGATAGAACATATCCTGGATCTATGGTGGGTGAATAAAATTCTGGTTCTTGGTGAACCTTTTCCTCGCAGTCGACCTCGGGACAGGTATCGTGAAAGAGACAATGGCAGACCAAGTAATGAAGGGAATGCCAGAACAACTGCCAGTGGCTTACAGACCGAAACTTCTACTACCACCAGTTCATCAATGACCGGACTACCAACCATTGTGCTTTCTGGTGCGAGACAATACTCAGGACAGTTGCCTACAATCTTACAATCTCGTGAGCGTCCAGACGAATGTGGTAGCAGTTATGATGAAAATGTAGATGGAAGCAAAGATTCAGGTGACACTGGAAGTGTTGGTGATCCAGAATTAGTTTCGATATTTGATGGACATTCTGGTCCGCTTGGGTCTGGTCAAAGGCATGGATCAAGAGGCAGCAAGTCAAGGCAAGTTATAGAACGAAGGGAAAGGGATGGTGGCAGACGCGAAGGTAAGTGGGAAAGAAAACATTCATGACCAATGCCTTGAGATCATTAGACCAGTTATCATCAGTGCATCATTGGTTTCGATGGAGACAACGAACCCTGGATCAATGGGTTATTAGATGTGGCACTGCAAGCATTCCACAGGTTCGTTTCTAATAGCCCGCAGTACATAATTGTTAATTTCAATGGTGTAATCCTAGAGTGGGCAAGGCTTGTGTACGAAGTCCGAGTAAAGATATATATTGACATGCACGAAATCCTCGTTCTTCTGCCGTGAAGCAATCAAGGAAGATGAAGTTTACAAGCTCGGACATACCAATGAAGGAGAATTGACAGTGCCCATGAAACATCATTTCTTGAAGATTGCTTTGTTTATTTATAATCCATTTGCCCTCACCATATTTTCTGAGAAGAATCATCATGTGGGGATCAAATTGGAAAAAAATAGTAATGTATGTGAAAACTATATTATTGGTTTAGGTGAAACACACTTGGTAATTTTTTTTTTAATTTTCAAATGACCATTAAATTATATTATAGTCTAAATACCTCTTTCCAAAAATCGAATGTTATTTTAATTTTTCACAAAAATTATGCAGCAAAGATTACTTTGTGGACTTGTAGTTTCACCTACCCTTTTGTTATGATATATTTTCAACTTAGATTATCTAGAATGAATATTCAATAATAAAAGAGAGAGAGAGATTTAAAAAAAAAGATCGGTTTCATTTTTTACATAAAAAAGTCGAGGTAACAAAAACACAAGCATATTACAACACCATTGTCAAATAAAGAAAAAAAAAACATTAAAATGCCATATTTATTTTTTCAAGGTTTTGGACTCAAAACTCATGGTAACCGATATACATCAGGTATGAGGTTGTAGCAAATTCATCACTTCCATTTCTTGAATCTCCCGAACTTGCCTCCATGCTTCCAACGCTTACCAAATTTTCCATGTTTGAACTTTCCGTGGCCGAACCCAAATGGACGTGCATGAGCAAGATGGTGAGCGCCATAAGCAGCTGCAGCAGCAGCTGCTCCACCAGCCAACAATCCACCCACACCGTGTCCATGTCCGTGTCCATAGCCTGAAAAACAAAACACAAAAAACTTACGACAATGATCCATGGTTGGAATTTGTCAACATCAACAACCCGTTTCCTAGATGGTTCTAACAAGGCAAGACCCTTTAGGCCCGATGTGCAATATTTAATAAAACAGATAGCGACAAAGACTTCGTTTTCTTTTTAATAACTTGAAAGTCTTGTATTATTATATGCACAAATCCTAACGAACTTAAGGTGTCTTTTCCGTTCAAATCTCCGGTTTCTATTTTACTCATACATCTATGTGCGTGTGTGCGTAAATAAAGAGACTATTAAGTAATAAAGTCATCAAAACACACAGTAGAATGAGATAATACCAGGGTAATGATGGGGGCCAGGATAGCCAGCAGGGGGGTATCCACCCTGATAAGGATAGGCTGTATGAGGATGTCCACCGTAAGGAGGATAGCCTGCCGGGGGATAGCCAGCCGGCGGATACCCACCCGGAGGGGGATATCCAGCTCCACCGTACGGTGGTGGTGGATATCCATGATGATGAGGATAGTGGTGTCCTGCAGCAAACGCCGCCATATTTGAGAAAAGCCCTTTGTCTTTATCTTCATTTTCCTTCCCACCTCCCATTTTTCTTCAAGTTTCCAAGAGCTCTAAACCAAGGTATGAATAGATAATGGAATCAAAAGAATGCTATATGAGGCATATAATCTTTAGGAGATTGGGAAACATTTTGTAGAGGATGGATAAAAGAAAATTTAAGGGCATAAATATCAATGAATAACTGAAGAGGATGATATGCCAAGCAAGTTATTAGTGTCTTCAGAATCATTTATTGATTGAGGTTCAAATTGCAGGTTAGATCGATTTTATTGATACCAAAAAAGTCCAAAACGGACTAAAAATTAAACAGAATCAAATAAGATGAACTCGAAGCGAAATTTATAGTTATGAGCAAATAATGCGAAATCGATAACTAAAGCCATTACTTAGATCTAAACAGTGCAACTCTTAAAAATCAAGATAACATGAAGAACACCGACAAACTCGCACATATGGAATTATCTCTAAAAAACAACAATACATTCAAATTCAATAGTTTTTTTAAAAACCAGTTCAAAAAACTCGGGAAAAAGAAGAAAGGAACAAAAGAGCATCCAATAAATAATATTCATCAGAATATGATCACAATGAAGAACAACATAACATGAATATGATGAAAGATGTAAACATAAAAAACAGAAACCGGAATCAAACATATATCACAAAGAATACAAAAAGATCTTACCAACAAATCCAGAAAACGAAAGACTACGATCGAAACAAAAACAAAGAAAAGTAGAGAAAAAAATCAAAGAAGAAGAAAAAGAAAAATAAGAGAGATGAAGAGAGAGAGAATACGTAGGAAGAAGAAGAGAGATTGTGGTGTGCTCCGTAAAAATGGCGAAGAAGAGAAAGAGAAACCAAGAAATCCGAGAGATTGAATTGTAAAACGCAAATCTCTCTGTTTTGTAATTTGTACGTCAAATTAAAAGAGTATCAACCGCGTTGGTTCGCGTTGCTTCAACGCCTCCAACTCAGTAATTTGCTTTCCAGTTTTAATTATTCCATATACGAAAATAAAATCCAAAGTATTCATAAAATACAGCAAAATACCATCGATAACAACAAACATTAAAATATTGAAATAATTGTTCTATACAATATTAATGAATTAGGAATGTGGTCTATATCTTTTGTCAACATTCCATTGGACCAAAATGTGTCTAAACATGAGGAGTTTGATGAGTAATAATAATAACTTTTTAAATAATGACAAATACTATTATAATCTCAATTAATATTTCCATAGGAATGACCGCTGATATCTACTTCTTGTTTAGATATAAATAAGTTTTGCTTTAGTGAAAAAAAGTTATTTAATAATATTAAAAAATTGTTAGGGATAGAAATTTAGAAAAAAAAAACAGCTCATACCACTTTTTAATATCAGGTAAGAGTTATTTACTTCTAAATTTACTACTTTTGTAATGTATTGACATGTCTTATTATTATAATTTTTTTGCTATTATTGTAAGCGCCCCAATAATAAAACTACGTACTTGCAACAACAAAAATTATTAGATTAGGGAGTGTTTGATGAATTTTATAAATAGTTTCAATATTTTACTACTTAACTTTAAAAGATATTAACATAACAATCAATTAATAAGGGAAATAGTATATGTGCTATAATATGGAGATTTTCCTTCTTTCTTTAGAATCTTCTCTTGCAATTATGCTCAACTAAAGTGGTTGGATTAAATAAGGAGTGGTTGAGATGTGTGTGAAGAGGAATATTTATTGTTATCGTGAATGATACATTTTAGAATATAATAACAGTTGGTATTATATTGTTCTTTACGATGCGTAAAATTATCATCCAAACACATTTTTTAAAATAATATTTACTATTATGGATGAGGACGAGTTAGAATTATACGATAGACTACTATTGAACAATGAAATAATACGATGAAATAATACATAACTACGTGGTTAGCTTTAACATGTATAAATGTTAAAAGTCATATGATATAGTCTAATATATACATATATGCGTGTGTAAATATACATGTGTATGAAGAAATTAGAGATGGTCGTAAAATATATAGTAATTTATTTCACTTTAATTTATTTAAAGCTTAAGCATTAAGGAACAACGTATTTCAAATAATTGCAAGGTCCAAGAAACTTCCTAAAGAAAAGAAATTATCAAATTTTGTGAATTCGACTCTTATTAGTATACATACATACATATATATATATATATATATATATATATATATATATATATATAATATTGGCCTTTGTCTTTTAAAAAAAAAAAAACAAAAGCAATAAATAAATAAATAAATCTAATTTGACTAGTGATCTTTGTTGACGCCAGGTGGAAACAAAGTGGATAAGATAGAGGCAGGTGGGACCCACATATTGTTCGTTTATTTTCCGATCCTAATTTTGTCGGTACACTTACCTTTCTATTTTTCTTTCCTAATTTAACGGGAAATTTTTTCTCAACTTCCCAATAACAATATTAGGCAGAAAGCATGACTCAAATGTAAATAAGGTTATATCATCAAACAATCCATCTAGTCAGTTAGTTAGCTATTTCTTCTTTAGTCAAGTGTACTTTTGAGTACATTCTTCTATAAATGTTTGCACCTTCTGATTCAGCGTGGATTTCTCTTTCGGTCCTTATTCCCATTGGATTGTTCAACAACCATCCATCTTTATCACACAAAACACTCTTGTCGATTTTGTCAATATGTTCCAGAATATCAACTTCGGAATCAAACCAAAGTCTCATGTCTGCTGCCACTTCGAGCACATCAGACTGTATGAACACCTGTTGAATCGTATATATTAAAATTTCCATCATCAGACAAGGCAACAAAAAATTCATTGTCAGGGATAGATAATCAGAAGAAGATCATATACCTGCCCTCCTGGCATTAAACTATCTACTATAGATTCTACCAAAGGCTTCTGCAAAACCCTTCGTTTATGATGTCGTTTCTTGAAATGGGGATCTGGGCACTGCGATCAGATTAAACATGGGTGAGTTCTATCTCTGTCGATAAGTTTATCAGACCGGATCATTGGGGAAGTTAGGGGTTGATTTGTTTGGGTGGGGGGACGAAAAATATGGCAGAGTAGTGTGTGATGAATGGTTGTGCACTAACCAGAATGGAAACCAGCAGCAGGGGTCCAGGATACGAAGATATAATCTGTTTAAAAGAAATTGTAGCATTTGCAAACATGAAATGTCTGCATTCAAGTTTAAAAAGTTCATTACTAATGTACCAATGGCAAAAAGATGATCTTGCTTTTCACTACCTGATATGAGGTTAAAGTCCTTACACGTTGCTAAACCCCAACTCTTTAACCCAGAAACCAGCACGCTTGACCAGCTGCAAGAGCAGAAAAGAAAGCAAAACTGAATCTAAGGCCTCGAGGGAATGAGGATCAAATAGTTCAAACCAATTAAGACTCTAAGAGAATGAATATTTTTGGTCCCGTACTTTTTGTCGTATTTCAAGCCCCAAGAAATTTCTTGACTCAAGGTGTCTTTTTGCAAGCCACAAGAGAAATCTGCCACTACCTGGGAATAGGAATACTTAGAATCTTGCTGGGGCAAAAAATTTATAAAACAGCCTCATGAATCCCACAAAAAAAATGTAACAAGGGTAGTTAAACAAAAATTGAGAGGTAATCAAGATTTTCATCAATTGTACTAACATTTTTAAAAGTAAAAGTGCAATGTAGATCACAGCATATCCGATAGATAATTTCCCTAAATATATGTCATATGCTCATCAAACAGAACTTGAAACCATAATATTTTTACCAACAAAATCTTTTCCTTATCCAGGTCAACCTAGGCAACTGATATCGTATTAACTTTTACTAGCGAGCCCAATGTTTAAATCACGGTGGATGCATTAGTTTCAAAGATTTCTTCACGACTATCTTTTGCTTACCCCAACTGGGATAATGGGTGAGAGACGGACTATAACAATGACATACTTGATCTTTTCATGTTCAAAATCACTCTCAAACATGTATTTAATCATTTAAAATCAATTTATTCATTAATTTTACACTTCTAAACACTATTTTCATGTTATCAAATTTGATTTTGAATGAATAAATGCATACGAAGCATATTTCATACGGACAACACGATTTTAACCATTTCAAAATCACTCACAATCTCAATCACTTCATAACAGACATGGATTCAGGCAAATGTTATAGAGAATCAAATATTATCCCATGTATGCATAAGTAGCTCGGATACAAAAAAAAAAGTAGGAATTAAGACGAAAATAGATATTTATAAGTATATAACAGAGAATGCATCAACTTACTCACCACTTCCTATATCGACCATGAGGGGCAACGTGGGATCCCTGAAGACTTCATCCCAATTTGGTGCTGGTGTAGGGACCTGAAAGGTAAAAAAGAGAAAACATTCCTTCAATTAAGCAAACACTAAGCTCAAATTCCAATCCCACAGTTCTTTAAATTGTTCATCTTCATCAGAGAGAAGCCAAACCCACTTTCAAATATCAAATTACATACAGAAAAGGAAGAACTAAGAGGATTAACATGCTGCCTGATTCTAACGTGGCCCAAATCCTGCAATTATAAGTAAACCAAGAAAAATGCACATTAATCAGCACACTCAGTTTTCAATTACTCGCCAAAGATTTCAGAAATTAGGGCAAAAATTAAAGAACAGAGACACAAACCTCGACCATTTTGTGGGAGAGATTGAGGTCGGCATATTCCAAAGCCACTAATTCCGAACTCCGGAGGGGTTGCCGCTCGCAAAGGTCAGCTGAAGAGCCCGACGGTAAAGAGAAGTTTCGAAGAAATGGTCGTTTAGATAATATTTTGTTCGCAGTTGCGACCACCGAAGGCGCCGCCGGCTTCGCAGCCCCAAGGCACCGGAGGTGGGAGCAAGTTTGTAAATGCAAGCAAAGTGACGAAGCCATTTTGCCTCTTCTCGAAGTGGACTGTTTCAGTTATTCGCTATCTATCACCTATTTTTGTTTTCTTATTTCACTCATTTAAATTATGTATTTTTCTCAAGATTTTTTTAGACGATTGTTTTTACATTTGTCAATTTAGTTACTGGATTGTTTACCTTTTACTAACGGGGGTGTTCAAAAAACTTTAAAAACCGAACCGAACCACCGATTGAATCAAAACCGAACTGAAACCAAATGCATGTAGTTTGGTTCAATTTCATTTAAATTCAAACTGTTTCTTATGTGGTTCGGTTTAGGTTTCAGAAATTAAACCGATTCCTAAACCGAACCACTTTATTTTTTAAAAAATTTATATATACACATAATTAAATAATTATATATATATATATAACATAACTAAAAGTAGAAGTTTTCATCCCGCTGCCATTAAGGCCTGAGATCCAATAACTAAACACGGAGCAATATTTATACACTTTTATTTTAATTCTAATATTTATGCATAGGCACTTCGATTTCGATCCGGTTTTATTTATATATAAGCGGTTCGGTTTCAATTCGATTCGACACATATGAGCGGTTCGGTGTAGTTTCTGATGAGATTTTTTTTTCATCTTACGGTTCGGTACAATTTCAGCTTCAAACCGAACCATAAACACCCCTACTATTTGCTACACGATTATGTTTGTATATATAGATACATAGATAGAGAAAGAAATTTGTTAACCAGTAATATATATATATATATATATATATATATATATATATATATATATATATATATTATATTGACTCTTCCTCTGCAATTTAGGATTGAAGAATTGTAAAAACAATAAAACAAAGTGTAATTTATTTTTTTATAAGAAAATGAACGAGTTTGTCTTTTATGTTTTTTTCCTTGCTGTAGTTTCTTATAATTCTTAAAAAACTCACACACTTTATCAATTTCAATTATTTAAAAGCTTTTGTTTTTCCTTCTATTTTTGAACCAAGCAAACAAGAGATTCATAAATTTTATTTTAAAAGAGAATCAGTTAAAAGATAAGACAATTTTAAATATTAGAAAAAAAATTAATTACAACATGTTTTACAATTTAAATAGGCTATAAAAAAATTAATAAATTTTACTATACTTTATAAATAGCATTAATCTTTGATAAGAAATTTGTCTACTTGCAACGAAGCGGAAGTTGAGTTTGTGACATTTAGGGTTTTAAATTGTTAGAAAATTTTATCATTTTAGAGCCGTTGATATCTATAATCTCTAACCAACCATAGGATATTATGACCCAAAAGACATCGAACACTTCGATAATATTCGGTCTAATGTTAAGATTTGTGAACACTGAATACTCAAAATTGGATTCTTGATCCTATTTGTGATAAAAAATAATTCATTGACATCTTGTATTTCATCCATCAATATGATTTGGAGGTGAAATAAAATAAGAGGAAGCACTATACAAAACAAAATGTACAATCTGATTAGGGAAAAAAAGGCTTCAACTTGTGAAGAAAATGGAAGATATCTAATTTGGGGTTATCCTTTTTACAAAATGCCCAACAAACTTACCAGACATCACAATTGGAGTAAGACCTTCAAATGCACCGTCGGGAAGAAAGTTCATCAATGTTACCTAAAAAAAATATGAGCTAAACAAGACAATTGCTAACTAAATGGATTGAAAAGGTGGGGAGTGAAAGTTGATCTCTCATCACCTGCATCAGTTCTTTACAAAATGGCGGGCGAGCATTTTTCCGATCTCTAAGAAACTAACCTTTTCCCTTCCTTCGAATATGGCTTTAAGTTTATCGTCGCAGTAGATCTCTCTTTTGTTATCAGGATTCTGCAGGCGACGACAATGAAATATATCGTTATGTCATGGCTTGGATCACAGAAACTCCCAAATTATCAACTAAAATAACAATGTAAAGCTCTTTGGCTCTAAGCCGTTTGTGTTTTCTTTGAAAACTATGAGTAATTGCGTGCAGCTCAAAAAGTTCCCCCATAAATTTTACGTATAATATTTCACAAATCATAGGGAAGAAACTTAGAATGAAAGAATTGTACAAATGAATGCAAAACTAGAGAGATAAAAAATTAAGCCTACAGAAGGAATCCACAACTAACTACATGAACGAACTCCATTCCAAAAAGAATAATATCTTCAAGTTATGCTAACTCTGGCTAAACTGTCGAGCTCACAAATAAATTACAGGGATCAGTACCAAATCTTTCTTAAGTAATATCAATTTCAACCATTTATAGAGTAATACTATTACTATATACTAGTTTGAACCTTATACTTTTTGGTTTTGGTTCATTTTGGTCCCTATACATTCAACTATGAGTCCGTCCTTCTGATCTTTATACTTTCAATTATGGTCTCTATACTTTCGCTGAGTTGAGGTACTAAGCCAAATCAATGACCATCAAAGGACCAATGTAGTATTTAAAACCTACTATATAAGTTAATCCCTATATCAAGTGTTTCAACCTTTTAAGTGTTAAGCATTCTCATCGAAAAAGGGAGGGGATTGTCAATGCCCAGAAGTCAGCTATATATCTCCAAGAGTCCATCGTGTAGATATTCCAAAGATTTTCATCCCCCAAAGTTTAAGAAAGAACAACAGGGAATTACCAGTCTAAGTACAAGCACAATTGGCCATTGCACAATTTAGATAAGCAACAACACGGTAACGAGTACTTCCCGAAAAGATTCCATCTCAGTTCAGAGGTAAATTTTTCTTTTTTTGGAACGAAAATATAATTCCTCAGATGGCTTTGCATCTACCCGGATCATGGAGAAAACTGGTTCCTCGACCTCAGCAATAATAAGCATTGGGAGCACCAGTTATGGATGAAACCTCCATACTCCATTTTCCTTCAGATTACTAAACTTTTCCTCATCGGAAAAACTAAATGACCCCCATTACGGCGGGGAGAGAAACCATAGATTTCAGTTTAGAGGTTAACTAGTTGATGCAATTCCTGGATTGGAAGTTGGAGGTGCATTTTAGCCTATTTGCACGTCCATTTTTCCACCCAATTCCCTAGAAACCAAAACGGTTATAAGCTACGAACCTGAAGGTTGTGGAGCTTGATGTAGGACCAGATCTGCGTGACGGCGTCGGTGCGAGAAGCCTCCGATACACCCAAGAAGTTGCTCAACGCTGGAGAAACCTGGGTGACCTTCAGAATCCCCGACGGTCGAGACGTTCCCTTTTTTATTTTCGGCTCGGGCGTGGCTGCAACACCAGCAGCAGCAACGGAGCTCGGAGGAGTCTTCACCTTGGGCAGCTTCGTCTTCGGCTTCGTGGTCGTCTTGGATTTGGGAGCGGTGGCGGGAACGGTAGCAGAGGATTTGGACGGAGCTAAGAGAGTTCTACAGGCTCTGAAAACCCTTAAGCCATTGTTGAATCCAGAAGACATTGTAACTCGCTCGGTTCTTGCAGTCGGTTTCCGGCGGAGGGTTTAGTGGAGGAGATGAATCGGGAAAAACTCGCCGCAAAACCAAGGGCTCCGTTGTAAACTACAAACGTGAAATTTGGACTGCCTTTGGACCGTTTGCTTGCCCTAAGGGGGGGAACTGCTTCCTTAAATGCTTTTCGGATCACCCACCTAAAGTACATTTATATTTATCAACCAACTTTATATTTTCCTATATTATTGAGAAGCTTTGTTTTACTACTCTACGTCTCAAATACATGCATGCTAACTCAAACGTATCGTTTTTCTTTAATAATAATCGAAATAGATTAATCAAATCACATGCACTCTGGTTATTGGCGCCTCTGAACGACAACTGAACTTAGTTCTAATTCAACTAATTAATTTCATGCTTGGCAAGAATGAATTTATTAAGGACCAACAAAGATATGTGTCCTGCTCACATTATTGATTTTTGTATTTTAATGTTAATTTTGAAATGTCATATTATAATATATATTAAACAATGTTTTATCTTAAGCAAAACATTGTTATAGTGTAGTGGTTGTGTCTCTTATTTTATTGATCTGCCACTAATTAACCTATGCATCTTAAGTGAAGAGAAAAATATAAAGATGTTGAAATTGAAATAGTCTATTCTTAATATAGGAAATAATTGTGTACTATCTTAACAATTATAGTCACATTGATAATTACATATGTAGTTTACTGAAGATATGCGGTTCGAATCCTCGTACTATCACACTAGAAAAATCCCAATCATACTAAAATGAAAACACTAGAGTTATAAATTAAAAAAAAAAAAAACCTAAAACTACATGTAAAATATGGTTATAGTTGCAATTATATCATGAACTTTCAGAATGAGAAACTTAGCACTCAAATTTATTAAAGTTTTAAAATTGAACCCTAAAACTTACATAACTGTATCATCGTATTGATTATATAAATTTAAAAAATCAATTTTACTATTGGTTTAATTTCAAATTTTAAAAAAATAGAAAAATTGACGAACTATTTATATTTTAACGACGAAATAAAACCATTAATAATAAATTTAATTATACTTAAAAGTTTTATAAAATATAAATATTTTCCCGTTCTATATATTTATTTTTTTTCTAAAATTTTCTCTTCAACTTTATAATTATTATCAATTTAAGGATATAATTTTAAAACTTTTAAAAGATAGGAATTCAGTTATTACATAAAAAATTTAAGTGTATTTGCAAACACCAACCTTCTTTTTCGAATTTGCCCAAAATAAAATAAAGAAAAAACTCGACGAGGCTAAAGCATCGTGGAGGGAGGCCGTTCTCAGCGGGAAGGCGAGAGCGCGGTTTGAGAAATGGAGGGAAAATTCAAGTCTCTCTCATTGGTGGGAGCTGGAGCTCTCTTCGGTTCTGTTTCTACCTTCTTCATCCTCAAGCTTCTTCACAGGCAAGTTTAGCACTAGAATCGCTTCTTTATCATCTCGTTTCTTCCAGATTTTTTGATTCATTGATCACTCTCAAATGCCTGTTCTGGAGTTCGAGTAATTATCTGCGAAATTGAAACCCTAACGACACGGATAGTCTTCTACCTTAAGCTCCTATCATTTGGAAGAAACAGAACTTCTGATTATGTTTTATCTTCTATATCATGGTAGTTTCTCTCAGGGATACTGATAATTAGTTATCAACTTTGCAGACAGATCGCGGATCAAGCTGAATCAAAGGCAACCAAGTTGCGTGGTAAGTAATCATCGAAACAAATATTAAATAGAGGTTTTCCACCATTCCAATGGCCCATTCAAAGGAAAACTTAACTAAACACGATGGTTTATGTAGCACAAAGTCCATTCAGGGCTGATTCACGGTTCAGTTTTTTGTGCACTCCGCAGTCGAAGCTTTAGTTTATATTGACTTATTACATCTTAGCATACATAAGTAGACTGCGAGGGTTACATTAATGTTGATAGTCTTCTATGATGTGGTTGTTCAGTTTTTATTTCATTTATATTTTCTTGTCTTTTTTTATACTTCTGAAAGAAGTCCATATCTCATCGTTGAAGTGCTCTAATAGTCTAATATGTAATAAGTAAAACACAGTAGTTTTATTCTTGATTGAAATTGATGTGGTCTTGTATGTAGATTTTATGATTTCATTGTAGAGAATGATGACATCAATGCTCATGCCTCAAAATGTTGATTTCAATGTTTCTCTTGGAATTTGGAATTTACTCAAAGCAAATTTTAGAGTATTTGTTTCTTGAAAATTTCTCAATAATATGATTTTTGTTAATGATTGTGGAAGATATCTTATTAAAGAAAAAAATATAATGATTCTTGAAGGTAATGGGGATATGGTTGAGACTACTGTAAAGGGCAGTCCAGTTGTTGGGTGCACCAATCGTGGACTTTCTGATGTAGACCTTCTAACTGATGAAATTGTTTCTGAACAACTAACAAGGTATTTTTATTTTATTTTGGAAGGTTTGGTTCAATAAGATAGATTTGGAGTGTTTCTTTTTTGGAATCTTTTGGTTTTTCAAGATTTCTTTTCTCGAGATCAATCTATTTCTTTTAATCCTCTATTAAATTCCGACCATTTGCACAGGGTTCTATTTTGCTATCCACTTGTTGTTTTCTTTTTCTAATATCCCTCGTTAGATACCATCTTCCTTGGGTTAATGTTGTTTAAACCTTTGTAATTGATTCTACTTCCTTAAAGTCTGGTTGAATGTATGGGAAATGGCTCCCTGATGTACGCAATTAATGTGAGATAAATAAATGACTTAGGATTTCCTTGCTTCATCAAGGTATAGTCTATCACTAATTTTATTTGCTTTTAACATGTTAGTTATGTTCCCGTTGTCCTTAGGAACATTCAGTTCTTTGGCCTTAGCTCACAGAAGAATGTGACTGCATCCTATGTTGTGGTAATTGGTCTTGGTGGTGTTGGGAGTCATGCTGCTATGATGCTTCTTCGATCGGGGGTTGGCAGGCTTCTCCTTGTTGACTTTGACCAGGTCTTATGCAAATCTTTCAGATGTAGACTTTTTTAGTGTTCTGTTTGATTCTACCTTCTTGTTGAATCTCTGACTTCTGCTACTTGCCAATCTGCATGATTTCTTTCCCTTCTTGTGAATGTGATTTTTAGCGTTCATTAGCCTTTATATCCAATACAATACTTTTATATAGTTTGGCATGATTTTCCTCAACTCAATGTCCTAACACAACTATTTTTCTATTTTGAGTTTTTTTTATTTATATCAATTTTTCGTTATGATTATGTATAAGAAACCGACTCTTGTTATATACATTGGTTATTAGTACATTATATCGACATCTAAATGTATGAAAAAAAATTAATGCATCTATATTCTCTCTTGTAGCTAGTATACTCATTTGATAATTGCTTGAAAAGGTGTCACTTTCTTCTCTAAATCGACATGCCGTTGCAACAAGAGCAGATGTAGGTATCCCAAAAGCTCAGTGCCTGAAGGAGCACTTTCTATCCATCTTTCCAGAGTGTCGAGTAGAAGCAAAAGTGCTATTATATGATGCAACATCTGAAGAAGAAATTCTTTCTGGAAAACCTGATTTTGTTCTGGACTGCATTGACAATATTGATACAAAGGTGCCTATTTATCTGCAAGACTGTAACTTGAGATAGTTTTTTTTTTTATAAATTATCCTTTTATTATTTTCATCACAATTATTATTTATTGCCAGTGGCTTCAATGTTGATGCTAAATTGATATATAGGAGGATAAATAATGATGATGGTATTTAGAAAATTAGTGTACTCAGAAAATATAAACAAAGCATTACTTCACCGTTTGTTAGGTTCGTTTACCAAAACTGTTTGACGACCTTACTTGAACAGGATTTTTTCTATAGGTTGTTCATCTGTGTCCTCGAGTTCTCTTACCAAAACTGTTTGTGAAATGGTGCATTTGGGCGTGGGGGTATTTATAGGGCACCTCCTGTTAAGTTTACATTTGCGAGAAAGAATAGGAGAAGGAATAGGGGCCTTAAAGATGGGAGCCACTTTTGATCAGCTTTTGTCACCATAATCTACTTATTTCGGCAGTCCCAAGTTAATTAACTAAAAGAAATTAGTTAGAGAAGAGAGTTATAAAGAAGGAATGTATGTGAAAAGGTGGGTAAGGTAGTTATGCTGTATCCAACGTCTTTGGACTAGGACTTGGAGAGATCAAGTTCCTCATATGTAACCTAAGTTCATAATGAAGGATTAGAAGAACTACCATCTGGGTGATAAGTTATGTAACGTAAGTTTATAATGAAGGATGAGAAACACACGTGTAACTTGTGTAATGTTGTTCTTTTGGTTTTGGGTGATAAGTTTTCCCTGTAGCAAGCTTTTTGGCAGAAGGAATAGTTTGTTTATTTGCATTTTAATCATTTTAAGCAATCGATATGGACAATTTTACTTTAATTTATTTATGTTCACATTTGGATGTGATTGTCTGTTAGGAATTTTGTTTTTAAATGCTTTGTAAATCATGTGTGACAGGTATCACTTCTTGCTGCATGTGTACGTAGGGGATTAAAAGTATTATCAGCAACAGGAGCCGGAGCTCGAGCTGACCCCACAAGAATTCGTGTGGCTGATTTAAGAGAGTCAACAAATGATCCATTATCTCGAGCTGTAATGTTTCTTAAATGTGACAAGAGTTTTTTAAGCTAACATTTTTTATATGCTGTCAGATTCCTTTGTTAGAAGGTTGCATCATAGAAGTTATTGGTATCTGGATCATGTTTTAAATTGAACTCTTAATTTAGAGGATGGGTTGTCATATATTTTGGCTCGTATGAACTCCTAAACCACTTTTTCTTTATTTTAATATTTGGGAATCAATTAGAACTAGAAGGTAAGAGTGTGACGTAGTTAGTTAAAGAGAGATTAACCTTTGCTAGTGAATAACTTAAAAGCATTAGGAAAGATTGTTTTTGTGAGAAGCAGATAACAACTCATTTTTCTTGTGTTGAGTTATTAATATGCCATTGTACCATATGCCTGTCAATTATATTGGAATTCACCAACGTTTTAAACCTCCTTTTTGAAATTTAGGATGTGGCTATTTGTTAAATATAGGTGAGGCACCGTTTGAGGAAAGGTTATGGCATTGAAGGGGGCATTCCTGTTGTATTTTCTTTAGAAAAACCCAAAGCCAAGCTGCTTCCATTCCAAGGACCAAGCGGAGAAGCTGAAAATCCTTCAGATTATCAGGTGAGGAATTTACCTGTAATATGAAGTGATCATCTTTATATCTTTAGAGCAAGGCCAACGTGCGTTGGAATATTGTATATAATTGCTTCCGAGGTTGATATTTCTTGACTTTACAATGAAGGAATATTTTTTGTACCAAAATGTTACTGTCAATAAACACATTTTAAAATTTTATCCTGATATCAGATAGTTCCTGGGTTCAGAGTTCGCATCATACCCGTTCTAGGTACCATCCCTGCAATTTTTGGACAGGTAATGGCCTCATATGTTGTGACACAATTAGCAGGGCTTCAAGTGGAAACAGAGCCTGTCGTTAATTTGGACACGGATCATTATAGGTTGCTTCATCAGCGACTCATTGAGCATGAGGAATCATTGTATGGCACTGCCATGCAAGTCCAGGTGTGAAGGCTTTCAACTGCAGATGAATTTTTTTACCAGTTACTTCTATTGTCCTCTCTCTGTTTTCTTTTGGATTTGTTTGCACGATGCAAGTTACTAGGTTAATTTAAACATCCACATTAAATGAAATGGTGTTGATGTTTTCTAAGTTGGAATTTTATGAAATTTTGAGTGTAGTTTTTAGTCTTGAAGCCATAATTTTGATTGATTTGATCATAACTCACTAGTACTTTAATCGTAAGAATTTAGTATAAAGTGTCTAACAACAAATCAATTAAGTATGGTTCTACACTTCTAGAAATGCTTTCTAGTGCTTTCTGAATGAAATCCTCCTCTCATCAATAAGTTAACATCTATTTTCTTGACTAGAATCAACACTCAGTCGTTGGAATCCATTAGATAGCATTCTAAGGCTGTTTCTTTGTATTTTGATGCAATTTACTGTAGGTAGATGTTGAAGAAGTGATGTTTGTTGCAAAAGAGCTCTGGCATGGAAGAAGTGCGAGAGACCAGTCCGCAAAAGATGTTGGACGAGGAATGTGGCGAGCTATCAATGAATTAATGCTTGTGAGGTATGAATAAGCCGTATTGTTTAGCATGCAATAATATTTGATGTGGATTAAAATAAAAGGTATCTGGGCCACACTCTCCCTTTTCTTTGAACATGTAACATATAATCATCTCCATTTTCTTAAGATATATTTTCTTTGGAGTCTTATATATCTTATTGAGTGAGATAAACATATATTTCACTCCTAATTTATAAAATTGCATAGACAAAACAACGTTTGTTTCCGTACCATGTGACATCGTTTCTCTCGTGTGAATGAGGTGATGCATGTGCCTAACAAACTAACAGAAAATTAAGTTTGTAAGTTACCTGGATTTGTTATAGATGTTCAGTTTCTCTGGTGCTGACATTTTGTGTACGAATTAGGTGGGACCGAGCAAAACCAGCATCCGTGTCTAACTTAATTCTTTTGAAATTCAAAGAGGTAATTCACCTTTACATACCAGATGAGTTTCTGAAAATTATCCGGAAGTAAATTTTACTTTGTTCAACAATTCATCTTTCGATTCTTTTATCTTTCATCAATGCTTCCTTGCACACATTGCAAATAACCAATATTACATTGTTCTCATTTTTATGAAAAAAATTGGTTGAATAGATGTTCTAAATTTTATTTAGGTCCTAAACTTTCATATATTTATGAATATTTTGTTTTTTATGTTCTAAATTTTATTTAGGTCGTAAACTTTTGTGTATTTGTGGATATTTTGTTTTAGGGCCTGATTGGCTTCCTCTTGATCCTAAAAGTACTGGTTGCAATTCATCTAGCGCTGGGAAATTTAGTTTTATGCATGTGATTCTTTGATGCAGGCTGATGAACACGAGTCGTCGACCCTATATGACATAAAGGAAAACGAACCTGAATTCTTTGGGCGAGTAACTGCTACTTTGAAGCGAGCTGAGGTGGAATTTTCTTTATGAGAAGTTAAATTTCTTATTTGGAATAGATAAGGATTTGTTGCTTTCATTCCTAATAGTATCATTTCTATAGTTCAACATGGGAGGTTTCTATTTCTAGGTTAATACTTAATAGTGACTTAAGCCTTAGATTTAGCCCACTGAAATTTTGGTCTACCTAGTTGTTTTTGAGATCATGATTTATTTTGGTTTAATTGTTTTTAGCGATCGTGATTTTTTGTTTTGTTTTTGAGGAAGAGTTCGTGAAATTTGTTCATTTTCTGAGCATAGAATTTTTTTCATAGTTTTCAAAAAGAAAATTGGATTCGAAAGCATAAACTAAGCCGAAGGATGCCTTTAATTTAGAATGATATATTTATTTATAATATATATATATATTATAAATAAATATATTGGTCGGATTCCGATTCGGATCTATTCATTTGGTTGGAGGTACCTTTTCTTCTTCAAACACTTCTCATATGATTACGTGTTGTTTTTTTTACTTTAATATAAATTAATTTAGATGTTGATGTATCCATGTATGTATCTAACTAAATTATTCACTATTCACTGTGTATATTTTTGTAAGGGTTAAGTTAAGTAGATACGTAGCTAAAGTATTTAGTTGCAGTTTTTTAAAAATAGATGGATGGGTTTGTTTTATTTTTTTTAAATACCAAACCAACTAACTATAACCAAATTTTTTTAATGAGAAAACTAAAGTGTTGTTAAAATCCGGTTTCAAAAGAATCAAACATTGGATAACAAATTTTTTTAAAAAAAAAACCACTAAAAAATGGGCCATTGAATATATACAAAAACACCATAGTTGAAAATAATTAAAATGGTTGCGTAGGCATGAAAATTTACACGATAACGGAAAAATGCAAAAGAGAATATTGTATAATTTAGTAGTGTTTTCGAAATAATTCATTTTGATAGTTATCAATAGTTATTAGAAAAATAAACGATTTCCGGATCATGAGAAGAATGTAGAAATTATTTATAACATGAAAATTTTGAAAAAAATATTAAAATCTCTTTTGCATTTTCTATAAAAACAAAATAAATCAACATAAAATATATACTTTTTCTATTTCATGTTCTATTTATTTCATTATTTTCCCTCTTCTCACCTATCTCGACTATGTTTGTATGGTTATGTTCATTTCATATTTCTCTCCTAAACTCTCTTTCATAGATTTTTGTATCATACATTGACTTTTTTTCATTACCATTCAATCTAACCAACTAAAGTTTTAATATTAAACAAATTTAAATATAAAATGTTTCTTAACTTTTTTCAATCATCTAATTCTAAAATTTTGTGTATATATTAATTTATAATTTATTATGAAATGTTAAAAAATTTATTAATAAACATCACTTCGTAACACTTAATAGCGAGTTTTCTCTAAAGTGTTTATACACAAATCAAATATATTATTGATTACTTTCAAAGTTTATGAATTTAACGTAACACAATAAGTTTTGTACATGCATGTTTATTTTGTTTTTTTTCTATTTATTTCTTTGTTTTTTTTTTTTTTTGTTCTGAGTGCACGAGGAGAACATATTGAACAAACTTCTTCGTACTTTTCTTATTAGAATAAATCATCAAACATGTCAAGCAAAAAGAAATAAATCAAGCTACCAAGGATTCAAATTACCTTCTAAAATATCTCTAAACCCTAAATTCTCTAACTATATTGACAATAATAAATTTTTGATGAGAATGCATATCAAGAGCTTCATGTGTTCAATGATGAACACCGATTATGATTATAACGAGGAAGTATTAGCAGTATTTTGTTACATAGTAAAAAAGAAACTAATATACATTAGAATTTTAGGAGAATTGTTATGAATAACACAAAAGAATAAAACTATTTACATCGTATAGTAAAAATTTCAAAAGGACAATGGAGAGTTTAATGACTTTTTTGAAATTTTTTCATAAAAATCAATCTAATATTTCATGTTAACCTAAAATGAAAATATTATAAATTTAATAAAATAAAATGGGGAGGGCAAGACATGAAATAAAGGATTATTACTTATGCTTAATCATGTCCAAATTAGATCAATTAATTTCGATTAGCGCTCACTTAAGCTTTTTCTTTTTATATTATATAAATTGAAAAAAATGAAAAGAGAGGGAAAGGAAAGGAAAGGAAAGGAGGGATAGAACGAAAAATGGGGAGAGGGAAGAAGAAAGCGGCGGGAAGTTCTGAACCCGAAACAGTGGCGCTTCCAAGCCCCGATTTCACTCAATCAACTCATCTTAATGGCGATTCAGCCCCTTCAATCTCTAACAACAATGGCAGTGAACTCAAAATTTCATTTCCACATCCACCTTCTTCACTTCACAATGCTTCTGTGCAAATTCCACTACCCACCGACGACGCCGGAGTGGTCAACGGCGAAGACAATGCCGTACCTGATGTTTCTGCTTCTGAACGTACTAACCTAGATGAAGGCTTCTTCGAAGTTGAAGCTATTCGGCGGAAAAGAGTTCGTAAGGTATTTCGGTCTCTTCCGCCATTGTATCTACTTGTTCTAGGATAATGTTACGTTTTTAGATATATCATGATTCCATTTGTAAACAGAATTTGGTAGACAACTGTGGATAAAAAATCAGCGCCTGAAAGTTGGTTAGGTATTTCGGTCTCTCTATCCGTAAGCTGTGGATATTATGTTAAGTTTGTAATATGGTTATGTTTTAGGAATTGGTTAGCTATTTTGGTCACTCTATTCGTAAAATTATGGAATGTGAATGTACTTGCGAAATTGTAGATGTTTATGAGAGTGTGTTTATTTGTGTATTTCCCTTCTATTTCGATTTACTGTGGAAATAGCTTTTGATTCCGTTGTTTTGTTATGGAATTAGTTTGGCGTTTTACTCTCGGATTTGTTGTTTTGGCGATTTTGTCTCTGGATTTTCTTTGATGAGTCTGATTTGAGTTTTTTTTTTTTCGGATTCATAGGGACAGCTTCAATACCTCGTCAAATGGTGTGTACGATTTTGAGGTTTTTCTGTTTGTTAATTGTACAGTTCTTTCAGCTATCGATGTGATTTGTTCTTGATATACGTGAAAGTAGCTTCAGGAATTTGTTTTTGACAGGCGTGGTTGGCCAGAGACAGAAAATACGTGGGAACCCTTGGACAATCTCCAATCATGCTTTGAATTTATTGAAGAATATGAAGAAAGGTTCTTGGACCTATTCAATTATTTTTTATTTTGTGAAATGATTGCAGCAAACTTATGGCGAATGGAATTGTAATTTAGAAAATTTCCTCACAATTCGGGACTGATACTGTGTTGTTCAGGTTTTGTCACTCGCGATCGGGAAAGCAGCGGAAGCGGAAGCGCAAGGATGGAGACGTTGAAAGTGAATCTCAAGAGGAAAAAGATCTCCAAATTATAGCTATTGATAATGTGACGGATGTAGTTATCAATACTCTGGATGATCGTCTATCTGCCGCTCCATTGAACAAGAAACTTCATCGTGATCTTCCTATTCCTCAAGAACCGTTAGACTCTATTCATGAAGGAGAGTTGGATGAGAAATTTGATGGAAGTAGAAAGAGAGACGAATATGATGTGAAACTTATCGACTTCAATGCATCGATGTCTGGGAATATGGTTGATTCTGATAAAAAAACAGTGGCTTCTAACGATGTTAGCCTTGTTTACGATGTTTCCAAGGCCGATTGCGTGGTGGGTTCTGCTCAGGGAAGTCACTCCACTGGAGCCAAGAGAAGGAAGTCCAGTAGGGTGAAAAGGTTCACGAAGGATTCAGCCTTGTCAGAACAAGGATTAAAACAAAATGCAGCAACTGTAGGCATTGAGCCTACTGATCCAAGCGAACAATTAGGACCCCAGAATCCTAGTTCGTCAGGCCACTCCAGAAATGTGTCTACCATCACAAGGATTATCAGGCCTGTTGGTTATTCAGTTTCAGTATTAAATAACATCCCAGATGTAATCGTAACCTTCTTGGCTGTGAGGTTTGTTATGCAACAGTAACTACTCTTCCTTTGCTTGTTGAGTATTATTCTATCTGAAGCAGTGATTGTGGATCTCATTTTTTTGCATGCAGGTCGGATGGAAAAGAAGTGACGGTGAATAACAAATTTCTTAAAGCTAACAATCCACATCTGGTAATTGATCAAATTTCCGTACTTTACCTTGCATATTTTTCTTCAATCGGTATTTGACTTGCTAGTATTTACAACTACTCTCTCACTGCAGTTGATTAACTACTATGAGCAACATCTCCGATATAATCCTACATTATGAAAGAACTGCACTTGTGTCTGGCCACCACCATCATCTTCGTGGTTTACAAGCTGTAATTTTGTAGTTTTAGGAGATTCAGTGAAATACATTATGAATTCTCGGTAAATTTTCAACTGTCAAGAGGAGATCAGACTATTTTCCGTCTCCGTTTAATTCTAATATGGGGATGAATGGAAAGTTATATTCTTTTTGAATATTGAAGTTCCTATCTTAAACAATTTAAAGACTTGGTGAATCGAACTATGAACTTGTAACCCCCCTAACAAAAAAAAAAAAAAAACAAAAAAAAATCTCCAAGGGCAAGAGGCTGTTTGCTCATAACCTTGCAAGACATTGTCATTCGTTTCCCCTATAATCCTGCTTTTACAGATATTTTCCAGTGTTGCAGTTTACTGTTCAAGTGATCCTATCTGCTACCCAGATGCTGAGTGTTCAATGAGCTACGGGATGCTTATTTATCAGGTTCTTTCTTGGTCTCCATCCATATTATTTTATTATGTCAAATAGAATAAAGTACAGGTATTGGACGGTTCTGGACTTCCAACTGCTCCCGCAAATAATAAATCTGAACCTCTTGACTTTGGCATATTATTTTATCTGTATGCCACCTATGATGTCATTCAAACACATTTTTCATTTAACTAAATGTCATTATCTAACATCATTTAATTTTAATAAAAATGTAAAAATAATCAGGTGCCTTTCTTATGGTACCTGATTATCCATCCTACTTGGATAGACTAGTCCATCATCACCCACAAAGAAACATCGTCTCCTTTCTATTTCTTTCAATTGATAAGTAATTAGTTACTCATCAAGCTTTAAACAGTTTGCTCAGGTTGGCATCCAATCCAACCTATATTCTCTATAAGACTTGATTAAAAAAACTGAAATTCTCCAGTCTTCGTCATTGATCAACTAATATGCTGACCTTCATAAAGCATGAAAAGGAGTCAAGCTTTTCCAAAGTCACTCCTACCACCAACAAACAGCCTTTTCCCCTCTCAATATCACTCTTTTGCAAACCAAGTTCTGATTCAGATAAAGATAATGGGATATACTACTTCAGGGCCATCTCCTGTTGTACCTTGTATCATAGTTGGATTTCTGGGGTTGATAATATTTTGGCCTACTCTTTCATCCATCTGGGAAAGCATAGAACCTCTACTTGAACTGGGCATTTGGGTTGCAGTGATTCTTCTTTTCCTCTTACTGCTTGTACACTTTCTTTCTATTTTCTTTCCTGTTCTTCATGCTTCATCCACTTTTGCAGTTCAGCATTCCAGCAGCCCTGGCTACGATGCTGATGGATTCGGTTTCGGGTCAGGAGCATTGTTCCTAGGTCTTCTCTTCCTTGTCCTCTACTATCTGTTGTAATCTTATCCTAGTACTAGAATGATATAGCTTTCTCTTAGCACTTCTACATGTATGCTTTTGTATACATATTCAGTTATCCATCTCTCTTGCTAGTAGGCAAAGTGACTTACTTTGACCAACAAGAGAAACAAGCCTTGCCCATGGAGTCTACTAATATATTTCAATGAAAATTTAAACACTCTATGTTCGTGTGACTAATGAGTTGTTGAAGACATCAAATTTAAAAGTCAGGGATTGGTTTAAGCAATTTTTGTTAATTGAACGTTTCCTTCACTGCGTTGGAACATATCAGATTGTGAATCTCCACCATGTTTTTGAGCTATATGAGATTCTGAGTGATCTTACCAAGAACAGTAGCGCCTCTCTAATTGCTCAATTTCGAGTTGAGTTGAGTCCTGTTCAAGGTAGCATAGTTTGTTTTGTGGCATTTGAATTGAACATTCCATCAAGAGTAGTGTAAGGCATGGAATAAGGATAGTTCAAGAGTTTCAAATTGAGTTGGGCAAAATCCAATCTGATTTTTATTTAAACAGAATTCCATAATGATTGGGAATTTTGTAGGAATTTGCATTTAGTTGAAACTAATTCCATTTTAACTGGAGAAAGAATAGGAATTTCAGTTCTCAATTTTCAATTTTAATTATTGGTCTTTTTTTTCTTTTTTCTTTTTTTTGTTCACTATTTAATTTGATCACCGAATAGGAAAATAGGATAATATATCAATTTATATCCGAATTAGTAATTTATAATTTTATTAATTAAACCCTTGAATTTTGATTATCGAATCAAATTGAATCCTTAGTGATGACTAACTTCCTTTGTGAATAGTCGATGCATCATTCTATTAATCTAGAACTTAAGAAGAAATCTACATAATTGTATATGTGTAAGATTTGTATGGACAATTTTCAAAGATGGTAATAATAAAAGGTCTAAATAAATTTCATTATGACAATTGAGAAGTTGATCATAAACAATTACATGTTGGAATGAAATCTAAAGAATGAGTTTTAATTGATTGTATGGATTGATATTTTTTCTAATATGATTGATCCGACGTCATGTCTATGTTAGATTATACATCCTTTACGTTTAAATCATACAAGTAATTAATTAAAAAGAAAATTAATAGATGTTTTGAACTTTTAATTAATTTTATGTCTGCTAAATTTAAATTCAGCATTGAATTTAAGGAATGTTTAGGTTACGTTAAACCTATGAAATTTTAGAGAAGGAGAATGCATGTATCTCTTCAATATAGAAATAGATACCAAAACTAAAATTTTTGAAATTTCTAGACTTTTAAATTAGAAATGATGTTTTCAAAGCTAATCAAGCCAATTTTCAATTGGCCAAAAGCCCACCATTTGAATTGGATTCATTTAGGATTTCAACTCTCAAGTTAGTCTTGGATATAAGATTTTGAGCATGTCTTTGACCACTGACTTTAGTCGTTTGTGTAAGATAGTAATGTGTAATTGATGTTTGGGTTTACAAGTGTTCCTCTTAAAATTTTGAAATTGTTAGACCTACTTTCATTAGATAGTTACACTATCACCAATCGAAACTGTAATTGATGCATAAGTTCATTATCCACCTAACTCCTTGATGACTTCTTTATGAATCATTTGTTGAGAATCTGAACAATTTCAAATTTAATTATTTCAAGGTTTCTCTTCTTGGGTTTTCTAATGTTTTGTATGGGTCTTGGAGGAGTCACTCATATGTGTTCTCTAAGATTTTCCATATGACTTTTATGTCTTTCATGGGTCATAGTGAGGTTTGTCGGTTATCTATAAGCTCACTCATTGGTTATTTAAACTACCATTAGACTCCTCATGGATTATCTGGATTAGCTACCATTAAGCTCCTTCATTTAGTTTTCTAGGCTTCCTGGATATGGATTAAATTACTTGAATTGGCTACCTGTAGCCATGAGATGGTTATTGGTTGCACAAAACCTCATCGGCCACATTCTACTTTTATCTTCATCCATATGCCTCATTATCTCTCGATCTCAATAAATCTACTCATAACACATTTCATCTTCTACAACCAAATTAATATAGATTAAAGTGTGAATGAAGATATTTATTAGATTTTAAAGAAATTTAAAGTTGTTCCCTTAGGTTAATAATCAATAATACGATTTCGGATTAAGAAGTTAACATCTTTGAATTATTCCATTTAAACAAAACTATCAATCCAAAAGACAATTTAAATCTAAGTTCCAAACTAAACTAATGTCATGACTAACTCTTTTGTATCTCTTCACAATCTAAATTTGTCGTTTCACTACTTCATAAAATATTTGTATTTTGCAAAATAAAATAATCACTTACTTCATAGCTAATTAGAAGCAATGATCCAAAACTTTTAAAAAAAATATATTAAAAATTTAATGATCAAAACCAACACAATCATGAAAAAACACACACCCAAATAATAAAAACAATAACCCAAACAAATAATATTTCATTTATTTCAAAAACTTACATTGTAAAGTGTAATACAATACCCCTCTTGAATGGTAATTCTCTTGTCAAACCCAATCATTTTAGAATGAGAGACGAAAAGAAAAGTAAAATTAATTTTTTTTTTAGTGATATAATAAAATCTAATTTCTTAATGATAAACTTCTTTATTAAATTATAATTAAACAAATTAAACGATCATTGATATTTTGTAATAATACATACAAAATTACAAAGCCAATTCAGAGACCGGAAGTGAAAGGCACACCCGTACTCGGCAACCAAGATCCACCGGCGATGAAATTTCCGACGGTGAACTTCGAAGCCTCCGCCGCACTGGTAATCACACGATAACCCTTCCAGTTCACCCGATTCGCCGTCGACGCTCCCGGCCCCGTATTCATATACTCACCGTAATACAGCGTGTTTAGGGCAAAATTACCGCTCCACGGCATCCACCCGGCCGGACTTATGAATCCTCCGATCGAGGATTTCATAACAACCGTCCGGGAATATTGCCTCCATGGGCGGCCTAAATAGGCCTTGACGCCGCTGAGGCCGCCGGCGGATGTGATTCGGCAATTGTGGATGGAGATTCCGGTGTTCTGATTCGGATCGGAACGGCCTTGGGCGGTGACGGTGATGGTTTTGTTCGGAGGATCACGGGCGATGATGTTGCAATCTTGGAGTACGACGGCGGCATTGCCGAAGATGAAATCGACGGTGCCGTAAATGTCGCATTGTTTGTAGAATTGGCGTTCGGCGTAAACGTAGAGAGTGTCTTGATACCCTTCGAAGCCGCAACGGTAGAAGACTGAGAGATCTGAACCTGATCGGAGCGCCACCGCTTGGTGGTTCTTTGCTCCGGCGGTGTTTCTGAAAGTTATGTCTCTGGCGATGAATCCGTCTCCATCAACGGCTGCGATTTCACCGACGTTCACAATTTAATTAATTAACACAATAAGACTAATTAATTTTTTCTCCTTTTTTTCTTTTTGACAATTTCCCTTTAAATTAAATTACCTAAAAATATTCACAAACATAATTATTATTTGTAAATTAATTATTGTTGAGCACAAAATATACAATAAACAAAATAATTCTAATTATTTTGAAATATAATATAATGAAAAAAAATATTATAAAACATAGTAAAATTTTAAAATCGATATCAATATTTATTATAATAAAAATTAATTAAAATTTTTGTTATATTTTGAAATTATTTTCAATCGTCTTCCCTTTACAATAATTTTTTTAATATTTTTAATATGTAATAACTAAGATATAAATTTTAAAAAAAGTTTTTAGATTTTAGTATCTTTTATGTAAGAAAAGAAAAGTGTTATGTTAAAAGAAAAAAACCTAAAACTAAAGAAATTGATACATTCATAACAAAATATTTTTCCAAACAAGCAAGGACTTTTTTTTTCTTTTAATAATTCTCTATTGCTACATACACTATGTGTGTGTATATATATACACACACATATATAAATAAAATATTCTTTTGGATGAAAACTACAAATCACAAAAGTTGAATAGTGATGAATGAATTGAAAACAGGTCACTTTCTTCCTTTGTAAGCTAAATTCAACTAATTTTAATAGAATTAGAAACTTTGGTCCCATTAAATTACACACCAACCAACCAAGCTACTTGATCTTTGTCATATCATATAATATATGTATAATTTTCTCTAACATCCCACATTAAACCCTAACCAAACTATGGCCCTATATATATAAATATATATATGTGTGTGTGTGTGTGTGTGTGTGTATATGTATATTTCCATTTCAATAATTCAAACAAAATGCCACATCAAATATTTCTATTTCTATTCTTTCTTCTGTCTAAATATTTTTATTTTTATAAATTTTTCCAACCCATATATAATTATGAAACACATTATGGGTTCACTTTTTATATTAATTATTCTTCCCTTTTTTACTATAAAGTATACCTTGTGTTTCCAAAATCTTATCCAATTATTTTGAGTAACAACAAATTTAAATCAACTTTGTTATAAAAGTTATTTGAATGCCAAATAGATCAGTCCAAATTATTCCAATATGATAGCTTTATGCTTAAGTTAAACTCAATTATTTGTAAACCTTTTTTAACTAATAATAATGTGTTTACTTGATCTTTAAAATTATTTCTTATTTCTATATACATATATAGTATTATTCCATTGTTCTTGATAGTTTGTTGTATAATTAAAATACAAATTTAATACTACTTTCATCTCTATATTCTTTTAACTCGGTCTATAATTTTAAAATTTTCATTTTGGTTTTAATATATTTTTATGTATTTGATTCTTTAATTTTAAAAAAGTAACAATTTTTATCCCTTGAAATGGAAAACAAAAAATCATTAAAAACTTAGCTCAATTATCACATGTATGTACCGAGAATCAAAGGATCTTAGGTTCAAATCCCTCGTTCTCAACTTATACAAAAGAAAAAATGAAAATAAAAGGACAAAAAATAGTCATTTTTTGAAATTCAATTAGAAACCAAAAACAAACATTTTTAAAGTATATATATCAAATTAGTATTTAAACCTTAAAAAGTATTACTCTAATTGTACCTAGAACTTCTTAGGGTTTCTTAAAGTTTAAACTAAAACTACCATATAATTAAATACAGAGGGACATAGGATTGTCAATTCTAAATACATAGAAATAAAAGTCACTTTAAGTGCATATAATTCAACCCAAAATTAATTACAACCAATAGAAATGACTAAATTCTCAAGAAAGTTATATATAAAACATAGAATTATAGGGTTTGGCAATGAAGAACAATTCAAAACTATATTAATTACTATTAGCAATTAAATTAGTCAGCAAAATTTACTAATTTACTCAAAGTAGGTTTGTCGATTTCCTATTCGTCGCCGATTAATATTAAATTGAAACAAATAATTCATAATGTGACATTGTGAACTCATCCATAGACTAATGTATAAAGTCAACTTACATGACATTATCATAGGTATTAGGTATGCATTTAACTTTATCTTTTTAAAAATGTTATTTTGAAAATATTAAAATGTAACAAATATAGTACATAAAATTTAATATTATTGTGTTTTTATCTTCCCTAAATCAATGAATTTCCCGACGCATCGTGACACATGAGATGATGGTAGCGCCATGCACTACAAGTAAGTTTATAATAAATACAATGACAACAAACTAAGTTTATAATAAATTTCAGGACCTCGTATTATCACACACTAATCCTATTTAATTAAGTGATGATGTCAATGTGGGTTATTTAAAAGCTTAACGTTTTGTTTGAAATTAAATTTTCTACTTCCTAAATTCTTAGCGGTTAATGTTAAAATTTTGATAATTAACTATCGGGTAAAAGATATATTTTTCTTACTTTTCTACTTCTACGAACTCCTACTTAGGTAAGAACTCAATATTCACTGACGTAGATACTTCTATATGAATTTACGAACTACACTATAATCGAACATTAGTTCACTTTTTTTTCTAGTTATAATAGGTAGAGTTGGAAGAATTGAATATTTAACATTTTAGTCGGTGATTGTGAGCAACGAGCTATGCTAACTCGAAGCCACACACAACAACAATTATCCATTATTCAATGTTAATCAAATTAAAGTTCAAGCTTTTTATATCCTTACTTGAATTCTCTAATTTGGAATATGTTGAATTAATACTTCAAAGGGCCCATTTAAGTTAATAACTTTATAGAAATAAAAAATGAAAAGTTTTAAGGAAAAAAAAAGTTTGAAAGAGAAAACGAGAGAGAGAGCTTACCAACGGTGGCGGATCTGAACGTGGTGGAACCTCCGCCGACACTTCTACTGCCGGTAATGATAGTTTTTCCGATACCGTCGCCGACCATCATAACATTCTTAGCCTTAATATCCAAATTCTCATTATAAACCCCCGACTTTACATATATCACAAATCTCCCACCGCCCTTTGCGGCGGCGACAGCTTCCTTCACCGTCTTAAAATTCCCCGACCCATCTTGCGCCACCACTACGTTCGCCTTCGGAGACCCAGATTGCAGCAATTTCCTGTCACCGGGCCTAACCCACGTCGGAAACCCATCATCCATGATGGTCGTCGGCTCATACCCCTCCGGTGACGCGGGTTTATTCACCGACAACCCATCACTAATCAACTTCGAAACATTATTAGCCGTCAATGGGTAGCCGAAAGCCGAAAGCCCGAGTTCGTCGAACCCGGTCCGGCAGGTTTCGAGGGCGGTGAGAGCGGCGCTGAGCCAGGTTTGAGCGTCGGCTGGGGTGCAGCGGTCGGAGGTCCGGTTGAGTCGGGTTATGATTTCGTCGTAGAGGTCAACGCAATCGGTCCATGCAGTTTTTTCTTTGGAATTTCGGCATTTTGGGCCGAGAGAAAGAGCATTTTTATGGGCCGAAACGGCACGCTCTAGTGCCGTTTCGACTAAGATTTCAAAGAAATGGGATTTTGTGGTTATTGGGGTGCTTTTCTTTGTTGAGGCTTTGGTTTTGAGAAATTCTTCACATGGAGCTGGATATGGTGTTTGGCTACACCAATTCTTTATTTCTTTCTCTGAATAACATAAAACATCCCACGGAAAAATAAGAACAACAAGAACTACAAGAAACACGATCGAATGTCTTGCCATTTCCTCGATTTAGTTGTGAGATTTTTGTGTAGCTTTGGAGTCCCTTTTTATAGAGGAAAAAGAACAGCCCAAGTTAATAATCTTTTTGAATTTTCCATTTCAATTAAACCTCAAAATCAAATTATTATTTATGTTATAATTATTATTATCGTTATTTTTTTTTTATTTTATTATAACTTAAATTTTCACTTTGACTTTGATTCTTGCTAGTCTTTGTTATATATGGATGTGTCGTGGTAGTATTGACATATGATATATGTTTGAAAGTAATGTATTTCATTTATTTGTTTGTTTGTTTGCTGCAAAGTAAATAAACTTTTGGTTTAAATTTCTTTAGTGAATATAGTTTATAATTTTAGTGGTCATTTTGAAAAATTAGACAAAGAAACAAAGTAGTGAGATAGAAAAAAATTAAGATATGATTTTGTTATTATAATATAATCTTACCCTCACTTTCAAAATTTGGAATACATCTTAAATTGATTAGTTGAAAATAATAAACTATGGTGATGTTTATTAATAATCCAATTACCATGCCATACGCACATAAATCATAATAATATCCACTGTCGTGTTATTGACCAACAAAATTATACATATATTCAAATAAACTTACGTTAGTAATATAATTAAAAAAAATTATTTAATTTATTTTTTATTGATAAATGCCTTTTCAAATGTATAAAAAAAGAGAGAGAGAGAGAGAGAAATTGAAACTTTTTCTAATGTTAAAGTTTGGCTAAGAAAAAGAAAAGGAAAAAGAAAAGACTAATTTTAAAGCTAATGGCTGCGGTAACGTTGGTTTAGTAATATCCATATCATATGGACCCTTATGATTTGACATTCTAAGTAGCCTGTGGTTTGAGACTTTAAATAAATTTGCTTTCAACTTCCTTTTACTTCCTTTATATTTATAATTGATTTACTTCAATTATTGCAAAATACGTTTTTTTTTAATACTATATATATATATATATATATATATATATATATATATATATTATCAAAATTAAAACCCAATAGAATTTCAATATAATTATGGTCAAACTCAAATCTGAGGGTCTTAAGTTTATGAAATAGCTAAGGACATAGTTGAATATTTATGAAAAACAATATCATAAATATATATACATAATAAAATCTTAAAAGAATATTTGAATTAACTTATGTTTGTCTCTTAAAGTCGATTTGTTTACGTATATTTGGTTCACAACTTAATATTTCTCAATATTTTTATTAATTTTTCTACGTGATATATAATGGAAAGTTGACGATCACTTTTATAAGAATGTTAAAAATTTAAAAACATGTAAAAGCGTCGATAATTTTAAAATTAAGATTGTGAGTATGAATATGGAAAGTGGATAAACATTGTTAATTTTTAATGGACACACATATATATTTGAAAAATGACACAAATATGGAAAAATGTTATTAATTTATAATTTTCTATTGCTATGAAAAAAATAGAGAGGAATTATAACGAATAATAAAAAAATAAAAATAAAATTATTTATAAAATATAGCAAAATTGTCGAATTTTTCGTAAATTTTACTACGTTTTATAAATAGTTTCGATATTAGATTATTTTTTAAAGGGTCGAAAATTCATATTATTATTATTACTATTATAATCCATTAGAAGATTATTTCATATTATTGTTTTTAAGTATTTTTATGTTTTAAGCTTAGGTATTGTAATTGAATTAATATTGTCGTGCTTTGCATGCATGGAAATTGCTGTCTTCATGACGTGTTATAGGATATGTTTTGTAAGTCAATGGCAATGACTTTCTTAACCAAATAATAAATATATAAAACTATCCATTATTATCACCCATAATTTATAATTTTTTTCTTTTTTTTCTTTTTAGTTTTATTTTAACAAAATTAACAATACCATTTTTAAGATACATTTTATTATATCCAGAAAATCCAAAAATTAAATATATATATATATATATATATATATATATACAAATTAAAGTAATTAGTATAAGAATGAAAAATCAAACCAAGTGTCTCTACGCAATTAATATTTATGTATAAATAAACATTTTGATAAGAAGAAAATTCAACCATGGAAGAGAGAGAAGCCATGGTTTTTTGTTTGGCAGATTTTAAAGGACTTCACTTTCTTTAGCTGGTGAAGGTTTACTAAGGAAGAAGAAAAAGAATAAAGGCTGCTTTGGGGGTAGGTTTTATAGATATAGATCCATAGGAAAATTAAGAGACTTTTAATACTCTTAGAAATACTAGGGGATGTAACTTCAAATCCAAAAAAACGGCCTTAATTTGTTTAGGGTTTTCGATTGATTTGATTTCCAACGAACATCGATATTGCTTTTGATTTAATAAATTTATAGCTCTTTGAATCGAGAAAAACAATAGTTTAATACCGATAAATACGTGCTACTTATTTTTTTATCCTGATTCAATTCAAACAAACATCTATTTAGTGTGCGTGATATATATATATATATAACGATAGATGGCAACATGTGGTTGCCATTTCCACAACCATTTGCAAGCTTCTAAGGGAATACTAATGAAAATATATGAGGAGGAAGTTATATTCATTGTAATTTGATTTTTTATTGACTAATTAAATTTTTGTTGTGTCAATACATTATTGATTTTATTAGTTGTGGGCTTCACTACATAATTTGAAGATATAATATTAATACCTATACATATATTAATACTTATTCACATATATTAATTTTATGTAGATTTGGTTGTGAGTGGTGATGTTGAGATGATAGTCTTTAAGAGACGATGGTACATACATCACATATAAATACAACCTTACGATGTGATCACAACCACTTACGTATGAACCTCAAACGACTAAAGAAACAATAAAAATTATGTTTTTCCTAAATTTCAATCTTATAAATATACGAAACTAAGAATCATAGTTTCATTTGATAAACAATTTGATCTTTGTTTTTCTTTTTAATTGTTTTTATATACTTTTCTTACCAAGAATTTTATCGTTCATATTAATCTAACTAAACATTTGAATTCTTAGTTAAATTTTTTTAGTTTGGTTTTTAAAAACACTTTTGAAAGGTAGATTAAAAAATAAATCAATAAATAAAAGTAGTATTTCTAAACTTTATTTTCAAAAATCAAATATGAAAAATTTAGACTAATGTTCGTTTATGATTCTTTGCTTTTGAAAATCAAGCACATATAAACATCACTTACATACATCAGTTTCTCATTTTAAAACTAAAAAATATATATAGTTTTAAAAAAATTGTTCTTATTTTAAAAAAAAGTGAAAACCATGAATAATAAACGACGAAAAAACAAATACAAATTCTAAAAAGAAAAAAACTAAATAGTTACTACCGAGAACGGAAGAAACATAATAAACAAGTTCTCAGAAAAGATGCATATTTTTCAAAAATCAAATGATTAATCAAAACGTTTTATGGAACTATAAATGGTACCCCTAATTAACAACAAACTTAAATTTCACATCCTAGCTTTCAATTTTAAAAAGTGTTTATCTGTTATCATTACATGAGTTTGATATATATATATATATATATATATATATATATATATATAATGATGTATTCCTAAAAATCATATGTATCTAAATTGATTTGCATTTTTTTTAGTTTCAATTATTATATTTTCCTTCTTTGTTAAAAGTCAAAGAAATTATAATTATTACTTGACTTTCCCAACTAAACAAATTTGAAAGATGATGAAATTAAAGGTGATTGGATTTTTATGGATTAACTGGCTAAAAAAAAAAAGAAAATTAGTGTAATAATTAAGAAAATATGATGAGGGAATATATTCAACACCTAAACACACAAAAACAAATTCAAAGAGGTTTTGTACTCTTTCTTCTTGCAAAACAATTTGACTCTCTCCAACAACCAACAAATTTTTAATTCAAATTCAAATTAATGTCCATAAAAGAAAACCAATACCTTATAAGGTTGACTAATTTATTAAATATAAATAATTTTATTTATTAATCGAAACCACGTTGGATTATTTATTTGCAATAACAATGTTCGTTAAATCATCGATCAAACTTAAAAACTTACAGATTTTACTTATCGATGTTTTAAAGAAATTAAATAGTTTTTTTTAATTTTTGTTGATTTATTATTCAATAAATCTCAATTTTAGCTTCTAAAAGTTAATTCCCACCGATATTTGTTTTTATTTTTATTTTTTTGTAAAAATATTAATAGTTAATGAGAACGATCTTAAGAATTAATTACAACCAAATTTAAGATTTATATAAAATAAAATAAAATTGAAAAAACCTCAAAGTATAAGAATCAAAAATGGTATTTTCATCCGATCGTATATTAAAATTTTGAATATTTTCTAAGAAAATATGAAAAAATTACCCCTTTTAAGTACAATATTTCTAGGAATATTTCTTAAAAATAAAATAAATAAATAGATAAAATAAAAACATATGTATAAAAAATTAAATAAATGTGAGTTTAAATATCAAAATACAGGATTACAATATATGCATGATTTTTACTATAGAAATAATGGACCCACTTATAAGAAAAATAAAAAATAAAATTAATTTAGTTTACATATTTATTAATTAAAATAAAATAGAGAGAAACACACCCACATGACATATTAATTAATGATTTAAACATTACGAATTAGGATAAACTAATACATGTGATCTCTAAAGAGGTAGTTAGGCCATTAATTATTTGATTTTTGTGTGAGAGAGAGATAGATAAGTTCTCTCCATTATTATAAGATATATATATATATATAGCACACAATTATTCAAGCCTACTTGATAAAAATTAAAGTTGCTATAATACAATGGACCATTTTTAGAACAATTAAACAAACAAAATTCTAAAAAAAAAAATTGAATGAAAAGTACATAATACCAACCATATATTGTCTCTCTTCCTTATCCTTTATCCACTTTTGGTTTTAGGCCATGTTTAAATTGTAATTTTAAAATTAACGTTGTTTACTTTATGTAGTTGTGTTTTGGACTCGTACTGATACAATTTTATTTAGTAATAGTACGTGATCATTTCGATTGTATTTGAAAATTCCATTATACTATCATATGATTATAATATTTATTATTAAACTTAATCCATAACAATAATGGTAATTTTGACAAAATTCATAGTTTTAGGTAAATGTAAGAATAAGTAATTCAATTAGATTTGTGATTGTGGACTATTATGAATGATCTATTAATGTAATTTTATTACGATTACATAAAATTTCATTACGGATTGTGTATTTTTTAGAACATGAGGGTTAATGGTATGAAAAGTGGACTAGATGTGGTCCAAATGATATTTATTTAAATGGTAATGAAATATTGTAAGGGTTGATGGAAATTATATATACACATCTTTTGTAGTGTGTCTGTCAATCAATTCTAAATAAGAAATTTCATCGTGGATGTCTCTTTTATGGATGGGATATATTATAGTCTATTAATTCTCTCAAATTTGTCATCAATTTATTGCCATTAATGTTTATTTATTTATTTATTGATAGTGAAACAATATTCAAATTTGATTATGTTTTTATTTTGATTTTTTCTTTTTTTTTTGAGAAAATGTGTTTGAAAAGTTAATTAGGAGGTGGAAAAATGATTCTTATCGGAATTTTATTATTATTATTATTATCATTTAACCTCTTCCTAAAAATTAATTTTAAATAATTAAATTAAAATTTATTAAAATAAAATAGTGATATAGTTTCAATATCTCATTAGGTTATGAGTTCAATCCATGGTGGTCACCTACCTATAAATTAATTTTAAGTGAATTTTCTTGACACCAAAATGTTGTAGGGTTAGGCAGGTTGTCCCGCGAGATTAGTCGAGGTGTGCATAAGCTAGTCCGAACACTCATAGATATAAAAAAAATTATTCAAGTGTATTGACTAAAATTAAACCGAAGATACAAGAACGACAAAAAATCGAATAACATAACCCAAAATATATAAACCAAAATGCTACTTTAAATTATCCGTTTTTTTCCTTCTAATTTTGTTTAGCAAAAACCAAATGCGTAAATGGACGTCGCTATCTTTCGACCCATGTGACGATATTATTTTTTGTCATGCAACCTCATGTCAGAATAATTCTTTAGATAACTATTATATATGTCATATCGTATCGATTCTAATAGCCATCAAATTCGTTTTGATCGAAAGATAATAGGATTAAACAAGATAGATAAATTGAAATACTTACATCTTGATAAGTAGTATGAGTGATGTATATTTAAGGAGTAATTAATATGAATTATTGTTAAATTAATGATATTTATATATGGAAACATATATAGTTAGTTAGTCTCTATCTTAAATAACATGTGACTTTAGGTTGTCTACCACTTTATCAAGGCTTCAATATCATTTAATAACACCCTTTTCCCTTTATTTGATTTGAAAAATATCAACCTTATTCACTATGTTTAATGTTCATATTTCCATGTAGTTATTCCTTCTAAACTCAAATTAGTTAGGTCTTGATCAATGAGCAATTAATTAACATATTTTTTTCTATTTTTCTATATAAAGTTTAATACTAAATCAATTTCTTTGCCATATTTTGGAAAAACAATGTTTAAATATATATAAAATAAAAGGTCTTATCAATTTAAACCTTAAACTAATTATTTGTATTTAAATTGATAAGACTTTTTTTTATAGATTTAAACCCTAAACCCTAAACCTTAAACGGTGGATTGCTTTTTCACTTTGCGTCTTCTTTGGGTTTTCCTGGCTCTTCTTACACTTTTTTTATAGTTGGAGGGTTTAAATCCATATAATATTATCAAAGTTAAAGGTTTACGTTTATACATTAATTAAAATTCATGGATTAATTTGATATAATTTTAGTTTGAGATCTAAATTGATACAATTCAAAATTAAAGATTTAAGTTGATACAATTATTAATTTAGGGTTTAAATTGATACTCTAAAAAGTAGGGCTTAAATTGCTATTTTTCAAAAATTAATAATAACAACTCCAAAAAAAATTCAAAAATCAAAATATCAATTAAAAATAGGGTTTTTCCAGAATAATAAATAAATAAAAAAACAAAAACTAATTATACTTTGTAAAAACTCATTTTACAAGTATAAATAAGTTTGTAAATTTTGCCATTTTTAACCCTTACTCCCTAAAAAACGGTTTAGTTAGATATCATATAATTGGCTTTATTGTTCATTCATTTAATATATATATAGAGAGAGAAGAAAAACATTAATATATGGGTGGTCCTAAAATAAAAAATATATATATTTTAAACCATAAAGTTTTGAAAATAAATTATAAATACTGGTATTAAAGAAAGCACTTTATATTTGATAATGTGTCTGGAAAAGTGTAATTTATTTGTCATAAATACACAAAATTCTTTGAAAATAAATAAATAAATACTGAAAATTGCTAATTGTCTGGAAATTAAAATAACAACAACAATAATAATAATAATAACAATTCCTTGGGGGCTTTTGCCTTTATGTGCGGGCCCGTTTCAAAAGTACTTTTTTTACCCTCCAGCCTAACCATACTAACTTTACGACTTGTCGTTGGCACTGTTACGTCACAACTAATTCGTTTTCTTTGACCTGTATTTCTTGAACGACACCGCCTAATTGTCGTAACGCAACTTCACAAGCAACTAAAAAAAAAAAGGGCAATTATATTGATAAAGTTTGGAAAAGGAATATGATCAATTTATACCTTAAAACTTTTTGAGTTCAAATCATTTAAATGATGAATTATCCAAGTTTAGCTTTTGTGTAATTTATACGATCTTTTATTATGGAGACGAAGAATTTGATCTTCATTCTCACGATCGTTGTATTAAAAAAGTATAAAACTTTTGGAACAGTATAGTGTGCATTCTCTCGTTTGTTATGTTTGGATAAATACTTATAATTTTTCAAAGAAAATTTATCAAAAATAAAATATTTATGCTTCGAAGAAAAATTAAATATAATGAATTTTGTTTTTTAGTGGTTTTATTTTATGAAAGGTAAATAGTTGTTAATTTTCTATTTTTTCTTTAAACACTCGTAATTTTAGTATTAATTGAAACATTAAATTTTCATAAGTAAATCAATTTAAACCCAAAACTCTAGATTAATTACAATTTTCTTTGAAAACCATGGATACATCCATTTTAATTCTTGGTTTTTGGTTGATATAAAATTTGAATAAGTTTATCGTTGTGTAACAATTGATGCATTGAATTATTTTAAAAAGACAACCTTAATAAATTGTCCAAAAGGATTCAAGTAAGATTACGTGTGAGCTCAATTGAGATAAGTATAAAGTTTGTATATATTTATATATATAAAGTATGAACGCAGTGTGTAAATTGATACACACAAAAGATTAAGATTTTAATTTTATACGATCATTGGTTTGAAATTTTAATTTATACAACCCACAATTTAGATTGAAAATATTCCGTTATTTTAGTTAATGTAAAGTGAAAAAGAATTGATTAGTTTACATTGATACTTCTTGTTAGGACAATAACTTTGATAATGGAATAGACGAGATATACATCAATTATCATTGAGTTATACACTTTAAAATGAATAATTACTAGTTATATTTCTTCAAGCACAATAATTATGATGAGAAATAATATATTGAAATTGTTCGTTAAGGTCGAGTTTACCTAATTTTAATACCTTTTAACCTTTTAAAATAGTAAGAAAAATTAATCCACTCCTCGTGGTCTATTTAGTTTAGTAAGTCAAATTACATCTTATAATTTCAAATTTGATCAATCGAATTAATGTCATATATTTCCATTATCGTAATTTTTAGATTATTCTAAGTAGGATTAGTATCTAACTTTGATGCCTAACTTTTCTTTTGATACTATCGATTATGATCGAAACGGTTTTGGATTTTTATTATTTTTTTTTCTCTTTTTTAATTTGTTGACTTTTAGATTTTATATAACTATTTTCAAATATAGCAAGATATCATCTGTTTTCGATAAGTCGCAATCGATCAAAATAAACTACTTAATCTATTATAGTCTAATACAGATAAATTACGATGTTTTGTTATATTTGTAAATATTTTTGAAAATTTTATAAAAAATAATTTATTTTACACTCCAAATAAAAGGAATTCTTATTATAAAATTGTTTTTAAAATGTAATAAAAAAATTACAAGTTAATAGATTTTGCTTTATTTTATAAATAGTCGTAATTTTTTGTTTGTGAATGATTACTACGCAAACAAAATAATTGTATACAAACTTTCATACGCAATAAATACAGCGGTGGATTTATCGTGAATGATAAAATATTTTTGTTGTCTATTTATATGATTTTATCCTTTGCTCAATTGAAATTATTATATTCATGATGAGGGTTTACATTTTATTTTCTTTCATTTTTCAAATGTCAAATCCAAGTAAGATAGTTTTAGAAGGCATGATGTGTCATCTACTTTCATCATTCATTAGTCTCTTTGTTTGGAGTCCAAATTTTAGATCCATTTATTTCATACTCACCACTAAAATGTAGTTTTTCTTTTAAACTAATAATACAAACCCTTAAATATTTAATCTAAAATAATCGTAATTATTTCTAAATGTAGTAAAACGAACAAAAACGTAACAAAATATCGAAGTCTATTGTTGTATATCACAAATAGATCATGATATTTTACCATATCTACAATTATTTTTAGAAGTTTTATCGTTTGAAATAATTTTTCATAAAATTTGAGAGAGGATACCCAATTAAAAATTTAAAAATAATATTATTAATAATGAAATCACTATTAACCAAGTTATTTTTATTAAGGAAATTATATATAAAAAAAGAATATTTGACAAAATACTTACCCTTCTTAAAAAATGAAATGTAATGAATTTTGTCATTAGTGATTTTGTTTAGTATAAATAATTGGTCGATTTTTCTATTTTTGAAAACAACCCTTTCAAATATTTATATTTATCAATAAAATTTATAATTTAAAATAAAATATATATTTATTTATAAAAAACGAAAATAAATTTTTTAAAGTATAATAAAATAGACTAAAATAATTTATAAAATACGACAAAATTTTAAATTTTATTAATAACTGATATAATATAAAATTTTAGATTAAATTTATCACATTTTACCGTAAAAAAAAATTATATACCAAAGGAAATGAAGGGGCCGTCATCGTCCTTATCCACATGGCTTATTACGCTACCTCCTAACACGGCATTGCGGTTTTATGGCCAAAACCGATGGATTTTTTTTGCCGACGGGGATGGTGGTAGATCAACAACCGTCCAAAACTTTGACTTGGACCTACAATCAGCACGTGGCGCATTTATATGTTTGTTGTAACAGTAACACGCTATTGTAAATGCAGACAATCAAATCCTATTTCTACATCCTTTGGTTCTTTTGTTATATTTGAAACGATGTGTGTGAGAAAGATGGTTTCAAACGAAATGCTTTCTCTTTGTGCTTCCGGAAAGCACTTTTTCAAATGTATTTTTTGACATTTTCTAGACATGTTTGAGTGTCTTGTTTTAAAATGTCTTTTGAGTAATAAGTGTCTTAGTTGAAATTACTTATATCGAAAATAATTTTACCAATTGTTATAGTTAATGGTACGTTTGATTTGATTTTGGATTGTATACGTCTAATGACTATTTTCTAAATTTTATTATTATAAACAGTTAAATTGATTCTCTTGAAGGTTAATTCAGTCGACCTTAACCTTATGGTAGCCTTGTAAATATATATGTTTGAAATATCAAGTTATTAGACTAAAGCACTTCACAAGTAGCTTTCACAAGTAGCTTTGATTACATTTTATTTTTAAGTGTGTTCGTTGTCATTATAATTTTTTAAATGAAATTCTTACTTTAATTATGTTTTTATAACTTTTTGAATAAAACTCTATAGGTGGTTGGAAAAGAAATGTTTTAATCGATAAAAGTAGTTTTTTTACCTATATCCAAAAACTATCTTAAAATCTTAAAAATACTTTATTTTTTAACTAACATCACTAACTTGATTTAACTGAATTTGAGGATGACATGTCTTATGTTCAAATCTCTCGATCTTTTAACTTATAATTAGAAAAGAAAAATACTAACATCACATCACTTTCCATGCAAGAAAAGGAATGTCTCAAACTTCAATTTTTTTTTTTTCCATTTTCTTGATATTTGAAACATCTAAAATTGAAAAAGGATGATTTTTAATCAATAGGGCCCAAGCCCACATAAGGAAGAACAGGGTCCAAGCCTAGTTTTTGACACTGTTTTATGGATCCAAATGTCAACTAGGCCCAGGCCCAAATATAAGGCTTTTTGGAGAGATTAAGATAAAAAACAACAATCGAAAACACTTTTATGTGGAAGTAAAGAAGATCCATTACACGATAGTAGCAAATACAGTAATTATATTCAAAATAATTAAGTATATAATATTTTTAAAAATTATAAATATAACAAAATACATTAAAGTTCATCGCCAACAGACTATATTTTAAATAATGGTTTATTACTAATAAACTATAAGGGCGTATGAGTAATAAAAGTCTATAGATTTTACTAAAGTTACATTTTAAAAAAAAATGTTATATACTTGATTGGTATTCATAAAATTGTTAATCATTACAATCATCCAATATTTTAAAACTTTTAAAGAGATATCTCAACTATGGGTCTCCTAAAAATTTGAAGATTATTATCCCTCGTTTGAAAATCTAAAAGACTTAAAACTTAGAAGATGAAAGCACTTATTGTAAGTTGAAATACTTCAAACCGATCGTTAGAAAGCATTTTGAATATCAAAACTTTTTTTTAACATTTAAGAAAAAGGCATACTACTATACTCACATATCATAGATATTTAAATTAGTTTAGACTCAACCCTCCTAAACTTCAATTTTAAATTACCATGAACTTAGGGTCTGACTTTCACATATCTCCCAAATTAGTTAAAAGGGCCAAAGGCTAATTATAATATCCATGGTGGAATATAAAACTTAGAAAATTGTAACATGTAAATGCATGAACAGTGTATATATATATATCATATAGATGTTAACAAAAAGGAAAAATCTCTTCCCACCCACTGACACTTGGTCACACCCACATTCCAGGTGTGTTTCTCACACCCAACTTATCTCTCTCCACACCCACCTATTTATTTTATAATTACATCAATCAATCAATTTACATTCCAAAACTTCTTTTATTTCCCATTATCTGAATTACCAAAATGCCCTTCCCCTTCACTACTTTTCTTCTCCTCCTCTGCCTACCCTTCGTGGCTTCTTCTAATTTTTCGTTGCCTGCGCTGGACTCGGTCCGGTTGGCGCAGACCGGGGTTAGGGAAGCCGTAACCGAAATTGGTAATTTAAAACGACGTCGGTTTGGAGATGGGAATCATCTGCTGGCCGCGCTTCGTGATTGCGCTAAGCTCTATGAGGAGGCCGAGTGGCGGCTCGCGGGGATGTTGGTTGGAGGAGAGAAATATTATAGTGCGGAAGATGGTCGGATGTGGGTCAGCGCCGCCATGGCTAACCATCGGAGTTGTTTGGATGGGTTGGAAGAGGTCGACGCTGATGGGGCGGCGGTGGGAGGGCATAACTTGACGGTGATGCTCACTGGAGCTTTGCATTTATACGATAAGATTGCTGCCGTGGAGAAGCGGAACGGTGAGCACTTGCTATACCCACACGTTGCAATCAGTACCATTCCATATTCCAACTTATTCCAACTAATATATCATTTCATGTACATGTATATTTAATGGTTAGAAAATCCTAAAATTTCATAGAAGCAAAAATTTAGTTTATGCTTTTTGGTTCGTAACTTCTGAGTTCTTAAATTATATAATCGCATTCTTGAATTATACGACTAAATCTGTGCTTGAAAAACATTCTCAAGGTTATTTTTAAAAAAATAAGTAAATTTTTAAAAAATTTAAGAGACCATGCAAGATAATATTTTAATAATATTTAAAATGGAGTCAATTTTTTTGTAAATAGGAAAAAAAAAACTATTTTGTCAATTTTTTTTTTAATTTTGGACCATTTTCTTTTAATTAATCAAAAGGAGTACAAATGAAAATGAGTTTTTTAAAGAATATTTTTTCCCATTCAAACGGATCCTTAGTTCTTGTATCTTGTCATTTTTGTTTCATGAGTATGAAAAATTAATGAAGTTTACTGTATAATTTTATAAAATACAAAGCCTATCTACGTACTAATAAAAATCGACCTAAATATTCACAATTTCTTTTTGTTGCAACTAAACTTTCACGAATTTGAAACTACAACACCAACTTGGAAATATAAACTAAATCGAGAAAAAAAAAAGAAAAAAGCATTGGGTTTCATTTTTTAAAAATAACAAAATAAAGTTAAAATTGATCAATCTTTATATTGCCTCTTGAAATAGACCTTTACCTATGGAATAATTAGAACTAATTAACATAATATTTATAAAATGGTATTACCATATTTTATAACGCATTAATGTTGAATACTAATTTGCTATTACAATGCTATTCGTATAATGAAAACTGATCACCAAAATAGAAGAAATAAAAGACAAAAAAGACCTTAATTTCACGTATAGAAATGGAAATTTGAATTCAGGATGGAAGAGATTGGAGAAACGGAAATGGAGAGAAAACAGAGGAATCAACTTGGCAACGTGGAATCCGGCGACGTCGAAGGCGGACTATGTGGTGGCGAAGGATGGATCCGGCACCCACACAACCATAAACAGGGCGGTGGCGGCTCTGGCGAGTACTGGACGGAGACGGGGAGGAGGGAGAATTGTGATATACGTGAAAGCTGGAGTTTACAGGGAGAATGTGGAAATTGGAATACAGTTGAAGAACGTCATGCTTGTCGGCGACGGCATCGACAAAACCATCGTCACCGGTAGCCGCAATGTACCCGACGGCGCCACCACTTATAACTCAGCTACATTCGGTGAGACTAAACAACGAATATCTTCGAAAAATACAAATGCGTAAAGAAACGAAAATTTGTAAATTTCTTTTGTTTCTGAAATATAAAATGTTTGATAGAATTGCCGTATCTGAGCAGGCGTTTCCGGCGACGGATTTTGGGCGAGGGACATAACATTCGAGAATACCGCCGGACCGGAAAAGCAACAAGCGGTAGCGCTACGGCTCAATTCCGACCTTGCCGTCGTATACCGGTGCGCAATAAAAGGCTATCAGGATACCCTCTTCCTCCACTCCCTCCGCCAATTCTACCGCGACTGCAAAATCTATGGCACCATCGATTTCATCTTCGGCAACTCGGCTGCCGTCCTCCAGAACTGCGAAATCTTCGTCCGACAGCCGAGACGCCACCAGGCCAACATGATCACCGCCCAAGGCCGCGACGATCCGGCAGAGGCCACTGGAATTTCGATCCTCAACTCCAGAGTCCAGCCGACGCCGGATTTTGCCCCCGTAAAGGCTCAGTACAGGACGTACCTTGGCCGCCCCTGGAAGCGGTTTTCGAGGACGGTGGTAATGGGGACGGATTTGGACGGGTTGATAGATCCGAAAGGGTGGGGAGAATGGACAGGGAATTTTGCGATTTCGACTCTGTTTTATGCAGAGTTTAAGAACAGGGGCGACGGTTCTTCGACGAGATTTAGGGTTAATTGGCCGGGATTTCACGTCCTCCGTTCCGCGGATGAAGCACGGCCTTTCACGGTGGCTGAGTTTCTTCACGGCGGCGATTGGATTCCGGCTTCCGGCGTATCTTTCGAGGCGGGAGTTTGATTTTTTTTTTCTTTTTTAAAAAATAAAGAAAATGATGTTAAATTAGTCTATAAATTTTGTAAATGTTTCTAAAATTTTAATAAAGTATTTAATTACACTTTTTAAATATAGAAAAAAAAATTTTAATTATTAATAAAATATACAAAACCTATTAAATTCTTTCTAAAATTGTACTAAAAGAAATAGTTTCTAAAATTTAAAATTTTTAAATAGAAAGTTCAATATGAAATACTTTCATTCTATCTCGTTATTGTTCTATATTTCACAACCATTGATAACCTCGAAGACATCCTCAAATAAGGCCGTACCATAAAATAAATTTGAGTTATTACTAACTTAATAAAGTGTAACTCAATTTTTTTTTTCTAATATCATATATGTATTTGAGAATGTCTTGAGGTTATAAGTGACAATGAAATAAAATACACCAAAGCAACATGCTTCATATTCAACTATTAAATCAAAGCAAAAGTACTTAGGAAATGTCCAAAGTACTAAATAAATAATTTTAGTATACTATGGCTGAGTAAACAAGATAGATGGATGGAAAACAATAAAGGGGGGGGGGGGGGGGGGGGGAGGTAAAATATTGACAAGAAAGGTAACAAAAATAATAAATAAATGATAACAACGATGACAATTTTTAAGAAAATATTTTAGTTCTTTTTTCTGGTTATATTTTGCGAATAGTTACGTCATTTTGCCAATTCCTTTATAAAGAACCTACGAAAGTAAAAATATATAAAACAAGTAAACAAAAGAGAAATAAACAAAGTATAAAGTGGTAGGGGAGATTTTACTGTTTTCTTTCTATTTGTTTAAAGAAAAATAATAAAATTACAAATACAAAATCCACTTGTTGTTGCTTGAGGTGCAGATCCTTAGAACAAAAGTCTATTTGGTAACCTCGAACTAAGATCGGCTTTTTTAGTTGAATGTGTAGTTCTCACTCCTTTGTGTGTATGTGTGTTTTGAAGTTGAAAAAAACATGGGTTTATAAAGCCAAAATCATTTCTTCTTTTGTTTAGTTTCTCTTACTATCTAGTTTTTCTCACTTTGAAATCCATGCCAAAATGAGCTAACACCACAAATAATGGCAACTTTTAAAACCAATTGATCATTTTTTTTATATGAGAAAACACTGCTTTAATTATCTTGCTTGCACTTGTTTTTAATATCCACCCACTTCCTTCCTCGAATTAAATTAGGGGTTTTTGACAATCTACATTCAATTGAGTTGAGTGGATAAACAAAAACTCATCTACGTTTGGATACAACAACAGTTTGAGAGGTTTATTACATCGTTATTCGTATCGATTACATTTCTCACATATTTATTCGTGTTAATTTATATTTTTTACATTGTTATTCGCGTAAACTTTCTTAATTGCTCTCCTGTGATAATTACCAACTTAGCTCCAAAAAATATCTCTAACTAAACACCTCCTTGGGAATAAACCGAAAAATGCATAAAAGGGTAATTTTTAATATTTTATAACGAACCAAGTATGGAGACATTCAAATGAAAAGTGAAATGAAGATAACAATCGAGTTTTATACCTCTAAACTTTAGAATTAAAAATCGAACTTTCGTAACCATGTCATTTTATACCATACCAATATGTTTCTTTTAGGAAAACATAGTCGACTAGTTTACAATCATGTCAATTAAACAACTAAACTTTTTTTGGCAAGTCATGAGGATCTAAGTTTGTTCTTTTTAGAATTGTTCGTGTATAAAAAGTGATGATCCATTTTGTAAATTCGACACTTGAAGGTGTTTACACCCATGCAGTAATCAACACACGAGTGATTTTGAAAAAAAAAACAACTATAATCTAAATTGAAATTTATACAAATTATAAAATTTACAAGATATCTGTATGCATATCCATAAACTTACGAAATTTTTTGATATAAATACTAGTTCATGCTTAATAATTTTACGGACCAAAATCAATAATATAAATATTATGTGAGTTAAACTAATGCTTCTTTTTATTTATATCTTAAATCGCTCGGGGTCGTCGAGACATAAAAATAACAAAAAAAAAGAAAAAAAGAAAAAAAAAAAAACTGTTACACAAAGAATTTGAAAAATGTGTTCAATAAATGTTAGGAGGGATGGGGTTGGTGAAAGAGGGGGTTTTGATTTCAATGAAGGATCTTCAATGCAACTGCTGCATTAACGACGGCAGTATTGATATTGAGGTGGACGGGCCCTTTAAATCCTCTAATTTAGTCTTTAATATTTTAGTGCCTTAAAACTTTTATAAAAATCATAGAAAATAGTCCATATCTATTTTGTATATATAAATTCAGATGCATACAAACAACAAATCAATATCACTTGGCATCTCTAGACTTTAGGCAAGAAAAATTATAGAATTAATTAAGAAAAACAATAAGAAGACGATCAATCCAAAAAAAAATCGAAGTGCCACGTGAACATGATATGATAAAAACCATGCTTAACAAGACTATAAACATCACTGTTCAAACGTTGATAAATAAAATGAAAACATAATAAATAAAATGAAAACATAATAGAATGAAGAAGAAAAATGTCAAATTTTTTGAACGAATTTAATAATAAAAGATTATTAGTTATTATATAAGGATAAAAATAAATATAATTATAATATAGAGAAATTTACATTAAGAAAATTGTGAAGGAAAAAAACGCGCCAGGTAGGGGTCGAACCTACGACTTTCTGCTTAGGAAACAGACGCTCTATCCACTGAGCTACAGGCGCTTTGTTTGTTAAACCGTTGCTTTTATTAATTGATATCAACATATTGTAGGCTCCTTTAAGCACACGAAAACTTGGTCGATGAGCTTTTCTTTTTCTTTCTTTCAAGACATTCGCTATATTTTTCAATCGTTCTGTTCGATTAATTGAAAGTTCTCGATTCATATTTCTTGCCGGCGGCGGAAGAGGACGGAGGAGGATCATTTCCGTTACTGGTTCGATGGCCGGTGGTTCCGATACGGCCGAAACTGTTACCTTGACTTGCGCCAGATGCGGCAAACCTTCCCATCTTCAGTATGTGTTTGTTTGTTTTTTTTTTTAATCTTTCTTTTGAACTTTTTTCAGTTGTCGTTGTAGTTCCCATGTTCATCTTAGTTCTTGAATGTCGATGGAATTTGAGTTCTTTTGGGTTTCTTTTGTTTTTGATGGATTTTTAGCTGCTTAGTTTGAGCTTGTGGACTTGGAAGATTGTTATTGCCTTTGGAAGTTTATTGTTGTATTTTTTTTTTTTTGGGGATTCTTGGCGAAGTTGGAATCTCAGATTGGTACGAATGAAGCTGGAAGTCATGGTTTAGGTGTTTTTGACTTGTGATTTTGATAGCGCATATGCTGAATCGTGTAGGCGATTCTTGCCATTCTATTTTAAGAGCTCCCTTGTATAGTTGGCATATGATATTCAGAAGTTGATTCTTTTTGTAAAACGAGTTATATTTGCTTTGTATTTTGGAAGTTTAAAACCAATGGGTGGTGGGATTGGTTTGATTTTAAAACTAATGAGCAATGTTTTTAAAAGCCATATATTGAGAATTTGTTTAGAAAGTTGTTGAAGTATTTTACAAGATATTTTGGTAGACTTTGGTATTCTTTGGGAAACAATGATTTTAACCAGTTCTCTTATATATTTTTTTGGTAATTATACTCTTTTCAATATCTGTGCCAATCAATGATTTGAAAGACTAAAAGCGGTTTTGTGGATTGTTCTCTTGAAAAACAGGGGAGCGAGCCTCAGAAAATTAACAAGAATTTTGATAAAAAAGTAAATAAAGTATTGCAAAACCTAACAATTATTTTAGAAAATTCATGTCTATCAGTAGCCACTTGAATAAATATATTAAGAATGATTTTCAACCGCATTTCAATTAGAATTGATGTAAATTTTAATGTTCTTCATCAACATTTCTCTAGAACTTGTGGTTAAAGTAAAATATTGCGCTAAAATTTCAATTCGTGGTGTATTGGAGTTAGATACATATGATGAAGTGATATTGTTTTTCCTATCACTTTATGATACGATGTGTCTTGGGGAGGAGGGAGGCATAATCTCTATTGTTTTGATCCAAAAAAGGGATAAGACTCTTGATTAAAAATTAGAGCATGGTTCTAAATGTCAAAAGAAGAAGATGAAGAAGAGAATGTTGAACTAGAAAAGGCATGTAACTGCATTATTTCACAGCACCTTGAAGGGATTTCCAACCAAAGGTTGCTTCAAACAATGTTGAACTAGGAGAAGGGCTGATCAGTAGACAGCATTGGTGCAGGTGAAAGGCAGCACAGCATTTGGGTTATAGAAGTACTTCGAAGCAAAAATGGCATTCCGTTTATAAGTTCTGATTATCTGGTGATTGATCATTATTCTGTCTAAACAAAGTGTAAATGAGAAGTGTGATGGTAGCAATAAGTACATTAGGGTTAGTGTTTCAACAGTAATTCAATGATAAAGTTGTGCTTGAAATCATAAGAGACCCTATATGTTCTTCAAAAGGTATAAAAATTGTTTGGAGTTTAGGGATACTCTGTGTGACTTGTTCGTTTCTAAAATTTTAGTCCACATATCCTTTGAGAACTATTTAACCTTTTTATTAATACCATTCTTCCTGATTAACTTCTTTTGTGTTTAGGTGTCCAAAGTGTATGGATCTGAAGCTTCCTCGTGAGGGTGCTGCTTTCTGGTGTGTGGTCACAGCCAACTACTTCTAGATCAAAATGTTTATTGGATATTACTTATTACTTAGATCAATCAAATATGTCAACCTTTTATTCTATGTTTTTTCTTAAAAATATGTTGATGAGCATGTAATATGAATGAAGTGGGTTGAAGAAACCGTTAGTGGAAGCTTATATGTTTATGTTCTGTGAGTTTGAGAACTTGTTAATTAGAAGTCTGACATACATCTTGATTAGAACTTGGACATGTAATTGTATAACATTGAAACTTAAACCTAAATTTTCTAACACGTTAAGACCCTTTGTGTTTAATTAGTACACCCAAGGTTACTGATTTATCAATAGTAGATAATGAAGAATCACCTAAATTGTATCACATTGTATCTATATTAGATGGCCCTTTGATGATTTGGATAAAGTATTTGTTAAGCGTTAAATCATGTTGATATATTTATGAAGTTTACTATCTCAACAGTTCTCAAGATTGTTTCAAGGCCTCTTGGAGCACTCACAAAGCAGTACATTTAAAAGCAAAACTGTCCTCAATAGGGACTGGTAATTCTGGGGAACATAATTCAGATTTTGCAAACGAAGGCTGGTTATATTGCTTGAAGAAAGGACAAGCAAGAACACCAAAACTACCCCATTTTGATTGGACAGGGTAAGCATCGAGGCTTTTATCTTGTCCCTGTATATACATTTTATCTATCATGTCCTCGTTGACCACTTACGTTATTCTTTCTCTAATTGGATAAGACTTTTTTGTGATGCCTAGCAGGTGTCTTGGTTTCTTTTTATATTCCTCCATTTGATTTCCTCATTACAAGCTAGCCAAGAATATCTTTTATTATTGTTATTATTATTTTTTTAAAAGAAAAACAATAGGCTTTGATTACTTATATAGTATCTTTCTTTCTTGCAAAATTTACAATAACAGAGTATAACTCTTGGCTAACTTGTAAATATGTATCATGAGACAATTAGCATCTAGCATGTGGTGATTTGAAGAAAATCTAAACTTTATGGCATTTTAGTGGAGAAACCCATCTTGTTGATCTTTCTTCTGAAAAACTATGTTCCTCTTTGACTTAAAATTCATGGGAGGTTCCCTACCCTAAGAGAACTTTCATAGTAGAAGACACTAAGTCTGTTTTCCCATTTCATTTCAGTGTCCATTACTATAGATTTTGAGATAGCTTTAACAAATTAGACATCAAGTTCAAATTCAACATGTGAAATATTTTTTGTCTGAAGCATTGGATGCATGATTGCCCTCCGTTATTTTGCAGGACTCTAAGGCCATATCCCATATCAAGCAAGCGTGAAGTACCTCCTCACATTGATCGGCCGGATTGGGCAGATGATGTGAGTTTGAATAATTTTTGTTGTGCATTTAGCAAGTGGACTTTTAATTTTGTTCCAAAAGACTTTGTTATTTTCCTATTCCTATGATCTTAGCCAATTAACAGTATTTTTGTAACTGATGGATTATAATTTTGGGGCTTAACTTTTTGTATATTTCAATTGTTACATTTATTTTCTTCCAGAAAAAGCTCATCCTTTTGCCTACTGAGTATAAGTAATAGCTTAATTAACTAAATCTTTGTCAAATTTCTTTGGTCTTCATCCATTCTTCCTTTGAAATATAAATTGATTGGTAAGAGGATTGAGATATTGGTAACAGCATTGGTTGCAGATCTTGGAGATTTGTGTCCTTAAAAGTAGATATATGCTGCTATATTAACCAGCTTCTACTGAGTGGTCCATCATGTATAAGTGCTGTTTCAGTTTCAATTTCCACAATGATTTTTGTGATTGATTTACCTCTCCTTTTCTCTGAATTTGCAGGGAATTCCAAAAATTGAGCCAAATAGCGACTTCCAACATGTTGTTGAGGTATGCTTCTGTTTCTTAGCTGTTATTACTTTTTGTAAAACTTTTAGTTACTTGACTAACCACATGTTTTTCTCTTTTGAAGATCAAAAAACCTGATCAAATTGAAAAAATGAGGGAGGTTGGCAGGGTATGTCTTATTTCTCTTCAATTCTAATGCAAAGTTCATTGTCTTTGCTTTATCACATCAGTTTATTTTTATTGAAATTACTTGGTCAGTATGCATCTTGTTTCAAAATTTTATCTAAAATTCCAGATGAAGCATCTAAGTTTCTAACATTCATATTTTTACATTTATACATCTAAGTTTCTTTCATTCATACTTTTATATTTATGCTTTAAGAATCTCGCCTGTGATTAAATAAATAAATTTTCAGATTTCAAGGGAAGTTTTAGATGCAGCTGCTAGAGTGATTCGGCCAGGTATAACTACTGATGAAATTGACCGTGTGGTTCATGAAGCAACGATCGCTGCAGGTATTAGAAACAACAGACATGTTTGCTCTGCAAATTATTATTATTAAGTACTTCCATTAGTTGGTCTAGTTGTTTAAAGAGCCAAGTTCATAATCGTGGTGTTCCCTACAATACATCAAATTTCCTTTGAATTTGAGTTAGGTGGTTGTTTCATGTAATTTTTAGTTGAGGTTCGTGTGAATTGATGGAATATTATTACTTGAAAAAACAACTGATCACTATTTATAGTGGTGCCTCTTGCGCCTCTTGCAACCCTTAATATGATTCTCTTCTTGAAAACTAATTATTCAATAATTAATCTTTAGGCGTTCCCATGATATGAGAGCAGCAATTTTCTTCCTTTCCACTGGTCGGGAAAGGGATGATTGTGGCGTTGTTGCTTCTTTTGTCAAGGACTTATTTTGGTTTCTTCTCTTTTGCTTTCATTTGAATTCTCTCTTATTTTCTTTTATTAACTTTTAATATTTCAAAGTGCCAGTTTATTGTGAGATTTATTTTTACCAGAGTAGGTTATTTACAATTTAAAAGAGATGGGGAAAAAGTTGTTTGCCTGGGAATCGTGGTTACTAATTTTTTTTTTCCATACATTGTTTCAGGTGGATATCCATCTCCACTCAATTATCATTTCTTTCCCAAGTCTTGCTGCACGTATGCACTAATTTTTGTATAATTTTCATAAATTCTACTTTTAGATGCATTTTTTGAAATTTCAGTTTGTTTCTCTTTGCAGTTCTGTTAATGAAGTGATTTGTCATGGCATTCCTGATGCACGGTATGTGTTTTAATCTCTCATTAATGTGGATGCGGTACATCTCCCATTGCTGAATCTGTCTTCATGTATTGAATTTTAAATATGTTGATCATTTGATGAGGTAGACGTTTTGTGAACATTTGCTCTGATTATTTCAGGAAACTAGAGGATGGTGATATTGTAAATGTGGATGTGACCGTGTACTATAAAGGGTATCATGGTAAGAAATGTAATTTATCAATTTTAATTGACCCAAAGAACTGCTTTCTTCTGCTAATTGCTGACTTGAAAGTTGAAATGCAGGTGACCTCAATGAGACATATTTTGTTGGAGAAGTTGATGAAGAGTCCCGACGTTTAGTCCAGTGTACTTATGAGTGCTTGGAGAAAGCTATAGCCATGGGTATGTGCACTTCCTCTTTCATGTATCCTATTGAAAATCTAGACTATAAATTTGTATTTTAATAGCTCGACTCTAATTTCTTTTACCCATCTGGTTCAACAGTTTTCTAGAGCTGAAAAAAATATACGAAGTTTTAGAATCTGCTGAAGTGTATCATTCTGTGGATTCACAGATAGAGTTATTTTTTGCCTTCTATGGAAACAAATGTGCAATATGTTGCTTTTTCCTGTGTTGGTCCTACTTAAAAGCTTGTGTGATTGTATCCATTCTTAGGTCTTCCTTTTGAGCTAATATCCACCATCATAAGAAAAGTCAAAATTAGGCCGGATTGTTAAGAGTAGGTTTGAATACATTATGTTGCTGTGATATAAATTATAATCCTTTTGTGACTTAATTTTAGTTTTATTATTATTTATCAATATTGTTTGATATGTAACAAAAATCTCTATTCTGGATTGTTTCCTATCATCATCAGTGAAACCTGGAGTCAGATTCCGTGATGTTGGAGAAGTTATTAACCGTCATGCTTCAATGTCAGGCTTGTCTGTGGTAAGTGTCTAATTTCAGTTTCCTATAGAAGTCATAATCACTTCTAGTTTTACTAGATTATTAAATAATTGTATAATTGTTTTACTTTCTCACTGCCTCTACATACAATTAGGTCAGGTCATATTGTGGGCATGGCATTGGAGAGCTCTTTCATTGTGCCCCTAATATTCCCCATTATGGAAGTAAGTTTAGGTGAAGAGGTTCCCCCCTCCCAATGTATATGTTTCCAAGGGAAAAATGTGGCTGTTCCCCAGCGTCTTCTTTCATTGTTGAGTTTGGAATCTAGAGAGAAACGACAGATATTAGAAATTATATGTTTCTGCATCTTGCTCATCCTCTGTCAAGTCTTACTCTCGATAATGTCCTGGCCAGGAAACAAAGCAGTTGGTGTGATGAAAGCAGGGCAGACCTTTACCATCGAACCAATGATCAACGCAGGTGCACGTTTACTCAATCTTTGATTCCTGCACGTGTTTCCTCTTTTTTTTTTTTTAATTATAATTTATCAAGCTCAGGCGTATGGCGTGATCGGATGTGGCCTGATGGGTGGACTGCTGTTACTGCTGATGGCAAACGAAGCGCTCAGTTTGAACACACCCTCTTGGTAACAATGAATATCCCTTGCACTATCCTACCAATATTAGTATCTTGAAACAAATGGTCTAGCTAAAATCAACCAATGAACATCCCATCTCTTCAACGATTCATGCCTAACTGGAAGGCGATTTTGTTACCTCTTTTGAAATAACTGTATCCCCCGGACTTGGTGTAATTAGCATGGTATGCATTATTTTCTGAAGGAAATTAGCATGGTAACGGAGAAAACACTGGAGAACTGTTTGTCGTAAAGCACATTCACAAGGCTATCTGTTAGGTTCTGTACCTTTAGGAACCATTTTTTTTCAATCTTTTCATTTTTTTGTAAGGGGGTGTTTGGGTGTTGAGTTGAGTTCTAAAGTTTGGAGTTAGAAAGTTTGTGTTTGGGGGTGTAGAGTTGTTTAGTCTTAGAGGTAGAAAATTTCGAAGTAGGAAGAGAGAGAGGGATGGATGCATCTCTTTGATAAGTATGTAAACGTCAAAAGTGAACACGGTTGGAGGTGGAGTTGAGTCATTTAACACCAACTTATGAAGAACTAGGAAGTAAAATGATGTGTAGGGTGTCAGTAGGTTAGTTAGGAACATTTTCAAGTTGCATAGAACAAATAGAATCAATTCAAACTAAACAAACCGACTAGTTTCCAAACTGACCAACAAATACACTTCTAATTGACATGGCTTTGTCGGTTTTGTCAGTCTTGTTTTTCTAGCTTTGGACCTCTAATGTAAAACATTGTCTAATTTTGTGTAATGCAGGTAACAGAAACTGGAGTCGAAGTTCTCACAGCTCGGCTTCCGACATCCCCAAAGGTCTTTCCATGGCTGAACTGATATAATCAACAATCAAAAAGGCAACAAATGCATGAAACCATAATCATCTTGAAGCTCCCCATTTTTGGCCTCGGATTCAGAAAACACTAAAATTCTCATTTCACACATTTCTCAGAAGCTTTGAAACATAACACAATAATGTCAAATGTAATATTCTTGAACTGTTTTGTGTTTTAGTTAATATTAGTGAGTTGAGGTTGAGGATGATGAAGCCAAGTTGATAATTTCAAGGCCCATCAAGCGCCACCCCCCCAATTATCTTCTACATACCACACACTAACTAACTTCGAGGTTCGACTTTGTTTGTAATGTTTACTGTTTGATACCGAAGTTTTATTTTCTTTTGAGATCTACATTTATAGATGCTTTTAATTATTCATAATCTTCTCAGTATGAGTTGAAAATTGTTCAAAGAGGATTTGTATAAACACATTTAGAAAGAACTAGAACTACCTTGTTAAGGGGAGGATTTGGTCCTTGTTCTTCAAAATAAATAATTTTAGAGGAGAAATCTACAATGGGAATTATTGTAAGTCTAATTTATCAAAGTTAAGCTATCTTGTAAATATTTTGATTGAAAATATGATTTTTTTTTTTTTAATTAGAATAAGATAATTATTTGAAAGATCTTTTTTAACTTATTTTTAAAAACTTTGAACTAAAAACTGTACATTTTGGTACAAATATATCTATCGTTAAATCGAATGTACTTATTTATTGAAGTTTGAAAACTAAAAATGTAGTTTTTAGGACTACTTTCAAATAAATTAAAATGAATTATGATTTTTATAAAATATAGTAAAATATCATCGTCTATCTAAAAATTTTATAATTTAAATGAATTTTCTTAGTTTTTTTTTTCTCAAACGTGTAATAAGGTAACATTTTTAAAAAGATTACTAACACAAATAATAAATTAATAATGTAATGAATTTTTGTTGCAGACCATATTAGATGAGAAATATAGGTCCCGTTTAGTCTGTTATTTATTTTCTCTTTTATGTTTTCAGAAACAAAAAATACAAAAAAAATAATCAAAATGTGTTTGATATACATGTTCTTAAAAATGATTTTCAAGAAGGATATTCGGAATAGCCTATTTTCAAAAACAATAAAATACCACTTTTTTCTTTTTAAATTTTGCTTTTAAAAAGGGCAAACTTCAAATACACTATTACATTTTCAAATCTACAACTAAACATACTTTTTTAATTTTTAATTTGAATTAGAGTCAAACTTATTTTTTGAATTCTTGTTTACTTTTTTCACAAAATTCCTTGTTTTCAATATGGTTTTATTCATTATACAGGACATCGTGGCAAACGATAAAATATTAATCAAAAACGTTTCTTTTTATTCCTTGAAAAAATAATTCCGTTGCCGGGACTTGAACCCGGGTCTCTCGGGTGAGAGCCGAGTATCCTAACCAACTAGACTACAACGGAACTTGTTGTCCATTATCTACAGTTTATTTAAAAATCTTTTAAGCTTAAGGTTAACATGCTGATATCAGCAATATTAGTTCTGATAATTAATGTAAAGACACTGTTATTCCTTGAAAGTGTTCTATTTTCTCATGGCTAACATTCAATATCATAAATTTTGGTTTTAAGATTTTTACATTTTCTATATGGATATTTTTAATATTTGTTCTTTTATCATCTTTTATCTATTTGTATTCATATTGTAACTAACAAGTCAATCCATTCTCCATATCAAATAAGTAGGTAGAATAGATAGACGATTATAATTTTGACTTTGGGTAGTCATGAGAAATTAAAGAAGATCCTTTTTCCTTGCTAAAACCATAAGTCTCTTCCTTTCATCTAAAAGATTTAATTTGAGCATACAAGTAACTACAAAGTGGAGTATCAAACAACTCAATGCAGTGGAGACACATTTTCTCTATGTTTTGCATGTCCCATGTCTAAATCCATAAAATATAGGAAGTTCTAATCTCTTGTTTTATGGGAACGTTGTTGGTAAATTTGAAATCGAACATAAAATTCAAAGCTATTTTGAACATAGCCTAGTAGATTAAAAATTTTCTGTTTTTTTTTAAGCAAGAATACATTACATAATACAAGCAGGTAGAAACCTTGACGGAGAGGGACAAGCTGACTAAGAGTACTTTTCACCAGACAACCCAACAACAAGAGAACAGAAAAATTGAAGCCCTATATATTACAACAAACAGAGAAAACCTGTATTAAACAAATACATAAAAGGCCTAAATTCTTTTCAGTTCGATGCACGACTTGCTCGACATGTTTGTTTATTCAGCCACCTTGACACCTGAGAGATAAACTCGACTCTGAATTATCGTTCCTCCGATCAGGAAACCCGGCATGACCATCAGGCCAACTTTTGGTTTCGGGTCGTTTTCATCTATAATCAAATTCTTTACCACGCTATCCATATATACGTCGGAGAATTCATTCCCTCTTTTAACCTGGAATACCTTTACACTAGGATCAAAAGAATAAGCCAACCTATGTAGGAGCCAGATTGCCTTTGCCAATTTAAGAAAAACTTGGTAGAAAGGGGTTCTAGGATGTCCACCACCTGCCACATGATTTCTCTGATCTAAATTCCCAAAGAATGAGGCCTCCATCTTTGGGTGAACCACTAGTAGGTATTTGCTTCTACAAAATTTACCAAAAATGGAATCTGGGTTTTGGCCTAGCATGTCTAATGGATCCATGTCCTTCAATGAAATAAATTGCCGGAAGAAATCCTCTTTTGTGAGTGCAAGATCGTCTACTTTGATTGAGAAAGTTTCGTGCTGAAAGCCACAAAACATTCTCTGGCATATGTGGGACTCAAATGCATATTTCTTGTGAGCTCTTTTTGCATAGACCACGTTCGGTTCAACTGAGTTAGCAGCAGCATCCAGGTCCCAGCCAGCTGCTTTCATCATGTTAATCAAAGGCTTGGAAAAATCGTGAATGGCCTTAAAAGCGCCTTCCACGACTGATGTAAACAGATCAGGGGTCAAGTCCACAGGGAAATTTCCGTTTTCATCTGCAGAACCTTCTGATTCTTTCATTGACAGCCCTCGAAGCTTGAGGTTCTTTTCGAGTTTTACTTTCTTCTGGTTTGCCTCTTCAATCTGCTGCTGCAACTGAAGAATCTCAGAATCTTTGTTCTGAATTTCAGACTGAAATTTCTTGACCATAACCTCATAGGTTTTCAGAAGGCTTTGTTGTTCTTGAATCTCTGCAGCTAGCCGTGAGTCTTGCGGTGAAACACATACCGGTTTGGGATTGTTTTCTCGATAAAAGTGTTTGAGCTCAGATAGTTTCTTCAGCTCAGAAATTACAAGTTTGTCTGCAGCTTGAATTTTGTCAGGATCATAGGGTGTATGGGCACCTTGGAGCTGGATATAAGCAGACTTAAGAGAAGAGATGTTGACAAAAAGCTTTGATATAAGGGCTTCCATAGCTTCAGGTTTCTGGTTCATTGCCTCTTCCATGGGTTGTGGGTGAACCTTCTGGTTATTGCTCTCACGGAGTTGGTTATCTTTTGCTTCAGTCAATAGCATAGCTACTTCTGAAAATGGGAGGAATTAGATCAGCTACTACTTCCGAAAATGGGAATACAATAAACTTCCTTCAAATAGAGCACCAATATCATCCACCTGCAATCTCCAAAGCAGTGTACATGACATCTACTGGGAAATAACAGGGAGGTCCAGATAGAATGAACATAAGAATGCTTGTGTTTCCTGGAGGTGTATAGATGAAATATTTTTTTTTTTTTGTATCCACACTGTGAAGAAAGAACTTCGAGCAAGAAATACAAATATTTTGTTCCTTCTTGAAGATGTCTCAAAAACAGTGCAGCCTACATTTTATGTGCTACGCATATGCTAAATCATACATTAAGGTTTCATAAAATGCTATATCAGTAAACCATCGCTTTATATGCCTACTGTACCATGAGATTTTTAGAAATGTTAAGAGACCAATAGTAAAAGTCATAAAGCACCTTTCTCAGCCACATCCGACCTGCTGATTCAACTTTTTACATAATAAGAAAACTAGCTTGAATATTGGAAAGAAAAGGACGTGATCAACCTACCTACAGAATTGGCATCATTAAGGTACTCCGGCAAACACGATAAGCTTCCACCTACATACAGGAGCAGAGAAATCAATTTATGAGGAAGAAAAATTTTCTGATTCATATGTGAGAACCAGGATGCATTTTATGATGAGTTCCAGAATAAATAGTATCAGAGCACCTATTGAATTTCCTTAATAAACCGATCGATTCAGTTGGTAATATAGCAATTAATGACAATCTTAAAATCAAGCTTGTTGATCAAGGGTGAAAAGGAGACTTGTATCATGTCAAGGAAAAAGGTTGAAAGCAACAAGAAGCAACATTAGCAAAAACTAGATACATTCACGTTTGCAAGGTTGGTTCCTTGCCACATTAACCCCAATACACTTAGTCATACCAGTTCCCAAGATATTCACTAGACCATTAAAGAGTACACATAAGGACCCAAAATAAACTCTTAACACACAAATAGTAATAGCTTGATCATCTATTTCACAAAATTTCCTTTGCAAGTGGAGAAAAATAAACTGGGTTGTGGTGAAAAAGTTAGCACAATTGCTGGATTGTCCCAGTGCCTTAATCGGCTCCCAAAGCCTCTTCTTTCAATACATTTCAAAAGTAGAACTTCATAAAATGTAATTGTAGCATATACATTCTCACTGATCTAGTGAATCATAGTGCAGATCTCCTATGACATACGATATCTCCCACGGGTAAAACAAATCTTAAAGCATATTTCCTGTAACTGTGAAGTTCGACATTTGAGCAAAAATTTCCAGTTCCCAATCAATCATTACACAAACCAACCCAGAATTAGCATTACCACCAATCTTTCGGATACCAAATATCTAACTAATTCATCAGCCCTGCAGAACATAGGCAGCACATAGGAACAAGAACAGAGAACAAAATTCAACATTTCAAACCACTTCGAAAACCCTAAATCTCAAGAGACTCTTGAATTCAACTTAACAGTTGAAACAAACACATCAAAGAAAACCAAACTAAAAATAGAAGATGGGAAACTCCATGCAGCTATGAACCACAAGACTCTCGACAGCTGGAGAGTAAAGAAAAATAGGCTTACAGAGTTTGGAGTGGCCGGAAAAGTCGCCGGAAAGTTAAGGAAAATGTGAAGAATGAAAGGAGGAAACACGCGGACGGTGAAAGGTCTCCCTTTTCGTGCCCTTCCGCTTGGTAAAGAAAAAGGAAAGAAAGAAAGGCAACGATGAAGGATAATTTCGTCTTTTAGCTTTGTCTTCTTTTCGAGAACTTCTAAAAATTCTCTTTCCACTCATAACGCGTCATAAAATTTTAATATCCCAAAGCAATTTGTTTTTTTTTTTTTATTATTATTAATCCAAATTTCAAAATTATAAATAATTGACCAAATATTTACTATAACAATAATCAAATTTATTAAGTTTAAATATGTTGTTAAATGTTTTATTTACGATAATTTTTTAATTATTTTTAAAAGTAAATTGTTTTAAATAGTAAAGATTGAACTATATTAGACATTTTTATTAGTATTTATTAGTATCATACAGCAGATCATTTGTTATTTTGTCAATGTTTTGGTTCATTTAACAACCATTTTTTAAAACAAAATTCTTACTTCCTTTTAAGTATAAATATTGTAAAATTTTTACAAAAAAATAGACTTGGAATTGGTGATTACTTAAACAAAAAAAATCTAGATTGCCCATGTTGGAGATCACCCAAAAAAAATGAATTGTTACATGATTAAAGTAAGTTTAATTCAACGATAATTGGAACGATTTTCCTCTTTAGAGGTTGAAAGTTCGATCTTTCACCATGATTTAATACTAAAAACATAAAACACTAATAGAGATTGAATTTTAAAAAAAAAAAAAAAACACCCCATATGTTGGTTGGTCTAAAAAGCAGAGATCCCTTCATGAGCTATAGCTCACATGTTGAATTTTACATGAAACAAACTTTGTTTATTTATTATTTACCATAGAGTCCTTTGGGTTACATTCTCAAAACTATTCATCATTATTACCACATGCTTTTTATTATTATTATTATTATTATTATTATTAAAAAAAACACCACATGCTTTCTTATATTTTATTTGTTAACATCATCTCTATTTACAATGTCTAACCAAAAATGTCAGAGAACCAAAATAAAATATGTATGGAAGAAAATTATTCCCATCTAAGATCACATGGATATTTTGAATCATAATTATAGTACACAAGAAAGATTCATTTTGATCATCTGTATTTTTTCTAATTTGAAAATGAAAATATATAAATTTGCTGATGAAAATAATCTACATAAGTTAATTATAAAGAAATGAATTGATTATCAATTTATCCAATTCATAAGGTAAACCCAATCAATGTCACAAGATTCAAATTAAAAATAAAAAGTATTTTTCCTTAAAGGAATGGAAAAGCAAATTCATAGAGTTTTTTTTTAGTTCGAACAAATTTACATTTGTTATCACTAATGAATGCATTTTTATTTATCCACTAAATTGAGAAGTTCAACACTAGAAGTTATATAAACGATTAAGAAAGAATCTTTTGGTTTTGGGACTATGGAGAATATGGAGTCCAAGAAGAATCGAAGCTCCGCCAGCGTTGGCTGGAGGAAAGAATCGCCCGCCATGGCGGAAGTAGAAGAATACACTCCAAGAACAAATGCTCCAACTGTACAGAGAGCAACCCAAAAATTTTATCTTCCTTAATTCGTTTACTTCCGAACCTTACGTCTTAGTTAAATTTTGATTAATTGTTCTTCAATTCTTTGCTCCGTCCATAGAGAAATATGAGTTTTTAATGGTAATAATTAGCGAAATCCCACGAAAAAGCTTCCTTATTATGGAACTTTCTTGTGGCGGATGGAAAAGTAGAACTTGCAGTAGAATACAAGCGAAATACATAATGATGAATTTTGAAGAGTGCTCATCATCAAGAGAATTATAGGTCATAAGTAGAGAAATAATGTCTAGTGTGTTTCAGGAAGTGTATTTGGGAAAGATCTATACAGAAAATATATGAATCATGAGATGAGAGTCAACTTACAATACAAGCTAAATTTTGCATTTTAAAAATCGAGCTAGGATTCTGTGAAATAGTACTGTCTTTGTCCTTTTTTCCTGGAAATTTTGACACAAGAGGCAGAAATTCTTCCATTGGAGGAAGTATATGCAGAGATTATTTAGGGGTGACTCCGTTCTTACCGTTTTGAGTGTATTCTTTGTGAAGACTATTGTGATTACTGTCTTCAAGGGTGTCCTTTTTAATTTCTTGGCTTGGCCGGATTCTTCATCCCCCTTCTCCAGTGACTTGGGTTTCTATCAAACTCAAAATGATGTTACTGCATCATAATAATGAGGATAGTAAAGATTCAGAAAGTGGCAATACAAATTTAATATATTGAAAAGAAGGACGTACTTGCATTACTAACATAATGCATCAACCATTTTGTTTTGTCTCAGGCAGTAGAATGCTTGGTTTCGATCTTGAAAGAAGTTGGAGTGAGTTTTTTGAAAGTCTTCAAAGCTTGATTCTAGACGGCCTCTTAAGACCATCGAGGTTTATTCTGCTTGGGAGAGGGAAAAAACATCTACAATTAATCTTAGTTTGCTGGTCTTTCTATGCCTTCAGAAGTCACAAACATACTACAATTAGGGTGAAATTAAATAAAATTAAATGAGAACCAAGAAGAAGAGGCCAAGCAGTCCAATCAAAATCTATATGGTGGGATTATTAATTCAAAATAGATAGTTCACCTCAGAATAGGCATCTTACAATGGATTGATAATTTATAACCAATAACATTAGTACTTTAATTCACGATGATCAAGAACGGAACATTAAGAATTGTCATAATTATGCAGACAGGAGATCAAATCGCTTCTATTCTTCAAAGAACTGAATTAGCATTCTACTGACATTTATGTACCTATCAAATGTGTTTATTTGTTCTCTATTTTGTACTACAATAACAACAGCAACAACTTAAGCCATCACTATGTTGTCCTGGCTTCAGATGTAATGCAGGAAACATCTTAAAGAAACGATCAACTGCACATGTTTATCATACATGAAGGGATGGTTTGATTACAGCGGTTCAGATGGTGATAGATTGGACTCTCCTCTTCAGATGTGGGATTCTCCTAATGACACGTTTATCAGAAGAAGCTATAAAGAAACGTAAAGTGCCCAGTGAGCCCCAGTGGATAAAAGAAAGTTCCTTTGACGGAGTAACTTGTCTAATTCCTTACTTTGGGCAAAACGGAATTTAGAGGGGTGCTTCCCAGACAAATTAGAATTTATAAAGAGGTGGCCAGGTGGGATCTTGATGTAGGATCATTTCCAGGTATGACTGTAATTAACGTGGTTTTATTTTGTTTAGTTTTAAGTATTAGTTGGTAAGGTAGTAACCTTTTTGCAACCAAGCCTTTCCACCCACTCATAGCCTAAGTACCAACCTAACATGTATGATGATATGGCTCCCCTCCTCCCCTCCCTGACGTAGGAACATTAAAGGGCATCGTAGTAATGTATATTTGTTAAGTCATTAGTTAGAAGGAGGAGGATAGATTACTTACTCTTGGAACTATTTGTAACTTAAGCCCATTATCCTACAACCCAACCAGTATGATTAAAGGAAAGGCTCCCCCTTCTTGTACCAATTAGTTTAAGAATTAATAAAAGAACCCATTGTTTCGGCTTTTAACTCACCGCTAGACTTTATTCTTTTTCTGGCATTCTCCTGGCATATCCTTTCCAAGGAGTTTTGTAGCTAACTGGGGAGTCTTTTATGTATTTTTTTTCATTGTAAATTAAGGAGATTTCTTGGTTTTCTCCTATATAAAAGCTTTTATCATTTGGAAGAGGTGGGTTATTAAAAAAATGTTTGAAAACTACACTGAACGGATCATTATAGAACAAATGCATGAATGACTTCAAATATGGCAACTTGTGAAAAAGGTTTTCTTATAATAAAACACATTTGATATATACTTGGAAGGAAAAGTAGAGTACATATGATCCAACTTCTAAGGACAGTGTATTTGTGTGTGGAATAAGTTTCTACATTATCAGAAACAATGGCACTCATGTCGATGGAAGATTATTTAAGCAGCTCCTCCTAAGCTAGAATAATGGGGAATATTAGTTATCTGCAGAAGTAGTTTACTTTTATTATTGGAAGAAGCAAATTGCTTTCCCTTTTGGGAAACGACTCTGCTTATGAGGACGAAAGCCTAGGCCTTGAAACATTATACAATGATAGAGAATAACCTTGCAGTCTAAGCATCCACGTTGGGGCCAGGATATGCTGGTAGGCTCATTATTCGTTTGTCCAAGACAGGACCTCCCACAGTGAAATGATATAGACTCTGGAAGTTTGATCCCTTCAACCCAAGCGTTTCATGCACTGCAAAACAAAGAAAATAGAGGAGGGATTGGGGAATGAGTGCATAACATAAACTTATCAACTTTTCACAAGACATGATGTCAGAAGTTTGAAAGGTATTCATCATAGTACATCGCCTATGGGTCTAAATAACTTGATGTATTAAAATTATTATCTATGGATGTAGTAAATTTCTCTCGGCCTCGTTGATGCCTGAAGACTTGGAGCCTGTTCAAGGTCTTGGAGCTTCATCTAGATGCACTCCCCCATCATTTTGGCTTTGGATTAAATGTTTATGCTTCATGTTTTTCCTATTCTCGTCGCACGCTGGTCACCCACCATCTCACTTTTTTCAGTCTTCGACTTTATAGCATAGTCTATGATTACTATTCGTCTTTTGGGTGTCAACCAACTGGTTTTTGCCTTTTGGACTAGTATTCCTACACAAATTGCATGCTACAATAGTGTAAAGCAGGAAAGGACCGCCCACTCACAACAATGTATACCAATTCATGTCAATTGATGAATCCTTAACCACCGCAAGTTTGGCTCTAATCCATGGCATATGGCGTGTCAAGATAAACAGCAGAGATAAAATCAGGAAAAGATGCGTCTTTATTTATCTTATCCTGATCCCTCCAATCTGTTATCATACTCCATCTCTCCAATCTGTTATTGTATTTCATCCCTCCACCAATCTGTTATTGTTGTTCCTCCCCCCGTTCCCCCAAGAAATAAAGATTCTATGAACTATTTGTTACTGTACTATGCATATTTGTTTCCAATTTCGTAAATGTACAAGAATCGTAAATTTCAGCAGGTCAGTAGAATTACAACATTTGTCTTACCGGGATCATCAAAGAAGCAACCAATTCCAGTCGCAGATATATCAAGAGCATGTGCTTCAAGGTATAACACCTGCCCAATAACTCCAGTCTCCCAAAAGAGTCGAGGATACATGTGAACCCCCATTTCACGTAAGGTAGGCTCGTAGTGAGCAATCATTCCCAAGCTGAAACAACCATCACTGGCAATGTCCTGTATGGAAAATGATCATATCTAGCTAAACTATAAAGACAAAATTGAGTTGACAATGATTCGTTTATCAATGCATTAGTGTGCCATGAGTTACTGACCTGGTGTGTATGTTCTTAGACAAAGAATTTTTCAACAAAATAATGTGACAGCAAAAATAAGCAACATACAAAATGACGACAATTTAGTTACATTATGAAGGTGGAAATATCCAAAAAGAAGAAAAAAACCAGGTTTCTGTAGCAACGTAGATAACTATAACTAATAACGTCTCCAGCTGCAATATTCCATACTTTGGTTAAATGTTTTGAATCTCATCACTAAATGGGTGGTTGGACAGCAATATCCTATCTAAATTCTGCAAGCATACTTCCTAACTAGCAAGAATATTCAGAAGGGTACTGGATTGACCGCTTAAGAGTTTAAGACTAGGATGGTGCAGGAAACATAGAATGAAAATTCAACAGTTACAGAACTGCTTGCTGCGGCTAGTGAGGTGACAGTGTGTACCCATAATTTAAGTTGTACAGATATATTGAGTTTGATTGTCCACTATTGAAAATTCGTTTTGATTAGTTGCTTATCCAGATATCTATCTAGCAAATCTAGCGGTGGACTCAAGACATGAGTATCATCTCATGTGAAATTGATAGTTTCTATTTATGTGTATGTACAGCCTATTAGGGGACCAACAGGGCTTTTTCAACATGGCTCGACAATCTTTGTAAGAAGTTTAGTTCAGGTAGGCGTTGAATGCAGACTACGTCTCAACAAAACTAGCAAGAACATTCACTAAATAGACAAATGGACATGAAGATAAACCAACCTGATGACATGACAGTCGCTTGGAAAGTGTCTGATAATTGCCTCTCCGTAGTTCATACAGAGGGAGACTACTGGGACAACCATCAGGTTTCACCCACTTGAAATCTGGATTGGTTGCTTTCTTCAGCTCATCGAAATGATCTTCGTTTCTCACCAAAAAGTACAGACCCTGTGGCAACCCCACCACTCTGTGAACAAACAGAGCAGCATGAACTTCAGCGTCCCATGGAAGTGCACGAAACGGCAGTGCCAATTCTCTCCTTTGCTTCTCCCCTTCTATAGAACCTGAAGGCACACAATGGAGTAGAATCTGATAAAATGTATCTCTCGCCATTGTTGTAACACCATCCATGTCCACTGCGCTCCTGCGCTTCCTCACAACTTCCCTCCAAGTAAAGCCCTTGTATAGACGTTCACCAAGAACCCCACTGCTGTGAAATGGCTCAACTAAAGATCCACTTTCCCCTGTTAGTGGCTTCTCAACGGCCATGGCCGTTCTGTAAATTATGTCCCAGCAAATGTGCTGTTTGCTGAGCAAATTCGGCTCTCCTTTCCAGTCTAACTCACTGAATTTCAATATTGCAGAGCTTAATTCCTCATAGTTCATGGAAAAGTCAGCAGTGCCAGAAGGGAAAACAGCAAGCACACAATCAGGATGCTCGAATTCAATCACCGGTAACGAACCCTTCACCGGCTGCGACGGAATTTCAAACTCAGGAAAAGTGTGTAGCCCCATGAGCTTCTTCAAATCAGCATAACCCAATCCATCAAGAACCTTCACATCCCACCCAAGTCCTGCGGCAGCCATGGCAACCGCCGCAATGGCGTGGCCGACATCATGATTACAATACCGAAACGCTCGCTCGCCGTACTTCCAAGCCTCCCGCCAGAAAATCGACGACAACCCAATAAGAAAACTGTTCTCAGGGAAAAATTTAGAGAAAAACCCAGGTGGGATTTGAGTTCTAATCTCCAAAGAGTGCTCTTTAGGAGCATAATGCGCAACAAAACCATAATCCGAGAGCGACGTTACAGGCGGAGCAATCAAATACGCTTCAGTTGGATGCAAATTCCCGCTACTGGGATTGACTCTCAACGACCATGTCGAAAACCCAGTAGATTTCCAAGCAGAAAGAGCCAAAGAATCATAGAAGAATTGAGAAATTGTAGCTTTACAGACGGGTTTTGGAGGAGGCAACGAGACGAACAGAGAATCATACAGAGAAGCATCATGGGTTTCATCATCTGATGCGGCGGTTTGGTTGAGAATTGGGAAATGGGAAAGAGGAAAAAGAGGAGCAGAGATGTAGCGGCGGAAGGGGTTGGGCTGATTGGCCCAATCGAGGCCGTGGGGGCCTCTGGCGTAGTTGGAGAAGCCATGTTTGGTTTGGGAGTGGTATTTGAGGACTTGTGAGAGGTTTTGATCGTCTTGTTCGAGGTGGGTTTTGGGAGTGGAAGTGGAAGAAGAGAAGGGCATAGCCATGGCGGATGATGAGAGGATTCTGTGAGGTGAGACTGTGGTTGAAGAAGAAGGGGAAAGAGAAAAACGGGAAATGGGAGGGGCAGGTGGGTTCCAGAAGTTGAAGAACCTTGGAGAAGGAAGCAACGAAGGCATCGTTCTTTGTGGACTAAAATTTGGGCATCTTTCTCCTGAAAATCGAAGTGACACGATGATCCTTCCAACAAATTTGGAGTTGGTTCGATTTGTTTTACCCGCGCCTACGCACTGGTGAAAGTATAATACTCTAGCATGGAATAGGGTTGGTTAGATTTGTTCGATGTTTTTTTTCCTCCTTATTTAAGTACTTTGAGGATGGTGATTTGAAGTACGTATCACGGCCCTTTTGATATAGTTCCTTTGGCAATTTTTCAAAAAACTAATCATAGGTTATTCTTCCTGAACAAAGTGCCGTTATGCTAATTACTAAACTTGTTGAAGAGATGAAATATAACTAAGGTATATTAGTAATGTAAGTCAGAGCGATGAAATGAAATTTAATTACTAGCAGTGAAATTTAAAGTTAAAATTTATCAAAGTTTAAATATTTATTGAACTTTGATGAAATATCTTCTCTTAATGTATATAGTCAAACAAGATGTTTCTTCATCCAAAAAAGCGAGAGTGAAAAAACAAAAGAAGAAATTTGCATATTCGATGCATTTTGGAATAAAGAAAACAAAATTGAAGGAGATGTTAATTGAAAAAAATTCAAGTTAATAAAGGAAACGACGTCAGGGAACGGAAGAAAGAAGTTAAATTTGTTTGAAAGTTGGGTTCGCGATTTGATTGGACAATTTCATAACACGTTTGTAAATAATTAAATAGATTTTTGAGATTTAGATTTTATCCTATTTTGTAAATAATATTTTTAAAATTTATCAATTTAGGTGTTGTATTTTATTACATCAAAATCATTATCGAGATTGTTTAATCAATTTCGATAAAAAACAAAATTGAGATGCTTAATTTAAATTTTATTACAAATGCATGAATTCTAATTGAACGAGGAGAAAGATAAGAAATAAAACTGAAAAAGAAATCAAAATGGTATTGTTTGCATAAAGTTTGTGGAAAAACATGTTTCATGGAATGGTATTTGATGTGTATGTTTTGATATCTAAAACTTGAGTATCTAATACACATGCTCAATGTAGGAAATGTGGAGTAAAATTTTACTACCCACAAACTTCTCTTTTGAGTTAAACTTTTCTATTTAAAAAGTTTTCGAGTAGATTCTATGAGATTTGGTTTTCTTTTATTCATCGAAAGTTTAGGGACTCAATTAGTTATATTTAGTTTTTGAGCTAATTTTTTTGGACTCGAGTGTCTAAATAATAATATTTAATTTGATCACAATAAATCAAATCAAATGATTTATCTTTTTCAATTTTAATGAGAAATCTATCTCATATTTTAATTTATACTAAATTAAACTATTTGTAATTTTGTGATTTTGATTTTGATAAATGACGTCACAACTTGCCATCAATATTAAATTTATCGTTTAAAATAAATAAATAAAACATAAAAAAAGAAATTGGATTCATTTCTTCATCCACCTTTCAGGCTTTCAGCATCGCTGCTGCTCCGTGGGAATGGCGTTTTCTTCCTCACTTTCCCGCTTAAACCTTATCCCAAAACCTTCACTTCCTTACGCGCTGAAAGCTTTGCACTTCCACAAGTTATTACGAGCCCATTGGATTGGACCAGCTCTATCATCTAATGCTTCAACTCCCCGATTTTCTGCTTTGAAAACCACAAGCTCTGCTGGATTCCACACTCGGATTTCAAGGCCACAAGACGACGATTTGATAGTTCTCGGCATCGAAACCAGCTGCGATGATACCGCCGCTGCCATTGTAAGCTCGAGTCACATTGCTTTTAATTCGCGTGCTTTCGAACGAGTGTTTTTGACTATTTGTTGATGTTAATTTTGGGTTTTTTATTGACGATTTTAGGTGAAGGGCAATGGCGAAATCCTTAGCCAAGTTATAGCTTCTCAGGTTTTTGTCTTTAAGTTAAAACCAACGAATTTCTCTTTATTCCCAGGATTTCTTGCACATTTGTAATGTTAGGTTCCATTATACTTTAGTCAGCGGGACGAGTTTCGAGTTTGTGTTGAAACGCGTTGGTTAATATCTGTTCAGCAAGTTAGACTAAATATACATCTTACAAGAATGTAATAACCAACTTCTTTGGTTTTCTGTTTTTGAAAATCAAGCCTATAACTATCCCTTTTGTTTTTGTTATCTACTTGTTACCAATATTTCCGGGAAAAAAAACAGAAGTATTTTTTAAGAACTTTTGTTGTTTTCAGAATTTGGTTAAAAATTCAATTTTTTGGTCTAAATTTATAATGCCACATCAAGGCAGAGCTGCTTGCTCGCTATGGAGGCGTTGCTCCTAAAATGGCAGAAGAAGCGCACGCACAAGTGATTGACAAGGTTATGATTGCAAGGTATACTAAGTCGTCCAATTTCAGCATCCTCTTTATCCACTCTTACATTGGCTTCGGTTATTTTTCGTCTGTCAACTACAGGTGGTGCAGGAAACAATGGAAAAGGCTAACTTAACAGAAAGGGATTTATCTGCAGTTGCTGTGACCATTGGCCCTGGTTTGAGCCTCTGCCTCCGTGGTAATTTTGCAGGATCCCTCCTTATGATTTAAGTCCTAAGTTACTCTGTCTACTGTGGACATCTTTCCGCTAATTGAAAGCCATTGTTTTATCTCATTATCTGTCACTGTTTAACAGACACCTAAGCTATAGATTTCTGTAAAAAGAAAGGTTTTAGATTTATGTATTAATGATTAGAAAGACGCACTGTTCTCTAATCATTACGTATAAGTTCACAATCAATTTGGCTTCTTTCTATCTTTAATTATCCAAGTGAAAATTTATTTTTAATCGGAGATCCTTAGGACCTATTCTCCATGCAATTGAAATGCAGTTGGTGTGCAGAAGGCACGAAAAATTGCTGGTAGCTCTAGTCTACCAATTGTTGGGGTGCATCACATGGAAGCCCATGCTCTGGTAGCTAGGTATGTATAACAAATTAAAAATGCAAGTTACATCTGGGTCGGCTTATATTTGTTAATCCGTGAAAGAATTTTCAAAAAGAAAACTAATTGATGGTGTTTACTAGAGGATGAATATTTGATTTTGTTTGTACTTTCTGGTTGGATACGCTTCTTATTTAAACATTATTCTTCATTCTGTAGATTAGTTGAACGGGAACTGCAATTTCCTTTCATGGCACTGCTCATTTCTGGTAAAAATTTGTATTCTTATTTTCCTATGCATTCTTCATTCACATTTTCTTTTATCCTACCCCTGCATTTTTCTTTCATCTTCATTACATAGATACAAGTTGTGTTTACGTTTCCTGTGTCTAGATGTGTAAAAAATAGAAAGGATTCAGAGTGATTTTTTAAATTACTTGATTGTTTCGAACTTTTAGTTTCAAAATTTTAGAGACTCTTATAATTTTATACATCTCCAAATCCAATTATGAAATGCTTGCAAGAGGTTAACTTTTAGTTGTTAAGATTTGAGTTCAGTTCTGTTTTTCGACAGCATTATATTTAAATGGTCGAGCTCTGTCATTACCATCTCAGTACATTATTTGAACTATTTTAACAATTCTTTAGCAACAGAGCCCACGGTTCTGATTGTTGATTCGTCTATCTGGGTCGAACTTCAACTTTTCATGAATAGAACTTGTGCTAGAATTTTTAATGCTTCATGAATGGGATGCTTGAAAAATATGACAAACTCATACTTTATTTTTAATCAGCCCCGATGGAGAGAAAAAGGATAACTGGATCTTCTTCATGGCTTTAGAGTTAAACTTTGTCCGTGTCATCATATCAGTTAATTCTGTTAGGTATTCATTGAGCAGTTAATTATCAGGTTCTCTTGAACGTGTTAATGGTTTTGGTTGCTTCCGTTTGAGCTTTTGAGTTTTGACAAAGATTTTAAAGCATGGAAAATTAAATATCTATACATTCTAGGGGGACACAATTTACTTGTTCTTGCGCAAGATCTTGGCCAATACATACAACTTGGAACAACAATAGATGATGCAATTGGGGAGGCGTATGACAAGACTGCCAAATGGCTTGGTCTTGATCTCAGGAAGAGTGGTGGGCCAGCTATAGAGGAGCTTGCCAGAGAGGGGGATCCAAAGTCGATCAAGTTTTCTGTAAGTCTTCAAACTCATTATGTTGTTCGTCATTGGCTGTTTTTATCGCGTAGGTGGTGCATAAACACGAGAAGCATTTTATAAGCATATATTTCTATGTTAGTGTGTACATTAAGTTTTTCAAATATTTCTTTCTTTAGACTCCAATGAAGCAACATAAAGATTGCAACTTCTCCTATGCGGGGCTGAAGACCCAAGTCAGGCTGGCTATTGAATCCCGAAACATGTGTGTATCTATCTGGAATGTGCATACTTACAACTTTTATAAAGGAAACTAATTTTCTAAATAATTTTCTAAATATTGTTCTATTATCTTATTATCTTATTCATCCTTTCTAATAACAAAATCACCAGCAAGTACCACGTACAATCTTTGGAAACTAAACAAGTTGTTGGAGTTATAGCAAAATGTACAGAAAAAATGAAAATCCATATATGTAAAAAAGGGTCAGGCATGGTTAATATTTATTGCGATTGCAAGATTAAAGGTCTATTAGATTTGGAGTTTTGATATCTCTATCGGAATTTGAAGAATCCATGCTATTAATTCCACATGTAATATATGAGCAATTGGGTTTTCTGTTTTGCGTAGTTTGTTTCCATCTCTACAGTTTCATCTGATTGCTAAGAACTGGGTTGATGGTTATGTCTGAGAAGCTTATTAAAGAGAGTTGCTATTTTGACATTTTTAGGAGTTAATTTATTTTTTGAGTCATTTGATGAATCTACATGCCGTGTGCAGTGACACAAAAATTCCCCTGTCTTCTGCAAGCATCCAAGACAGAAGTGTAAGGGCAGATATAGCTGCCTCCTTTCAGGTATCCATCAGTCTGTAATTGTATGGACTAAGTTCATATTGTTACATCAACTGATCCATGTGAAATTTATTGCAGCGTGTTGCAGTGCTACATCTAGAGGACAAATGTGAACGAGCAATTGAATGGGCATTGAAGATTGAACCATCCATAAGACATTTGGTAAAATGAGATACAAATGAGCTGTACACATAGTTGAAGTGAGCAATTCTCTTATGTTCTGCCCATGCAGGTTGTCTCAGGAGGTGTTGCATCAAATAAGTATGTTAGGGCTCAACTTACAGCGGTTGCCAGGAAGAAAGGCCTGCAGCTTGTCTGCCCTCCTCCCAGTCTCTGCACTGATAATGGTATAATTTCTTTTGCTCAACTTGATGATAAATTGTGGATATGTTCGTGTTTACTAAATTAATAAACCGTTCAGAACCTGAACCCAAGACATTAAAATGTAGGTTGACCAATTATCATTTGAAAATAATTGATGCTCGTCATATCTTTTTGAGCTTCAAGTGTGCTTGTTGGTGTGTTTATGAGAGAATTATAGAGCTTTCCCAAATAAAGTAGCGATTTCTTATGCAAAAGAGTCTTAATATACAACGGCTTTGCTGACCAATCCTGGTGCAATCTTATTTAAATAAATTCACACACTATATTGTATCCATATTTGTTTCACGCCATAGGGGACCCCATTTACTTTTAATTGTCTTGGCAAAGGTGTAATGGTGGCTTGGACGGGCCTTGAGCATTTTCGCATTGGGAGATTTGATCCTCCTCCACCAGCTGATGAACCTGAAGATACAATGGTATGGTTCTAATCCCTCATCTGTAATCCCTCTGCCCCTTGAATTAAATAGAAACAAGTTTGTTGATGAAGCTATCAAATGTTTGGGTTTTGCTTCCGCTATTGAGCGTATAAATAATACAAGCCCAAGTGGTGTCAGGTGGGTATTGCCGGTGTCTCTGGGTCATACCAACTTAGAGGTCTCAAGTTAGAACGTTCGCGTCAGTTTAATATCAAACTGACGTCAGCCCCTTCTGAAGTTATGGATACAATATGTTGTCCAAAATGATTCGAAGAGCCCGTAGAATATTCTAGTTTATGACGACAGTATCCTCCTTTTATTTTCTGGTTTTTCGATCCTTCTCAAGTTTACATATTGTTCCCAGTATGACGTGCGACCGAGATGGCCATTAGGAGAAGAATACACCGAGGGAAGGAGTGCAGCTCGCTCACTAAGAACAGCCCGAATCCATCCATCACTAACGTCTATCATCCAGGCATCTCTACAGCAACAACAGTAGCTGTAGCTTCAGTTCCCAAATTCCAACAAAAGGAATTTGCATTCTTCTGCATCTCTTCTCTCCTTCCATGTGCGACTTCTCGGGCAACAAACGGAATCATAACAGGAGCTCTATGAAGCACCCGGGCCATCAATGCGGTACTTCCAATGCTCAATGCATTTTGTTAACTTATTGGGAGATTTTGGTTGGTTTCATGGGATATGCCATCGATACGTTGGATTATCTATGTAATGATTCACCTGTATCATACTTACAACTAAGAAGACTGTCTCTTATATTTATTACAGTTTGTATCATATTCTCATTTATAAAAGAAAAACAGAGACCTCTTTTACATTTTTTTTCTTTTAAAATTTGGATCATTTGTCATTTTGGATGTTTAAACAAATACTGACATATTATATTTTAATTGTAAATTTAGATAAATAAAACAATAATAATACTAATTTGTTACCTAGCATGTTTACAATTTCAATATAAATACTAAATTTAAATTTATTGTAAATAAAAAAATTATTTAAAAATAAAAATGAGAAATTTCTCTTGTGGGAACCCGATCTTCCTCCCATTGTCATCCTTTGACAATTCACATTTCTGAAAAGTGAAAAGTTCAAGATTTTGAAATCATGTAAAGCTTTTTCCATCTTGTTTTAACAATTACTCCAAAAAAAAAAAAAAAAAAAAATAGGGACAAAATATTCACCAATCAAACTCAAAATTGTGAAAAGGTTGATAATATTTAAAATTGTGAGTTTAGGGAGGCTTTTACATCCCTTCTTATCAAAGATAACATGGGGCAGAAATTGCTATGTTTTAACTAAGTTTATGGTTCAATTTGATTGAATCGAAATTACAGATAGATCCCAATGTTATAAATTTATGGACAAAAGTAGAAAATTGATTTTACTAATATTATTTTGTTTAGCATATATAATTTTACGGATAAATTGTCGTAAAATACAATAATAATTATAATTATATTATTAAACTTGAAAATTTTAAAAATTAACCTCTCAAACTCGATAAAATTAGAAATTTAAAGTTTCATAAATGTATAAATTATAATATTTTTATAAGGGTTTAAATTTTTTACTTAGGTCCAATTTTAACATGAGTAGAAATTAAGGGGTTTAATTTTTATAATTTAAATTTAAAAGGCGTAAATGTAGCAAACATAATTATATTAAGAATGTTTTTGCAAGAAAAATTGTCCAAAATAGAGTTTTTGACAAAATATTTATCGGCGATCTTACTTTTTAGTTAAGTTTGTTGTAAATAGTTTTTCAATTTTTTCAATTTTTTTTAAAGAAACTATTTATCTTTTATTCTATTTAATTTTAAATTTTTAAATAGAAAATAGAATTACGAAAAAGACACTCTCGATTTCAATGTAAAAGAATTTAGGCGGCAGTGGCTCTGCGCGCGAGAGAAGATTCCACTCCTTTCACTTTCGTCCTTGCGATAGCCGATAGTGTCTCTTAGAGGAACCAAAAATGGAGGTCGGGAGGTTACCCATCTCCGCCACGCTTCGAGGTAAACTGATTTCATCCGGCTACACTACTCTCTCCTCTCTCGCTTCCGTTTCTCCTTCCAATCTTGCTCGAGGTATCATTGCTCTTCTTCTCTCATCAACGAACTTCTTTTTCAACTTCTATTTTTCGCTTCAAAATCTATTGTTTATCATTTGTTCTCGAACTTTGTACATATGTTGTTTCTCTATATGTGTCCGTGTGTTTCTCCACTTGTATGATATAATTCGACGCCCGAGTCTTTGATCAAGGAAGTTGAAATTAGAACAGACAGAGATGAATTTTCATTGCAGGAATGTTTAACCTCTTAAGCAATTGGCGATCCTGAACAGAACTTGAACTAGGAAAAGACCATTAGAGTCTTAAATTGTGGTAATAAATGAATATTTGTAACAGTCGGATATTAATTTTCTGATATTAGATATTTTGACTGTCTTTATGATGTTAATTGCAACGATTGTCATATGATTACCAGAATTCTTTGGATTGGATTAGATTTGTGTTGAGTTTCGGACGGAAATCAGTTTTATATCCCCGCATGTTCCTATCGGAGTTAATCAAACAGTTTTGATGACCAAAACTATATACAGCATTGGTTATTTCTTCCTTTTACTATACTTTTAAGGTTAGGTATTTGAAAAGGCTGTTATTGTTGGTCCTTAAAGAGGATGTTTCAACTTCAACTAGCTTCTCTCGTTGTGTTTTATTAATTTCAAGCAGTCGATCTTTACTGCCTTGAAGGGAATTTATTTGAATTGTCAATCTTCTCGACATCCTTGCTAAAATAAACTAATAATGTAGCATCTCTTTGATCTTAATTTATGATTGGATGGAAGCATGGCCTTTTTCTCCATTATTAGTAACCAATATTCACGCACTTCAGCTTATTTGCAGTAACAAATTTTCGTGAAAATGAACTTGTCTTAGGGGATTTTCCTGTCATCATGCTGTGGTTTATACTTCGTGTATTACTCTTAATTTTATGTATTTACTTATACCTCCTGCCCAGTTTCATTGATCGTTATGTTAGTTTTTACTTTAAATCGTTGTCTTTGGATTTTGAGGGCTTCTTACAAGCTTTCTCATGTGATTCAGAATTGGAAATCTCAAACAATGAAGCTTTTGAAGTTCTCAAGCTTGCATCACATGGTCGTGGGCTGGACAGGTCAGAAGGGAGTGGTGCTATTGTTAATGGTACATTTTCCTCTTTGCATAGTTGATTTTTTGAAAGGGAAACAAAGGAGAAAATTGTGAACTGTGTTGCTTATGCATATGGTGCATGTGGTTTGTTTTAAATGTCATCACTTTATTGGATCTGAAGTTTCTTCTTCAAAGATGAGTACTTCCTAATTTACTCCAAATAAACGTAGATAGCTCAAGGAATAGACAAAACTGGCTCTTCTCTCTCTTTTTCTCTCTAAAATATTTTAATGACAATTTTTCATAGGTATGCCCCATTTAAATGAAGCTTCAACTGTGTTTTATATGATAATAAGTTTTTTTTCTTTTTTCTTTTTTTATTGTTAACTTATCCCATAGTGGTTTATTTCCCTAAACCGGTAATGATGTATTTGTCTGTATCTCATTTCTTCTGCAAAAAAACTTATTCATATTGAACAAATGTTATGAGTTTCTATCATTACCTCAATGTATGTGGACAATACTTTATCAAAAATGTAAATATCTTATGATATACCTTGACGTGCTCATTTACTGTAGATTAGCTGTTTTAAATATCAACGTAGATGTATTATCAGTCAATTCATTGATGTATATCCTTTTGTTGTCTTTTTAAATTACTTTGATATGTAATCATTTAGTTATTTTCTAATTATTATTAATATAAAGTGGAGTTAGTTCTGATAAATGCATGTAACAGATATCTAACTTGATTTCTTATCTAGTACAGGTGCGGAGACTGCTTGGGATATGCTTCACAAGGAACAGTTCATTCCACGTATTACCACATCTTGTGCAGATTTAGATAACCTTCTTGGTGGAGGAATTAATGTCAGTGAAGTTACGGAAATTGGTTAGTGAGCAATATCCTTTCTTCTGGTCAGTTGCATTATTATGTATATTGAATGCGTTGTTTTCTCCTCTTTATCTTGTAAAAACTAATGCACTTTATTTTATTTATTTATAATATAATGTCAACTCATGTTCTTTTACTGTGCTTCTAGCAATATGAGCTTTAAAAATCGATTTCTTTATGCCAGGTGGAGTACCGGGCATAGGTAAAACACAGCTTGGGTATGGATATTTGTTATATGTTTCTTTCCCAGTATGAAAATGGTTCTTTGTTGGTCAGAAATAAAACGTCACAATCTTTTTGTACGGGGTAACAGGATTCAACTTGCTGTAAATGTCCAAATTCCAGGTGCATTTGGTGGGGTAGGTGGAAAAGCAGTTTATATAGGTAGGTAGGTTCCCTGCCAGATTTTGCTCCTTGTTCTTTCGACATTTTTTCTTGCAATCTAGTTAGGGATATGGCATTCCTTGATTTCTAGATACAGAAGGGAGCTTTATGGTGGAGCGTGCTTTGCAGATTGCTGAAGCATGTATAGAGGATATGTCAGATTACAGTGTCTTACTAAAGAAGAATGCAATACCTCATCAAATTCAAATCGAACCGAAAAATATCTTGGAAAACATATTTTATTTTCGTGTCTGCAGCTACACCGAGCAAATTGCCCTAATAAATTATCTGGACAAGTTCATTACTGAGCATAAAGATGTAGGTAGATTTTTCTTTTAACTTTTAAAATTTGTCAGTGTGAGATAACTGATTCAGATGTGTAGTTCGCTCGTCTTTCAAGTTTATCTTGTATTACATTACTTAATGATGCCATGCTACTTGGAAAGCTTCTTCTTTTGTCTAGAGTACGTTGTTGCTTTTCTTGAATTGGATATTTATAACCATTTTTTTAGTTAAATTGTTTTCTTGTACGTCTTGTTTGTCAGCCTACAGTTTGTGTTTTGAAAATTACTGATTATTTCTTTGCAGGTTAAGGTTGTCATAGTTGATAGTGTGACATTCCATTTTCGCCAAAATTTTGATGACTTGGCCCTTCGGACACGGTTGCTCAGTGAAATGGCTCTTAAGTTGATGAAGCTGGCTAAGAAGTTCAGTTTGGCTGTAAGAATCAACCATCTCGTTGTAATGTTTTGAACTAACTCAAATATACGATTAGGTATCAACTTGAATTGATGTGAGTAGCATCTGTCAGATAGTTAATTGTAAAAGAATGTCATCTTCCCTGCAATTGATGAGTTCCACCGACCTCCATTTGGTTGATTTGCAATGATAATTCACTGGCCTTGAATGTCTTAGCTTTAACATAAGGTTGAGCACAATATATGTAAATTCATCTATTTGAAGAAACGATATTTAAGTAGATAATGTTCTTCCATGCTCTTTCCATATCATGTCAATATTCTGAATATGCATTTTTTTTTTACTTTTTAACCAATACTAAGAGAAATTCATATATGCTTGGTTATATCACTCTTACCGTTTTTATTTTACATTTCATTTAACTTCTAATTTCTTTTGTACTTTATCGTTTCATTCATGCTCCTGTTGACGTATACTCTTATTCTAATGTTTTTCCCGTCTTTCTTGCTTTTGTGCCCTCTTTTCTCCAACCTTGTGGCAGGTTGTTCTATTTAATCAGGTGACGACTAAGTTCGCCGAAGGCTCGTTCCAATTAACTCTTGCCTTAGGTATGTCCTTTTTAAGTCACCCCTTATCTTCCACTATTGAAAATCATTGTTGACATATTACGTTGTTGCACTCACTTGGATGTCTTTAAGCATTATGATTCCATTGAACTGATCAGGTGATAGCTGGTCACACTCTTGCACAAATCGGATCATTTTATATTGGAATGGCGATGAGAGGTATGCATATCTTGAAAAGTCGCCCTCTCTTCAATCTGCCTCCGCACCTTATTCTGTGACTTGTAGAGGCATTAGAAATTCTACATCAAGTAATAAGAGAACCAAAATGATGTAAGATTGTAAGATTCCAAACTCCTTTAAATTCTCACATGAATTCTTATGTTCTTATTTATAAAGTATATGCATAGTTTATACGGGAAGTTGAAAATTGGGTCTTTATTTTTTGTTAGAAGCTGTTCATATTTGTTTTCCTGCTGTCAGCTGGAATATTGTTTCATGGTTTTGTCCCCTCTTTATAGTTTATACGGTAATCATAATTCATAAATCATTAAAATGGATTACAAAGTATTTTCATGCTATCGGGCATGTTGTGTTTTTGACCAAAATGTTGTCACTTTGGGTTTAGGTTATGTTTCATTACCATTCAGGGTTTTGGTTGGTTTGAAAATGAAGTCTATAAATACTACTTCAAAAAATATTTTCTCTTTCTTTTATTAGCTACTTTTATAAATGATTTCAAAAATTTGATAAATAGAGAAAGTAGGTTTTTAAAAATGTACTTTTGTTTTTTAAATTTGACCACTAACTTGCATGTTTTTTTGTTAAAAAAATGAAAGTCACTCTGAATTAGTTAGAATGTGAAGGAAACAAATACAACTTTTAAGTTTTTTTTTAAAAAAGTTTGTATAAATGATGATGTGCCATGTAATTAGTAGATAAATAATATGGTCCAGGCATAAAATCAATTTATGAAAAATTGCCAAAAAAAAAAAAAAAAAAAAAAGAACATTTTACAAAAGAAAAGTATTCAAAATGTAATGGTTTTGTTTTAAGAAATGTAAATAGGTCAATATTTTTTATTTTAAAAAAGGAATTTATTTATTTGTTTGTTTTTATGTGAATTGAGGTGGCTTAGAAGCAAACGTACGAAAATTAATTATGAATCTGAACTTTAATAAAGACACGCAGACGGATGATGATCGAAAGTAGATTTACAAACTATCAAAAAGTCGTAGGATTGACCAAATGAAGATAAGATAAAATGAAAATCAGTCAAAATTAGTCAACTTTAGCTATTAATGTATTTTTCAAAACATATATTAAATTTTGTGACTATTTGTAAATATAGTAAAATAAATCAAAATATTATCGAAATTACGATAGATTAAAAAAGATCGTAGATTTTAAAACTTAATATTACAATTAGATAAAATAGAAACCTATATGACGATATATGTTATTTTGGTTTTCGTTTGATTCGATGGGAACAAGCAATCAACATTTTCCACTGATTTCTTGTATGAGAGCCCTTAAATGTTTGTCCTATCTTACTTTATTTTTGAATCTTATACAAAATCATTCTTAACAAAAAAAAAAAAAAAAATCACATGAGTGTAAGAATAATCTTTGTTCAATTTTCAAATTATCAATTATTATTGAATTAAAGCTTACTTTTATCCTTGTATTAATTTGTTCATGCAACAGATTTGTATATATTTTTTATTCACGACGTTTTTAATCGATCAATCTTAAAAGTATAGACTAAAAAAGATGAGACATTTTAACATAGGGAGAGTTAGGCGACAGTTACAAAGTTGAGCGACAAACATTATAAACCATTATTTTAATATCCTCTAATTCAACAAAAGTTGTTTTCCTTTTTCATTTATTTTCTTTAATTAAAAAAAAAAAAAAAAAAAACCCGTTAAATAGTGGAGGGAGTTTTGAAAGGCAGCGGATATCCTACCCACAGTCAACGGCTGAGATTCTCCACAGTTCTAATCCGACGGTCACCTCTCGTCTCTTACCTCCATTTTTTGTGTAGTCCATAAGCTCGAACTTCCATTTCCACACGAAATATAACTGATAATTCTCACAGTCCATTTCTTCAATCCTTCACCAATCCCAAAGCCATGGCTTCCACTTCTTCTCTCACCCTTTCTCAAGCTCTCTTATCCCGCGAAATCTCTCGCCATGGCTCCAATTCCTCCTCCGACCGTGTTCCCCTCTCTATTCCCACATTCTCCGGCCTCAAATCCACCAAACCACCTCGTCTCGCCGGCTCCGTCCACCGTCCCAGAGCTACCCACTACCGCCGTCAGATCGTTAGAGCCGCCGTCGCTGAGACATTGGGCACCACTGCAGAAACTGCCCTCGTTGAGAAGTCCATCAATACAATTCGATTCTTGGCCATTGATGCGGTTGAGAAAGCTAATTCCGGTCACCCTGGTTTGCCCATGGGGTGTGCGCCGATGGGTCATATTCTTTACGATGAGGTCATGAAGTATAACCCCAAAAACCCTTACTGGTTCAATCGGGACCGTTTCATTTTGTCCGCTGGACATGGTTGTATGTTGCAGTATGCTCTGCTTCATCTTGCTGGATACGACAGTGTCAGGGTAGGTTTTTTGAGCATTTTTCATTTGTGCAGTTTTATTTGGTTTTGATCTACATTATCTTGTGCATATCTTAATCGAATTCACCTAAACTTTAAGTTTCTGGGTGTGGTTTTATGGTTTCTCTTGATATTTCGGGTCTCTGGTATTGCCCTGTTTACTTCGGGAGTTTGACGATCATCTAGTATGGTGGTTTTGTGGGAGTGAACAGCGGCTTATTCTTTTGTAATTTAGCTTAGTTTATGGTTTTACTAAATGAATGCTTCTATCTGATAAATTGGATATTAGGAGGAGGACTTGAAGAGCTTCCGTCAGTGGGGAAGTCGAACGCCTGGACATCCGGAGAACTTTGAGACTCCTGGTGTTGAGGTTACAACTGGTAAGATTCTTGTCTTGAAACTCATTTGATCCTTCTTTCAAGAGAAAATTTGATAGGACTGGCTTACTTTATAATTTGATTCTATTTTCCAAATGGCTTGCAGGTCCTCTTGGACAGGGAATTGCAAATGCTGTTGGTCTGGCCCTTGCTGAGAAACACTTGGCTGCTCGGTTTAACAAACCAGACAGTGAGGTTGTCGACCACTACACGTAAGAGAATTTCCATTTTGTAGATGAGTGGCACCTGTTCTGTTTTTGCTCAGAGGTATGTGTATATGTTATTGTTTTACAGATATGTTATATTGGGAGATGGCTGTCAAATGGAGGGAATTGCCAATGAGGCTTGTTCTTTGGCTGGTCACTGGGGACTAGGAAAGCTTATTGCTCTGTATGACGACAACCACATTTCAATTGATGGAGATACAGAGATTGCATTCACCGAGAGTGTTGACACTCGTTTTGAGGCTCTTGGATGGCACGTTATCTGGGTGAAGAATGGAAACACTGGCTATGATGAAATCCGTGCGGCAATTCAGGAAGCTAAAGCTGTTAAAGACAAGCCTACAATGATCAAGGTTTGCGATTTCACATGTCTTTGAAATTAAAGTATATTTTCTGCACTTAGATATAGCAATACAATAGTATTTGTCCTTGAAACGTCGTCTAAAATTCCAAATTTGTAAGGAAGTTGTAATTTAGATTATTATGCTTGAAGTTAGTTTCAAAGATTGTTTTTAGTTGTTGGAAAGCCAGCATGTGTTCTAATTTCTATTCATTTCACTTTTAGCTAACTGTGAAACATGGTATTAGGAACCTTCTTTATTTTACCTTCGGTCACTTTGATTGAGTTTTACCATCTTCTCAGGTGACAACAACCATTGGTTTTGGATCTCCAAACAAAGCCAATTCATACAGTGTGCATGGTAGTGCCCTTGGTGCAAAAGAAGTTGAGGCTACTAGGAGCAACCTTGGATGGCCATATGAACCTTTCCATGTGCCAGAGGACGTCCAGAAGTAAGGATTATTAGCTCTCTTCTTTTCATTTCTAATTTCTCTACATGTTAAGTGTTATTGATCAACAGTATTAATTATTTTTCAGGCACTGGAGTCGTCACACTCCTCTGGGTGCAGATTTTGAAGCAGAATGGAATGCCAAATTTGCTGAATATGAGAAGAAGTACCCGGAGGAAGCGGCTGAGTTGAAGTCAATCATCACTGGTGAACGACCAGCGGGCTGGGAAGATGCACTTCCGGTGAGTGGTCTCAAATCTAATTGAATTAGGCATATACATATTTGCTTACTTTTAATTTCATGTAACGGGAAATGAACAATATGCATGAGTAATATAAATCTAAACTAAAATGTACAATTTCACTCCATTTACAAACTCTTCAAGTTGTGCTAGACAAAGGCTTGTTCATTTTCACTCCATTTATGAACTCTTAAAGTGTATACGTTGGCTATGAATGATCTTAATGGGCTTCCTGAATGCAACTTTGCAGAAATATACACCTGAGAGTCCAGGTGATGCAACTAGAAATCTGTCTCAGCAATGTCTTAATGCTCTCGCAAAAGTTCTTCCTGGTTTTCTTGGTGGCAGTGCTGACTTGGCATCATCCAACATGACCCTTCTGAAAATGTATGGCGATTTCCAAAAGAACACTCCAGAAGAACGCAATCTTAGGTTTGGTGTTAGGGAACATGGAATGGGTGCCATATGCAATGGGATTGCCCTTCACAGCCCTGGGTTTATCCCATACTGTGCCACATTCTTTGTTTTCACCGACTACATGAGAGCTGCTATGAGGATTTCTGCCTTATCTGAAGCTGGTGTCATCTACGTCATGACTCACGATTCGATTGGGCTTGGAGAAGATGGTCCAACCCATCAGCCAATAGAGCATCTGGCAAGCTTTAGGGCAATGCCCAACATATTGATGTTTAGGCCTGCTGATGGTAACGAGACTGCTGGTGCTTACAAAGTTGCAGTTGTAAACAGGAAGAGACCTTCTATTATGGCCCTTTCGCGGCAAAAGTTGCCTCATTTACCTGGAACTTCAATTGAAGGAGTCGAGAAGGGTGGATACATTATTTCCGACAACTCTTCAGGCAACAAGCCAGATGTTATCTTGATTGGAACTGGTTCTGAATTGGAGATTGCTTTCCAAGCAGGAGAGGAACTCAGAAAGGAAGGAAAAGCTGTTAGAGTTGTTTCCTTTGTCTCTTGGGAGCTTTTTGAAGAACAGTCAGATGCCTACAAGGAAAGTGTTTTGCCAGAAGCTGTATCAGCTAGAGTCAGCATTGAGGCCGGTTCAACATTTGGGTGGGGAAAGATTGTTGGAAGCAAAGGGAAGGCAATTGGTATTGATCGATTTGGCGCGAGTGCACCAGCAGGAAAAATATACAAGGAGTTCGGTATCACAGTAGAGGCTGTCGTAGCAGCAGCTCGAGAACTTAGCTAGGATCATTTATATCAGTATCTTCCATATATGGAAATCAGCGGCCCATGACATGAATTTCTTTATTGTAATAAACGAATGAAAGCGTGATCCTTCTTGTTAAAAAAAAAAAACAAAACAAAAAACGTGAAGCACATTCTCTGTTACTTATGATTCTGTTTACAGTAAATGAGGTCACAATGAGAAACAGAGAGACGCATTAGTATTTTTGAGTGAAAATGAAGTCTACAACAGCTCCTGGACCTCTCTTTTCTGTATCTTCTATGCTCAATCTTAAGAGGTACTTCATCCTTTATTTTTTCTTCAATCTCCCATCAAATTAGTTATTCTCATGGCCCTTCTCTAAGCACTATATGAGTTCTGAATGTTTCATGGCTCCACCTTGCTCTTTTTTTTTTCAGTAATGGTATCATTTGTACTGATTTTTCTTTAAAATATATGAATATGAAAATCCATCAGTGTTGTCTCTGCTCTAACATAGTCTGTTTCCTCTGCTCCACTTAGTATGAGAAGATGTGAATCATTTGTTAATTCTTAGAGAGATAGAGGAGTGAACAGTTTTGATTGAGGGAGGTGATTCTGTGGCCACACAAGAAATAAGTGGCTTTTGTGAGTTGTGTAAAGGATTGAATTGGATAATTAGATATGAAATTTCAAGAGGCTGGTGGGGATATGACCATGTGAAAGAAGAAAGCAACTGAAGGAATTTGTTGTTATTAGAGGTAGCTTGACTCAGCATATACTTTTGTGTCCCCAAAGACCTTCAAAAGGCATTGGTTGTTGTGAACATGTGGTTCTGATACCTCTCTCATTTGAATATCCAAGTACTTTTGGCTATATTCAATGTTGTCAACTTGAGCAGATAGATCATAGTGTGCTTTTAATGTTTGAAGTTATTGTAAATTATATTCATATAGCATGTTCTCAGCATATTCTTTGTTGTTAATATTAGAGCAAATTACAAAAAATCAGTACATAGTTGTAGTTGGAATTATACCCTTCAGCTTTTAATCGTAAAATTGAATCTTTAAGTTTATACTAGTGTTAAAATTAGACTCTTAAACTTAAACTTATGTAAGTGTAGAAATCGTAAAGCAAAATCTACCGATGATAGATTCTCAGTATCGGATAAATGGATAATTTATATTTCCATTATTATAAAAAACATTTACAAAGCATAAAAAAAAACAATGGACATATTAATTGGTTTAAAAATCATAAATATTTTATTTACTAATTTATTTTTTTTAAAAGAAGTATTATAGTTATCCATCAAATATCGACATTTTATCCATATTTTCATTGAAATTTTGTAAAATTAAGATTTCGATATTTTTATCGACATCGATAATTTAAATTTTGGTCGGTTTTTTTTCACGTGACAATTAGCTGAATAAATTGTTATCTAATGAGTGAAAAATTACATGAAGAGAAAATTTGAGATAGATTGAGGGAAAAAGAACAATAGTTCATTTGCCTTTATTTTTTTGAACATTTAAAATAAACAAAAATGATTAGGCAAAACACAAAATAAACATTAAGAATGGACTTGTGGAATTAGCTTCTCCAAGAGAAACATATACAATTAGCCATAATTTAGTTGAAAAATATTATCGTATGAAAATTCAATTCCATATTTTTAAATAAAAATGTGTATTTTTTGAACATATAATTATTGTTTTTTTTTTCATTTAAATTAATGCTTGCCTAATCTATATATATATATTTAAACGGTTTATATTATTAATTTAGATGGTAGGTACACTGTCCACGATCCTCATTTTACGATGTGTCGACTGAAGGCGTCTCATCACAATACCTGTCGGATTTGCAACTAGCTGTCGTTCGCTAACATTTTGTCCCACATCGATAGTTTTTGCTTTTATTTTATTCTTTATATTGTTAAGCTTATAGCCTTAAGTTCGTCCCTTCGGGGACATCCGATAAAATTGGAACGATACAGAGAAGATTAGCATGGCCCCTGCGCAAGGATGACACGCACAAATCGAGAAATGGTCCAAATTTTTTTTTCAAATTAATTTACCCTACAATCCGCCTGTGTATTTACCAATATGCCCCTTCATTCCATTGGCCAAAAAACAAAAAACATATTGAAAATGAATAGCAAAATAAACTGCATAATAATAAATTATTTTGTCAATATGTTAAGTAAATACCATAAATTAATATTTTCTATAACATTTCAGACCTAGATCTTACTAAAGTATACTTTTTCACGTTTTGGTGTTAAGAAAACTCGTAAAAAACTAATTTAAAGGTAAGTTGTTACCATGAATTGAACTCATGATCTCTTAATTAGATATTAAGACTATGTTTCTTTTTTTCATATTCATCGATGAAATAATGTTTTCACTCACTCTATAGCTTTAAGAAGAGCAAGTTTCTTCATTTTCTTTTATACAATGTGTGAATCGATTCTTTTTTTTTTTTTTTTGTGATTGTTTAGTTCGATATATTAATTAATATATCTAAATGTTTACGTCCCTAAATTGCTTTGAGTTCAAACTCTAACTTCCCTTCTTTTAAAGCTTTAACTTCACCTTAAATTAACAAAACAGAAGTGGTGAAAAACAAAAGTTGAATTGAAAATTTACGAAATCGGAGAGATTAAATTCCAATAACTAAAAGAATAATAATAATAGAAAAAGTAATCCTAAAAATAAAATTAGTGAAAGTCCCAAATGGCAAAGGTCATGGTGGTTGTGGGTCCCCGTCCATGGAGTTGGTGAGAAAGAGAACCGTTTAAACAATAAGCAACACTCGCCTTACCAAACCTCCATTGTTAAATCACAAAGAAATTTGCCACCAACCACCGAGTTGACTCGCCTTCCTACCCCGAAACTGCACAATAAAACAAACATTTGACTCACCCAACTCGTTTCTTTATACAATTATACTCAAGCCGCCTCCTCTGTTCTTTGAAAACATTTCCCAATATTTTTCACTAATTTGTGGTGGGCTAAAGTTGGTTGGTGGAGTCGATAATCCAAGTGTAAGCCTAACCCATTTCAATTCCACCAACCTTTTTCAAACCTACCCGCCTGCCATTGCTTAACTTGGACCGATTTCAGAGAGATTTATATGCCATAGAGAGGTTAAGAGAGACGAAGAGAGAGGGAAAATGGCCCAAGTGAGCAAAATTTGCAGTGGTGTTCGAACCCCTCAATTTCTTCATGAAATTCCCAAATCTCAGAAACCCAACTCCGTAAATTTGTTCTCCGTGCGGTCACCATTTGTGGGTGCTCAGAATTTTCGGGGTTTGAAATATGGGGATGAAATAAGGGGAAATTCTTCCAGTGGAAGAGTTACTGCTGTCGTTCCTCTTAAGGTTTCAGCTTCCGCTGTCACGACGGAGAAGCCACCCACGGTGCCGGAAATTGTGTTGCAACCCATTAAGGAGATCTCTGGAACCATCCACTTGCCTGGTTCTAAGTCCCTTTCTAATCGGATTCTACTTCTCGCAGCTCTCTCTGAGGTAAGCAAGATCCCGGGGTTTTTGCATCTTAGATTTTCTGTAATGCTTAGCGAATTTACATGGTTAATATTTGTTATGTTAGTTAGTTTTCATGGTTCATAATTAAGAAGCAAATTTTCTAGAGATGATCCATGGGTGAACATTGTGTTATATAATTTGCATCCGGGTGTGGCATAAATAAAGCTCCCAACAATGTTAGCTGTTGATTACTTTGTGTTGTTGAAATTTTAGTAATGATTTCAATCTACAAGTTGCCAAATGACTTCCTAACTAGTAAATGGGTAGTTTCTCAGTGGCATAGATATATAAACAAATATTTATGCTCTTTCTGCCTCTAGTAATGGATGAGGCATTTGATCAAAGAATGGTTGTTCCATCAATCAAATGAATTTATGGAGGATAAAGCCAAGAATTGTTGTGGAAGTATTTAGCTGGGCGATTTGGTTGAATGATTCCATTTTCAGCGAGGTTTTTAGGTTTTAAAAGGGTTGGGGGCGTTAACTATCTCTTAGCAAGTCAAACTGTTTATTTCTGAATATCCCATAAGAGATAGGTTTCTGTTTTTACTTATCTTTCCTCCATGGTCCGAGTTTGTGTACGTTTGTGATATAATTAAGGTTTAAATTAACTATTAAGAAAGTCTTAATGAATATATGCCAGGTTGAATCACCATTTTGTCATAGTTTCTTTTGGAATCTAGATGGGGTTTTCCTTTCCCCCATGCAATTTAGCATCCGGTAACTTATAGTTGTTATCTCTTATAAATTTTCAGGGAACAACAGTGGTCGACAATTTGTTGAGTAGTGATGATATCCACTATATGCTTGGTGCACTGAAAACACTTGGGTTGGACGTTGAAGAGGATGGTGCAAACAAACGAGCCATTGTTGGAGGCTCTGGTGGTCTCTTCCCAGTGGCAAAAGAATCAAGGTATGAAGAAGTTCAACTTTTCCTTGGAAATGCTGGAACAGCAATGCGTCCATTGGCAGCTGCAGTTACTGCTGCTGGTGGAAACTTAAGGTGAGATTTTTGTAATCCTTGTGAACACTGCTGTCTGGAAAATTTGCAATAATTTACTCTCTTTGCTCTCAAGCAGACAAGATTTGTGTGCTTGAGCCCAACATGAATTGAACGCATAACCTTCTTGAATGTAAATGAATGCTTGTTTGAAGTGAATATTTAACTTGACACCAATGTGTATAGTATACGTAACTTGAATAACATCCATTCTTGTTCCCTTGCATAATTACATACTAATGACTTAGAAACGTTACAGATATGTTCTTGATGGAGTACCCAGAATGAGAGAGAGACCAATTGGGGATTTGGTTGATGGTCTTAAGCAGCTTGGTGCAGATGTTGATTGTTTCCTAGGCACTAACTGCCCTCCAGTCCGCGTCGTTGGAAAAGGAGGCCTTCCAGGGGGGAAGGTGATTATTATTATTATGAAATATAACTACTCCTTCTATGTTGCATTTTGGTGGCTCATGTAATAGATTCCTGGATTTTGGTCTGGTTTAGGACAAGAGACCTTCATGTGTGTCACTAGAAATGTGAGCTAAAGTTGGAATAACTAAGCGTCCATAATAACTATGAACTTTCCCTATCAATTAGCCGTCCAACCTTTTTAAGGTATGGATTTCTAGTAGGCATCAATCGCTCTTTTCAAAAGTATTACCACAAATTTTTAATCAGATAATAGCTCTTTGAAATGAGAACCACAATTTGTTTTTGGAAATAAAAACATTTCATTGATTAATGAAATAAAAATTACAAGAAATCTCTCGAATGAGAGAGAACCACATTCCTTTTGGCTTATTGGTGTGGGTAAATTCTTTTTCGAGAACTAGTTTTTGCACCTTAGTGCTGCAGAAACCATCAATAAAAAGATGCATTAGGATTAAAGCTGGTCACTTTTTTGGGGGGGGGGGGGGGGGGGGGCTCGAGCATTATTTGTTAAGAACTAGATCCCGTACTTCATCAATTCAATTTACATGGAGTTTTTAAGAAGTTGCTCTGAGCCAAAATGAGTGTGATGAGTAGGTAGGCTGTGTTTTTGTTTATTTTTTCCTTCTTTTTAGCTGACACGTGTCCACCACCCTGAATTCTAATTTTTATTTTGACTGGTGGGGAGTGCATCTGAAGTATCAGCAACGATTTCTTCTAGTAGCCGTATCAAACTCAAACAGATCGCCTACTTACCATTGTGCATCTTATGATTTGCCACATGTTTAACTTGACCTTGAGTTGGTGATATCTGTCGTGATCAAGTGAATGTAATTTTTAAGTTCAACTTTATACTTCTTGGTTTTCAGGTAAAACTGTCTGGTTCAATTAGCAGTCAATACTTAACTGCCTTGCTGATGGCAGCTCCTCTGGCTTTAGGAGACGTTGAAGTCGAGATAATCGATAAATTAATTTCTGTTCCTTATGTTGAGATGACTTTGAAACTGATGGAACGTTTTGGGGTCCATGTGGAACACAATGATAGCTGGGATCGGTTCTTGGTGCGTGGGGGCCAAAAATACAAGTAAGTTTCTATAACATATAGGTGTACTAGCTTCCAAAATCCTGCTACACTATTACTAATTGGCATGGAAAAAAATCAGATCTCCTGGACATGCTTATGTCGAAGGTGATGCTTCAAGTGCAAGTTATTTTCTTGCTGGGGCAGCCGTCACTGGTGGGACAGTTACTGTTGAAGGTTGTGGCACCAGTAGTTTACAGGTAATTATGCATTTTTCTATATTTTGTATTTCCGAACGTTTCCTTCCAGAGATACTGATATCTCTACCTTCAAAATTTGCTAGGATAATTTTATTTGGCTTGTAAATCATAATAATTTATATGGCTTGTCAATCATAATCCGGTTATCGGATAAGCAAATGCACTTTTCAAGTTTCTGGAGAACTTTTTTTTCTCTCAGCTAACATAAAATTTTCATCATTTTCTGTTCATTAGGGGGATGTAAAGTTTGCTGAAGTTCTTGAGAAGATGGGAGCTAAAGTAACCTGGACAGAGAACAGTGTCACTGTCACTGGACCACCGCGAGATTCTCCGACGAGCAAACATCTCAAAGCAATTGATGTCAACATGAACAAAATGCCCGATGTTGCTATGACACTCGCTGTAGTTGCATTATATGCTGACGGTCCAACTGCCATCAGAGATGGTATGTTCTTTTGCATTTTTGGAGTTTTTAAGTGATCATAATTTCTTCGAAATAGAATCACATCCATAATGATTACTTTATCACCGTGATGTGTGAACTAACAAATTAGTGACAAGTTTGAAAAGATAAATTTGACTTTCAACTGCATTATTATGTTTGGGGAGTGATGGAATGACTTTCAACCGCAATACCAAACACCTTTGCACTGAGTTTCTTCATGTGTATGTATTTCAGTTGCAAGTTGGAGAGTAAAGGAGACCGAACGTATGATTGCCATTTGCACAGAGCTCCGAAAGGTTGGTTTTAGTTCCCTCAATTCCTTTGTATCCCTTCTTGCTCATGTCGTCTGCTCTCTTGTGTATTATTTTCTTTCATGCTCATAGTGTTTTGTGTTATATTTCAGCTTGGAGCAACAGTTGAAGAAGGTCCAGATTACTGTATTATCGCTCCACCAGAGAAACTAAATGTGACGGCCATAGACACATACGACGACCACAGAATGGCTATGGCATTCTCTCTCGCTGCCTGCCAGGATGTTCCAGTTACCATTAAGGATCCCGGCTGCACCCGGAAAACGTTCCCGGACTACTTCGAAGTGCTTCAGCAATTCGTCAAGAACTGAACAACCAAGAGAGAAAAGTAAGGTCATGTAATAGCTGTGTCATTACTGCCAAAGCAGTAAGGAGGATATTTGGTATTACTTGGTATAACCTGAGAGCTTTTATTAATAGACAGGCTGATTTTGGAACTCACTTTGTACTTATTCTCCATTTTTGTTTCTAAATCACCTTCAACATTTTTTCTATCTTTATTATTATTGTATTCATATGTTTGCTCCCTACCTATCGAAAAAACCATCAATCAATGAATAAGAGTGTTCTTTGTCTTGATTTCTGATAAACATTAACCTGGTTTGTTCCAAAGCTAAGAAAATAAGAGTTTTAAACGACGGGAAGTTTCGAGCTCAAGGTTTTGTGCCGAAAAAGGAATGGAGACAGTATCTGTGATCATGACTCATGAGTCGTAATGTAATATAAAAAAAACTTTGGAATCAAGTAATGCTGAACTTTTGGGGTTGTGCTTTTCTTAGAGTTGCTGTTATTCACTTACAAAATCTCATGATGAAAATTTTAAAGTGTGAGAAACAAAGAAAAATATGAATAGTTGTAAAGATATAAATATGAAGATGCTGTTTTTTTGCCTTCATTTGAAGATTTGCTTTTACACATCAACATGGCCATAAAAATTGGATCTTTTTCTTTCACATGAGTCTGTCTCCTATTTTCCATGGCATTAACTCATTTTTTGAGCTTTGTTTCTCTCTCTCTCTCTTTCCTTTCTCTTTCTCTAGTTAGAGAGAAAAAGTCTTTTAATTTCCCCACGTTGAAGAAAACTAAATCCAGCTAATAAACATGTTGTGTCTTTCTGTACATCGATTATTACCACGAAAATATGTGCCCACATATTTTCTTACATTAATAAAATATCTCTCCTCCCATGTCAGAGATGTTAAAAAATTAAGAAAGAGAGAGACTAAAATAGAGCTAAAATAAGCATCGTCGATAAAATATTTGCCCGCACAATTTCTTATGTCTTCTTTTGCTCATAATTCTCTCTTTTTTGCTAGATTTTATTTATATCCCTTGTAGTTTTGATCAAAAACAAGAAGGAAGAACTCGAATGGTTAGTGAAAAAACAAAAGAATAGAGATTGAAGAGGAAAATTTTTAATACTATAAATTTTGACATACTATTTTTATTCATTGTTTGTTATAAAAATAAAATTTGTTCCACACAATAAATAAAAATTTCATAAATTATGAATTAGAGAGGTAAGTATTAAAATATTGCATTATTATCCCTAAAAGATATAAATAATTTTCATAAGAGATCCAAAAAGAAAAGCTCGTGGGGGTTTAATAAAATAAAAATAGATAGAATGGTGAGTTGAAAAAACTATGACTCGAAAAAAGAGCCATTAAAGTCATTCATAGACAATAAGATCTCTTACATTAAAAGTCTTCCCATTTTGTTCCAATTCCAAAGACGACTCCTCGTGGGAGATTTTTTTTTTTTTTTTTTTTGTGCATTTTCTCCGCTTTTTAAAATGAAAAATTAATTTTTCTAAACATTGTTTTGTTATACAGTGAAATGAAAATATTGATTTGTCTTAATTAAACGATCAATTAGAATAAATTTATTTATATAAAAAGGTTCGTTCTATTTACAAATTCTCTGAGAATTGCTGGATTTTATAATGTAAAAATAAATTAATTAAACTTTTCTATGTTGACTTCTAAACTTTCGAAAAACATTGAACCCTCTCTGTTAATGATCTAAATAAAAAATCTACATCTATATTAACTAGTTATATAAATGATCAACAAAAATTTAAGATTTATCTAAAGTATAAAAACTAGAAGGGAACTAATTATTTGATTCCGAAATATAGAACTAAAACAATATTTTGAGGTTAGAAAATTTCAAATTTCCATTGATCTCTCTTTCACCATTCTAATGATTGGAGGGAGGAAAGGAAAAAAAAATTCTTAAATTAGTTTAAAACATGTCATCAAAATTCCGCCTCAAGTTGAAATAAGAAAGCTCTCTCATTTAGTAGCAATCCTTGAATCAAGGGGGAAAGGAAAAAAGACATTTTTAAGAAAAGGAAATCCAAAATTGAAGGCCTTCCCAACAAAATTCAACTGAAAGTTCATAATTGGAAAATTGTTATAATTCTGTTCTATTTTGTTATTTTCATTTTTCCCTCCTTCATTTTGAAAAGTGAGATTAGAAAAAAAGAGAAAAGAAAAAAAGAAAAAAAGAAAAAAGAAAAAAGAAAAAAGAGATTTCCAAATCCACATTATTCTCTTGTTTTTCAACCCTCTTTTCTTGATCTTCCATTGTTGAGACGTTAAAAGCTGTTTCTTCCATTAGTCAACAATGGTTAATCGTAAATGATCTTCCCCATTTTCCCTCTTCTGCGGCTATAAACCCCAATACCAAAATACCTCACCGCCAATTCTTCTTCTTCCAAGAAATCAGAAGATTCTCTAACGGAAAAGTTGTAGAATATCAACTACACCGACCCATTTCCCCCTTTTTCCCTTTTTCTTCAACCCCACCATCGATGCCGGAAGGTTTTCGTCGGAGCAGTTGTAGAAAACCCTAGCTTTTGAAGTTTCTGGTAACTCCCATTTCTCAGATTTTTTTGTTTAAAGCTAAAGGAAATAGAATCTGGGTGTTGATTTTTCCCACATTTTCCCGAGAAAAGTTATGTCCCATCTAGATAACATTCCTTCCACTCCGGGGAAGTTTAAGATGGATAAATCGCCCTACATTCATAGACTCCGGTGGCATTCATCGTTAACCAAGCTCACATTCTGGTCCTTAGTTATCCTTGGCTCGATCTTGATCTTCTTCTTCAGATCGCCGTCGTCGTCGCCGCTGCCGTCCGATCACTCCCGTCGATCGTTAAGTACTTACGATTGGGGTGGACCCTCTTGGGAGAAAAGGGTTCGTTCATCGGCTCGAGTTCGGTCTCGTAATGGGATCTCTGTTCTCGTCACCGGCGCCGCCGGATTCGTCGGAACTCATGTCTCTGTGGCACTGAAGCGCCGTGGCGATGGCGTCCTTGGTCTCGATAATTTCAACAACTACTACGATCAATCCCTAAAACGAGCCCGTCAAGCCCTTTTGGAACGAACTGGCGTGTTCGTTGTTGAAGGCGATATTAACGATTCGGCTCTGTTGAAGAAGCTTTTTGAAGTTGTTCCGTTCACTCATGTGATGCATTTAGCTGCTCAGGCCGGCGTTAGGTATGCTATGGAAAATCCTAGCTCTTATGTTCATAGCAACATAGCAGGCCTAGTTAATCTTTTAGAGGTTTGTAAATCTGCAAATCCACAGCCTTCAATTGTTTGGGCATCTTCTAGTTCTGTTTATGGATTGAATACTAAAGTCCCCTTCTCGGAGAAGGACCGGACCGATCAACCGGCAAGTCTGTATGCAGCGACGAAGAAGGCTGGAGAAGAGATTGCACATACTTACAATCATATCTATGGACTTTCATTGACAGGGCTGCGGTTCTTCACTGTTTATGGACCTTGGGGAAGGCCTGATATGGCTTATTTCTTTTTCACTAGAGATATTTTGAAAGGAAAGTCCATTCCCATATTTGAAGGTGCTGATCATGGCACTGTGGCTAGAGATTTCACCTACATTGATGATATTGTGAAGGGTTGTTTGGCAGCTTTGGATACTGCTGAGAAGAGCACTGGTAGTGGAGGGAAGAAGAAGGGACCAGCTCAGCTTCGGGTTTTCAATTTAGGGAATACTTCGCCGGTGCCGGTGTCGGATCTTGTGAGCATTTTGGAGAAGCTTTTGAAGGTAAAAGCAAAGAGGAACATAATGAAATTGCCAAGGAATGGTGATGTTCAGTTTACTCATGCCAATATCAGCTTGGCTCAGAGGGAACTTGGATATAAGCCAACCACAGATCTGCAGACCGGGCTGAAGAAGTTCGTCCGGTGGTATCTGAATTATTATTCACAAGGGAAGAAGGCTGCTGGTTAGCAGGAATTGTGCGGCGGTTACACGGTAGGCTACTTTGATTCTTGTTCATTATGATTCGCATGATTGGTTGGCTTGACATTTCTATGTTCATTGCTATGATTGTCTTTCAATTTATATTAATGGAATGACATACAAGGAGGAACCTTTTACTACTCCCATCACTGAAGTTTTTGTCGATCGTTCGATATTGTTTACCGAGAACTTCGAAAGCTATTATTCGAAGAATTCCAGGCACATCTTTTCTCCTTTTGTTGACGGAATGTAATTGTTGTAGCTTTACAGTTGTAGAATTTATGACTGATAAACCCATTTCATGATTTGTGGACCTGTATCAATGCTGTGCAACTTAATAAAAATAGCACAAAATAGTTTCTATTTCCCTCTTTCTACTCAGTGATTTAACTAAATTCCTGCTACCTTCTTTGTTAGTCCCTCTTTTTGTGACTTTGAATCCTTTCATTATAAGCTCTTTTGCCAGAAACATGGTTCCTGTGTGCCGCATTGTCGATGATACAAACACAACCCTCGCTGCTATGAAAAGCTAACATTATCAATCCTTGTTTCTGAAATGTTAGAAAGTTTCTGTTTCTATGCTCTCAATGCTGTTCCTGAATTGATCCTTTACCATTGCACTTGATTTCTTTTGGTAGCTTGGCTTGTTAGCATTTCATTAATGGCGTTTTTATTATGGGTTATTTCTTCTTTCGTGCACAAGTTAAAATGCAAATATGATATGCTTATAGTGATGAACCTCGATGAATGAAAATTTTGGACTGCTTGAGATGGGAAGGAGTCATTGGGTGCTGCCTTTAGAATACTCTTACATGTCCTTTTCTTTCTTCTACTGTCTAGAATGGGTATTTTTGTATTCAAGTTTGTGTGATATCGTTTTTTGGTTATTAGTCTACAAATTGTTAACCGGAGCATAGTTCAATAGTTCAAAAATTAACATCATTTTCAATAAGATCAAAAGTTTGAATATCTATTCTAGTATCTTCATTTATTTACTTTAGATTCAATAAAATGCAAGTTTTTTGCTTTCATGATGAGGGTCCTTATCTTCGAAAATGTTGCTTCCAAAGCTTTTGGAGCTATTTTAAATGTCAAAGTATTTGTTTGAATAGCTAGTTTGTGTACATTTTTAGGAAGTAAATTTGAGATAAGTTAATATATGTGATTGATTGGAAATTAAGCATAAAGGTTTAAAGATTATTTGTTTTATCCATTGACAGATCCAAAATCCACATATGATCGGAGAATTTTGTTGCCTTGGAATTAAATGATAATATATAAAAATTCACTTTAGGATTGACTTCTTTTGTTGAATTGATGTATTAATTGAAGGAATAACAAAGTCATCATCTTAAATTTTAATTAATAACATTAAAAACTCACTATAATTAACATGACCATTAATTTCATGACTATATCACTTTAAAAAATTGTGAGAACACGTTTTAGTAAAATGAATCAAAGTATTTATAAAATGCAATAAGATAGATTTTTATTTCAATTAATCAATATACACTAATTTTAATTAGATTAATTAAAACCTCAAACTAATCATCCTATTAATTTAAATAACTTTCCTAAGCTAATCAATTGTTAAAATAAAGAGGAAAAATAAGAATACTTTCTAAATACATAAAAACTGTTGTGATCAAATAAATACGAACTCTCCTTTTTTCTTTTTCTTCACTTATTTTCTGAATTGGATGTGAACCGTCAGATGTTAGAGGGTGTGATAGACATCGACGATCAAGGAAGCTGGACCACGATTAGTACTTGAGACGCGCGAACAGTGTATCTAAATTGAGTTCTCTCATAAGTCCCACATCGATAAGCTTCCAAAAGCATGGGGGTAGAAATGAATATAAAAGAGGGTAACCCATTGGTTTTGAAGTCACGCAGCCGCGCGTTGAGCACAGAGCGAACTATTCTTTCGCCTTTTACTAAAGAATACCGTGTGCTCGACGCATTCAGCGGCATACGCCTATTTTTGGAAGGGTTTCCTTATTTGAGGAAATCCTGCGATGTAGTGCAAATGTTTTGGACTATTAAAGGCTCTGATATAATGAACGGTATTATATATAGTAAATCAATATTTGGTTCTAAAAGTTTTGTTAGGCGAAGATTCATAAGTATAGCGTTTTGGTAACATTTTTGTAAAGCGAAGATTACATCATAACTTAGTTGTTGATTATTTAACGAAGTTTGAATTTGTTTTTTTTATTTTATTTCTGTATTTATCGTGGTTAAGAGACGTGATAAAGTTCGTGTAGTTGTAAGACTTAAGGAAAATTCATCTTTTTAAATTAATCAACGAGCAATTCGAGGCACCGTTAATTTGGATATAATCTGCTTATTTTTATATGTTTCGATTGTTTGATTCACTTAAATCTATCTTTGATAGAGATGTACGAAAATAAATAAGAAAGTTGAATGGCCTTGTAAAGTGGAGCAAATCTCACATTTAGAGGAAAGGTTACACAAACGTACAAAGCTTATGAAAAATGTAAGAAGTGTTGTCTAGATCTCCCTCAAATGAATGAATTTCGAGCAAACGAAAAAAGAGAAAAAAAGGAAGAAAAACAATTGTCTTTGTTTCCTGTGTAAAATATAGTCCTAAACTCAGTTTAGAAATCATACTTTGTTCGTCCACTACTTAGAATAAGGCACAGCATGTCTGAGATGCTGGAAGAGGATCGAAAGAAGTTCCAAGATTCCAGCATTAGGCGTTTCCTTGATCCTTTGAAATGAACAACCTGCATTTCAGGAAAAAGTTATGGACATTAGAGATAAATTTCATCTCATTTCAAACGAGGGGAATAAAATCTTATAGATTGTTATACTTTCCAGTAATTTGATACCTTGACATTCAAGGGCATGCCGTGGAATTGACCTGCGCCCTCTGGTGGTGTCCAATTGTACAAGGCGCATGGTAAGAAAAGTACTGAAGCACCGTTGATTTCTTCAACAAATGTTTCTGGTTTGCTGAATTTCCTTGCATCAAATGAGGGATTTGACTTTACAACCCATGCAAGAGCTAATTGATCTCCAAGCATTCGTGATGCTTTCATGAATTTTGAACTGTAAATCTTCAGTACTTCTTCGAGAAAAGCCTTGGCCCTGCATAATCACGTATGCTTTAAAATCATTGCAGAACACCACAGCTCAAACAAGACAGGCTCTTTAGCACAAAATCCGTAGACAGCTCCATCGATGGAAACAAATTAGGATGAATGATAAAGCTAAGACTTACTAGCCCAACCCGTAAATCTTTTTACGAAAATTATATAACATTTGTAAAACACCCCCTCCTTTACTCTTCATTTGAATCATCGATCCACACATGGGTATCGAATTGCTTCGCATCAATACATTGAATAAATGGCTTAATGAGTCACGCAAAAATTTAGGACATATACCTTAGAATTCCATCTTCAGTACCTCTTACAGCTATAAACCCTGAATTCAGAGGCTGTGCTTTGTTATTTCTGAAAGTGAGAGCCAAATGGAACTTCGGATGCTTACGAAAAATTTCTCCTAAATCACCAACCACTGCCATATCCGAGTCTGTGAAGATGTAATGATTGATATGCCTTGTACCCTGTCGTTGCTCATCAAGTTTTGCATCTAGAAAGCTCTGCATGATTTGTATAAACAACTTCACGAAGTAGTCCCAAAAATATTTTCTTTTACAGTCACCAACGACTCGCAAGTCAATGTTTGACACAGAATGTAGATTTGTGCATTCATATTACGTGTTTTTTCGGATATTATTATAAATAGTGGGGAAACATCAAACATCTTCATAATTCCAGTAGGAATATTCTACCTATATGTTAATGAGATGTGCTCTTACAATGTAAGACCTGATTCTTTGAAGCATCAATGTGTCTCGTGAATATTCACCCTGTATTGGAAACACAGCTACTCTATTTCTACGTACTGGTAGATCTGAAGCTGGATCAGTTAAAATCACTACATTACTCTGGGGCATTGAAACCTGCAATTGGTTATACATGTTAGATGGATTGTGTAGTCCCTCCGAAATTAGAAACATTATGATAGAAAGCAAAGGTCTAAATTGTAAGAGAGTAAATGCTTAGATGGGCCTAAGGCAAACAAGCTTAACACAAGAGCTCACATGAATAGATATCAACATTATTGATGCAAAGTAAAGGCTCCAGTCGATAAGAGTAAGAGCTAGAGGACTATTTTTTAACTCTTCTACAAAAACACTAGAGAGAGGCATTCAATCACCTCCTTTAAGCTTAGCTAAAGATCTGTCATATTCCTCTCAAACAAGGTACTTCATAAAACTGGATTACATAACAAAGAGCTACTCAATTGTGCCAAAAACCAAAGGTGAAACAAGACCTCCTTTCCTTCATGGCGTTATGAGCTCTAACTCACAATATCAATCTCTCTAACTTCATACAAGGGACTCATCAAATTAGATTGAAAAGTCAGCATGTTAGTACCTGAATGAAATCGATGAAGACATTCAAAACAGCCATCGACCTCTCCACCTTACTATATGAAGCATCCCCAACTTTTACAACGTCAGTTGATCTCCCAATCACTTTGGAATCCTGTGAAGCATTATATATGGTAAAGACAGTTACAAAGTGAATGCTGTCCCCAGATTCGGCGGAATTAGAAGTATCAGGTGAATGGGTGTTATTGAGAGCTTTGGTGCCTGCAAAAATTGAAGTACAGATCTAAGCAAGAAGAGTTCGAGGCAGCCACATAGTACAGCTAACATCTACAATGAGAGGAATCAAATTATAGAAATCCAAAATGCAATGAGAGAAATCACATTACAAAACCATTCACGACTCATATGTTTACAGAAAATGAGTAACAAAATTAGCTTGAAACTAGGGACGGGACATCAAATTCTAAAGATAAATCAGAAAGTTGTATTTCAACAAACTAATAGTTGCATTGAATGAGAATAAATCAGAGCAAGAAATAAGGACCTGAGCATTGCAAGCGATCGGAGAGGCCTTGGCCGGCGGCAGGGCCAAGAATTAAATGGTCGAATTTCTTGCTTTGTTTGTCGGGCTGTTTCGAGGCTAGGTCATGATGCAACTCTAAAACTGAATCAATGATTGAACGTTAGATGGATAAACAAGAAATGGAAAAGGCTCGAAATGATATGAGAGAATCAGAGAGAGGGATGAAACTGACGGGAGAGGAGATGGGGAAGGAAGAAGACGAGGGGAAGGAAGAAGAGGAAACGGCGTCGTTCGCTGCAAAATCTCATGCTTCCTCCTCCATAGACGGCGTTCCGTAGGTGCTGGTGGTGATCTGAGTTGCCCGATCCACCTCCGCTTGTGCTCCACCTCCTCCACTACCGGCCGGGATTTTTTTTTTCTCCGGTCCAAAATAAATCTTTTTCCTAATTGAGCCCCCGAATTAAACCAACCTTTTATTATTTTTTTTATTTTTATTTTTAAAAAACGTAGTTTTTTTCAAATTATTTATACTCTACGAAATAAAATAAAAAGACAAAAATATTTACATTTGATATTTCTATGAACGATAAACTTTTTAATTTTCTATAAAGTATAAATATTTTGTTAAATATTCTATTTTCGACATCGATATTTAAAAACTAATACAATCATAAAAACAAGTAAATAATAATTTAAAGTGGATTTATCAACATACCATTTTATACAACATTTTCATAAAATTGTCAAATCTTATCTACGTCTATCTTCGTTAGAGTTTAAAAGGTTCCATTTCTTGCATCTCATATTTGTTAGACATGAAATGATAAACATATTCATAAATTATAAATATATACCCTCAATATAATAAGCTTCAAAATTCAACATTTGAGACTATAGACTTTCATCAAGAATATATACCTAAATCAACTGAGAAGATATACGCACATCATATAAAATGTTATAAGGTATTTTTAAAAAAAACAAAAAGTCATAAAATGTTTTTAAGTAAAAGTGTTTGCTCTTCTTAAATAATTTAGAATTTTTTTAATCATTATGTGAAGTATGAAGTAAATATGTGGGAGAAAATTTCTGTTAAATGTATAAAAGAGAAAAGAAAGATGGGACAAGTTTCATCCACAGACATACAAGCTTCAATAGTGAATCATTTAATACCAACTAATGAAATTGATGGACCAAACACCCGATTATCAAGACTTGACGTATATAAACAAAACAAATCCTCTTTATATGTTGTTGTATACATAAGAATCGTTAGTAAGTAACTGACCAAGACAAACCAAAACGTAAATCTAAATTCTCAGATCAGTCTCCAATGAGGCAAACTCCAAGAAATTTTAATTGTTGCCAAATCTTCATGAATGATTCCCCAAGAAGTTCATATGAAAGACTTCTGTTCTGTTTGCAGCCAAGTTTAACGCAAAGATTTCCCGAGTTCCTAATCCAAATGAATGTTTTAATAACACTATTTAGATTAAGACACAATTCATGATCATGTATCGTTTGCTCCAGGCTCAAAACGGAATAGGTTGTCGATTCGGCCATGACTCAATCTTTTGGAAGTATTTTATTGGCACCGTGCCATCGAAACCTTCAGTCAGAATGACCCGATTGTCCGAAATGTAAAGCTTCATTCCATCTGAAATAATGTTTTAAGCGAACGCAGATATTAGGGATGAGTGCTAATCATGTTTCATTCACTTATTTGTATACCTCAATTGAAAAGAAAATAGTGTTCGACGGTACCTTCAAGAGCTTTTTGGACATCAAGAAAGATTAAAACATTGACATCTCGTCTCATACCTGTCAGATTTTAAAAAATAATAAGAAAGTTCTGTTCCTAAACTTCAGGTATCAATCCTAGTCCACTTTCTATCAAATTTGTAATAAATTAGTATCTAAACCTTTACTCGGTAACGATTAAGTTCCTATCATGAAAACGTGCGCGAAAATTAAGTGTATTTTATCACCTAACAATTCTAACAACAGTCTTTTTAGTTTATAAATAAATTTGATTTCCCATCAATTTATTAATCTACATTTATAAAAGATTTCACTAAGTCATTTATAAATTGTAAAGTGCAAGGGCTAAATTGTTATAACTATAGAAGTATAGGGCCTCATATTCACATCGGAATCCTTTACTTTTATCTTATATGATCATGGTTATATGAAATATGGTTTAGAAAACGTTAACATCAACAGCAACACAAGAATTTAGTTATTTCATTTACTTGTGAAGAAACTTAGATGCAAACCCTAAAATTCGTCCTGATTTACTATAGATAAATAGTTGAAGATGTGCAATTTAGAAGCCACCAATTGCCAATCAAAGTGACATCATGATTTATTTGAAAAATTCTTCAGGGAAATATAACATAGATTTTCCTTTACTTACCACTGATAACCTCCCCATCTGTTGGCAAACCACATGAGAAGTGAACATGCAATCTTTTCATGCGTTTTAAACCAGAATCCAGAATTGATTCCAAATTCTTCTTATAAGTGCCATGGACACATACTGTCATGTAGAGAGGGAGAAAAGAAAGTGTTCGATTGAATCACAAAAGTAGAAGTTTGAATGCATAAATACTCGCATCATGCAAATCGAGGAGGAAAGATTAATATATGGAAAAAAGAAGAAAATTTAAGGACATTGAATCATAATACCTGGCACCTCCTCAGCCGAAAGAATTGGTTTTAATAAGCTTTCTGTTTCAACCGCCTGCAAACGAAGTTCTTCCAGTTTATGATGGTGTAGACGAAATAGCCAATTTGGTTCCATTATCACTATCTTAAAAGAGGTGGGGAAGTCTTAAATAAACAATCCTATATAGTAAACAATTTACATATCTTACAAGGCCAATGGATTGCAACAAAATACGGAAACAATAGCAAACAAGATGAAATGAATTTTTCATTCCATATATAAGTCGATATTAGAAAGCATCAAATGCATTTGACTTAAATGAAGCAATCGACAAATTTTCAATCAATCAGCTTTATTATATTTGCTAAAAGGCAGCAACATATTCGATGGTCTATAAAGATAGAAAATAACCGTGACTGTATGGCCTTGGTTTGCTCGAATTAAGAGCTCTCCATTCTCATCCAGGAGGCTGAAACGCTGCTTATTATCCTTCCTAACAGCCTGACATTGAAAAGGAAAAACTATTTGTCAATGCTCGATGCTTACAGAAACAAAATCAAACTGCAAACTAACAAGTTGTTGGGGAAAAGAAAATACATCAGTCAAACTAATTAAGAGAAAAAAGCATGGATAAATAGATCAAAATTGCAGTCCAGAGCAGATGTGTGGTAAAGTTCTAATTGAGCTTAGGAGATAAATAATACTGTAGATAAGGGATCAAGATAAATAGATGAATCAACATTCAACAGCATTGTCGAATATTGACCAATGGAAACGATAAGTTACATATCAGTTTGGTTCTACAAATTAGAGTGATGCTAAAGCATATAAAGAAGAAAACTATTCGACCAACCTCCCTTATGTCATCAATTGTGTGCGATCTCAGTGGAATATTAGCAAATGTTTTCAAATTCAACTTTAGCAAATCCTCAACCTTGACATATCCATCGTTCCTCATATTCAAGTTTAACTCAGAAGCCATGTGACGCAAGATTCGTGTCCTGAAGTTCATTAAAACGAGCAAACATCAACCGATAGAAAATCAACCATATCACACTGCTAATGAAACCAAATCCCATATGCATTATGCATAACTTTTGAATTCCTCTCAAACATCCACTTTGGCTTACTCAATCTTCACCAACCAATCATAAACAGTTATATATAAGAACCTGGAACCCTCACAACTTAGTTCAAATTTGTTAATAAACCACCCCTTATAATGATATAGTGTCAACTGGTAGCACTACAAAACGGGAATAAAACATTTGAAAACCATGAACTAAGTTCTACTCTCTGTGAAAATTTTCTCAAGCCTATATATGCGTAATTGATTAAAGGTTTCCGTTTTAAAGTTCGATCTCCCTATCCTGCGTAACCTTATATATGTTTCCCCAAAAAATGATCATGGCCAACAAAAATTGAAGAGAAAGGAGAAGAAAATATCAAAATTCTATAAAATTAAGAGTTTAATCACCGACTAACCTAAAAGCTTAAGTTGATGATGAAAAATTAGTACGATATCATCTAACACACTCCCCTGATCATGGTCTTGAAATATATGGAAAAATAGAGAAGTCCCAATAAGTAGAAATAAATAATATCAATTAAAGAGTAAATAACACTAAAGGAGTTTGAACACAGGACCTCCTAGACCAATACCGAGTTAAATACCCAATAAGCTGATGGGAAAGGTAACTATATAATCTAACATCAATCTTCAACCTCGTGACTCATTAATTGTAGATATATTTTTCACCATAGATTAAAAAAAAAACTCAAAATAAAAGAGCATTCACATAATCTTCCATAAGCTTAATAAACAATAAGTTTAACAAGTAATGTAAGACAAGTGACACCCGAACAAGATACCAACAGACGAAATATGCTTACAAGAGTCTACCAAGAGCGTCAATTTTATCTTTACCAGAGCCACCGCCTCCTCCACCACGCCCTCTCGTTCTTTCTCTATCATTCCTCAAATCCAAACCTCTTCCTCTTCCACCACTAATCAAAAGAATAAGAACAACGAACAAAATCAATAAACACTCATCTGAATTCTAGTTACTAAAATACGAAAAACAGAGCAGAGATAAAAAAATAAAAATAAAAATAATAAAAAAAATAAAAAACCGTGTAAGATTCCCTTCGAATTTCAGCCATTTTCAAAGATGATGAAGGAGCGTAATTAACCTTTTGCTGGAATGGGCAAAAGAAGAAGAGGATGTGGTATTGCTCCTATCCATGGAGAGTAGAGAGGGAGAGATGGGAAGTGGAATTGGAGTGATGAGGACACGTGGAAGCAAAAGGGGACGGCAGCGCAGAATTTTGATGCCGCAGTTGGTAACTACGGAAGCCCACATCGTGAAGGAGGAAAAGGGTTGAAGACGAAGGCTTTAGCAATCGCATGCTATTGCGGTGTAAGATTTTGCCGTAGTGGAGATGATATCGAACGTACACGTGGCAGTAGCGACATCGAACGGTTATCGACGCACTTGATGGGCCACTTTCAAAGTTTCAATTTGGTCCGGCAACTATTGAAGGTTAAGCTAATACTCAAACCCCATATCTCACTTTGGCACATAAATTTTAAAAATAAATTATGATGTTAATTACTTATATAATATTATATTATTCTATAAAAATTATTTTCAAGGATAAAATTCTAAAACATATTTATAAGTACCGCAAAATACCACAATTTATTCGTGATAGATCAAATTAGACTATTATTTATATTTATTACGATATAAATAGACGTAGATAGTAGTCTATCACGATCAATAGTAGGTAATCTAATATTTGCTATATTTTGAAATATTTTTTTTGTTCATTTTTCTATATTTGAAAATAGTCATTTTTTTTACATAAAGATATTGAACTATTAAAAAAAAAGTTTTCAGGTCATGGCATAAATAAACTCCAAAATAAAAGGGAAAACAAACAATGAAAAAAAACCCAACTAAATATGACATAAGAAGGAAACTCTCTTTAACCCTCCAAAATAAGCTCAAGCCACTTAAAACAACAAAATAAAAAACTAAGATCATATAACCTAAGTAATCACTCGGAGAAGACACAAGATAACACCATAAACACACATATTTCACTCATGCTAAACAAGAAAAGTAACGACACACCAAACAACTCTCTAGACCTTATACCACAGTCAAATAATATGATTTTTGTAACACACATCTATTTGTATAACCATAAAATACATAGAAAATAAAAACATTATAGAGTAGCATTTTAACCCTATATACATAACTATATATATATATACAACTTATGTGAGTGTATGTATATATAGTGAAAAGATTGAACATGAAAGGTTCCTAAAAGCAGCCCAAAAGGAATCTGTCCCACCCATTATCTCCTAAGTGATGGCTTCACATGTTGGCAATAAAGGGCAATTTTGGTCCTAAAATTTTGAACCAAAGTACAACACAAATTAATCCTAAAAATTTAAGTTCACATGAACCTCTATTTATTAAAAAAAAAAAAGAACAATTTAAAAATAGGAAGATTCACATGAGAGCTATAGGAATTAGAAATGGGACCATAGTGATAAAAGTAGATGTAATGAAGTTTAGAGATTGGATTTGCCACCCACTCAATCAATGATCATTCCCAACATCTATATATTTTGGTGGGTACCCTTCTTTTTTTGTTTTTGAAATCTTAATTGATTTGTTAAAAAATAACTTTATGCTAATTTCCATGATTTTGGAATAATACCATATCTATATATATCTATGATCATTATGGTAAATTATGATAAAGATTATTAAAGATGTAAAATAAATGTACATGTAAATGATAAATGATTTTACAATGTTAGGTAATTAGTTTCTATTCTTTTAAAATGTTTCACCGTTAGCCATGTTCCTAGATTGTCAATATAACGTTAAAAAAATATATATAATATTTTTAATTTTTTAAGACAAAAATAATTTATCTTGATAATGTAGTGATTTGGTCGATGAAAGATTTAACGAAAGCTTTTTCCTCTCTTAGATATTTAATTAAATTATATTTATATGAACTAAAATTTGTTTTATTATTAATTATTTTTCTTTTAAGGTAAAAATGATAATATTTAAAATATCAATGACCACACTTTTAATTAGAAAAAAAAACATTATAGTTTAATTAAAATGCATATAAATAGGGAAACTAAATGTAGTAGCCATATAGTTTATGTTGCTATATTTGAGCTTTAATTAAAAATAACTTATCATATTGTTTGGATAATAATTACTCTTTTTACTTGTCTTATGAACATTAACCAAATGATGAAGACAATAATGGAGTTAATATCTTATGAAATATTTAATACAAATGTATTCATTTTATATGATACATCAAATTTAAGTTTGTTTTTAAAAAATAGAAAATGTGTATTTATGTTTACAGCTACTTATTCAAACAAAATTTTTAAAATGATAGATTTATTGATTCGATAAATTTGATCACTCTCCCGATCGTCTAGCTCATAATTCACTCATAATTAAGGTCAAGTTAAAATGAGAGAGTTAAAAAGAATATTAATAGCAAACAAAATAGTCAGGCAAAAAGGACAGAGGAAAGAAAGCAGAGAAGGATGGGGCAGAGAAGGTCAATGAATGGGGCTCTTATTGTTGGGGTCACTAACCCATAGCCATACCCTAAATATATCAAATTTATCTTTTTAAATTAAACTTTTGATTTTTTGGACACATTATGAGGATTTTGTCTTATTACAATTTTAAGATAATGTTCATGTTACATTATAAATTTAGTTCTTCTATGGTATATTTCAAGTTAGAACTTTGTTATTGTGTTGATATAACACGAAAAATATTTCTTATACTTAAATAGCACTTCGTAGATAATAATTCATATGAAGACTTTGTTGAATTATAGGGATAAAAAATTCTAACTTTTTCTAATTTTCATAGACCAAAATTGCCAATAAACTAAATGTTCATTTTTGTTTACTATAGTTAGAAAATATTGTTTTAAATTTCATATATTAAAAAAATAACAAAGTAGATCAAACTCTTCTCTATTTTCTTTTTGTTATATTTTATAATAATTTTAATATTTTGCTATATTTTACGTTACTTTTTATTATTATTATTAATAGCTTTATTTTTAATTTATTGATAGAACTTTATATTAAGTCTTCTCATTCTATTTTTATTTAAATTCAATGGATTATAATGATCGGCTTTAAAAAAATAAAAAATTAAAATAACTAAAATTAAAATTTAATAACCAAAATAAACTAAAATTAAAAATACGAAAACCATAAATTAACATTTTTGAAGTATAAATAATACCCAGATAAACTAAAATTAAGAGCATATAGACTAAGATAATATTAAAGAGTTACAACCAAGTGTATATCTTGAACCAAAAATATTCCCTCATAATGTTGTACTAATTTTGTTTTTAACTTTTATTTTTAGAAAATATATTTTGAATAACAACACTTTGGTAAAATTTTATAAAATATAACAATATATAATAAAATATTATGATGGTTTACGATAGACTATTATTTGTATCTATCATATATATATATTGTTATATTTTATAAATATTTTAGTTCATTTTGATATATTTAAAAATGATCTATATTTTTAATAAATAAATTGGTTCGTTTGCAACTACTTTGTTACAAAATTTTCTTTCAAAAATAAATTAATAAATACAAAAAAATTATCAAAAATAGAACATTTCTATATTTTGTAAAAAAAATTAAGTGTAATTAATTTTGTATTTTAGTTGTTTTGTTATATGGAATGTAAATATTTTATCAATATTTTATTTAATTTTTTAAGATATCCAAACAAAATAACGCTTTTAAAAATTGAAAAAGAGGGATAATTATTTTGACAACTTTTATTATTCTATATATAAAAACATATTTATTAGGGTAATATTAACTATTTTAATGCAAATGAAAAGTATAGAAAAATAGAAAGTAATATAAAACCACAACTTATTGTGACAGACTGACATGCCAAACTCATAGAAAGCAAAGAGACAAATGAGATATATTAAAGTAAAGAGGGACTTCAATAAATACATGAAACAGACTACTATACTACTTAAAATATTAATAAATACATATCTTTATTATACATATTAAATGGCTTCACAAGTTATATAAAATTATTTAAATAAATTAAGGTTAGGCAGCCAAGGGGGAGCAATTTAATGAAAAATAACATGGGGTTGGCTAGAAAAGAAAAAAAAAAAAAAAAAAAAAGGAATCTTAATTATTCCAGAAACATAATTGAAAGAAAAAAAAAATGAGTTATTTGAGGTTTTGAAATAATGGTATTTTATTATTACATTCCAATAATTTATAGTTTCTTTATTTCTTTATTTTTCTAACTTTTTATAAATATATATTTTGTTTTAAATTTTTATTTAAAATAATTTATCGTAAATAATAAAATAAATTAAAAAAGTTGTTATTTGATGTTTTATTTTTCTAATGATATATATATACACTCACATGTTTAATAAAGCAAACTTTTATAGGAAGATTTATGTTTTTTTTTTCTCAATGTGAGATTAAAAATATAAATGGTGAAAATTACTACTTTACTTATACCTTAAAACAAAATGAACTAGGTTCAAATGGACAACAAAAGAAAAAATAATAAGAGAGTTACACCAAATATAGTTCGAGTGTTTAGGTGAAGACGATCTAGTTTGGACTATCCAAGTCATTGAAAATGACAATACATCGTTCACACGTGACCATCAACATTACAAAACTTTTTAAAAAAAGTTTTACTCTATATTACATCTAAATAAATAATTTGAAATTTAACCACACGAGCATAATTCAAAAGTCAAAAGTTTGAATTTTTACTTCTATAAAAAAAAAGAAGAAAAGTGATAAAGTGATTAGCCATTTATAACATTTTTTTTATCGTCATCGACCCACATATAGCACCATAATTTATCCACATAATATTTTTTTTTTTTGGGTAAATAATTGCAATTAACTTAAAAAAATCGATGTCACTAATTAAAATAATAATTTTCATTTTGATAACCTATTGGTAGAAATTTTAAACATAGACTTTAAAATTAATAGTACAGATTATCTTCATTTAGGCTATTCGTCATTAGTTAAACATCGTAACATGTTGCAATTTTAGAGATGATAATCAATAACATTTTTGAAAATTACAAATACAACCAACTTGATCAACGATTGACCACAAACTATATGATCTATAAGTGACAAAAGTCTAATTTTTATTTCGTAAAAATGTTATTGTATATGTTCATATTTAGACTTTAATTGCTATATTTACAATTGTTTCTAGACGGTGTATTCTAACTAACGTACTTAGTTCCATCATATTTGATACGATTTTCCATCCTAAAACAAAAAGTTCGATCCTTTCCTTTTTTGCAATTTTTGTATTACAACATAATTTAATAAAAAATAAGTAAAGTAACTTGGGGTAGAATTTAATTAAAATCGAAAAGAAAAAAACTTGGCATCACCCAATTATTTTTCTAAATATTATATGAGAGTGGAAATGCCCTGTTTTCACAGCTTTTACTGAGACTGAACTCTTGCATATGAATCAGTAGAAGAGAAAGAGAGAGAGAGAGAGAGAAGAAAGAATCTCAAGTCTATGGGATTGTGAAGCATTTTGTGGTCGTAAGTTTGTCAGCGATCTCTCTGATATTCATTCACAAGAAAGGATAACTCTTTCAACTTCCCATTTCCATTTTCTTCCCACTTTTCAATTCCTCTCTGCTCCAATCCTCTGTCTCTCCCGCCATTGAAGACCCTTCACAATCAACATTCCACCAATTCCAAGATATCATTCGATACCCACGTATTTTGAATCGGTTAGATAGTATAGAACTACTCGTTCTGAATCGGATTTTCTGGGTTTGTTGGATTCCCCTGTTTCAGCCATGTCTGCAGTATTCAACTCGCTTTTGATTTCCATCTTCTTTCTTGTTTTTTCTTCCCCTTTTGCTATTTCTGAGTCCACTGAGCTTTCTACTTTAATGGCGATTAAAGCTTCGTTAGACCCACATAACACTTTGTTAACGTCATGGAGTCCGTCTTCAAATCCATGTGGTGGGTATTTTGAGGGAGTTGCTTGTAACGAGCAAGGGAAAGTGGTGAATATTTCTCTGCAGGGGATGGGGCTTTCCGGCTACATTCCGGCGGCCGTCGCTGGACTTAGGAGTTTGACGGGGCTGTACTTGCATTTCAATGCTCTGATCGGTGAAATTCCTAAGGAAATTGCGAGTTTGAATCAACTCACTGATTTGTATCTCAATGTGAATCAACTCTCTGGGGAAATTCCTTTTGAGATTGGGAATATGGCAAATCTTCAAGGTGGGTTTAAGTAGTTTTTGCTTGATGACTTTTCCGTATACTTGAAATCTGTTTAGAATTAGAACTTCTGTAGCATAAACTTCAATTTCCCCTGCCATATTGAACTCGTAAACTCAATGTTCTATGGGGAGGTTGCTTGTGTTTTTTAAGCTAAAGCTGACTTTTCAAAGCATGTTCTTAGTAGTTGATTTGAATTGGTGAAAATAAATTGTGGGGATCTTTTGTTCTTCAGTGCTGCAGCTTTGTTACAACAAATTAACTGGTGGGATACCATCACAAGTGGGTAATATGAAGGTGCTCAGTGTTCTTGCTCTACAGTATAACCAGCTAACAGGAGCAATTCCTGCAAGTTTGGGGAATTTGACTGCGCTAACACGATTAAATTTGAGTAACAACAAGTTTTTCGGTCCGATTCCCGTGATATTAGCCGATGCTCCTGCTCTTGAAGTGTTTAATGTCGAGAACAACTCGCTAACCGGTAACGTTCCTCCAGGTAATGTGTTCTTATTGATGGCGAATCATTTGTGAAGTCTCTTTGTCTTGTGGACTTAATTGTTTGATTAGAGAGTTGGTCGTTTTAGTAATCATTCTCAATGAAATTCAGGTTTCAAGAGATTGAAGGAAAAATTTATGTACCTCAACAACCCAAGTCTTTGTGGAGTGGGATTTCAGGACTTAAATCCTTGTAGTAAGTTGAAAAGTTTGAATCCAAGCCGACCTGAACCGTTTCTACCCCAACTACCTGGCAATGATCCTTCTGCTAGAGATATCCCTGAGTCAGCTAATTTACGCTCCAATTGCAATGGAGGTAACTGTTCAAGACAATCGAAATCTTCACGAGTCGGAGTGGCTCTTGGAGTGATTGGAGTTTTTGCTGCATTCTCAGCCATTGGTCTTGCGACGTTTTCCTGGTATCGTCGCAATGAACATAAATTCGGAAGTACTTCTAATGGTATAAGTAGACGGATTATTACCAGCCAAGTCAGGGAGGTTTACAGAAGGAATGCTTCTCCTCTCATCAATCTAGAGTATTCAAATGGATGGGATCCATTAGCCAAAGATCACGGTGGGAGCGCATCATCACGAGAGATATTCAAGAGCTTCATGTTTAATCTAGAAGACGTGGAGCGTGCAACACAATGCTTTTCAAAGTCGAACTTATTAGGCAGGAACAATTTTTCGGCTCTTTACAAGGGAAAGTTGAGAGATGGATCAGTTGTTGCTATCAAGTGCATTGGCAAGACAAGCTGCAAATCTGATGAAGCTGAATTCTTGAAGGGCTTGAAGATACTTATCTCAATGAACCATGAAAATCTTGTCAAGTTCAGAGGTTTATGCTGTTCAAAAGACCGAGGAGAGTGCTATCTGATCTATGATTTCGCCGCAAACGGAACTTTGATGCAATATCTTGATGATAGTATTGGCAGTGGGAAGGTTCTCGATTGGTCCACCCGAGTATCGATCATATTTGGAATCGCCAAAGGTTTCTGTTCCTTTTTCCATTAAACACGAAGTTGAGTTATTCATATAAGCATCAAAATATGAAACTGCTAATGTTATCTAACTTTGAAGAAATGCTTGGTTTAACTCAGTTTTTTTGTAGTTTTCCTGCTCGATTTCGGTTTTTGTGAATTCGAAATTGATTTTTTGTGGCTTTCGGAAATGTTTTAGGTTTGGGATATTTGCACAGAAAGATTGGAAAGAAACCTGCATTGATTCACCAAAACATATCAGCTGATAAAGTGCTCATTGATGCAAACTACAACCCCTTGCTCTCAGATTCTGGGCTGCACAAACTTCTCGCCGATGATATTATCTTCTCGATGCTAAAAGTCAGTGCTGCTTTAGGATACCTCCCTCCCGAGTACACGACAACGGGTCGATTCACCGAGAAGAGCGATATCTACGCATTTGGAATGATTGTACTTCAAGTCATCTCCGGGAAAACAAACATCATGAAGTTGAACTACAACACTATCGAGTTGCGTCGGTTCGAGGACTTCATCGACTCTAAGCTTGAAGGAAGATTCTTAGAATCAGAGGCAGCCAAACTGGGAAAACTTGCAGTGATCTGCACTCACGAATATCCCGAACTTCGTCCGACGATTGATGTTGTCGTGGAAGAACTCGAGGAAATGGGGAAGTTTGGGATTTCTGTAGAGTCCATGCCTTAATTTTCAGATGAAGGCCCATATAGAAGCTAAGCAGAACACTGACTACTAATATATTATGGTGTAAATGAAGGTTTATAAATTATTTTTCATGCTATTTGATTGTAGAAAGGTACAAAAATGGTATGTATGTCTATGTAAAACCAAGCTGTTTTGTTGAAGAATAATGTAAATTAGAGAAACTTCATGAATTTTGCTGCAATACTCACCATATTCAAAGTTACAACAAATCTTTGATGAACAATCTTCATAATTTTGACATAGAAAGGTTGGAAAAATATGTGGGTCAAGAAAAGATGAGTTGTTTTCTCTGAGAATTTTAATGATTAAATTCATGTTTTCTTTTTCCTAATACTTTTGGTATAATTGGTTTTGAAAATGACATTATGGTCCTTTGAAATAGCTTTCTAAGAACTAAAAAAAAAAATTATTACAAAAATAGACCAAAATTAATGGCTGAGTTGAGGGTTATTTTTCATAATAATGATTTTAAATGGGCATTTTTGGTAAAAGAAATTTAATGTTTGGCCATATAGTCAAATATAAAGAAACATATTGTGAAGTGTTTTTCTTAACTAATATATAAACTAAAAATCAAAATTTTCATAATGTTTAGTACAAGGTGAAATGTTTTCATATCCTTATTAATATTTTTCAACCTCAACTTTTAATTAATACCCAAACACCAAAAAAACTTTTTTTTTAAGTACTTTTTATTATTGAATAAAAGCTATATAAAAAAAACATTTAAGATCTTGAACTAGTTAACATACCTATTATTTATATTACATTTATATTTGTGACATTTTATTGTATTGTTTTTTGTGTTTCATGAATTTTTCTAATATATAATGAAAGTATTTATTCACTCCGATCATGCAGACATCAAACTCATGAACTCAATAAAAACATCGGTGTTTCAACGAAAATAAATAAACAAAGCACTTTCAAAGGAAAAAAAAAAAAAAGAAAAACTGAAAATTTCATACTAAAGAAAATTATATCTATTATGTATTCTTTTGGACCAAACAATAGATTCAAAAATCAAATGATTGAAAGATCAAGAACACCAAAGCTTAAAGGAGGAAGAGAATTAGGCCTTCACTACCTCTTCCTTGCTACTCCTCGACCTTAGCTGAAGATCCCAATTCAATAGGTTCACGATATACTTTGTTCCACTTATCAATTAACTCGATTCCTAAAGGAAGAGACCTAGATCAAAACCTAATACAAAGGTAACTTGAATCTTATTCTCAAACTCTCGTTCTTTCGACTTTCATTAAGTGACATACTAACAACTAAGAAGCAGCAACCCTAAGGTCAAATACACTGTTTCCTTTTTCTTTTTCTTTTTCTTTTTTCTCTTTTTACTTTTCTGTAGAGATTTGGTGCAATAATTTAGAATAGAAGCAATGTGGCAACAATGGGAATAAGGCCTTTGGTATTTACCAACAAGAGAAAAAAGGGAGAAAAAAAGGTTCCAAAATTCGACATGGACGGTGATGTCGGAACACTACTCTTGTCGTTTTCGTTGGACGACAGCTGAAATGGGAGTGTGTTATTGTTAGACTTGTGAATGTTACTTGTCGGAATCCTTAGAAAGAGAAAAGAAGAAAAGAAATAAAAGACAAAAATGAAAACACTACCTTTTCCTTTCTGTTGATTTTGTTGCCTGTGATCAAAATTTGTCATATTCTTTTTTTTTAGTTTTTCAATTTATTTTATTTTGATTTTCTGACATTGATTTTAATCTTATTACTATGGTTCAGACTTGTGTGTAATTGAATAATTGCATAAATGATTGGGTAAAGTAATAGTGCAACGTGCTTTTAAGATTAAACTGAACTTTAGGAACTTGTAAGTGAGATTTTCAAAGCCAATTAAAAAAAAAAATTGGTCTATTATAATATTAGAACCAACCATACCGTCTTTTTATAATTATAATAGGTGACAACAATATTTGTAACATGGTTTGTCTATCAGTAATATAGACTTCGATTGTTGATAGATTTTGTTATATTTGTAAATTTTTTAAAATATTGTTATATACTTAATTATTTTGAATCTAATCGCTATATTTACAATTATTATTTTTTTATGATAAATACATTTTCAAATATTTAACTTAAAAAATAATTCATTTTTAGAAAAATTGAACTATTTGTTAAAGTATATCTTTAAGTGAAAGAGTTTAAATAAAAATGAGTTTGAAAAACATTTTTTTGTAAGTCAATCCGAATTAGTCTTAAATTGTCGTGGTGAATTTAATTCTATTGAAACTTTTACTACGAGAGTTCAAATACAAAATTTGTTAATCTAGTATCATGTGTTTTTCAATACAATAATCGTGGAAAAGAGATTTAAGTCTTCCACTTTTGAATGAAAGATCATGTCAATTATTGTTCAACTAAAGTTATTTTTGCTACAAGCTTAGGTTATAATTAAATTATTTATATCAACGTTTTAACAAGTTTAAATGTTTTTATCATGAGTGAATATATGATGATAAAAATAAATGTTAAAGTACAAAATTAGTCTACAAACTTTGAGAGTTTTGTTTGTGAACCTCCAAAATTATCAATTTAACTATAGAGTTATGTTTTTTTTAAAAAATCACATAGAGGTTAAGACAAAATTGCAAGCTTAAGATTCCATTAATATATATAACTTAGAATTTAGAAGAATTTATTAGGGCACAAATCGAAAATTTAATAACCTATCAAACACTCTCAAAAAAAATCAAAACTTAAAATGAGGAAGTAAACCCACGAGTTAGTTCTCCATGAAAAATACTTTTGAAAACAATATCAAGAAGATAGTGTTGCCATCCTCTTGTCTTTTCTTTTTTCAAGTTTAAAACATACAAGTGGGAATATATAAACCTCTTGCTTGAGAATACAATTTTTACGTATAAGTCTCTTAGAAGGCATAAGCGAGAGATCGAAATCAATTAGCTAATTAATCATAAATTTAACGGAATTCGTCTGTTGAGAATCTTTTGTACATTTTTACATATGTGCAGTGGTAATTTACATTAACATTTACAATCAATAACTTGCAGATTTGATGTTCCAAAACCATCTAACACAGAATATATTTCAGAGACATAGGGATGAGATTTATCCCGAACCAAGAACTCATGAACAACTCCCTCAAGTTCAATCCAACTGCATCCTGGAACTTTAGTTAAATTTTTCTTTTTCATCGTCATTCGTACCTTGCTTGCAGCGCTCCACAGGCCGAGACGTGAGTAAATATTCGAAAGAAGAACATATGAACTTGAGTTACATGAATCCATCCTCATAAGATGCTTGGCAATGAGTTCTCCAATGGCAAAATTTTCATGGTTTTGGCAAGCACTAAGCAAAGTCCGCCATATTATATCATTTGGCTCAATGGGCATCTCCTCTATGAATTTCAATGCTCCTTCAACTAGTCCTGCTTTGCCAAGGATGTCAACCATGCATCCATAATGTTGTAGCTTTGGCTCTAACTTGTGAACTTTTCTCATCAACTCAAAACAAATCAACCCTTCTTTAACCAGTCCAGCATGTGCACAAGCATTCAGCACGCCGATGAAAGTGATGCCGTCTGGTTTCACCGGAAGCCTATGCATCTCCACAAGCATCTCAAAAGCCAATTTTCCCAAACCGTTTCTCGCCATTCCACTAATCATAGCATTCCAATGGTCGATACCCTTTTGATCAACACCATCAAATATCAATTTGGCGTTTTCAATGCTGCCACATTTAGAATACATGTCAATAAGGGCAACAGCAACCTTTCCCGTCACAGAAATGCCATTTTCTACAAAATAGTTATGCATACTTGCAGCCTTCTCAATGTGTCCTAACTGAGAAATGGCTGAAAGCGCGACCACTAGCGTTGTTTCATCGGGAGATAAGTTGCTTTGTCTTTGCATCTTATGAAAGATTTCTAATGCTTCTGTGTAATAACCATTCTGAGCATAGCCGGCCATCATGGTATTAAAAGCAACCACATCTTTGTCAGGCATTTCATCAAACAGGGTCCTTGCAACCTTAATGTCGCCCAATTTTGCATAACCATCGATCATATTGGACCAACTAATGACATCTCTTTTCGGCATCCTATTGAACAAACTATGAGCAAATTCTATGCGCCCACATTTGGCAAAACCGCCAATTATGGTGTTCCAAGAAACCAAATCTCTCTCAGGCATTTTCTCAAACAGTTCCAATGCTAAACCTATACCATCTTTTGTTTGTGCAAACCCACCAAGCATTGAGTTCCAAGAGATTAAATTCTTATCTCCTAGTGGCATGGAATCAAACAATTCACGAGCCAAATCAATCGTCCCAGATTTCACATAACCATCAATCATCGAATTATACGAAACAGAATCCTGTACTGGCATTGTGTCGAACACCTGCCGTGCAAACTCAATATCCCCACATCGTAAATACATAGCAATCAAACAATTAAGCAGAAACAAATTCGACCCAATTTCTAACTTCATCAACAACCCATGAATCTGTTTCCCTTCCTCCACCAAACACACACGAGCACATGCTTTCAGAATCAAAGAAAACGAAAACTTATCAACACAAAATCCATTCTCAAGCATCATACAAAACAATACCAGAGCTCGAACAGGGTCATTCCCATGCGAATACGATTTAATCACAGCATTCCAGAGAAACGGATCGTCATCGAGGTGACTCCGACGAATTCTTTGAACAGCATAGCGAGTGAAGAAGACGTAACGAGCGAATTCCACGAGCGGTTTGTGGGGGGAAGAAATGGAATTGAGAATGATTTTTGTTGTGAGTGACGAATTTTTTAAGTAGCCGGTTTTGATGATTCTGGCGTGGACTTGATTCACGTCGTTCTGAGTCTCGCAATGGCGGAGGAGAAGAAGGGTCGGCGGTGTTGAGGGCCATAAATGGCATGAATTTGCAGGAACAAGCATTAATTTGAACTTTCTTTTGCTATGAAGTTCGATAAATTTTCAATCGATGAAGATTTTTGCTGATACTTGCAGTTGCAGATGGAGTTGGAGGGATTGATTGTCTTTGTCGCTTCCTCCTCCTAACGGTTTAGCAAACGACCATTCAGATTTTTTTAATTAATTATTTTTCACTTCTACACATTTTTTCTAGGAAAAAAAAAACCAAAAACAAAATTAATTACACTCCATTGTTCGTATTGATTTTTCTTCATATTTTGTCAATTTGATATTTTCTCTATTTTTTAATTCTTAAATTTTTACATTTGTTTCAAATACATTCTTATACTTTGGAAACAATAATACCTTTCAATTTTACAAATGTTTTAAAGATATTATTGAAGTATAAACTCTTTAGGATCTAAATAAAAATTGAGATATGAAATGGTGTAGCATATCATATTAAATCACTAAATCGTTTTAGGTTATCGTCACGATTCTAAATCTCAGTTTTGTTGTAATAAAATAGTAGTTTTAAAGCATTTATAAAAATTGATGGATAATATTGCAACTTTTAATAATACAAAGGTGCTTTGGAAATGTTAGAAAAGTTCAAGGCTATTTGTTTTATCACCTATCCTTATTAATTCTTCAAATATGATTAATTCATAAAAACTCTTTTATATATACATATACATGTGTATGTATGCATACACATGTGTATCAATACATAGTATATACACACACATATCAAGTTTTAATTTTTGTTTGAAATTCTAGATTTTTTTTGGTTCTAAAAGTAGTTTTAAAAAGGTTAAACCAAGGACAATATTACTAAATTTGAAAAAATCAAAGTGCTTTTAAAATAAAGGCAAAGTTCATTGCTACTTTTTACAAAGTAGCAATAGCAAGTGATTATGAGATGGGAAATCATTTTAGTGTGACTTGCTTGATACACACACACACAATATAATAGAACATTATTATAAAATTTTGGAATATGCCTATAAATAGTAACACATGCAATGCAACTTTAATATATATATATTTGGACAAAAGTTATGCTAGTTTCTATTGTTCCCATGATTTGAGATAGAAATAAATGTTGTTGAAGATGATTTGGGCCGTTGGAAATGATTTTGGCCTTTGGCCCATAACAAATAGTGTATTTTGAGGATGGAAATCTTTTTTTTTTTTTTTTTTTTGCAAAAAAATATAATAACTAAATAAATTATACAAATGGGCATTTTTAAAAACAATATAATATTAAAACTATTTACAAAATATTACGAAGCTTATAAAAATATTCAATTAAGTTCAGTTTTTCTACTTGGAAAATGTGTAAATAAGCTCGAAATCAAGAAGAAATAGATTTTGATATTAGATGTATAAATTTTAGTTTTTCTCAAAATAATTTTTTTAAAAATAGCTACAAACACGAATATAAAACAAAATTTAGAAGTTCACACGAGAATTGTCATAACTGACAAAGACAATAAAATATTTATAAAATATAATAAAAATTTATATGCTATTAATAATAAAATATACTTCTAAATACGGTAGAGATTAAAAATTTATCGCATTTTATAAATAGTTTGATTCATTTGATGGAGACGACTGAAAAATAATAATTAATTTATAGGATAGTGTGTATAGTGGGGGGATTGAATGAAATTAGAAGGTGGGAAATGCGGAAGGAAATGGTTAGCTAGAACAACCCATTTGTGAGTCATGTTTTTCAAAATCGGCAACGAAACGCAATCTAAGGTAATGGAAAAGAAAAATAAAAAGGGAAAAGGGTTGGATTTTAGCCTCATTCTGCATGCCTTCAATTTGGACGCTACTACGACTTGATTAAATAAAAGTCAACAAAAATATGTACGGCTTTCCCGCTTTTCATTAATAACCATTCCAAATTCTTCTCCCATTCAATCATATGACGTGCTCGCTCGTAATATACAAAACGAACAATTATTTCTTTAATTTATAAGGTGTGTTTGAAGAAGGGAAAAAGTTATGGAAGAAAAGAATTATAATAATCGTAGGATTATGATAATCCTAATGTTATGATAATATATGTTTGGAGGAAGGATTATTATTAGTAGTGTTATTGTAATATGTGTTTAGGAGAAAAAATATAAAAGGTAATGTCATGATAGTATGTGTTTAGGGGAAAGATATTTAGTAGTATGATAATAACATGTGTTTGGGAAAAAGATCATTATTGTAGTATTATTATAATAAATAAGTATGTTTGGTTCCTCTATTTTAAAAATAAACATTTTTAATCTTCGAAAAATAAGTCTTTTTAACCTTCGGATTTACAAGAATAAACTTATTTGGTTCTCAATATGTATCTTTTTTAGTTTTTGAGTTTTTAAAAACATGCCTAAAAGTTCCTCAAATAACTTTATATATATTTATTTTAATAATTACATGAAATTTTAAACCAGACTAGAAGAATAACTTCTAAAAACTATATCATCTCTAAATTTATTTTTTAAAATTTAAATCTCATATAATTATTTTTAAAAAATCAAACATAAAATACTTTTAGGATCTTATAAACCTATTTTTTAAAACTCAAAAATTAAAAAGATATATTTTGAAAACTTGAAGACCAAATGGATCCATTGTTATAAACGTAAAGACGAAATAGGTTCATTTTTAAAATTTAGGTACAAAAAGTATATATTCATCAAAACTTATAGACTAAAAATGTAGATTTTCCTATATTAAACTATAAAAAATAATCATATATATCAAAGTTAATTATTCAATCATCATTCTGAATTCACTTTACTCTTTTCATAAAAGTCGTTTTAAATAACAAAACTATTAAAAATATAACAAAATTAAACATTTAATTAAAAAAAATATCTACAAAATTACAAACAATTTCAAATATAACAAAATAAATAAAAATACCTACAAAATATAACAAAATTTTATCTTAAACAATACTAATTATGATCGTCTTCTTTTAACTCATGGTTAACAAGACAATCATATTTATTTCTATATTCTTTCGATTGCCAAAGTATTGATTCTACACGAACTAAACCCTAAATTTAAGTGGATAATATTCCTCCAATAGTTAGAATCTACAACTCAATTAGAACCACAGAAGTAATCATCAATAATAATCAGTTAATTAATTTCAAACTAAATACTTCTTTGTCATCACACATAATAGAATCAAAGTTAAGGCCCACACTATTGCACAACAATAAATGGAAGAGAGAAATTAAAGTCTCTATTGATTATTATTGAAGATTTAACCCTAATTACATATGGTAGTGATCCTAATTTTTTTTTCCCTACCATCCATTTAATTAAGGAATTAACCCAACAAAAACTAGCCTTTTTTAATTTATCAAATTCTAAAAAGAAAAATTGAAAGGATATTAAAATTTATGGACTATTGTCCATTATTATTAAAGACTACTAATTAACATATATATATATATATATATATATATATACCCCACTTGTAGCTGTGATCAAATAATTAATATAAATGTTACCCCCATTAAATTATTACCCACTTACAAATTAATTATTATAAATAACCTAATTAACTCCAACATTTTCTTTAGCTCAATGATGACAAAATGTGTTATAAAAATATGTCGATTTCAAGCAATGGTGGCACCATTAAAGTATTTAAATGTAAATATGTTTTTTAATGCAAAAGGAAAAGAAATCTAAAGAGATAACACAAACAACAGCTTTTGTTAAGAGATCACCTTATCACTTACAAACGACTTATAATTAAAATTATATATTTATATATGATATTACTCAACACATGACATATAGCTCATAGAGAGCAATTTACATTTGACTAATTTTAAAATATCCTTTGTCAAAATGGGTACGGAATACCCAAAATAAATAAATAGACCAAAAGCAATTATTTGCATAAAGTCCAACTATTTAGAAAGAAAACAAAGAAACATAATAACTTTCTATTACTGCTTTGCATTTTTTTTTTTTAAATTTTAGAAATTACATTAATTTAAATCAAATCTTACTCATCCAAACTTATAATTTGTGTAAATTAAACTTTTAAATTGTTATTAATGAATTATAATTTAGATTTTAAGTTATTAATTTCTTTTGATATATTTGTTCGTGTTTTTATTTTAATGGTCTATTTTACAAATACGTATATTTTGAAAAAACACGAAAAATTAATATGCATTAATGATTTTTTTAGATAAATTTGTGATAAATAGTGTTGAAGGTTGTACGAATTCAAACATTAAGTTAAATTAATTTTCTCTAAAATTTTCGTTTTTATTTTTTTGAGATATATTTGAGTTTTGATAAGCTTATAGATTAGAGAAGATATTAGAAAAATACATGATTGGACGTGGCTAATTAGTTTATAATTATATTGTAATTTTGTCTTTAATTTTCATCTTAATTATGCCCATGGAAATAATTAAAGGATTCTAATTTGACAGATAAGGTATTAATTTTAAACTCTTTTGATGATCACTGCTCTCTCTCTCTCTCTCTCTCTCTCTTTTTTTGTCATTTTTTTAAATTTATTGTTGAGCAAAATTTTATTTTTCTTAAAAAAAAATTAACTAATTAAGTTGACTTGTTCAATCCATATAGCTCACTTTGTTAAAATTGAAAACTATATATTAAAAATATCGACTTAGTTGAGTCAAATGTAAACATAAGATTTTGTAATCGTCACACAATTTAGTAGTCATTAATTTGATTTTAAAAACTAAGCATGTATTTTTCTCCATTTTCTTACCATGCTTTACATGTTTATCAAATATATATATATATAAATATCTCCTTAGTTGTAATAAATTACTTTTTTTAAAAAAAACATAAAACTACAACCATGATGTTTTTTTTTTCTTAGAAAGAAAAGTTTTTTTAGTATACAAACCATAATTTGTTTTTCTTCAGTATACAAACCATAATTTATTTTTTCTCGCAATATAAAAGAAATATAAATAATAAATTAATTAATCAATGTATTTTAAATTAGAGATTGATAGATTTTTTTTTTTTGGTTGGAAAGTGATAGATTTAATTTGTAGTTTTTTAATTAATAGTCTATACATACAGTTTTAATAACGTAACGCTTTTTGGGCTGTGTGTTTTTTAATTCTTGGAAGACTTTTCTTTTATTTTTTTTCTCTAGTTCGTTTTTTCAAAAACGGTTTTAAGTTGTTTTGTAATGCAACTAGAGACGTGTTTGACTTGGTTAAACCAAACGCCATCATCCCATCCTCATCACCATTCCTTCCTTTCTATCTATCATATTTGTCCTTTTTTTCAAATAGAAAAAATCCATACATCTTATTGTTTTATCTATTGGAATTGTGTAGAGATGTATTTATTAATTGATCGATTCAAGTAATCCAATTTATTATTTTAAATGATAATACGATTAATTAGCTACAAATATATAAAGTATCCAGGTTTTATCTATAATAGACTGCTATATACTACTATCTATGTCTACTATGACATATACTGATATAGAAATGTTTTATCGTGAATAAAAATAATATTTTGTTATATTTGTAAATATACAATTTGGTTTATTTTACTATATTATATTTATATTTATAACACTATCTCAAAATCTAATTTTCACAACCCACATATTATATATTTCTAAAAAAAAAGTAATTTAAACTTAAATTTTGTTTTTAACAAAATTTGGATATAGTTTTGATTACATATAACTTTAAAATGAGTATGATTTAAAGGCGTAAATAGAGATAAGCATTTAGGATTTAGGGTTTATGATCGATAGAGTATAATTTTACTTTTGTTAAGGATTCCATGTAAGAGAATCCTAAAAAAAAACAGTCATCTTATCGAATAATATTCTATCTAATATTTTTTTTTCTTTTAAATTCTTGATGTCTCCCCGATCTCTATTATTCAATGAGATTATATCTTTATCTCAAAAGAAAGAAAAAAAAATTAAAGATAAGTGTTGGACAAGTGAATATTAGTCTAAAACATATCATGGCCATTAGAAAAACCTTGTAAACAAAATCGAAAATTTAGAGACAAAAAATTAAATAAAACTGAAAAACAAAAATAGACTTTTGAGAGTATTTAGTGATTAAAACAGACTCAAACATCTATTTTATTAGACTCAATCGTTTTGGAAAAATGAGATTTAGACATCTAATTTATTAGATAACAATAATTGTCTCTGATAAGATTATTCCAACTATTACCTTCAAAATTAGTAGTAAATATATTGTATATATATAGATATATAGATATATATATATATATATATTATAGAATTGACCTATCAACTAATGGTCTTGTTTATTTAATTATATGCTTGAATTGATTATTTATCTCAATTGATCACCTACAAAAAATAATAATAATAATAATAATAATAATAATAATAATAACCCAAAAAAGATCTCCAAAATTATATAGAGCCACCATATTCAACTCAACCATAATTAAAACTTCGATATAGAATTCTAAAGTAATCGAAATCCAACTTCACAAACATTGATTAAAGATTTGAAATTTAAGTTTAGGTAGAGACATTCAAACTTTATCAATTTTAAAATTGATTAGTTGCTAATGAATAATTATTAGTACTTAAAAGTCTCCACAAGACCAAATAATTAAACTTATGTTTGATATAGTACAATAAAAGTGTTCTTTTTTTTTTTTTTTTTTGAGCTTCACACCAAAATTAGTGCAAATATACAATAGAAACATTTAACTAAAATAAGTAAATAGGTATAATTCCTCAAAATTGTTTAACTAAGAAAGAGAAATTATTTATACATTTTTTTCATTTTCTGAAAAAATCTAAAACAAAATTAAAAATAATTTCACCCCAAAAATGATTAATCTATGTTTAGTGTTGACCTCAAAATTACAATTTTATAGTCATTTAGAGGAAGATTTGGTTGCTTTGACATTATCATTTTAAGTAATTTTAGATAGTTAGTTAAGTGATCATCAATCATTATTTTCTCTTCTTTTTACAATGTTATTTCCAATGTAATTTAACTTTAACTACATTTTAGAAAGCTATATCTAAATAATACCCAACCATTTCAAAATAAATACTCAAATTTGCTAACAATGCTTAACTTAATTAATTGACATTTTATATATGATATAATGAGAAAAAGAAACAAGAACACCTAACTTACACTTAAGTTTGATGGACCTCAAATCATCAATTTTAACCGTAAAGCTAAACAAAAATTACAAATTTAATAATCTAAGGAGTTCACTCGTGCAATATTCATACGACATGAAATTAACATAAGAAACAACATTAGAGGGATTTTTATTTTTTAATTTACGAATTCGGACCATCTCATTTTAATAAATTTTTAAGAAAAACTTTATTTTGTTAGAATTAATGAATTCACAGAGAACTTTAATTACATTCTTTTTTTTTATTAAATAATTAGTAGATTGAAATTCTCACTAATTATCAAATCCTATGGTCAAGACTGCAACAACTAAATCAAAATTTATGAAATTAATTAAAATTTTTATGGTCCATATTGATGTTCTTATTTTTAAATGCTAGAATCACAAATCAAACCAATTTCCTCATAATCTTTTTTTTCTTAAAAAAAATAAGGCATGATAGTATTTTTATTGTTGAATATATATATATATATATATATATATATATTTCCAAAAGACCGTAAACTTCTAATTGGGAATGCTTCCCCATAAAGTCAAAATATGTCAATAACCCATTACGCAAGAAAAAGTACTTTTTACCATAATCTCTTTCTATTTTTTCTTTTTTCTTTTTCTTTGCCTACAATAATCTTAGGTTTATTGCCTATCCATATTCTCAGTGCAAATGTCAACTCCCATTATCAAAATTAAAATAAATAAAAATAAAAACAATAAAACTCCCATTAAAAAAAAAAAAAAAAAAAAAAAATCTCTCTCTTCTCTCTTCTCTCTCTATATATTTATATGTAAAGAAAAAACCAAATTCTCATCCCGTTTTCTTCATAATCAAATAGAAAAGAAAAGGCTGAGAAATTATGAAGCTTGTTTGGTCACCGGACAGAGCTTCCAAGGCATATATCGACACAATCAAATCAGTAAGTTCATTTCAATTTTTTCATGAATCTTTATAATAATAATATTTATACGATTTTCTTTTTTAAAATTTAATCAAATTACCTTTTTTCTTCAGTGCGAAATCTACGGCGAATTCGGCGTAGCGGAGCTTCTCTCTGCCATGGCCGCCGGTTGGAACGCCAAACTTATCGTCGAGACTTGGTCTGACGGCGGTCCAGTAGCTACAAGCGTCGGCCTCTCCATCGCCGCCGGACACAGCGGCGGACGCCATCTCTGCATCGTCGCGGACGAACGGTCAAGATCGCAGTACGTAGAGGAGATGAGGAAGGCCGGGGTCGCATCGCTGCCGGAAGTGGTGATCGGGGACGCAGAGGCGGTGGCGGCGGAGACGGAGGGCGTGGATTTTCTGGTGGCGGATTTTAGGGGGAAAGATTTTGCTAGGGTTTTGAGAGTTGCAAGGGTTAGCGAGAGAGGAGCAGTTTTGGTATGTAAAAATGCATGGGAAAGAACTGTTTTGGGGTTTAGATGGCAAGGGGTGCTTCGGAGAGGGACACGTGTCGTTAAGTCCGTTTTTTTGCCGGTGGGCCGGGGATTGGAAATTGCTCATATTGGAAGCGCCGGTGGAAGTTCGAACTCGGCTGTGATTGGTAGCCGTTGGATCAAACGTTTTGATATACGGTCAGGAGAAGAACACGTGTTTCGTGAATGAGATCAAGGAAGCGGATGGAAGTCGGAGGAAGTGGAAGAGAGATTTCTTTTTCCTTTTCTTTTTTTCTTTCTTTCTTTCTTTCTTTCTTTCTGTTCCTTTTATTAAATATAATAAAGATTAAAGAATGTACACACGAATGTAAATTACATGTATTCACGATTTTGAAAGTGAAACAATTAGAATCCACCATAGTATATTCGAACTTTTTACCTGTTAATCCAACAATATTAGTATATACCTTTCTTTTTAGACTAATAAGATAAGGAGAAAATCACTCCTACAAACTACGATCGTCGAGATATGTATGAAAATATTTGAGAAAGGATCTTCCGAAGGATCTTCCGACACATTACTTCTCGCGTCGGAAGATAGTGCCTCTCCTAAAGCATCTGTTTGCCCGTTGGAAGAGACCTTATTTCTCGATGATTTAAAATGACGTTGGGAGATCCAGAGTTTTTTTTTAGTGAATCACGATACTAGCTCGAAGGATAATATTTACAGAATAAGAAAAAAGATCAGAGGTGACTAAGACAAAGCAATATCAAAAGAGTCTTGAGTTGCCAAAATATGAGCGATGCTATTCCGATCACAATGATAAATCGAAAGGATGTTGTAGTAAAAGAGTTATCCATATTACACTTATTTAATCATCTTAACAATATTTTTTCCACTTAGGGCAATTTGTGTCAATAACATTATTAATAATCCATCTCATTGACAATGAGGAAAAGCTCTCGATCATATGTATACAGCAGCTTGCTAATTACAAAGTAATTAACTGCTAATAACAGAAAATTAGTTAGAAACTAATTATAAAACTGATCATGTTTACAAAGATCTATACACATACTCCATAGACATTGAAAGAGTTGATGATTTGAAATTTTGCAACATTCAATAATGAATTAATATATAACAAAATAAAATTGTTATCTGCAGGTAGCTTGTTATAGACTCAATCTTAACCAAAAGGCAGAGAAACAAGTAGTTATTTTAAAATTATTTTTGTTGACTAAAGTAAAGCATAGATCACATGAGTACGAATGAAAGATTTGTAATTCATAACTAAAATAATATTTTTTGTATAAAAATTTGGGTAGTTCGTATATTTGGAAGTATAATTATATTAGTTATATTAGATATAATTATATTTCTATCAAGTGTTATTTTACGTCGATCTTAACGCAACAAGTTATAAGACAACTCTATTATTATTGATTATTATATCATTTTGTCCGAGACCTAATATTATGTAAAATCGAGTTTGTACTTAACTAAAAGTTCATACGTTGAATTTATATAATTTCGTTTTTTTAAAAGTTAGTTTGAATAATCTCGAATCGTTTTCAAATATAATAAAATGAATCAATGTATTTATAAAATATAGTAAAAATTTTCCTACACATATTACTTATGAACATTAATAAACTACTATTTATATATGTATTAATAATATTAATAGATGATTAATTAGAATATGATATTTTAACATATTTGTAAATATTTTCAACGACTTTGTCATGATCTACAATAATTTTTTTTTATTTAAAAGTTATAATAAGATATACATAACCCGAGATTATGAACTTTATTGTATATATTAATGCCACATCATGATTTTTATAAAATCTAAACAATAAATCTAGCTCAAGTTGATCAAAACTTAGGCCTCTTTATATATAAAAAAAATTCAGCAGAATTATATAATACAGAAACTATAAATATTTTAAATAAATACAGACCATATATATAAATTAAAAATTTCAAAAGTTAAGCTTATCTACCAAATAAAACATTACTCAAAATCCACCTTACCTAACGATGTTTAACACGTGTTCTAAACCCAACAACTAATCATTAATTGCTTGGAATTAATCGGTAAAATAGTAGTTTGTAGGTAGTTAGCAATATGGAGGACCAAATTTGACAATTTATATGAGTTTTTTTCCTTTTTGATATTTCTTTGAGATTAAGGGTGATCGTAGTAGATCGATAAATTAAGTCGATCGACCAAAGCCAAGGACAATCAATTGAAGATAAGAAAAAATTTGGTCAGCGTATGTTTGGGAAAAATCTAAAACGAATACAGTTTTAAAAAGTTTAAAAGACTTAAACCGATCGACCGACTTATCAACCGTTGGTTTGATTTGTGTCCCTCTATGGTTGTGATGAACATTTACTAAATTGGTAGTTTGTTCGAAAAATCAACTCTAATTGACATTGCTTCCTAATTGGGAGGTTCAAATATAATATAATACTTGTGTGAGGGTATATATGAAAATATTCCTTGCAACAATTTGGGCTTTATCAATCCATTACTTATGAGTTGTTGACTATGAACCCCATAAGGCTAAAGTATATATTTTGTTTTTTGTTTTTTTCTTCCTTTTCTTTTTGTGAAATTTTAAAACAAATCTTACTTGATGTAGAAGAAAACAGATGACATTTGTCGTTTTTCTTTTCCCAAAATTTAGTAAACAAATTTGACATTATTAATAAATATTTTGTGATAGTTTGTAGGGCGAGTGCTGAGTTTCGAGACCATTTATTTTTAAGTGCTCTTTTAGCAAAGCTAAAGGATGAATGTATTTTTTAGAAAATTTTCATAAAATATCTTAGTGAGACATAAAAACTGATTTGATTTGTCATTTTAATGCTTGACAGCACTTTAGACCTAAGGTTTGACGAATGTTGTTAAGCATACTATTGTTTGTCATATGATAGGTAGTTAATATGGTTTGATATTTTCGTTGTTGTTTGAAGTGTCTTTGGACTTCTTTTCACTTTTTCCCCCTTAGAAGTTGTGTTATATGTTTAGTCATTTTGTTGTCATTATTTCTTAGCTTGGGGTTATGGGGTGGCTAGGCTTTTCGGTTAGACTTTGAAGTTCATTTTTATTTAAAGGATGTTTGGAAAGTTGAAATGTAATATAAGATTAGTGGGATTTAGAGAGATACTAGAGTATGTATCGAATTGAGGACGGAACAAAAATGTGATTGTAAAACATGAAAATAATAATAAAAAAAGAGTTGATCAAAAATTGTTGAAAGGAAATAAACTTTTAATAATTGACTCAAAACAATCCATCCAAACGTTAATGTTTTGTTGCATTTCATTTCCTTCCCATGCCCGTAATCCAATATCTTTGAAAAAATAAAAGCCAAACACACAAACATAATTCTAAAATATTTCTATAACTTAGAGGGCTATTAAGAACTAATCGAATTTATATGGATATCAATATCATTTTAAATATGCCACTTAGAGGACTACTAAAAACTAATCCAAATATACACGAAGATATTACATTATTATCTATTAATCTTGATACGGATATAAATATGAAGTATTTACAAAAATAGCAAAAAAATGTTATATTAATCATACCATTACATTTTATAAATTTGTAAACATCATATATATTATTATTTGTCATATTTATTATATTTGTAATAAAATATCTTCGATATTATATTTTATTAATATCTTTCTAAAATCTAGACAATGATATTTAATCTAAAGAGATGAAATCAAGCCAAAGATGGTAGAGGAAAGCAAACTGTTGATTTCGATTGATTTGACCAATATAGTCGGTTGCAAAAAAAATCAATTTTAAAGTTATTTTTTCTAATTTTCCTAAACCTATAATTTCATATCACTTAAATTTCAACCCAAATCAAACTAGAAACAGGACATGATCGAACCATCCAACCATCAAACTTTGAAACGACAATTTCTTTCCACGGTTAGTGACCCAAACAGAATGTTTACAACTTTGGGAAAGAGCAAAACAAGAGATGTTAAGGCTGGAGTAGACATTGCCCATCATCTGTGGTATCAGCAACTATAGAAACAAAGGGTTACAGGGAAAAAAAAAGCATATAACACACTTGGAAACATTTGCCATTTCCCCATTGATATACCAGGGTTCTCCGACCACCATCGCAAAAATACGTTATTTTAGAACAAGCAACGAACTCAAGCTAACCCAATTACTTTAAAACCTGTTCACATTACGCACATCGATCGGCTTCATTATACGACACCTCTCTCCCTCTCCCTCAGCCAGTGGGACGAATGCAGTTGAGCTAGAATTAGCAGTCAGACCAAGATGTTATTTTAGAGAGATGGCTGAAGATCGTGTTTGGTTCGGGTGGGGATTCCATGTTTCCCTTGCACAATGGCAAAGTTGATGGGTTCGCTTGAGGGCTTCCTAGAACTCCTGCGATTCTAACTCCGGCTTCGACGGGTACTCGAGACCTTGAAGTGCTGGCATTCGTCGCAAATCTTCATCTGAATAAGCTGGGATCAACCAATAGCGCTTGTCCATCCCAAATACCTGTATAGTGTAATATAATGTTGCGTAATTAGGAAACTTGCACAATATGAACTTCGAACTCCGTAATATAATCTCGTTACAGATTTTTATCCGCCACAAGGACAGTGCAGAAATGAAATTTCAATTTGTTATATTTAACGAACCTGTTCAAAGTTTCTCTTCCGACCAAGGTCATACCGCCATTTAGGAGTTGTTTTCTTCTCATAAGCCTGTAGGAACAAATTTTCATTAGCATTCAGATGTGTCGAATCTGGTTTCAACACAGGAAAGCTTGACATTTTAGTTCCTTTTAGCTAACATGCTATGAAAATATTTAGAAGTTCATCCATCCCTATTCTAGTGTGCCCGAACCTATAAAGAGCTGGTCCACTGCTGTTTTGTTGATACTTTCTAAAGTTTTGTCTCCGTATTTTTCTTCAATTAGCTTTATGGATAACATATTCATGAAAACAAGTAAAATTGTTTTTCCATTGAAAATTGGGCATATATTGGAGATGCCAAAATGGATTTCAAAACTAAAGCAGAAACGTATTTTCCAAAACCACCCGTCCCTAGCTACCCTGCGACAACATTGACATTTCGATTTCCAGAAATTTATGGCCAAAACAAGCATACAAAAAGATGGTACCTCAATTGTTGTAGTATTTGCCGCCACCAGCGATATGTGCATGATCAGGAACCCCATAACACTCAACGCAAATGCCAGATTCAAGACTGAAAGAAGAAGAAATAGTCATAAACTCGTAGAAAGCTAATAATTAAAAGGGTAAGGAATGCTCGTTAAGCAAGCTTACCGAAGGCAATAAAGGTCGTAGCAAGTGTACTGGGTGTTCCAGGTATCTCTCCTTCACTAAAGAATGCAATAAAGTGTGGCAACAAAGACAGTGTCACAACACTCGTCTCTAGAAATGTGTACAGCTGCAAGGGTAAAGAAGAAAGATTAAGAAATGGTAATGATAATTTAAGAACCTCTACTTTCTAGATGTCATAAGTGGTCGAGCAATAGCCATACCAGTGGAAAACAGAAGACTTTCCGTTATCATAAACTTCAAATTATAAAATCAAGATCTCCAAGGAACTTAAAGAACATTTCATTGTAATCGAAGGAATTAGATCAAACTTCACCATGTTTTATAATTTTCTAAGAGATAAACAAAGGGTGCTTTACTAATTTTATGAAAATAACGCAAGTGATCAAGAACACAATGCAAAACGATAACCCAAACCCAACACGCAGCATCCTCGAGCAATTAACACCTTATTTTACACGAACCAATTGCCATTTTCTAGCACCGTGCGAGTCCTATGTTTCATTAATAATGTGCTTAGAAAATGGCTTGTTGGCTTGTATTCTATTATCTTAGCAAGTTAATAATGAAATAACATCACCCAGGCATTGGAAAGAATATTTCTATGCCCAAATAAAATGCAAAGAATCAATTTGGAGAAGAGTAAACATACCAGAAAGAGAAGGAAGTATTTGTAATTCAGAGCCCCTACACAATTAACGACCCACACACAATGATGGTCCATCTTCAGTACGCATCGTCCACCTTAAAAACGAAATGAAAAATGTAAATATCTACCCAAATAGGCAACAACACAAGACCTATACGCTAATTCAACGGAAAAATACGAAGTACCAAACACTTGCTACTCACAAACAGAACAGTGATGGCAGCGTGGTGGTTTCAGGTGATTGCATTTTCGACAATATCGTATTCTTTGATTTGATAGCTCCGGATGCAAAATGCTAAATTCCATTGTATTCAACGGGTCGCCTTCCGCTCGTTCTTCATCAACAGCAGGTCTCCAATTGGGCGGAACACTACCCGGATCAGTCAACACAACAGAAAAGTAACTCCATAACAGCATCACCAACTGCATAACATCAAAATACCTTCACCTTTAAAATTTATCAGCTCTATATTGAATACCGAAAATCAAACCGAACCCCTTAACTATTTCCAACATCACATCGAAAGGAGGAGACAGAGATAAAGAAATTAAATATTTTTAAAAACTACATAAATAAGAGCAAAAGTTGTTCGATCCAATTTCCACAGGAAAGCAATTTTATATAATAGAAAGAAGAATTTGATCTTTACCCAACAACTAAACTCCACTTTTATCGAATACTTAACAAAGAGAATTTGAGATAAATAAAGACAAATTGACTGTAACATTTAGACCGACAGAGATTGTTAAAGTGGATAAAAAAAAAACGAAAGAAAACAAGCCAAAACAAGGGGCTTTGTTATTTATAAAGCAGCACAAGAACAAGAATCAGGTAAATAATAAATTCCAAACAAAGAAATACGAATGAAAAGTTATAAAGAAACAAAATCAAAAGGCCAAATTACCAAACAATGGAAGGAGATCAAAACGGCAAGAGCAATGAGAGAATCGAGACCGCCATCGTAGAGAGCGGGGCCGTAGTTGGTCAAAACGACGGCGTAATAGGTGACACCGACAACCCCAAGAACCAAAAGAATCATGATCGAACCAAGACCTCGCAAGGCCGTACAAAACTTGAAGACATTCCAAGCCATGGCCGGTCCAGATCTATGCATAACTTGGGGAAATTAGCCGAAACAAGTCGCCGGAAATTTATCGAAGCCGAAACGCAGCCGGTTCCGGCGGCGAAATCCGACGGAGGCCTCGTCGTGATCCGAGTGGTAGCGAAAAATCAGCTGGGGTTGTCAAGATTATGGGGGGAAAAACAAAAAGGGAAATGAAAGTTAGTGGAAAATCGGAAGATTTCGATGTTTTTCGTTTTTTTTGTTTTTTGTTTTTTGTTTTTCAGTGTTTCGCTTTCGTGGAGACTACAAATTTAAGAGCGAAGGGAAAGGGATCGAATTTAGCGTATCGTTTTCTCGGAATTTAGACAGAGGAGAAGATGAGATGATGGGGTCTGGATTCCACGGCGAAAAAGTGAAGAAAAAAATAGGAAAATAAATTATTTCATTTTTCTTTTTCAGTTTAATTGTATTTTTTTTCTTCTTCTTCTTCTTCTTCTTTTTTACAATTCTTAGTATTTTGTTTTTTTTAATTTTTATTGATAGACTTTCAATTTATTTTATTATTCCTATACTCAAAGAAGAAAAAAAAAATGTGAAAAGCAACTCCATGGACATTTTAAAAGCACTTTTAATTGTCTTCTGTTGGATCAAACCATTTAAAACCACTTTTAAAAGCACAATCATTTCACACACATATTTTAAAATAAATTTCTTACTAATTTCTCTTTAAATTAGTTCATTTTTAATCTTTTTTTTTTATTATTCTCTAACATTAAAATTTTACTTTATATATCCATTTCTTTCTCACTAATCAAATATATTATTTGATTTTCGTAAGTTTTTCTAAGGAACAAAACACCATAACAGATCTTTCTCAAATTACTAATTAGCAAAATTGTCAAAAATTATTTGGTAAATTATAATAATAATCTTAAACCCAATCTTCTAAATTAACTAATTTTAAAAATAAACTATAATTTAAAACCATCACAAGTTTTATAAATAAACTATAATTTATTTTTATAAATTTAGATGGTTGAAAGGATACTCCAACATTGCACTATGTTCTAGAAAAAGGCAGAACAAACCAGTAAAAAATGCCATTCTTCTCTTAAAACCAATATAAAAATTTGACTTTTTTATGAAAATGGTTTCAAATATAGCAAAAATTAACTAAAATATTTATAAAATTTTAGATTTTATATATACTTATAGAAAATAATTTATCAATTTTGCAATTTTTTATTCCCTAATTTTGGTTAGATTTGTGGGATTTGACCCTTAAATTCATCCTTGGATTCCTAAATACTAATTCAAGAAAACTACGTTTTTTTGTTCATACTCAGTTTATATATATATTGGAGTAAGTTTAATTAATTATAAATTTCAGTATTTTCTAAGATTCATATTCTATATTAGTCTTTGTCGTTTTATTGAAATATTATTTTAGTATTGAAAGAGTTGGATTTAAAATATTAATTTGATTTATGTATGTATGTATATATATATATATATATATATATATATATATATATATTTCATTCCTATTTTGACCATATGGATTTGTATACTTAATTATAATAAGATGTATCATAGACCTAGCAAGGTGAGTAAATATTTATGTTGAATCTTGAATTTTATCATAACCTAAATTTTAAATTGAAATTGGGTGATATAATTAATTTTATACTTTGTGATAGGAGTTTTTGATATACACCAAACCTTTGTAAATGAATATAAAATACGTCAAAATCTATGAATTTAGAAAAAGAAAAGAAATATTTTAACGTTTATTAAACGATAAATTATTTTAAATGATAAAACTATTGAAAAACGTTTATAAATATATATTTTTGTAGTATCAGAGATTGATAGATAGTTATAAACATCTATTCTATCAGCATCTATTGATATTATCTTTTTATAGTTGTAAATATCTTAGTTCATTTTACTATATTTGAAAATAATTTTTTTAAAAAAATTAAAAATTGCAATACTTAAATTAGGAAGTTCAATGAAATTATAATTTTAGGATAAAGGTTTGTCTCTAATTAGAAAAAATTTCTAATAATTTTACAAAGAAAAGAAAATATTAATGAAAAAAAAAGAACCTTTTATTTATATTATTTTGTATGCATAATATAAATTATTACTTCATCAAACAAATAATAATAAAAAGTATTATTTACGAACGAATTATTAAAAATGATAATTAATAAAATATCATATCGCTAAATATTTTAATTTGTTTTATTATATTTAAATTTTTTTAATACATATATATATATATATATATATATTTTTTTAACTTTTAACTCCCAAACCCTTACCTAAGTTAATTAATTAATGCTTCAATTATAAGAAAACAAATTTGATATTTCGTGCAAGACACGTTATGTTTAAAAGGGAAAATGATGAATAATATAATACTAAAAACACACACATTGTTGGATTTCAAACTTTCCCCTCATTGGCAGTTCATATTCAATGCATCATTTATTTTATTACATTCAAGTATTAGTTTGTTTATATATACAAATCAAAGCCATAAGTAACCTTACAAAACAAAGATGTGACTTGTTGCTTATATGCCTATTCTCTACCATGGTTTTATATAATAAAAATATATCAACATTTAAAATTATTAGTAGTTTGTTACTGTCTGTCTATCGATCTTTAATTTTAAAAAAATTAAAATATATAGTGGATCCATGATTTTATGTTAAGGATACAGTCACGTAAATTTATATTATTTATTAGTGTTGTCTATATTAACTGTATGCGGAATTTTCGTTTTTCGACTATGTGGCTGGAAGGTTATTCCAATAAGTGAATTCTATTATTCTTTATTTATTAGTGTTGTCTTTTAAGTTTTGTTCCCTACCTTGGTTTTTACATATCAATTTTTGCTCATTCATTGAAAATAAAGCATGCACGAATTAAGTCTGGTTAGAGTACAAATTTGATCGTTAACTATAGTAAAGCTTATGAATTTTACTAATAAAAAAAAAAGGATTTTGACGTTAGTTTTTGATTAAATCAATCGAGTATGTATTGATATAATTTATAATACATTTTTTATATGGATGAAAAAATTGAACATTTAACTTTAAAGTTGAGTACATGCACTATCGTCGAATATGTTTTCCAATAATTTATTGAATGACAATTTATTATACTGCTTCGAGTATTTGTTTTTGTCTATGTTGATACTCATTTATTTGAACTTCTAACTTTATTGTATTCATTTTTTAATTAAACATCATAGAAATTCGTTTTTTGGTCTTTTTAATCAAAATTACATCTTTTATGTTTGTTTTAGTCGTATTCATTTATTGTCGTAAAATTTTTCGTTTTAAATAGGAGAACGAGACAAGGGACCCAAGAAGATGATGACAATAACTTGGTCTCTAGTAATTTATTTATTATTATTTTAAGTACATTCTACGGTGAAAAGATTTAAACTCGAAAACTCTTATTTTCAGATAGAATCAATTGAGCATAATTCAAGTTGGCTGTAATTTATTAATTTATTATTTTGTTAGTGTATTAATTATTTTCGTATTAAGTTTGAAAGGGAACTTTAAAAAATGCATTATTTAATGTACTATTTAAAATAAAAGTTCATTTTGCAATTTGCTTATGAACTCATGTATTTTTTTATTTTTAAATTTCATCGTCATTTTATAGTTCAATGTTGGCGGGAGAGATCTAAACATTTAATTTTATAAGATTTGATAAATGAATTGACCAATTGATGTGAACGTCTTCATTGAAACTTACATTAGCTTTCTAACATCGGTATTGTTTTGGAACATTAAATTAAACTTAGAAAATAAACACTAAAATCAGTGTTTGTTAAAAATTGAACATCCTTCTCTAGGCCATATCATTGCACTGTGCTTTCAGTGCCAAAAAGTCCAATTTGATGGTGTGATGCATATCAATCAACCATCTTAATTGAAACTAACAAATGTTAGACACATGTTTGTCGAAGCAAAAACATGTAATTTCTATAATTCCACAAACTCAAATGATGAAATCGATATCCAATCGAACTCTTCCCTTGAGCAAACTAATCTCGAACGATCTAATGATCTCAAGAAAACTAATAATATTTGCCTTTGTTAAACCTAATAAGAAAACATCTTAATTTTTCTTAGAAAATTTGGTGTAACGAGCATAAAAACTACGACTAATTATAACATATTCATTTTGGATGTGATTTATTTATAGTGAGAATTAAATGATTGAAAAATTTGTTCAAGCAAACTTCCTAAACCCAATTCTATATATGAAGTCTCTTCACCATTAAAGGGATACCACATCATGACTCTAACCTAAAATCTCCAAAAGTGACCATCACTCCTCACCGAGAAAATACCCTTTTCATCAAAGTAAGTGTAAAACATATCCATTTCTATTTTTGTTAATTGATGACGTGTTTCAACTTTGGTCATAAATTCAATACACAAAATGATTATTTCAAAAAAAAAAAAAAAAACAAAACAAAACAAATCAAAACTTACATTCGAAAATAGTTCAAAAATATTGTTACGGTTAGTTTTGGATGGAAACCATTAATTTTGATTAAAAAGTAGCATGACTTATTGAAAAGTTTCAAAAATATTATTTAGCTTAAAAAAGTTAAGAAAATAACATTCTCATTATTGGACTAATTTTTCCACCAACTAAAATTAAACTCAAAATTATGACTTTAAATTTGTTTGACTACTAACACACAATGACAGAGTACAAACATCAATCCCAATAGTTATTGTCGTAATTAACATATGGTTAATTGTCAAATAAAAAATTGTATTTGAGTCTGATAGATTTACGAGTGTATTTGACTAGTTACTGTTTTAATATGTTTTAAGGATAATTTTTTAAATTTCGTGAAATTTTGTGAAATTTTATGTTTTAGTATGTTTTAACTATTATTTAAAATATTGATGTTGAATGATATAAAAAAGTCTTAATCTTACGTAAATTTTAATTTCGATGGATATTTATAGGAAATTGTGAAAACAACATATTCAAAAATAATTTTAAATAAATAAATAAATAAATAATTTATTATTTTCAAGTAAGTAAACATGTCTACTATTTATATTAATATTATTTTCATGTTTTATTCATTTTGTGATTGGTGGATTTTAATTCACTTCATCTATCGATATCAAACACGTAAACTTAAGACTATAGTTTTAACTTAAAATTTTAGTTTTTATTCTAAAGGATAGGCTAAAAATCGGACGGATGATACGACTTTTATCATCTTCAAAATAACACTAAAAATATTGTTTATAATTCAGAATCGACTTTAAATACTACGATGATTGCACTTAAAAATTTGTAATCTAAAGTGTCGTTTATAAAGTCATCGTCAGGATGGCCGAGTGGTCTAAGGCGCCAGACTCAAGTTCTGGTCCTCTAACGAGGGCGTGGGTTCAAATCCCACTTCTGACATTGGCTTAATCCTCTTGCTATTATCTTATTCTAGAAAAATCTTTTCCTTTCCATAAATGAAAAATTTTACCCAAATTTATTTATTTATTGAAATTTAACCCATAGCAATTTTCGTTGCACTATTTATATATCCCATCATTTTACTCTGACCGTCATTTTTCTTTCTTCCAAGTCCATCGTCAAATTCTCCTTCCTCTTCGTCTTCGCTACCACGTCTCTGCATTTACCAATGGATTCTACTCTGCTAATTCCGGTTGTTTCAGTGATTCTCGGTGCCCTAATTGCTGTTATCTTCTTTGGAAGCTACTTTCGCAAGCGAAGATCCGAAGTCCAAACCATTTCTCATCCAGAGCTTCCATCGGATCCGAAGAAGCACCAGAAGCCGTCGCAGACTAAGAAGGCTCACTCGAAACCTCACTCTCACTCCTCCGATAAGGTCTGTTCGATTCCTGGTAAACTACATAAAGTGACGACAGAATTATCGCAATTTTGTTTTGTGTTATTTAGTGCACAATTTCGTATTAGATTATCTAGGTTAGCTTCTTCTTCGTCTGCTAAGTTTCGAAGCTGCGAGTACGACGTTGTGATTGAATTCTTCATCGATAATCGTCTGTATCGCGAATGCGATCTAATTATACGTTTTTGGTTACGCATGCTAATTATTGAAATGATCGCCATCTAATTTATTTTTAGTCATATCTTCTTTGTTTTTCATGATTTTTTGCTGTTTGTTCATCCTAACCTCCTGAAAATGCTATTCCTGTTTTGTTACTGGTTCATCACTGAATTCTGGTAACGTTTCAGTTAAACATTCACTAATAGCTTTGTGCTGCATCGAGTTCCTTTCCGCATTTGCCTTTTTTTTTTTTTTTAATTATTATTATTATTATTTTAAATTCATAAGGTGTATGCGGTCCGAATGTTCTCGTGTTATTCTAGTATGTAATCTGCAGAGGAAAATAGTTGTATCCGGATTGAAATGTTGCAAATCCATATATTGTTTACTTGATGCATTGAATAGCTTTGATATTTCTCTTATACTTAGTTTTTCCTCTTTTGATTGTCAAATGTAGGATCAAAACAAGAAACATCACACGTTAGATTTGAATACACTGAAAGGTCACGGAGATTCTGTCACTGGATTATGCTTCTCCGCAGATGGAAGTAATTTGGCGACTGGTAACATGGTTAATCCTACTATATTAAACTGTTTTCACTTGATATTACCTTTTGCTGCTGTTGCTTATATGCTGTGACGAAAGAGAAATATATATAACTAAGAAAGTCGGAATGTGAATATTGCCTCTGCCTACATTTTATTTGCGCTCATGGCTGAAGAATTTTCAATTGAAACTCTCTCTGTAAAATCATTTTCCAAGCAATAATTTAATTAGACTAAGTATGATAAGTTTGCGCATGTATCTTTTTCAGTTTATAAGATACGCGTTTTCTATATTAAGCTCATGTATTGTATCGATTAGTGATCTCAATTATTTCTAATTCTCTTTTTCTAGTAACAGGTTCTAAGTACTTTTCTGTTTCAATGGTCTGTGTTAGCGAATTTCTGTGGGTTCATTCACATATAGAGGCTGAAAGTTGAACTCGGAGTTCATGTTTTTCTAATTTGATGTCATTTCTCATCTTCATTGATCACTAGTTATTGACAAAATTTCCCATATTACTACGAAGTTCCAATACTCCAATTAGAGAGTTATTTTCTTATATGTTTTCAGCCATGAAGAGCAGCTTCTGTTGTAATTTTTGGTACTCTGGTTTTGTTTTCTAGACAGTTTTACCCGTTACTGTATTCTGCATCCTTTATTATTGCTCAACATGTAACAATTGGTGTGGAAATTGGTTTCTAAATTGTGGCATCCAAATTTATATCAATTGGCATTTTTGGTTTTTGTTTGTGGAAGTAGAAAGTATTATTTACTCTATTCATTTAGATGAAAATATTTACGTGTTTAACAGTTTTATCATAATTAATACACACTGTTTGATAAATGCTTCAGATCAATTCATTTCAGTATGATACGTAAAGATTTTTTGTTATCATTTTTTATCCGTTGATCTTTTCTTATATATTTTTAAAACAGCCTGTGCTGATGGAGTGATCAGAGTATTTAAGTTGGATGATGCATCGAGTAAAAGCTTCAAGTATGTAAATCCATTTTTCAAATGATCAAATCTGTATTTTCAAGTGTATTTATTCTGAGTGCTAATAAAGAGTATTTTGGTTTCTCATCCATTGTTTGTTCATCATTAATATTTCTGCAGGTTCTTGCGAATTAATTTACCTGCTGGAGGTCATCCAACTGCTGTTGCATTTGGTGATGATGCAACCTCAATCATTGTATCCTCTCAAGGTCTGTCTGGTTCTTCTTTGTACATGTATGGAGAAGAAAAACCCAAACCTTCAGGTGAAAATAAACAACAAGCTAAGCTCCCTCTCCCTGAAATTAAGTGGGAACAACACAAGGTGCACGATAAAAAATCTGTTATAACCCTAGTAGGTGCAACTGCTAGTTATGGTAGTGCTGATGGGAGTACAATTGTGGCTTCTTGTTCGGAAGGTACGTTACCTCTACCTTACAAGCAATTGTGAGGCATGTGGCCATTACTTAAGTGTATTATGAAGTTTTTTCATTAAAAAAAAAAGTGATGCTTGTGAATGATTTTATACTTTCTTTTATTAAACCTCTATGGTTTGTGTAACCATTTGTTTTTGGAGACTTAAAAGATTTAAAATTGCTTTCCAGGGACTGATATTAGACTCTGGCATGCAAAAACGGGAAAGCTGGTGGGTGATGTTGACACTAATCAATTAAAAAATACCATGGCTACTTTGTCACCAAATGGCCGTTTTATTGCAGCTGCTGCTTTTACTGCGGATGTGAAGGTGAAAAATTCTTGCATTTGCATATTAAATACTGAGAAACTTCTTCTTTTTAGATTTATCTACAGTGTTATCTCTTTTATGGACCCTCAAATGAAGAATTGAGCAGAAAACATTAGCGAAGATAAGCCTTGACATACATTTCTTTATATTGAGAAGTGAGACATTCTTTGTGTGTACTGGTCCAGTATCATATGTTTTTACCGACTGAAGAAGAATAGACAAGTGAATGTGAATTTTGGTTTTAGTCGTTCTAGCTCATGGTGTGTTATAATTTATTGAAACCATTTCAATTTTACTGGGAAAAGAAGCTACCACTATCACAATATTGGTGTTGTTTTATAACTACCCGGTTTTAATTTTTACACACATATTCGATCAATAAGACTAGTCTGTGATGTTTTTTGGTCGATATATTTTTCTTGGCAGGTATGGGAGGTTGTTTACTCAAAGGATGGTTCAGTTAAGGAGGTCTTGAGGGTTATGCAGCTGAAAGGACACAAGGTTGTTGTTTATGTATTATGTGAAATTCATTATGTGATTTAGTTAGTTAGATTCAATTAAAAACTTACACGACTGTTTCTCCTTTTTCAATATCCTGTTTCCACTTCTGTTTTATCACCCTTCTATTCTACAACCACCCTAATTCTTTTCAAAAAATTTTGTAAACTACTTGCAGCATTCATACATGAAAAGATCCATATGAAATCTTCTTCTTATGGGCAACTAAAAATATTCTGCTATGTCTTGACTTTTGAACGTGTGTTTGGTTTTTGGTAAATTCCGACACAGTTTTTTAAGATTGTTCATCTGTTAAAACTTAAAATATCTTCTGAATGGTTTTGACTTCCTTGTGAGTTAACCATTTTCTTTCTGATGTCCAGAGTGCAGTGACTTGGTTATGCTTTACCCCAAACTCGGAGCAAATCATCACTGCATCAAAAGATGGTTCAATGAGAATATGGAATATTAACGGTACGTAGAGTCATATCAATATTTTTCATGTGTAAACATCTATTAGACTTAGGTACGTAGAGTCATATCAATATTTTCATGTGTAAACATCCGTTAGACTTTTACAGAGTAAAATTGATCTACATCAAAAGAATTTGTGTTTTCTAGATATATTGTACGATATATCTTTTATCTAATTAAGGCCTATTTGGATTGACTCAAAGACCAAAAAATGTTTTTCAGAAAAATCATTTTTATTTAGACTTTTTTGGTAAAAAGGGTTTAAAATACACTCCAAAATCTATTTTTAGTAGTTGTCAAACATCATAATTTTTCTAAAATGATATTTTTAAATCAAACACTTGTGAATGTATTCAAAACACACCCTTAGTTTTATTTATTTATTTATTTACATATTTTTAAATTATAAGCAAGTGCTCATTTATAACTGTGATGTTGTAACGCTATATTCTTTTACCTCTTAATCAAATTAAAACTTCAATTGATTGGTTGCCGATTTTTTTCCTGTTTCATGTAAACCAAGATAAATTAGATGACTTTAAACGACTGACATGTTTCTTGTATATTTGCGTTATTTTCTTTTTCAAGTGAGGTATCACCTCGATGAGGATCCAAAAACTCTCAAGGTGTTTCCAATTCCGTTACATGATTCAAATGGTGCTACATTGCATTATGATCGCCTCAATATATCCCCAGACGGAAAGATACTAGCAACAACACATGGCTCCACACTGCAGTGGTTATGTGTTGAAACTGGAAAGGTTTTGGATACAGCTGAGAAAGCTCATGATGGTATGTATAAGTCGAGTAATTTTACTGCTCCTTTTCTTTCCTACTACAATTGCAATCCGTATCACTCAAGTTTACGAAAAATTTACGTTGGGTTGGGTCTCATCTTTCTTTTTATTAGGACAGCCAAAAGAAAAAGGAATTTTTAACCTCCCTTACTAGGATAATGAGTGACCCATTACAACAATAGTACGACTTGATTTATTAATCAAGTGATGATTGCATGTCCCATCATTTTGGTTCGTCATCATAAACCTTGACGACATTTTTTTTCTAGCTACTCTACATATACTTTTTTTTCTTCTTTTGTATCTCGAGATGATATTTTCCATTTCATTATCTTACATGATTCATGCAGTTGAATATAGTTTAGAACATTGTTTTTATATGCCATTTAACTTCCTATAGTCCAGAGCATTGTCGAATTTAAGTTAAAACCTTTGTGAATTAGATCACTGCTTATTTGGAACTTTGTAACTTTCAGTTTCGTCTGACCAAATACTGACACCCAATTCTTAATGCAGGTGACATCACATGGATTTCGTGGGCACCCAAACCTATTCCATCAGGTAAAACTCCATCTCATTTCTTCTTCGTTATCTCCTTTCTCTACTAAGAGATGTGGAAAGTATTTTGATAAAATATAAAAGGAATAGTTGCGCATATAGCAATTAGATTCAAAATAATTAAGTATATAACAACATTTTAAATTTTTTGCAAATATAACAAAATCTGTCAAAGTCTATCATTCTGATAGACTATGTTGCAAATATTAATATATCACTGATAGACTATTAGAGTCTATTAGCGATAGAAGTCATATCACCGATAGATTTGGTTAAATTTTGTAATTTTTTTAAATGTTGCTAAATCATAACATAAAAGCACACTTTATATATTATTTTTCATAAAATTATAAAGTAAAAATGAATTATCTATTTAAAACTGCATTATTGTATTATGTCGTTTAGTTAGAATTTTGATAGAAACATAACAAGGAGCACAACTTGATTTGAAATCATAGGAAGTGAAGAATCGAGAATAAAAGGCAAAGTTAAAGCCTTTTTTCTTTCCCTTTTTTTCCCCTCTTACGTAAGCGATGAATTTACAACTTCAACAACACTCTAATTTGCATATTGATCATATCTTAAATTTAAAAAACTAAAAGAGATATTGTTCAACTTAGAAAAGATTCACGCACCAAAAATTTATTATTAAATCTTGCTTTTCTAGTTTACTTTATTGTTGAATTGGTTGATCAGTCTACAAAAGTAAACCTAAGAATATATTCATTGGTTATAAATGTCCTTTTGGTCTTTGAATACTTGAGTTTTTAAAATATTTTCACATAGTATATTTCCATGGATGAAAATTATTATTCTTATTATTTAGCCAATTTTGATGAAAATTAACTTTGATGTATCGGATTTAAGATTTAAATTTATTAAAAGTATAGGAACAAAATAGAACAAACTTCAAAAAGACTAGAAATGGTAATGGGTACTTTAGCCTAATAATATCTAATATTAGCTTATTTTGGAACAGGAGAGAAAAAGGTAATGGTTTTGGCTACTGCGAGTGTGGACAAGAAAGTAAAACTGTGGGCAGCACCATCACTAAGTTGATTGATCGCTGTTGGGCTAAAGATAAAAGTGACTTTGGGTTACCAGTCTCTCACCTCATTTGGTATATTAACCTTTACCAACTGCTTGGTTTTCTTGAAAAAAGTTGTCTAAATTCCATACTGGAAGTCAACAATTTCAGCAGCCACGGCCGAATCTGGACAGGTAAAACTATTCGATCTTTTTATTAACAATAGAGGTTTTGATAACACGATCGGTTTTGAACGTGAGAGGCCTTTTTTATACCAAAACCCTTCTATGGCATGAAGAAAAAAGAAAAGGAAGAAGAAGAATAGAGGGAAGTAATAGTTTTTAGATTTTAAATTATTGCATTATGGGTAAAAGGAGATGTTAGAGAAATTAGATATTTGTTTTATATACCGGCACGGTGGATTTTATGAATACTGATGTGTTTTGAGTTGGCTTAAAGAAAGATTTGGTCTTGTTTTTCTGTTTTATTCCGTCTTTTTTGTTGGAACCAAGTGATTTAGGCCTTTGAAGTTTTGGGACGTTTCATATTGACATTACACTTCGTCGTCTTTGTGTAAAAATTAATGGTTATATTTAGGTCATGAGACTGCTATTGTTGATATGCTCTTATTTAACATTAATCAACTTTAGTTAAGAATTTTTTTAGGCATAATTCAATTAAGAATTTTAATTAATTTAATTTGGTCTAATTTGATAATGAGATGTCTATGTAATGGTTTTACGCGATCGGTACTTCTCTATTATTTTTATTATTATTATCTTAAAAAAAGTATTGTGTTTATGAGTTATGCGCTAACCTTTTTCTTTCGTAGTCTAATTCTAGAATTATTGTCGATATCATAGCCAAATCTTTAAAACTAAGATTTCTTTGCATGACTGTTTTATTCCTGTTCATACCAAGGATTTTTAATACATAATTCAAATTTCTATCTGAAACTGTAAAGATTGGTAATTTATTTTGGTTCGATTTGGTATACTTCAAAACATCTGTATTAGAGATTTTTAGTAGTGGTGTGACTGACCGACTAAAGTCGGTCGGTTGGGATTGGTTTTGGTAAGTTTTAGAGAATTTTTTAAAAATATCTATAAGTGCTAAATCGATTAGTCAACTTCAACTCATCGATGTCAAGGATGGTTTGACACTTTACCAAACCGACTATGGTTTGACACTTTAGGGAAATTTTTTTGAATATGATCTAACGTAGTTATTGGTAGTGTTGTGTTTAAATTGCACTAAACAACCAAAATAAGCACACCTAACTGTGTTATTGAACATGTACCTTCGGTTGGCTGATATTCAGAATTTCCATTCGAAGTTTGAGTTGCTTGGAACAATCACTTTAACAACTAATTTAAAATGTCATTAAAAGAATATCGGTAAATCAGTCCATGTTAAAGTAATGGAAGCAGACTAAGCTCAATTCAACTTTCTAATAAAAATTGTACCTTTGGAAGAATAAAAAAACAATACAATACTAAGATTTATTCACTCTAGGTATTACTAGAAAAGAAAACAATATAACACGATTATGACTCTTTCAACAAAATTGGATTAACTCGACTAACACCCAAAAAGAGAAAAAAGATAAAGATGGTGTCAATTCTCTTTCGTAAAATTCGTGTACGTTCTATTTTTAAATAATTTTTACTGCAATAAAATATAAGGATTAGGAATAAAAAACACGCCCACTGCAGGGTTCAAACCCACAACCACAAGTCATGAGCCTTGCACTCTACCGACTAAGCTAGATGGCTTGGATTGGTGCATGAAATGGACAGAACTTAGACATCGCCTAATTAAATTTTTAACTTTTTTTATGTTTTAGAAAGAGTGACCAATAATTAAATTTAATCCAAATAGTTTGTTCATATTACTAAAAATACCACAGATTAAAAATTACATCGAGAAAATTTGGAAAATAAAAAAAAAATCTTTTAAATACGAAAAATAGATAAATACATAGCAGTTTAAGGGAATATTAACACATGTTATATGCTCTTATTTAGCATTAAATGTCAGAGTTTATAAAATCCAATAGCAACCTCTCTTGAAATACTGCAAATAAACCTCTCATACACTATCTTAATTTAAGATTAAAAAGAATAGAGATTTGTTCTAGCTTCTTCCCTTTTTTTTCCCTACACATTACGTGGTAGGAGGGATTTAAACCTTCAACATTTTTGTGTTTTAATAATTAGTTTAGATATGTTTAAGTTGGCCTCTCATCCTTAGTTGGGAAGAGAATTTTAAACAAAAAGGCATAACTTACATAAGAGTAATAAAAAGTGAAATTTGAAAAAATTTTACCTTCGCCCACCGTGGGGTTCGAACCCACGACCACAAGGTTAAGAGCCTTGCGCTCTACCAACTGAGCTAGACGGGCAGTTTTGGATGCAAGAGCAAACCTTTTCCAAATTGACATTGATACATTAGAAATAATTTACAAAATAACAAAGCACCATAGGTTAAAAAATCATGGAACAACACCTTCGCCCACCGTGTGGCTCGAACCCAAGACCACAAGGATAATCCAATCCTTTACAAGTTGAAAGAGCATATATTAGAAATAATCTACACAATAAGAGAACACTATTACGAAATAGGTTAAAAAGCCAAGGAACATCACCTTCGCCCACCGTGGGGTTCGAACCCACGACCACAAGGTTAAGAGCCTTGCGCTCTACCGACTGAGCTAGACGGGCTGTTTTGAGTGCAGAACCCAATCCTTTAAAAATTGAATCCGTATATATTAGAAATAATCTACACAATAAGAAAACACTATTACGAAATAGGTTTAAAAGACAAGGAACATCACCTTCGCCCACCATTGGGTTCAAACCCACGACCACAAGGTTAAGAGCCTTGCGCTATACCGACTGAGCTAGACCGGCTTTTTGAATGCAGAATCGAATCCTTTAGAAGTTGAAAGAGTATATATTAGAAATAATTTACAAAATAAAAAAACACCATTACGAAAATAGGTTGAAAAAGACAAGGAACACACCTTCGCCCACCGTGGGGTTCGAACCCACGACCACAAGGTTAAGAGCCTTGCGCTCTACCGACTGAGCTAGACGGGCAGATGTTAGCATAATTGGATAATTATAGTAATATTTAGCACAAAAGTGTTTCCACCCTTCCACGTAGAAAGTTAAATAAAGTGGATTGAAAATAAAATAACAAAAAGACTAGGAGATAATATCTGGTATGGAATTTTCAAGAAGCATCGATGAACTGAGTCTCCATGCATGATGAGTAAGTTGTCCATCTCCATATTTGCAAGCAGCAACTAATAACAAGTTAAAAGTACAAGTGAAACGCCTAGTAGTACAATAATGTGAAGAAGAACGACCTAATGAAGGGCATCGAGTTGCCTTTCTGGCGATGAGGCTTGGAATTCTGGTAACGTCTTGTAAGATTTATAAATCCTTGCTAAAGTAGGAAACTTAGACTGCATTATCCAACAAGCAGAATTTTGTTGTGTGAGATTTTCGAGACTATGCTTTTTCTAATTTGTTTTATAACTAAGAACGAAATGGGCAGCTTGTAACTGCAGCCTAATCTATGGAAAGTGCAACCAGACAAATTTACTTAAGAACTTCAAATTATCGACGAACTAGATTTACCTAAAAGTGCTATAAAAGACTTAAAAAACATTTTTAATGACTATTTAAATACTTAAAAGTCAATCCAAATAAGTCTTTAGCGCAAAGTAGAGTATATCAGTATAATTGATCAATGTGGTGCTTGGTAGCTTTGTTTTTTTATTTCTTTTTTTTTTCTTCAAATGTTGAAGTTTCATAAACTTAAGAGGAAGACAGCATGATTTTTTTTTTTTTTCATAAAACGTGTTAATTGGGAAGTGAGATAGAAAAAAGAATGAAGAAAATACAATACCATGTCAATGCCGAAGTTCTCAATAGCACTTGAAATTTGGGGAGCCAAAAATACATCAGCCTGCATGAGAAAAACAAGTTCAAGACCATGATTATGAAAGTTCAAAAATAGAAATCTCAAATAGTAAAAGAATAGAGAATATTTTGAAACGTGCCATATGAACTTCATCTCCCAAGGCATATTGGCCAGAAAAATCCTTCAGCAGTTTCTCAAGAGCTGTAATACACAACAGACGCAAAATTGAGAACGATTACACTTGTGTCTACGTTGATTGATTGAGTCGATAGTTATTAGGGCATCGCTGTGAATATTTTATCATTTTTAATGTTTAGAATTTAAAAGTATAAAATTAATTCTAAACAATTAAAAGAGGTGTTTCGACATAATTTGAATAATTCTTCACAAACATACCATTGAAGCCTTTTTCTAAAGTGGATTGTGCCCATGGTAGCGGCTCTTCTGGACCAAATTTTTCCCCGATGGTTTTCTAAACGAATATATATATAAACGTGAACTAGATTAACTTTAGGTATATATATGTGCAGATAAATCGTATGCAAATGAAATCTACCAGCAATTCCAACATAATAAGAGGTTGTATGCTTGAGCTGACTATACTTGCCACCTGCAACATGATTCCCCTATCAACATAATAATACACAAATAACCAGACCAAATTATATGTTAATTCTCCTTGGCACAGAATTATAGATTTTTTTCCAGCCTCAGAGAATCAGAAATCACAGATTTATTGCTCAATTTTCACAAGGGTTAATAACGCTATTTTGTTAACACATTAGAAACTAAAAGTAATCATGTAATTGATACAAGCTAATCCACTGCCGTTTAAACCAAGCCTTCTCATATAGAATCAAGGTATAGAAATTAAGATCTCAAATCCGATAAATGTTGCAAAATCAAATGTTCCAAAAGATTTTAAAATTTAGTCAGTGGACTTGAAAATAAAAAATAAACTGTAGGCTTGTATCGAAGTACGTAAGAACACTAATTTTTACTAATCTTACTTGAAGATGAAGAGATTTTAAACGAAGATCAGTCGGCAGCAGCGCCTTCTGTGGATATTTCTCTTCCAGATACTGAACAATAACAAGAAGAAAAATGCAATAGTGTTACAAGCATAATCTAGGATAGTAAGAGCAACAGAGAATCAAAACGGCACGAGATAAGAGGGATCGCTAGTATATTCAAGTCCGTGTGAGTATCCAAAATCTTCTAAACTGACATTTGCTTAGCCATTGCGGCCAATTCAGAAGTTCACTGTTCTTCGTCACGGACTTGAACGAAGTCATCTCACTTCTCTTTATACTAACCAGCAAAATCGCGTACGAATCTGAAACTACCACGGGACCATCTACTAATACAGGAACGTATTTAAGAGGATTTAAGCGCTCAAAATCTGCATCTCCGAAGCAAAGGAAGAAAGAAAGAAAAATCGTTCAGCAGTTTTCTATTCTATCGATACGCACTAACACATCAATCTTGAGATTTACCAGGATTTAATTGCTCTCTTCTCCCGAGGTCTACTGCTCTGTACTCGTAAGAAAGCCCTAAGCAAACAGTCGGAGAAAACATTTCTGTTAACAGAAGTATCAAGTTCCACAACTTTCATTTGTTTGATTTACTATCACGACCTTCATTTCATCACAGAATCAATTTAAACAATGTCACCATGCGTTTTATCGCAGATCAAACTCGAATTCTTCTACTTCAAACTCAAATTATTCTTCATTCATCCGATTTATAATCACAATCTTCATATTCGCTTAGACTCGATTTAAACAAGATAAACCGTCCATTTTACAACAAATCATACCCGAATTCTTCTGTACTTCAAAATCGGAGATGAATTTTCCAGAAAAGTCAAAGAAGAAGAAGAAAAACCTTTGAGGTTTAACGCAAAGCGGACACGCCACGAGCAGGAGCTCCGCCAGAAAGAATAAAGAACCAGGTTCGAAGACGTTGACGAACCGTCGGAGCATTTCTGCAATGGCAAATACAGAAGTAAGATAAGCATTATACTAAAATTTCTAAAGATTTCGAATCAAGAAAATGAATCTGTCTCTTTGCAATCATTTTATCTTCAGACCAAAGGATTAGAAGAAACTGTGCAAACTGAAGAGAGAGAGAAGATACCAAAGCGTGAGATTGGAAGTCCATGATGGTCAAAGAGAAGAAGAGAAGGCAAGAGAGAACAAAAGCGGTTAATAATGAAAGACTGTGCGCTGAATTTGGCGTGTGGTGTATTTATATGAGGAAACTCCAGCCTCGATGGTAACGATTTTTAGGTAGGACGCGAAAGAGAGCACGATGAGCGTAAACAGAAATATGTTATCCATTTGTTTTTCTTTTTTCTTCTTTTTCTCTCTGTGAAATTATGTAATTTTTACTAAATTATTATAAATATCAAAATTATTGATAATATTTATAAAATAATTATAAATTGTGTTTGTGAGTTCATAGATGATGGATAAAAAAGTTTATCATTCTTTAAAAAAATTTTACTATATTTCGTAAAAGTTTAGTTCATTATACTATATTTAAAAATATCTATCTATTTTACCATTTTTTTTCAATTTGAACTTTTAGCTTAACAGTAAATATTAAAAAGTATTAACAATTTTAATCTTACGATAAATGTTAATTCTTAGAATGGTTAAAAAGAATTTTATCGTGTGTTTTTAATAAATTATAAAACATAAAATTTAAACCAATAACTTCCTCCTTTTATCATTTCTTTTAAGGTAACATTACTAGTAAACAAGCTTCAAAACTTGATGGATACACAAAATTACATATATATACATGTTGTATTCATCATTATCTAGACTTGCTCTGATTTAGGCTCCATTTTAACCCAAAATCTTCTAGCTTCATCATCAGCTACTTCACTGCTCACAGTATAGGAAGAGACAAAAACAAAGAACTTCATAATAAGAGCAGTGTAAATAAGACTTCCATCAACGCAGTTTCAACAAGAAAATGAATATTAAACCTGTCAGCAGCTTCTTCCTTGGAGATCAAACTAATTTGTTGAGATGCGAGGAATTCACAGAAGGTATGGAGGTTTTTTTCGGGGCAAAAGTTACGGAGATGGCGGAGAAAATCGTTGAATTGCTTTGGTTCCTGTACAAAAACATGAGTAGTTTTATTCTTGAGCAGGAAGAAGAAAAGGGACAGACAGAGAGTACCGTACTTGTTCAATAATGCAACCCTTGCGAAGTGCACGCAAGTACTCGATAGCTTTTGTGTAGCTATCACCATCAGAGGAGTTCTCGATAAGATCGAATATTTTGCTTTTCATGCCATTGATTGCTTTACTGATCCATTCTGGACTATCTCTTCTAGACATCATAGATTCAAAATCTTCAAGTGGAGTTGAATCTCCAACCTTTTCGACTTTAACCATAGGCATATTGGCAACAGACTCAACAATTTGAGCAGAAATCTCTTCGTTGTCCTCTTTATCGCTTGAACCTGATGCTTTTTCACGTAAATAATGCCTTCTCGATTTCTTTAGCTGCATTTTTAGATCATATCCAAAACTTGTGTCTAAGATAAGGCTTGTAGGATAATAATAATACAATTGTATCTCGAACCCAAGGTCGGTGATGAACTACCTTTGGGTTCTCCTTGAGTTCAAATCTTCTGTGGAAGGTGTTGATAACAGCTTTGTTTTGAGAAAACAAGTCCGGATCTGGCTCGGTAATTTTCTGGAGAGTTCCATCAAGTGGAGGTACAGCAGCATCAGGATCCTTTGATTTCAACTCGAGATGACGGTAGAAACGCTGCCAACAAAAGACAGATGAATCTCATAACAATCTTTTCGCAACCATCATACAATGCTATTGTCTGTTTTGATCAGTTCGAATCCAGAGATCTGTGCAAATTGGTGGACAAAGTATTCCCAGTAGCCTCTCAAACTTTCATAAAGAACCATTTGAGAGTTCATAAATAACTTAATACACACAATTCAAGAACCAAAGCAAGCAACAAATCCCATTAACAGAAGAAGTGTCTTAAAATGAATTGGGAAAAACGGTGATTTCAGAGTGTATATATAAGGGCCCGCTTCTGTTGATTTGAGAAAAAAAAATATTTTTCAAAAGACTCATTTCTAGTTCAACTCTTTTGATAGAGAAAATAAACTATTTAAAGTATAGGTTATATGTGTTTCAAAAACTATTTTGAGTAGTTGCCAAACACTCAAATTTTTTCTAGAACTTATTTTTTAAATTAAATGCTTGAAAATGTATTCTAATCTGAGTCTGTTTTGTAACCCACTTGTTTTCTATTGTTTGTTTTTGAAAATTGATTTTTAAAAAATGTGTGTTTGGTAATTAATTCATTGTTTTTTGTTTTTTATACAAAAATTTAAAATTAGGAAGGAAATGGAAAATGAAAAGAAGAAGCTCTTAAAATTATACCACCGTATTTTTCAAAAAAAAAAAATAGTTACCATTCATATATAATTTTTGTTTTTAAGAAACAAAAGTTTAAAAACGGAAAAAACAAAAACAAAAACAATAAAAAATGAGATGGTTAACAAATGAGGGATTGAAAAAAAAAAAAAAAACATAAAAGGTATATACCTCCAGAACAGGATTTGGTGTGAAATCCGGCTGTAGAATTTCCTCTCGCCCATCTGGTGCAAGATCAAGCATCTTAACAAAGTCATCTGCTGCCTCTTGCTGTTCTTCACTTGGCTGCATGAATGCTGGCAAATTGCTGAAGGATGGAAACTGGAATTCCCGAACATCCTCCGCAAAGGGAAGTACATTGAAGAATAACGAATCGGCCTACCATAAAAAGGATCATAAATTGAGAAAATTAATGTGGATGGTAAAATATATAAAACAGAGACTACTCAATAGGGGAATACAAAAATGTACTTAGTAGACATACAATACCGTCCTTCTCGGATATATTGGGTGTCAAGACACCCACAACAACACCCCCCTGTCCTTGTCTCCAAACACATCGCACTATCGCCACTTTGTCCATTTCCTTCATTGCTCTTGCTAGAGCAGAAACTGCAACAATGGATCTTTTATTGCCTGGTTCGGCAATGAAGACATTGACATCTTTCATGTAGTAGTGCCTTCAAAATAATTAAGCAAACCAGAAGCGTTCAAAACATAAACTATGAGTATAAAAGGTTTTTTTAACATGATATATATGGAAAAGAAAAAATCAAGACAGCTAGAATCTACCTCATTATATTTGAGGCATTCGTAAATCCGAGCAGCTTCACGCTCTTTTCTGTTTTGAACTTCACTGCATCCCATTCAGCGGTCGATATAGGAACCACTTGAGGTCCATACCTATACCCTTTGATCCTATGTTCTGGAGGCACTACCTTACTAGGTTCTTCGGCACTTTTGTACTCATAATCTACCTTGACTTCATGCGTGGCAAATTTATCAGTTAGAGGTGCTTTATCAGAATATCTTTTCAGAGTAGGAAACTTCTCTTCTGATGTTTTCTTATAAACCCATACCTGATTAAATTAGAGCATCAAGACTGATAAATGATAATTATCAATCATGTGTCAAAGGGATAGAAGCTACCCTTAATTTTTTACCAAAAAATTTGAACAATATGTTAAAAAGTTTATGATCAGAGTCGCTGAAAATGTTGGGCATAGTCGTATTAAAGACCAAACACTTCACCTTAATCTTGATAACGGAGCTTATCTCAAGGTCGCCTCTGAAAATTGTCACAGGTGCTATACTGCGAGTCCGGATTGCACCTAATAATGAAGTTGGACTCTCCACATACACCATTTTTGCATTTGTTTTCTGTGAAAATATGTTTAAAAGAAGGTCATTTTCATTCATTGTTTTCTCATTTGCATCCTGACCGAACCTCCCTCTCACAACAACACTATCCATTTTTATGCCATGTTTTGTCATCTGCTGCGCAATGGTCGTAACTTGATCCTCTTTAGTTCCTTCATAAGGTTCTTTTATAGGGAATAGAGCATCTGTCACGAGACATAGGCGTTTCTTCCCCCTTTCTGTCTCTCCAAATTTCTTTATCAGCATGTCCATTCCTATAATTATGGCATCAAGAACTACCAACAGTGTCAAGGTACCAAAGACATGAACATTAGAAAATTTAAGAAAATTCAGATGATCTAACCACAAACAAAATTACTTTATGTAAATTGTTATACAATGAGATAATACAATCCTCTAGTGTGTAGCGGAATAAATAAACCATACTGAAAAATGATTTGTGTTTCATTAATTCTTGTGAAAGTCAAGCAACCATCATACAGAAAACTAAAGCCGGATCAAAGAAAACCTAACGAGTTAGTTGTGACATAGAACGTTTATAGATACCCATAAGGTCCTAAGTTAAAAACTTAGACTTCATTTTAAAATTAAAATAAATAAAAACAAAAAAAAAAAAAAATAAGTGCAAAGTAATATGGTAACAGCAAGAAATTTTCGATGATGAATGGAACATTGCAAAGAATGTCCAATTTGCAGAAACAAAAAAATCACATTTCCAAGCGGCAAGTAATCTGTTATAAAACGATAGAGGTATAGAAAGCAACGCATTATCCTCCACGGAAACATACGAACAAAAATTTCTATTAATATGTTGGATACAATCACCAGAAACAGTCCCTCGAGGGATCTGTTTTAGAACATCAACAAGATCTCCATCAACCACTTTCATGTTCTGTAAAACCACCACATGCTGATATCCACCAACTTCCTCTGTCAGCTCATTTTTAGTGTCTGCAAATTTCATTGCAAAGGCAAAGTAATCCGTACAGTGAACTTTTGTAAATACGAACAAGACCTCAATCGCATCAGCTAATGAACATTTAAGAGAATATAAATTACAATTGTGAGAGAAAAACCTTCAGTTCCAAATAGAACAATCCCTACTTCATCGTACTTGTTGTAGAGTAGCTGCATTAAAAGACGGTACTATTGCTTAAAATAGTTCCAAAGCATATGTTCTAAATTTCTGGTAAATGAAAAAAAAAAATTGGTTCATAACAAACTCCTAGTCCTCGATAGAAAGAAAAACTCAAAATAAGTTAAAAACTACTGAATATCGATAAGCTGTCAATGGAATACCTTCTTCTCTACTAGCATTGAACAAACTTTTTCGACCTCGGGGAGAATAAAGTGCATTGATGGACCAACATCCAACACCAGCACCAAGATTTCCTATTCCATATAAACATAAATCCTTGGATGTGAGAATATGCATATAGAAAAAAATAAAAATAATAATAGTAATAATAATAATAATGAGACCCAAACTTTGCCCTTACGTAAACATTTTTTTTGTGTAAATCTACTAACTAGAAAAATAATGAGACCCAAGCATCATCACACTCTATCAAAGTCATAATTTCTATCCAAAATTCAAATGGATTTTCACTCAAATAATTGTTTTGAAACATTTTCCTCGTGAAATTCACATTCAAATTCTCAAGCTAAAGAAGGACAGAGATCGTCATAACATTCAGATTTAACAGCACTCGATTACCCCTGAGAAACTCAACCCAATATCATCGACCCTTATGAACGCGTTAGACAACAAAACCCTAAACCCTAGCAGTAAATCCACCTACATTTGGCTCGTGTGAGGATCAAAATAAAACTCATTTTCTTTAGACTGAAATACTGAGACCAAACTCCACAGGAACCAGCTGTGATTGTTCGCGCAAGAAGAAGAAGAAAAAGAAGAAAATCGAACAAGCAGAAGAAAGAAGATAGATTACCCTGTTGCGCGCCATTGAAGAGAAGCTTGGTGAAGAAGCTTGAAATGGAGCAGAGCAGAGGCGTAGACTAATTTAAATGATTCGATCGTTCACTTCCCCCTCCTCATCCCTACTATTACTTTTCGCTCCAATTGTTAATATTTGCAAGAATTTATTTGTTCGTTTTTATTAGTTTATTCTAATTATTATCATTGTTATGTAATAAATCATTTTATCCCTCCATTTCCATTTTTAAATAAAATACACAAACATAGGTATGGAAGACTTGAAATTTTATTTTAAATAATAAAATATTCATAAGTATGACAAAAAAAAATCACAATAATTTAAGATAAAAATAGACTATATTTTGTTATACTTTTATAATTAAAGTGTACTTCGGAAGCCTCTACGGCTAATTTTTTTCAGATAATTACATAAAGCGGTACATTTTATTTAGGAAAAAAAAACATAAATAAGTATTGACTAAACTTAAAACGGCAAAATTGATAGACTTAAGAAATATTATTTTTCAAAAAAAGTTCACATTAAAGCCCCTATTTGTTTTTTAAAAATGTGCTTTTATTTTTTAAAATTGACTAAAAGTTAAAATAATCACACTACAAGACATGAAAAGGAAATAGATCTAATTTTCAAAACAAAAAACAAAAAAATGGAAGGATTATCAAAGATGTCAAGAATTAGACAAGCAAAAAAGAATTATAATGCAAGGAATGTTTGTGAAAATACAGTGGAACACTCATTAAAGTGTATAAAAATTGTAATGCTTTGTCAAGATTAAGGTTTGAATTGCAACATCTGTCTAAGATGAGAGTACAATTGGATGAAATTGTAAGCTTAGGGTAGCAATTAAAATTTTAGAACAAGTGGTTCCAACATTTGTCTATTTCATATTTGTTTAGTGCTTCCAAGCCTAGCATTTCATAGACATCATAAATCAACACAACATGTTAATAAGATTTTAAATATCATGTACTACCCAGCCAGCTTCTATTACCTTGCAGTTAAGGTTCAAATCCATTTTCTCATGAAAAATGCTACGATTTAGAAGAAAAGGGAGATCGATCAACATTGGCCAACGGCCGTGCAGATTTTAATACAATCCCATGTTCACAACAGAAATTTTAATCTGGAAACGGAGGTCATATTACAGAGAGAAACTTCAACTTAACCATCCGTAAATATAACGATCACGGTGCAATAATCTCAGGGAGGGGTATGCGGATGGGGAGTTCAAAAGGATGCTGCAACATTCAATCAATTGAGCAACCACCAAACTAATCTTTTCGGAGATCCATGTATTCACGGCGAAGACCATCGGCATTAAGAACAACGATTTCGAGTTTGTCACCCTGTCGATAAATAACATTTCAGAGTTGGAATTTACATACTTAGAATAAGGGAATGCATTATACAAATAGTGGAAGAGAATTACGGTGTAGATATCCCTCTCGGTAGCAGATGCAAAAACGGTTTTCACCAAGTCAATTGCTTCAGCTTCTGAAAGAGGCGTTGAAGAATCCTGTTCATAATAATTTGATTGAGATATAGAGATACTAAGGAGAATAGGAGTGCATGCAAAAATAGGAAAAAACAGCAAAGTCAACAAAGCCGAGATAGAACGGGTGATTTCCAACCTCATGTGCGAGCATGGGCACACGAGGACTTGCGTGATGGAGAGGGTGGAGGATAATGGGCTCCTTTCAGTTACGCATACACTTCATATATACACACATAAAGGAGGACTGCAGGGATTATGGGGCTGATGTATTTTCAAAGAGATAAGAGTTCTCGAATGTCCAAGTTTCTTACTTTTTCCCTTCTCATCACCTAATAGACCATTTCCTGTTCTCTTACTCTCAATGGTTCTATTGATATTCTTTGTCTATTTTGAAAGTATAAAATCAAAAATAGCAATAATAAATATTTGCTTAAGCTTGGATATCCATTGGGTCAGTCTAATTTTGCCAGAAGGGGGGAAAGCATAACATCATTTTTTTTTCTTAAGCCAATGGCCCGATGTGTCATTTCCATGTGCATTCTCCCATGGAAGGGTAAGAGATTATACCTGTGCAGGCAATAATAGAGGGCTTGGAGACTTCAGTTGGTTATCTAAAAAGGGGGTAATTAGGGTGGAACCCGAACCCTGGGCACTGTACCCAACTCTCTCATATGAACCAACAGCATCGTAGGTGAAGACACAACCCTTTCCTATTTCAAGAAGAAAATAACCAGTTAATGGGAAAGTGAGACATAAAACTGGAACCACAAGCAGGGAAGTCATGTACCTTCGCTATCGAGCCCGCCCAAAACATTAAAAGCATAATAAGGAAAGAACCGTTTGAAGTACAATGTATTTGAGAGCAGTTGAGCCATCGCAGGGCAGCTCATTTGCTTGTTGTGCTGATGTTGGTAGGTCTAAGTGAAGGAAGTAACGTATGAGACATCAAAACAATGAATCTTATTGCAATCCTCCATCCCGAAATCTTATTTCTATAAAATACATTATAAACTTAACAAATGAAATTGACAAGATGTTTTGTCCATCAGCTTGTGCCAAAAATTAGTCCAATTTAGAGTCAAAGTAATAAATTTATATCAAAAATTTCACTGCAACTTTTGAAGCAACCATTGAACATTTTTCAAAGAAAAATGACGTTCCATTATGAATCAAATTGGTTTATGCATTAAAAACTAGGGCTATGAAGCCCAACGTGAAGAGGGCATATAAATTAAAATGGATACAAACCGCAAAATTTGTTAGAGGACAAACATTAGATAATAGAAAATCACAACAGAAACGTTAACATAAGAGTTGCCTCACTCCTAAAATCATTATAAGATCAAAACATCATTGTGATATTGAAAACAGAAATGAACGTGTCAACTAAATACAATAGTTTAGGAACAAAATGTCACATGGGAAGCATGGTATTGGAATCTTAAAACAGTGCTCCTAGTCTTACAGGTTGGGCACCTCACCTTGAAAAGGTGAGGCTAAAAAAGCACGCACCTTTTGTGAAGACCCGAGGCACATAGTCATAGGCCACGGCCTTGGGGCTATTTCAATATTTAAAAAAACACATAAATATTTCAATTTTTTCTTCTTTAGTAATTTTATAAAAAATTCACTAAGCCTAAATGTAAAATCTGATGTCCACGGGTCATTTTTTTCTTATTTCCTCTCCAACTATGGTTTCTCTTCTTTATGTAGTTCTTCTATATAAAGTTCGCCTCACCAAAGAAGGAAAATAGATGCACTTAAGCCCCAGGAGACCATGCTATCCCAATTTTAAGGAATCCGGCAGCAACAATAACAAGTGCAGTGTATAATATATAGCAATAGTCCAAGCCTATTACAAGGGAAGCTACAAATCAGGTATAAAATTACAAAAAGGAGTCGAATCATTGAAGAGATCAATCCTCAAGATGAAACAAGTAACCCACACAATACCGAACTCCCAAAAGACAAGAACAAGTGGGTGCATCGAAAACTCAAAGCCTTGTAAAAGAAACTCTATAGCATAGCATTCGGCTAATATGCATCAAAGAGATCAACCTAAGAAGATATTTTCATTTAGATAGAAGGCTCACCAAATGCCTAGCTGACAAAACCTTTTGTAAGGCTTTCACATCAGCTTGAAAACCAGAAGAGGCCATCACAGCTTTGTCAGCCCTGCAACATTAAGAATTATAAATAAGCTTTTGATATTTGTGAGTGTCTGGCCAGCTCACACGCATCTCAACTAATCTCACAAGACAATCGACCTGACCTTACAACATTTGGGTGTCAGGAAACTCGTATAAAATTAATTCTTACATTGGTAGTCACCGTGGATTGAACCCATGACCTCTTAGCTAGTTATTGAGACTATGTCTCCTCTTTTATCACTAGGCCAATCCATGACAGCACAACAAAAAAATGTGAGCATATGTGTGGGCAAGTGACCTTTTAGGTGAGTGAAGTACCCAACTAACATCACATCCAATGAGTAAAAAATTTATGATGTGAAACCCTTAACACGGAATTACCATGACCGAGAATTCACATTGGATGAAGCTCAACAACAACATATGGGAAAATCTTATGGACCAAATTGAGGAAATCAAATGACAATGGCATAGCATAAAGAAAGAAAACAAAACATCAGCCATTTGAATCTCATTCTAATTTTTGTAATATATCTGAACAACAAAATCCATCAACACGCACAAGAGTTGAAAAATAATGGGTTTTTTTTTTTTTTTCCTTTCTATCCAAAAAAGACTCTTTCCACATTTAAAATTAGCTCCTTGAAATAAAGTTAGGATGCACGAGATAATGTCTCCCAAATCATTTCCCAACAGTTTACAATACACAAAAATCACAACTAGTAAACTCAGCATTCAACGGTCCATCAATCCTTTAAAGAATGCCTGTCCAATACTTTCGTGAGATTCCGTTGATACCACCTAAGGATCCATAACCCCTCCGAGGCAAAAACAAAACCACGAAATGACAAAATTTCCAAGAGCACAGCTGCACACTTCAAGTAATCAGGCACAAATTTCATTCAAATGCCAATCCACCTACTATTACACACCAATGGACAATCTTCAGATAAGTTACCGCTGATTTCGTTCAAAACTTCACCCAACTATAACCCTGAGTGAACTCTAAAACCGAGAAGTTTATCCCCAACTAACACCCACAAAAACTTAAAATAAACCCATAGCCCATAGACAACCGTAGAATTCGGAAAACCAATCCGAAACTCAACTAAACTTAAGAATTCAAATTCCAAAAGAAAGTTAAAATTCGATGAGAGATTGACATACAGCTTACAAATTTTGGAGTAATCGCGAGTGAGAATGTTGTAACCCGTAGACAACCGAGTATCAGCGGCGATTACACAGTAATCGGCACCGGCAATCGCAACACAGGATCTGCAAAAAGCTTACCAGTGATTCACAACAGATAATAAAAACATCATAACACTGCATAGAGAATGAGAGAGAGAGATAGAGAGAGAGAGACAATAAGTACCCGCCATTGTTGTCGTAAGGAGACCAGTTAGCTTGCTGCTTCGTCATGTCGAATAGGGCAGATGAAAAAGCGAAGGCGTCCTTGAGAGAAGAGGAACTTCACAAAGCAAAGGCACAAAACTTGGTCCCTGGGTTTATAGCTTTCTCGCTTCTTTTCTTCTCTTTAGATCTCGCGGTGTCTTTTCCCTCAAGAAAAAAAATGAAATGGAATTGAACGACCATACGACAGCGTTTTCTCGAGGCCCAACCCACAGATTTAAGTGGGCTGTTCTAACGAATTTGGGCTGCTTTGGTCGCTTCACACTATATAAAGCCCAAGTTCCGTTTATTGAGATCTTTTATCTATGACTTTGACCAAAGTTACCTTTTTCATTTTAGGGTGATTATAATATTTAGCAATTTTTAAAATAATTATTGAGTATGTAAAAATATTTTAAAAAATTGTAAATATAGCAAAGTCTATCAATGATAAACTTTTATTGTTGATAGACTCTTATGGTTTATCAATGATGGACCAACATTTACTACGTGGTCTATCGGTGATAGATTTTGACAGATTTTATTATATTTACAAATTTTTTAAAATGTTGCTATATACTTAATTATTTTGAATATAATTGCAACATTTGCAACTATCCCTTCATTTTAATCTTAAGAAAAATCGTAATATTAATTTATTTTTCTAACTTAAATATTTTCTATTTTGACTTTTATTTGGTATTTATGAATTTCCATTTAAGAATTGAATGCTTTTCATAATTATATTCCTTGATTTTATGATTTTTTGTTTGTATTGTTGCATGTTCATTTAATTCATAATATTCTCTCTTTTTTATTTTCTATTTAATGCATAATTTTTTCGAAAAAAATTTCCTTATTTTCTTTCTTTTAATTGGTTTTTTAGTTCCTTTTCCTCCGTTTTCATTTCAAATTTCTTCGATCCAAACTATTTCATTTTAGTTTTATGTTTTTTTCTACATGCATTTCGTTTTTATTTTATATATATGATACGTATTTTAAATATATACGAGATGTTTCAAATAAACATGCAAACATAAAAGTTCGATTATTAATGTAATACTCCACATACTTTGTCATATATGTATATTCACAAATGTATGTATGTATGTATATTTAATTATTTTTCAAAGAAATAAAATATCTTAGACAATTCTGGTAAATAATGAAAATGTTGGACACTAAGTGTATTATCTGTTAGCCCTTTACTTCTTATGAGATTTTTGGCCAATTGATTTTTTGTTACTTCTGATTGGAGCCAAGAATAACAAACTTTCATCCAAGATATGAACTTATCTTAAAAGTTCTAAAAGTATAAGAACTCAATTGAAATTAATATGAACAAAAATTATAATCTTTTATTTTAAGATATACATACAGACACAAACACATATATAAATAAAGAAAGGCGATCACATGGAAGCCAATCCGTTGGCTGTTGGAAAGGAGGGGAAAAAATCCTACTTTTCTTGTGACATAATTGGCATTTATCACAAGAAAAAACTGAAGGAAAAGAGAACAATGCATTTTAGAAAATATGTAAGAAAAACAGAAACAACCTGTCATTTCCAAACAAACCAACAGCATTCACTTCCAAACATAATAATAACAATAATAATAATACTATCCAAAAAAAAACATACAAAAACTTTCCATAAAAGAACAAAATTGTCAAAAATAGGTGGGAAGAAAAAAACAGAGGTCTTTCATTCATTACATCCAACATCCTAATAACAGGTACAGAAGAGAAACCAAACTAAATCAGACATGTCCTAATTAATCATGATTAAGAAAAATGTGTGAATCTAACAATCGAAAGTTGGTAATAAAACTTTCCTAATTCTCACTGTGGTGGTGGATAATAGTCAAATCTCATATGGTAATGTTGGTAAGAACAATCAGAAAGCCTAGATCATATAAGATCAATGTGGTCAGCAGGGAGATTATCTGATGCTGTTTCTTTTTCTTTCTTTTTTTCTTTTTTTTTTCTAAGCAACTAATTAGATTAGCCTGGCAGCGATATATTGATGTCGGTAGCGGAATTTCTCGGCTCCTGCAAGGAATGCACAGCAGCGTTGGTACCCCAATTATCTCTTTGGAAAGGCGAAGGAGCAAAACCAGCTGGTTTCAATGACCCGGGATTTTGCACACCATTCCCATTTAAATTGTCCTCTGTGTCAGCATTGGAAGCAGGCATAGCGGTGGCTGGTGCCGTGCTCGGGACTGAACCAGGGGCTGCAGTTGGTACTGACTCAGGTGGCTTCTGCTTCTTTACCTTCTGCTCCTGTTGGCTAGTTGGTAGGAAACTCCCTACTACAACCTAAATTTAGAGAAAAGGTCAATATAACTATTCCAAGGAAAGCCTACAATGTTTTGCTTCTTCACATTATGGTAATAAAAAAGAAGTTTGATACCTGAACTGGGCTTGCAGCTATGAGTAAACCAGCTACCCCTCCCCCAACAACACGACCGTCGGGGCTTGCCAAGGAGACGCTCATCCCACCCGACCTGCTTCTTGTTCCTTGATTTTCAGTGGGCATGAATGATCCAGACAAAGAAAGTATCTCGAAACGACCCTGACAATAATAGTCCCTATTAATCATTCGGACAGAAACAACAAATAGTCCATTCACATTTACAACAATTCAATAAGACCATTTCCCATATTGATTTTCGGTCATACATTATCATCTTATAGATTGGTTTGAACTTTTGAAGATTAACCGACTTGACGTACCTCATATGTTAAAGTACCACCCGAAGAATCGGGCTGCCGAAGAGTAACATTAGAAATTACTCCGTTGGCAGAAAGAATACAGATTGCTCGAGGACCTTGTTGGGAAAATGATATGATCTTCATAGTGACGTCCTTTTCAACAGCCAAATATCCAAAAAAAGGAAAAACTACGTTATTCAATTATCACATCTGTAGAGAGATCGGGACGGAAAGTAATAATGCATGAGATGATTTTATTGTTTGGGGAAAATAACAAGATTAGAGGAAAATAACAAGATTTGAAGTGAGAGAGAGATCATGTAAGAGAAGGTGTAATGCCTCCTCGTGGCTATTGGTCAATTCTCTTGTCTATTTGATTTTGTTGGACTAAAACTCCTCTTATTAGTTACTTATGTGCAACTTCTTGTCCTTTTCTTTTTTTGATAGACCAATTTTGCATTTTTGTTCTCAATGAAAGTTCAGTTTCTTGCCAAAAGAAAAAATCCATGAAGACATTTAATATAGTTAGACTTTATCTCAGGTTACAAATATAGATATCAGAAACTGATGATATTACACAGGTAATAGACATAGAACCTAATGGCTTGTTTGGGGAGACTATTATCAACTCAATACAGTTTTTCTTTTTAAAAAAATGATAATCAATTAACTAGTCAAGTTAAAACTATGATCCACTAGAAATCACAAGATAGAGATGCAAATTGAGGGAAAGTAACTCTAACTACCCTAAAAAAAGTCGAGAACAAGCACATTAAAATAACATTTTAAAAATAAACCAAACCAAAACAAAACAAAATTTACTTACCCAAAAGCATGTTCTTGCCAAAACATTGTTTCAAAAACAAACCCTAACAACCTTTTAAGCATTCAACCACTGAACTGAGAGATTGAAAGAGCTACATTTCTATTACAAGCTAAAATAGCTTCAAGAGAAGCCATATCCAAACGCTTGTAACTTGAACTTATACTTCTTGGTAGTTTGGACGCAAGAAAGAAAAAACTAAGGACGAAGATAAAGGGGCATGAATTGTAGCAATGATACATAGTAGATATTAGGTATAAGTACGAACACACATTCCTTTTATTTCTATTTTCTGTAATGAACGTACCTCGCCAGCATTGACCGTGATGATATGAGGCATGAAATTTGTCCCGACTGAACACGCATTCCATTCTCCTGTAGTAATCGATGGGGAACAAATATAATTCAGAATACCAAAAGTTGAAAGCAAATAAGGTGAAAAAAGTCGAGCTCCAATAATGCTCCACAGTTACATGTTTGTGTAGCAAGGGAAGAACGACAACCCTCCTTTTCCATAGATAGAATGCAAAAACTATCCCTGACAACAAAAAGAAACTAAGACTTTCAAAAAGAAAACGATAATCAAAGACCTGACTCACCGGCTACCTAGATTACTTGCATATTTAGCTCACCTACTACAAACAGATTGGCATGAACAACAAAGATCCCAAACTTTGTACCATGATCAAGTACTTGGGATAAATCATCTTTCAGTGTGGTTAGATATTTGTTAAATCCTCTTTTTTTACACCACAGTCCCAGGTTCATCGAGAAGCCATAACCACAAGGCATAATAAGTATAAATTATCACAACAAAAACTTGGGTTGTCTCAGTCATATTATCTTCTTCTTAACGATCCTAATGGCCGAGATTTGAGGCAATTGACTCCATAAAAGGATCTAAAAACTGTTCGCCTCAGTTGGATCCTCTCCAGTTCAACTAAAAATACTTAATGTTTTTTAACATGAAATAACAAACAAGATACTTTAACAAGACAAAGATTCCTAGCCTAAGAGAAGAGCCAAATGGTGGTAATAAAATCTTCCATATATATATACTATATTCAACACATTAAATTGTAAACAATTTTTAAAAAACCAAGAGTTAACAAAAGTAGAAGTAGAAGACATGCTAGAATCCAAAAATAGCTAGATACACGACACGACGACATTTAAACCAATCTCAAAAGGCTAAAAGGGCTTTTTCGTAATTTAAACAAGATTCGAGAATTCGACCTACTATAAATACCCAAGAGATTTTCATATTGATGACCATCTAAGAAAGGAAGATGTTTAAACTGCTTTAAATATGATTTGACCTACTTGAACTATATCTTACACTAACATAACCTACACTTTTAGTTGGACATTATCTCTTTTTTAAGGGTTCACACACTGTAATTTATAATCATTAATGTCTAATGCAAAACACAGTCATAATCAAACTCCAATCTGGAAAAAAATTGATTGAAATACAACTCAAATCAAAAGTTCAGATACGACAATCAATCCAGCTAATTGGTGACGTTCAAAGGAGTCAAATCGTTCCAACCGTTACCGTTAGCGGAAGAGATTCTATTTCTCACAAAACTTTCAGCTCGTGTAACATAGATTCGAATCTACAACTATTACCAAGTAATGCCAAAAATAACTCCAAGAAAAGCTCGACTGCTCAGCATTAACTTATGATCTACATGACTTTAAACTAATTTTCAGATCAAGAATCTACAGAGAACAAGTGGATTGACCAAAAAAACAAAAAACAGAAAACAAAAAAAGATAACAATTTTGTTCGGAATTTGAAGGAAATGACAAACAAAAAAAAAGGCTGTGAGAAGAATATTCTAAGAACCCCTAAAAGGTCAGATCTCAGTATAAAAGCAGCCGTACACATCTTATATGTTGAAGGAGGACATATCCCAACAAGTAAGGTCCCACGTGAATTTTGTAAGCCAAAATTCAAATGGGAATCTTTTTTGAAGAGAAGATACTATATATTCTTCATGATATTCAGAGATCATTTCAAGCAAACCGAATCTCGAACCCACCTCGATTTTTATACACAAACAGAAGCAAACTACAAAAATTGATGAAAACCCAACAAAGATTAAATCAAAAACTAGTAGTAATTCTACATCTCTAATGATCCCAAATGAAAATTTTTAATCCAAAAAAAAAAAAAAAACTTTGGTTTCCCATTACCTATATATTCCATTCCCATTTTCTTGTGATGCTTGAATTCCGAGCCACCGAGCCGGCCCTTCCCCCGCTTAGTAATGGAGAAGCCACCGGCTGCCGGAGCCGAGGAAGAAAGCGGCAATGGCGACAATGCCATCGTTACCGTTCCATCTGGACCGTATTTTCTAGGTCTACCCCGCTTCTTTTTCCCTGTGGTTCCACTTCCGGGTAGCCCCACGCTTACTGGCGAGGCGGCGACCGTTGGTGAACCGCCGCCGCCTGCCGGCGGCGGGTTATCGGTTCTCGGAGCCACATGATAAGCCGACGGAGCTTCGGCTCCTATCACTGTTACTCCTGCATTTATAGCTTCTCTCTCTTCCATCGCTTTGAACTTCGAATCTTTTGAGGGTTTTTTCTTTTTCTTTTTCTTTTTCTTTTTTTGGTTACAGGATTTAGATGCTCATTCCTGCTTTGAAGAAGAAGAGAAGATTAGTCAATACCATGACAAAATTAAACAAACAGTTCTTTCCTCATTTTCTAAAACTTAACAAGAACAATAATATAAAAGAAACCAAAAAATCCCCTTCACTCTACGATGAACAACACGAACAAGGAAGTAAAATCAAATAATCAATCAAACCTAAGAAAACAAAGTCACTCAACAATACATGATCATGCAGAATATTGCCAAGAAAATGAAAGAAAAATCCACCGCCGATTCCGACCAGAACTTTCCGCCGCCGTTAAACGATCTAAACTCTTATTACACTCAACCACAAATTTACCAACCAAACAGAAATTCAAAAACAAACACACACCCAACAAAAAAAAAAAAAAGTTAGTTAACACTCGACATTTTAGAGAAAATAGAGAAATCAAAAGGCAATAAAATGAACAAAAAAGAAAATGAAAGAATCAAGAAAAATTGCGACGAAGGACTAAAGGATTACGACCTATGACAGAAATAACTTCCTTTCACAGTGCTGCACTGCCCCAAAAGCCAAAACGACTTCGTTTTCTGTCAGGATTTTACCTCGCTTTCGGAAGCAAAGCTTCTTCCGAGATACAAGGAAGAAGAAACAATCGCTAGATTTCTGAAGAACAAAAAAATTAAAAAGAAAAAAAAAATTAAAAAATATCTGTTTGTTTCCTGAGAAAATAACAGCCGCCGGAAAGTAACGACCGGCCAGTGGTTCCAGGCCAGAGCTGTCTGAAACACAAACCACTTGAGAAAGCAAAAGGGGAAAGCAAAGTAGTAAATAACAAAATAAAATTTTCAAAAATATAAAATAAAAAAGTTGAAAATGGAGAATAGGAAAAAAGGAAATTTATAATTACATTTTTATAAGATCAAGGATTTTTTTTTTTTTTTTTGCCTGTATTTTTTTAAAATATAATTAAACGCTAAACCCGATAAAATTACAATCTGGTTAATGAAAAATTTCACGTCCGATAGAAATAAAAAAAAAAAAAAAAAGGAAATTATATTTTTATTATTGATGACTTTGAGAAAAAGAAAAAGTAAAATAATAATGGAAAAAAATATATAATAATAAAGAAATGGGGGTTAAAAATTTTACGGAAAAAAGAAAAGTTATGAGAGAAAAAGTAAACGAATTTGTTAAAATACATTAATTTTGTTTCTATTAAAAGCTGCAAAGGCAGCAAAGGTTAGTGTTAGCGGGCCGACCTTTTTGTTGCCGCTGACCTGCTTTTTGTCTTTTTCTCAACAAATCAAATTTCTTTCTTTTTATCTTATGCCGTTAAATTCGCTTTTAATTACTAAACTTGCCATCCAAATACTCTAATCTAATCTTATATAATTCATCTTTTTCCAATTTCTTGTATAATATTATAAAAATATTTACAATTATAATGAAATAATAATAGAAAATTTATCAAAAATATAACATTCAAAAAAATTTTAAATCAAAGGTAATTAAATTTTTTTAATTCATTGATTTTATTTCACAGATTTATCAATTTAAAAAACCTCCAAAATAATATCTATTATTTAAAATAATTAACGTAGATATGAATAGGATTTTTTAGATTTTTTTCAAATAAAATAGAAAAAGTTTAGACAAAATATTTACATTTGATAGAAAAATATAGCTAAAGACAAAAATCTATTACACTTAATTTTCCTACTAATTATAAATATTTTATCAAATATTTCATTTTTCTACAATTTTTTCATATTTTTTTTAAGTATTTTACTTTATTTTGATATATTTGAAAATAATTTTTTTAATTATTCAAATTTTGAATTTATTGTTTCTATTTTTCATAAAATTTTGTCTTTTATAAATTATATACCATTTACAATTGGACATATGGTGAGAAAAATTCAAACTTTGCCAAGTTTGGAAATATGTTTCAGCCTTAATGTCGATATTTCTTTTAAAATTTTACATTTTCGTATTATGGTTAAAATATTTAAACTTGCGGATTAGGAGACCCCATTTCACTAATTAGAGTTGTGTTTGAGTTTGGGTTAGAATATGTTTAGTTCATATTCGGTGTAATTATATTATTTACAATATTGACTCCAATATAACTTTAGAAATGCATATGATTTGTATTTTACGTTTTTTCTAAATAAGATCGTTATCTTTCATCACCGAAAAACGCACGTATCAAAATGCACCACGCAAAATTTGGTATTGATTTTTTTTTTTTACATTTTTATTTATTTGTTGACAATATTTCAATTGGAGAGGTTGCATGAATTAACTTATATTACATTTAAGTGAGAATTGTATTGAAGATATCGAATTATGATTAATAGATACATAAAACGGTGCATAGTTGCTACGTATTTACGTTGAGAACGTATAATTTTGTCTTTTTTTTTTCAGTCACGAGTCGTAAGAAGTTTTAAATTATGTATGTTTGAACTAGGTGAACTTTAAGTTTGGATAAATCATAAAAACATTGAATCATCGTATTAACAACACTAGATTGGCTACGTGTGTTTGTATCATTCTAACGGTCGTAATAAAACTCGATCTACACTTTTTGCGATTATTTAATATGCTACTTTTAAAGGTCAATAGACGATACTTTTTGTCGTATTGAGATTGACTTTTATGACCTTTCGAGTGTATTAATTATACCAATTTGACAATAAACTGCATTATTAATTGATTGGTTCTTAATGTCTGTGTATTAGAAGCATGTCTTGATAAATTGCAATTACCATTATTGTTTGAAGAAGTACATAAATAAGTATGAAAAAAAAAGCCAATATTTTGGCACATCATTTATGTACAAAGTACAATAATGTAGCACCAATGTATTTGTGATATAGGAAACTTTATTTCAAATAAATTTACAATTTGATTGGTAAAATAATTGGGCATATCATTGTTCGTGTTGGCATTGGATTGAGGTAATTTTGTAACTTTAATGAATTATTAACGTGGTATTCAACAAAGTTTTTCTTTTTTTCAAATAAGTATTCATATTTTTAGATATAGTCAACATTTAGAAACTACGTAGAAAACGAACCTAGAATTAAAATTGAAAATTACGCTATAAGAGATTGATTTAAATTTAATATCAATATGAATTAATCTTTTCAAAGGATAGAAAGTTTAAGTATTTGTTACTTCATTTTTAGTGCAACTGATTTTTATCTTTTAGTAATTTCATTAAAAAAAAAAGTAAAAATTTTAATAATTTACTTAATGTCTTTTTCAAAAAACACAAATTAAGTGTAACTGATTATTACCTTGTAAATATTATTATTATTATGATTTTGAGCTAATTTTCTAATTATTTGTAAAAAAGTTTAAATTTATAGATTTTTTTCAAAATAAAAATTCTATATTTTAATTAAGAAAATTATCGAAGATAAAAAAATACACAAAATATTTACAAAATCAAAGTATAATAAATTTTATTTTGCAAAATTGTCAAAACCAAAACATTTAAAAAAATATTTACCTAACAAAATTTGTGATTTTGTTAAGAGTATGTCAATTATATTTTATTTTAAAAAAGAAAGCAGTGAACTTTTTATATTTGTTTAGTTTTCTATGGTTGGAAAAAAATATCTTTTAATTAAGTCGGAGTGAAGATGAAGAAATGAGGACCCGATTACATCACCGGCGGGTGAGGGTAGATCTGTACAGCCGATGAGCTGGGCGTGGACATGAGTCAACAAAGTAAGATTTGTTATTATTATTTATTTATTTATTATTATTAATTGATATTATTATTATTATTGTTTTGAAAAACAAAGTAAAGATTTATTAGTATGATTGTAAACATATTCAAGAGATTTTGCCTCCCGGATGTTACTTTACTCTTAATAATGATAATAATTCGCGCACAATATGGCATAATTGCCACGTTGAACTCCATTTTTAATTTCGGTTCACAACTTTTGTTTTTTCCTTAACTTTTTCCCATTTTAAATAATTTTTTATGATTTATGAGAAAATAATTTAATTCTTTTAGTTAACCATTTTTATATAAAATAAAAAATGGATTATTTTAAAATTGTAAGCGAGTGCATGATAAAATAAGTAAAACAAAAAAATGAGAGTGTGGTTTTCGATGAATAATTGAATAATTATTTAAACGGCTAATATATAATAAAAGGACTTTTTTTTTTCCAAAAATATGTATAAAAATAAATTATTTAAACTTTAAATAACAAAACCACTAAAAGATGTCATTCATTATACTTAATTTTTAAATATTTTATTAAATGTTTCATTTTTTACAAATTTTTAAATAAAAAACAAATTAACTTAAAGAAAACATAAATGAACGTATGTTAAAATAAATAGAAAAATATAAGACTATGGTTTGCTATTGAAGAATTAAATAGTCATTTAGACGGTTCAGATTTTTTTCACTAAGTTATAACTTTAACCGCCTTCAATCATTATATAAATACAAGTTTGACAAATTAATTTGAACCCCTCCTACACGAGCGCGAGCATATAGAAAATACCATTTTTCTTATACCAACCTAGTATAAAACATGATTACAATACAAAACTAAGCTCTATGATGAAAATATCGTGTGGGTGAATAAATTCTTATTGTAGCTCTCTCCAATCACGTGAAAAAAAACAAAATGATAAAAGAAAAGAACGTGTTAAAATGTGTTTAGACTATCAAAATAGTTATATAAATATGAATGTCTACCATAACACGCTAAAATATAAGAAAATTGTGAAAAATATAATATCTGATAAAATATTTAGACTTCGTATAAAAATTATGTGTAATGAGTTTTATCCATTAGTGATTTTGTTTTCTGAAGTGTAAATAGTTTGTCTATTTTTTAATTTACCAAATAAATTTTAAAATATATTTAAAAAAAACATTAATGTTTAAATATAATATTTGACAATTATAACGTATGGCTAACAAATTGCATATTTAATTAATGATGCAATTTTGAGAGAACGACTTGCCATTTAAATCAGCGTCGATTTAAAATTGCTATTCTCATTTATCGCAATTACAACAATAAAAATAAACTAAAAGTTTTGGTTAAATAAATAAATATATAAACAAACATATTCACTGGAGTCAGCCAGGTGGCGAGAAATGTTTGGGTGAGTTCTAATATGGAAAGACAGACAAAATCGGGGCTGTCGGACAGGTGGTCGAACCATACATTAACATTTTAACTCACAAGTTTTGAGTTTTTTTATATATTTTAAAAATGAATATTTTCAAAAATATAATTCCAAAATATTTACGAGAACAATTTTGAAAATGAAAAATACCATAGACACATTAAAAAATGTCAAAAGAAAAAGTATCGTCAACAAATACGATCGTTTAGATTTAGCTATTATTTTGTACACGATTGTTTAGAGTCAGACTTTGTTAAATCTAAATTTTTTTTTTTTCAGATTTGGTTATTTTTTATACACACTTGTTTAGATTGGGGCAATTTTTTTTTCAACGTTCTTTGATTGTACACGATCTTGAACAACCGAATAACAGTTTAAAAAAATAAATAAAATAAGAAAACAGATTTTTTATATTTTGTATACGATCTTAAATATCTTGAACCAAATAAGAGTTTAAAAAAAGTAAAAGAAAAATTGTAGAAGAAAGACGATGGAAAGAAAAGAAATCGTAGAAGAAAGACGATAAAGTAAATGGCAAACCTATAACATTTTAAAAAAATTGTCCGTTTCGTGAGTTTTTTCATTTTATTACTTCGTAAATATTTGACTGATTTGTTATGTTTATAAAAAATAACCTTTTAAAAATTCATTAATTGTCATTTTAAATTTACATGGTTAAAAAAATAGAAATTATAAAAAAATGGTAAGATAAATAGACTATTTACTTCTTATATTTAAACAATAAACAAATTCCAAAAAGATATTGCAAATCCTAAAATTAAACGAGTAAATAAGTCACAAAGGTTGAAGTTGTTTAAACAATCGGATATTCTTGTTATTTTTTGTATATAATTAGACTTTAAAAAGTGTACATCACGTCATTTAATTTTGTGTCTAATAAATATACGATGTCGTAATTAAGTATCTAACAATTTATAATTTTTAAATGCTAATTATATTTTAGTTGATATTAACTATATATCTTATATCATGCTCCGAAAGTCGTATATATTAATAATCATTCTTAGAATAACCTTACTTTTAACTCTCGTTTTTAATATTTAACGAATAATTCAAACAACTTTTCAAAATATAGTTAAAATTGTAATACAAATGTGATGATTAAAAAAAAAAAACTATCACAGCTAAAAAAAGAACCCAAATTGTTAACTTTATTTTATGGGTTCATCTTCATCCTATACCTTTTTTAAAGTCATTCATGTGCTTTAGTTTGATGTTCATCCACGTGGTTAACTTAGTATTTAAAAGTTTGTAAACAAATACAACAAATACATATAGTTATTCATGAATATTACTCAAATAAAAGCATACAAATCAAATAATGTGACCAATATGTTTCATTACTCAATACTTTTATTTGCTAACTTATTAAAAATTAAAGTTTCTTACCCAATAAATGACAAAATCTGAATCTCCAACTTTTATGAACAGTAGATATGTTAATATATACGTTTTGATACATAACAAATTTCATTTCAACAACTTTAAACTTATTTATACTTACATAAATCCCTTAATACATAACTTATAATTTCAACAAATATGCGATTTTATTATATAATTAACCATTTATACATGACTCGTAATACATGGTTCGCTAAAATACAAGTTAATTTAGATTTCAAAAACTATCATTATAATATAATTTGAAGTCACAATTTCACCCTCAAGTATTTAATTATTAAAAAAAACAAATCTTACTACTCTAACATGTATCTGAGATAATCTTCATAAAATAATTTAAGTAAATCTGGTTTTACTAAAAATTATTTTTTACGTGTTTAAAAATTTAACCATCTACGGTAAATTTATAAACCGAGATAAAAATAAAACAATCAAATTTTAAAATGGGAGGATTATACAAGTTTAAATATTTAATTTTAATGGTTGGTATAGTTATAACTTTTACCACATGCATTTTTAAAAAAATTAAAACATGGTGGACAACGTGGGGAGTGTTTCATGGGGCTTTGGCGCGTGTAAACGTCTAAAAGAGGATTGAAATTTTTAAATATTTCCCCCTTCCGCTCCCGCCTTTTTCTTTTGGTCAAAAACAATTTCATTTTTATTTTATTCACAATCCTCTAAATTAAAATTAATAAATTCATTAAAAAGGTAAGTCTTGCAAAAACTATAGTTAATTACGATTATACTTTTTACACTCAAAATTCAAACTTATTCGATATTTAAAAACTGACTATCAAACTTATATGATTGTATAAATTTAAGAATTCAGAACTTTTATCATTTGTAGTAGGAGCAAGCATCGATCAGTTTGATTGAAATATATTTTCTAATCAAATTGCCATCAAACCAACTATAGTTAATTGAGTAAATATTTGAATTGACCCTTATCACGAAGGAGTACAAAACAACGATCGATCGATCGGTTTAGGTTGGTTCAAACATTTTAAATTCTTAAAAAATTGTTGTCGGTTTAAATTTTTCTCAAACCTGTCATCTTCGATTCGATCGATTTTGGTCGATCGGTCGGTCAGCTTCGTTCTTCGATCTATCATGTTCACTAATAATCTGTACATATAATCTTTAAAAATAGACTTAATTATTAAATGCAAGTATCAAACCTTATAAGGATGATTTTTAAAATTTACACTTAAATTATAATAAAGTAGGGGGGGGGGGGGGGGGGGTGCCGCAGCAGCGGGCGTGACATACTTTCCCCGGCCTCGGCTTTATATTTGCCTCGCATCTCACATCCCCAACCCCTATATTTCCTTTTCTTCTCTTTTCTTTTCTGTTTTTTCTTTTCTTTTTTCCTTATTTTAATTTTGGCGTTACTTTTTAGGCACCAATTTTGTCTCACATTTATAACTTTTCCATTATTATTCTAGAAAATAAAATAATAGTAATGATAATAATAATATCCATTATTCAATCCTTCTTCTCTTATTTCTTAATTTAAATTATGTGTGAATTTTTTTTAAAGTAAGTACAGCTGGTAAACCATAATAATAAATGGCCTAACCAAGAAAAAGAATTATATAATATATATATATATATGGTAAACTGTAAACTTTTATTCACGTGGTCAAGTGAGACTATTTGAATAAATAAGGCTGTAAATAACATTATTTACTAAATATTTTATATTTTAAAGGTTAAATTAGGTGGTTAAAGTGTATAAAATACCAGAATCTCATCCTTTTATTTATTTACTTTAAAGTTACTTCAACATATTTGTTGGAGAGGAAAAAAATGACACAAAAAGTGATTCGTAAATTAGCGGTAAAAGTAACTTAAATATATGATTATTTAAGTAAGTTTAATATCCACTTGTTATAATATCATGGTATGTTTTTTTTTTCTCTTGTTAAAATTACTTGAAAGTGAAATAAACCGTTCATCTATCTCATAAGAAACGTAAAATATCTTGATTTTTTTAATGTGAGATCTTCGATACTTAAAAGAAAAAGTTATGCACCATTAAAATAAATTATTGACATTGTTGTACTAGAAAAAGTAAAATTTTGCCCTTATACATTTAGACTCGTGTCAATTTTAGTTGATGTATTTTAAAGTCTACTCTAATGATTCTTAAAATTATTTGAAAAATTCATTATAATACAAAAATATTAAAACAAATTCAATTTGGTAGAATAACACCAAGTTTATTTTAAATCAAAAAGTAAACTAAATTTAATATAACATCTAATACTTTCTTTTGCGAGTAAAATATGAAAAATACCTAAAAAATAGAGAGAAAATGTTTAAATACTATACCTCAGCCCATCTTAAGTCACCAATTTGACACAAAAACTTAAGCTAATTGAATCAGATACAGAAAAAACATTACAATATTTATACGATGAATAACGATAGATTATAATAGACTAATTTATATTATTGTTAATTACAAATAAAAGTTTTATCAAACAAAATATATATATATATATTTTTAATTTTATTTAATAAAGTTTATTCCCTAGCGTAGCCCAGCAACGGTGAATTACTTGGCGGAAATGGGCGATATGATTATATTTTTAGGCAAGACAAGAGTAAGAGTTGTTTCCAACCTTGTCGGTCTCCTTCCCTAATTCTTCTTCCTCCAATAATTCACCCAATATTGTATAGTGTGACATAAAATTACAACCACGTCAATAATAATAATAGAAACAAAAATAAATTAATATAAATAAAAATTATACTTTTTACGTATATAGTTTTTTATTTATTTCAAATGTTTTAAAATTTCATGGGTTTATTCTTTATGTTTCGTTTGTTTATCGAAACCGTAGATAATTGTAATCTTAGATGCCAATAATTATAGATATGTAGAATCATAAATGTCTAGTATATTTAGAATACCACGTTTATATTGTATAAATATTTTTGTTATATGGAGATTATTTTTTGTTGTTGTCTTTGTATCGATTAGATTTCTTTTAGGAAATGTTTTAAATTTACATAACGTTCAAATAATTTTCTTACAACTATTTGTTAATTTATAATTAATTTGGTATGGTTTGAACCTATATAACTAACTCACGCACACACATATATGTATATATATTTATCGATTTGATTTTGTTAGATATATATAATACTAATAAAATAGAAAAATACCAAAATGTGAAATGGAAATATCCGAGCACCATAAGAACATATTTAGATGTCAGACATCTTACAATACTACAAAACAAACACGATGGTTTAGATGTTCACTCCATAGAAATGTAGAAAAAACCAACCTTTAATCTTTTAGTAAGCATTAGTTTCAATATTCCGTAATAACATACATTAATTAATTTACGTTCATTTTTTTTTCAAGTGGATTAGAAAAAAAAAAAGTAAAATTGACAAATATATTAAAATTTCATGATAAATGTGTATAGAATGAGTTTTTGCCATTGGTGAATTTGTGTAAGTATAAATATCCTGTTTATTATAGTTATTATTCTTTAAGAAAAAGCCTTTTTTTTTCATAACTGTTACAAATTAATATTAAAATGTCAATTTATAACCATTTTGGAATTAATTAATAAACATTTAAGATAACAATTAAAAACAAGTATATAATGTTAAATTGAGGTAATAAACAACATAATCAAAAGCTTAATAACCATGCAAATATTGAATATCGAATCTCTCAAGCTCATCTACTATAATATCAATCTTACATGTATCGTTACCAAAATCTTAAATTACTAGTTGATCTACAAGCTAAACTTGTAAATAATTTATATATATTCTGCTTTCTAACCTTGAATTAGAATAATTAAAATCAGTACTCAAAGTATATTTGTATTGGTAAAACAGTAACAACTACAGCCTTGCGAGGAAAAAAAAATATATACATTCACTTGTTGGCTTTGCACGTGCTATACTCTCGATAAATTAAAATGGACGTACAATAATTTTCTTTTTTTCTTCTTTTTGCTTTTTTAAAGAAACGGTAAATATATAATAAATAAATCATTAATCATTTCGTATTTGGAAAGTTATCCTAAATTATAAAATTACTGAAAATATTTATAAATAAACAAAATTTAAAAATATGTTCATAAAAAACATCGATAAATATTGATAGATATTAGTAAAATTATCGGTACTTGTCATATTATGAACAAAAAAATACATGTGATATATTTAATAGAATTTACCATTTATATACCAATTTTATTCATCAAAAAGGGTCTATGCATAGAATTGTGTATTTGTTTGTGCAGTGTTAATTTGAAAATGATTTTGTTTTCAAATAATATCTTTATGTATAATATATATATATATATATTTTTTATGGAAACAAAATCTTCACTTCTTGATTCCATGTGCTATGCTCTTGGGAATAAAAATTTGGAAGCAGATTTTTCACCTTCTCCCAAAAGTTTATACCAAATGCAACTCTGTTGATTGGTTGAGATAACAATCATATATTTTTTTTTTATTAAACCATAATTTTATTTTTGAATTTTGGACTATTCAATCACTAAACTTTCGAGAGTTTTTATTAAGCTTCTATTTTATATCAACAACTAATAATAGTTTAGTTCATATAGTATCGATGCACACCGAAGATTGAAATATTAGAAAACTAAGAATATAAATACATACAATATTCATTCATATTTACAAAATGATCAACAAATTAATTGGTCAAATTTCATGTGTATAAGTTAACATTTTAGTATTGTTAATAACCGGTGCACTTAATACAAAAATTTTATGTCAATCTTACTAATCGTAGCCTTAAACTTTTGACTAAGTCGGTAAAATTGTTAATCACAACTCACAATTAAAATTTATTAACGACATACACTAATAGACTAGACATTGCTTTAAATCTACCAATGTCTATAATTGATATATTTATTTAAATCTATAGATGTCTATTATATATATATATATATATATATATATATATATATATATATATATATTTTACATTTTAAATATCTTTAACAGTTTTGCTATTAATAACAAATTTTAATATTTAAACTTAAATAATTTTATTTTTTCATTCTTATAACTAATTTCTAAAAACCAATTCCTTTCGATCGTGAGATAATTGCAGGGTGTAGCTATTAGACTTAGTAATTAAGTATCTAACAATATATTTTTCTTTTTTTAAATAAGTTTAGCTCCGATCTGGCGTGATCCTACCTTTATAGTAATAGTGAAGTTCGATCCCTCGTCTCATATACGAAAAGAGACTATTTTTTTTATACAAATATAATAAAATCTACGTACCCATTTGTCAATTCTTTTACATTATATTATACTTATATTTAAAACTTCACGATGCTTTATCATCCAAAATCTTACAAAGGCTCCAACGCGATATTTTTAGTCAATGGGATTTAGTCGGTAATTTGACCCACAAGCAAAAGGCCCAAATAGATTTACTTGCAAGCCCGTATCTGCTCAGGCCCAAGTCCAACGTATAGCTTTCAATCCCATTCTCCATTTTCTTAAAAAAAAAAAAAATGATTAAACAAGTGAACATTCCAAATAATTACGTCACTGTTGATAAGTATATTTGTTTTCTTTTATCTTTTTGCGATCATTTTTTAAAAGTTAAGTTTACAAACGCTAGTTTTTTATCTCTAGATTTATTTATTTGTTATCTATTTTTTTATACATGTTTTTTCTTTATTTTAAATAAAGTATTTGTGTCTAGTAATTTCTTCATATTACTGTCCGACTTTAAATTGTTTTACTATTGTCTATGGACGAGTTCGTTCACGAACTTTTTAGTGTGTTCTTATTCATCCTATCATAAACGTGCTAGGTAGGGATACAATCTAAGAGGATAAGAACGAGTGTTAGTTTTGACAAATTGCAACAATGCATTCAAATCATCAAAGGATATGGCAGGAGGTCCAACAAGCTAAGTGACAATCAATGTTTTTATTATGTTATTAAAAAACAAAGCCTCGTAGTTTGATAAAGTTAAGTCAATCGATCAACCAAAAATTTTTTAATTAATAGGTTATGATAAATTTAATCGTCATATCAATAATTTAACACAAGTAATAAATAATTATTCTTTTGATCTTGTTAACGTATTGTAATTAAGTTATCAACCGTGTGAAATCACACGTTTGACCTAACTCTTGCACTGAATGAATTTTACACGAATAAAGATATTATCACGTGAGTGTGAACATTTTTTAGTAGTTAAAAAAAAAGATGTTCGTATCTTTTATAAGGTACAAAATGTTAAATGTTCCCGTTTTACATTTGATCTACTGGATAAAAAATAGAGATGTGTCTTTATTGAAGCAGTTAAATCGCTCGAATATATTTCTCTTTTAGCATATTAGAGGACGATATACAAATACTTGTCATTACTTTTGGAAATATTTTAGGTGGAATGTGTGGGAATTACTATTGAGAGAGAAGACAATTTAAGGAAATAATGAATGTATGAGAAATTGAATGTTGACAATAAATGGAAGAAAGGGAAGCATTGAAATCAAGAATTCAATTCGCAACCAAACGAAAGTGCAAAGTCAAATCAAGGAGGGATAGCCATATGAGTTCATTTTTTTTAATAAGGTGGGCCTAAAAAGTCCTCCAAACCCTGCTTAAGACGAGACTCAAGAAAAGGGGAAGGATAAAAAAAAGCCATTACTAACGCCACCAAATTTAGCTATGTAATTGGGACCATCGCTTGAAGCACAATTGCAATGCGTAAATGAATGGAAAAGCATACCGACATGATCAACCCTCACTCTCATTCCAACAGATCTGATTAGAATACATGTGTGCCAATTCTGTTATTTCGACAAAATCAGCTAAAATAGAGAAGGGATGAACACAAGATTGTGTACTTTGAACATTCTAAACACCAAGCCATCTATCACAAGATGCCATCCAACATGGTTAAATAACACATTTGTATTTCAACCTACATCAGAAGAACAGAGTTGTTTCTTTGCTTGGGGAACTTATGACTTGTTACTGGCCGATATGATGGTCTCTGATGCGGGTGGCTCCTGCCGTAGTTCCTTGACAACAGCAGCCAAAGCTTCAGGGTTCACACCCATGTCACAGAGAGCAATGAGGACAGAGAGAGTGTGGCGATCGATCCCGGCATCAAGTACATTAGACATATGAAATGCAAGGTCTAGTGATTCCCGAGCAGTTCGGGCAGCCTCTTGATCCATTTAAAGAATCTAATAAAGAAGAAAATTACATTATTCAAAATCTTCAAGTCTTTCTAAAACTATTTTAACAATGATATAAACAGGGATTTGAACATTCCAATGATAAAACTAAAAATCATCCAAACTTGGAAAGTTGCATGTAATCCCTATAGACATTCAGGTAAAAATTAGTGAGGTGTCTCAATTACCACAGTACAGGAAAAGGCAAAACGCTCCTCAGAGTTTAGAATAGCCAAAGCAACGAGCAATTTTCATTAAATCTTTCCTTGATTCTTTGTTCAAATCATTCACGAACAAAGAACTTAATTACACATCCAGTCATATGCAAAGATAAATCAAGATATAAGAACGTCAATGTTTCAGAAAATATAAACGCAGCAAGGTTTCCTATACTATAAATGGTTACCATTTCTAAGAGTATTTCCATTTTCATTGATATATTCTCGTTCCATTAGCAAAATCAAGCCTCTTTGCGTGTGTGCCCGCTCATAATACACGTTTCATCTAAGATTTTAGCACAAAAGAATGAACATATGTGTGTGTGTAAATATATGACACCAATCACCTAAAAAACAAATGTGGGGAGAAAGGAGACAGGAGGAGGGAAGAGAAATTTAACCAATCAGAATTCAACAACAATTTGACAACTCATAAAGGCCGCATAATGGATATGATCTCCCTGACCAAGAAGATAAGCATCTTAAGCATATACTTCAAATCGAAGACGAATTCAATGGCTCAAAATTATGATCAAGAATAGAACGTCAAATTCACGTGAAAACGATCGTCAAAGTCTTCTATAATCCAGGAGTCAGGAACTTTTACAGACATCTATCTTGCTATTAGCTACTATAAACAAAACCCTATCCTATAAAAAAGCCAACACAAAACCAAACCGTATCCTAGGCACACAAAAACTTCACCATACCAAGATGCATCAATCAATCAAAACACCGCATAGTTGATACTTTAGCCATTTCTATTACTATGAAAGAAATCTAAGACAATCCTAGCGAACGAACATCACCCAGACCAATAATTTGCAAACAACCAAACGGCCAAAACGCACTTAGCTACGAGAATTTCAATTTCAATAATCGCATGGAAATAAAAGAACAAAAAAATTTGGGACCATATACCTCCAGAATTGTAGTTGCAAAACACATTCAGAACCACTCACAACAAGTTGAACTAAAGCAGAAGGTATAAGATCCCAAATCTCAATCAATTTCGAGATAAAATTGCCAAAAAAACCAAATTATAAACTTTAAATCAGAGGCAAATGCAATCACATTGCCTAAATTAAGAAAACAAAATCAAACTAAGATCCAACCATACCCCATCAGAAGATAATGGAAAAACTAAGAATTACAAATTACAGAAAACTGGTTAATAGAAAATACACGAATACTAAGTTCACGTGAAAAAAGGTCTTACTTTGGTGTTTGGTGAGCCTTCTACGAATGAACCAGACGGAGGAATGAAGGCAGTGCGAAACGGACGGAAGGGGGAGGAGAAGCAACTCACGGTTTGGTGGGATCCTTGCGAGAGAGAGACGGCGAAGCTGAACCGGAGAGCGTTCGCGAGGAGAGGGAAAGTCGTGCGATACTGAACCGGAGAGCGTTCCGAGAGAGAGACGGCGGCGGCGCAAAATTGTGGAGGCTTTTTTTAGGGAGTTAGCGAGAGGGAGACGGAGGCAGGAGACGACGGCGCAAAATTGTGAGGGCTTGAGAGAGAGAGACGGCGGCGGCGGCAAAAAAGAATGTAAAGGGGTTTTTTAGGAAGTTTAAGATGGAGGGAAATTTGTGTCGAGAAATGCAAATAATTATTATTTTTTATTGGTGTAATTTGTAATGACACAAAAAAGAAAATTTGGGAAACTTTCCTAAATTGTCCCACGACCAAGTATTTAAAAAATGGCTAAAGTCATTTTAGTTTTATCGTAATTTTTTTCTTTTTTTGAAATATTTATTTTAATAATTTTACTTATAGCTTTGATTCAATTTAATTATTAAAATTTCAAAAGAATAATAAAAAATTAAATAAATGGATTGAAATTTTAATTTTTTCAAAACACAGTGACAAATTTTAGTATTTTGAAAAGACACAAACCAAACTAAAATAAAGATTTTGAAAATGTAAATACCAAAATGAACTAAAACAAATAATACAAGAGAAAATTATCGATAAAATAAAATACTTGACAAAATATTTATACTTTATAAAAAAATCAATGTATTGAATCTTTATCTTTTAATGGTTTTGTTTTATAGAGTGTGAATAGTTTATCAAAACTTTTTATTTTTGAAAAAACTTCGAATACATGTCTATTATTTTGTTGTTATTATTGGTGAAATCTATTATTTTATTAGTTGTAGTAAGAAAAAGGAGATAATACTGTTTGGTCATTTTTTTTATATATATATATAGGGTGGCAGAAGGGCGTGAAGAGTGCCCATAGCTTCCAATGGGACCAACAAATCACAACATCTTTAATTTATTCGCTTCTTTCTCTATTTGGTTCACTTTGATGCATTTTCCCCCTCCTTCCATGTGAGAGAGGGGATGCAATGGATAATGGTTGATATTTAATTCAAAATGTACAATTCCTTTGGGAGTTCTTTTGTTTTATTTCTTTTTCCAATTTGAATTTAACAATAGAGTTATTGTCTACCGTTAAACTATTACATATCAAATTGTTTTCTAAGATTAAGTTATGCTTTGGAGCTTTGAGACATCGAGTAAAGTTGTCTAGTACGAGAAGTTAGTTTGAAAGGTTCAATAATCTATTATACAAGGGCTTTTTTTTTCAAGAATAATAAAAAAAAATCAAACTATTTATTCTTCGACCACAAAAATCTATCATAGTTGATTTTGCACTGTTTTACTCACTTTGTTATTTTTTATAATATCTCATTAAATGTAAATTTATTTTAGAAATATTTTTAGATATAACAAAATGAACCAAAATGTTTACAAAATATAAGAAAGATTTTAGATTTGACACTTCACTTAGATATCCATAATTAATAAAAATACAAATTTGTGTTATTTGTAAATATACATATCGAGATCATAAATACTTTAAGATTGGGATTTTTTTATTAATATTAATTTAAAAGTAGAACAAAATTTGGTTTTACAAACAAATAATTATTTGTTCTATAAAGAAAATTGGAAATCAAAATTTAAATCCCCATTTTGATAGCAATGTCTCAACTAAGTATTTTTTTTTTAGTGTTTAGTCTATTTTTTTGTGGTGTTTGGAGAATCTCATGGAGTGAGCTGCTTCTCATATGCCCAATTGTGGTTTATATTCTATGAGAATTTAGATGGTCAACAATCTATATGCCTAAATATTTTAGGTTTCAATGATTAAGTATTACTAGTTGGCTATATATGTATACTATTTATTCATAAGTGTAAGGAAACAACCGAAAAAAAAAACCATCTAAATTGACTAAAACTACTTACATGTTTGCATTTGGAACCAACTTGCTAGCCATCTTTGTTTGAGAGTAGAGAAAATTGAAAATATTAGACGAGCTTCAATTTTAAGGAGAAAAACATGCAAATCAAGCCAATTTTTGATATTAGAAGACAAACATGAATTGAAGAATGGGTTGGATCAACGACCCAACTCACACTTTTGATTGGCTTCTTGGTCTCGAGGGTTGAAGATGAGTAGAATGACAAGTTGGTCCAAAGGTCCAATGATGTACTACTCGAACTCGGATGAGAAAGGAGATTTTGAAAAATTAGAAAATTAAAAATATTCGACGAGCTTGAGTTTTAAGAAGAAAAACATGAAAATCAAGCCAATTCTTATCTTAGAGGACGAGGATGAGTTGGGGGATGGATTGGTCCAAAGGTACAATCGTGTCCTACTCGCACTCGATCAAGGAATGAGATTTTGGCCCAAAGCCCCAACTTCCCTCCTTTGTTTCAAAATTACCGATAACAATATAACTTTTGTCTGAATATTTAAAAATTCAGTATACAAATAAATAAATAAAAAATGATTAAAATCAACCAAAATAGGAACAAGAAAGAAAGAGGGGAAGGGACAAACCAAGCCCATGCTAAGTTGCTAAAGGCTAAAGGTAATCAAGATTATGTACTACAAAAATTTATAAAAAATAAAACATAGTCCTAAAGAAGCAAAACATAGTTTAATGTAAATGAATTGTGTTATTAATTTAATTGAATTATGTTAGGAAGAGAGAGAAAAAAGATTTATGACAAAAAAGATTTTGACCCATTTTATGAATTTTAATTTGGAAGAGAAATGTCTAAACATTCACACACTTGTCCAAAATTCCCAAATCCAATGGAAATAAGAACCAAAAATTCCAAAAAAGTATTGTACACTAAAACAAGAAGGCTTTCAGAAAGAGATAGAGAAAATCACTTTGAGAGAGAGAAAAAGCTTAGGCCCTCAAAAATGTCAGAAGAGCAAATCAAAGTTTAGAGAAACACAATTGGAAGTGGAAGAACATTTTTGCTTTTTCTTGCTTTGGATTTGGATAATCCATATTCCAATTTTTTTTCCCAGATGAATCCGAGCAAAATTGAAGAAGATCTCTTCCATCACCACCGTCTACACGACGATCTCGACCCACTTACGACCCAGATCATTGAATCTCAGCCGTCCATTCCCAATTCACACCATGCCGAACCACCGTTCTCTTTGCCGGAAATCGTGCTCTTCCGGTCGCCGTCTCCGTCGTCACCAAGTCACTCGTCTTCTGACGATTCACCGACTCACTCCACTCGGTTGAGTCAACTCGTTCAGAACCCTACATCGACTTCGCAAAATCTCCATGAACCACCTCTCTATATCTCGCCGGAGCCTCACATATCTGCTCAGTTTTACACCTTTAATCCCGAGTCGCACTCGTTGATGATTCGTTGCATTCTTGAGAACCGCCTTGCGACGCCGAGTGAGATACGCGCCGCCACATCACGGTCCGTTCTCAAGTCATGGAGAACCGTGTGGAAGGACCGGAACGAGGATACTGCGTATCTGACGGCGTGGAAGAGAATTCAGGATAAGCTCACAGCGACGGTCGACGAAAACGGTAACGAATTTCTCTGTTTCAAGAACAATACTCAGCAATTCGTTTCGCATATTAGTCAATGGCAGGACATTGTTACGAGTTTTCATGGAGATACGGATTTGAAACATTTAGGGTTGAAGGAAACTATAGAGAGAATTAAGCAGGTTTGGACTGTAGGCGCTAAATTTTATGGGATTCCTGAGAGTTACATTAGGGTTTGTGTTGCTGCTTGTCCTGTTTGTAATTCAGCGTCCTCGGCATCAGGGTCGAGGAGCAAACGACGGAGGTTTGAGTATACGGACACTCTTGAGGTGCCTGCTAAGGAAGTGCCCCACAAGCTTCAGCAATTGGCTGCTAAACATAAGGTGGTGCTTTGTATCAGGCAGAAGTATATTAGGTATAAGCCTTTCATGGCGGAGGTTAAGGATTATGCTTGTCATAGGGCAGGGGAACCTGCTACAAAGAAATCGAAGATTTTGAAAAGGGAGCCATATGCGTCAAAGAGATGTGGGTGTGGATTTCGTATCCGGGCTATTGTACCAATTACAAATTACAACGAGAAGGATAAGACATTTGTGTATCAGGATGAGGGTGTGGCTGTATTTAAGTTGTATGCTGTGCATTCAGGGCATGAACCTGGGCCACTGGATGGAAATGCGAGAATTATGCATCGTGTGATCGGACACAAAGGTGGCCTGTTAATGGATCACGAGACAGTGTATGGGGTGAATGATGAAATGGAAAATGAAGAATTTCGACTGATGGGGAAGGATGAAGGAGATTTGCAGCTTTCAATCTTGCAGCAGTTGCATGAGGTGAGAAATGAGCTTGACCTGTTAGAGGGGAAACTTGCGAAGGTTCCACATGAGCTATTGGGTTCAGTGTCTCGTGATTTGTTCGATGTTTTAAGTAGACTTAGGAGTACAAGGGAGGAGAAATTGGACCCAATTGAGCTGCTTGCAGATAAGCATCATTCAGATGATGTTTTAGATGGGGATAATGATTTGGCTCATTGGAGCAATCATCATCATGAACGTTTATATGGGGATGCCAAAGACAGTGAATTGATTGAGGATGATGTAGACAGTTTTGGTCATTCCCTTCGAGATGTTGTTCCTTGGGAGGACCATATGAGGGCAGACTGTAGAAATCAGAAAGAACTGACGAGGGAGCCTTGCAAACCCGAAAGATGGTTTAAATGCACTGACTTTAATGATAAAAGCCTTCTTGGCTGTGAGGATACAAAACTAATTAAGCCCATGAGACATGATGAGAGCATGGTGGCAGATGTAGGTCTTGTCGGCATACATGTTGACGGATTCTACCCAGAGAACCCTAAATGGTATGACTCTCCTTGTGATCTAGACTCTAATGCAGACTGTGGAGATACTGGATTCAAGCACGGGGAGATTGTATAAGCTCTCGAAGGGCCACGTGATCTTCTGTAGTATAGTCTCAAGCTTCCAATTCTCTCACTTGCACATCCCCAGTACTGGAATCAGGATGGGGGGCTGTAAATTATGTATACAGGAGATTGAAGCCTCAAGTGAGCAATTTGGCATCCTTGTTCAATGTATTTTTTGTAAAGTTTGGCTAACTGACTACTCTATACAGACTCTACTCAACAGTATTCGTTACCGTGGTCTGGGCCTTCAATTTTTTTTGATACCACTGACCATTCCTATCCAATCTTGTTCCATTACTTATTCAGATACATGGAGATTTTTGTTCTCTTTCTTTTCTCTTTTAGCTCTTCTATATATGGTTTGCGTCACATTGCTGTGTGCATTTGTGCACTCTCTACTCTCTATATTCCTATGACTCATAATTCAAGACTCTCAATTTGCCTTCATGAAGGGCTTGTTTTAAATGCAGGTTGTATAGACTGCTATCTGTACAAATCTCCACCCGCTCCCCTCTGGAAGAAAGAGTAAGAGGGAAGCTCTGTGATGTGTTGACATTTTATTTAAAAATCGTTCTTAAGAACTGTCAACACTTTTGTTTATGTTCATGATGTAAAGAAGATTCTCACTCCTCTCCTTGAATATGTAAGCAGTAACAATTATATGTTTGAATTTAGCTTTTGCACATAAAATGTTGGGATTTCTTTTCATGTTATGAGATGAGATGCTCTGAACTGTGTGTTTATAGCTGCTGCTTTCTGCCATTTATTTCTCTTTCCTGAGATTTTGCACGACTTGTTTGATAATCCATGTCCTTGTTTGAAGGGGGGACGTAAGACGTTACCTGGCAAAAATGTTATGGAAGAGCTTTTTATCCTTAGCTTTGAGTTTGATTTTCTCATGTTTTATAATTTTATATAATTTATGACACTGTTTGAGCGCTTATAGAAAAAACAAAGAGAGAATACATTTTCTGTTTAATACTGCTCTTTTGCTCCTTCATGTATCAAAAACTACTTTAGAACGACTTTGTTTTAGTTTCACAGACATGTCCTGTTTCTGAAGCTTGACATGGGATACGTTCTTTGCTGCTCCTTTTTACTATTATGGAGTGCCATTCGTTATTGGCTCTCTGTACAGTTACGATATGACTTGAAGACACGAATGTTGTTCTGACATAAAAAAAATGAACTTCAGTTCATATCATTGCACTTTGCGCATTATTATGGACGCTGAATATAGTCCTCACAACTTTTGAAGTGTAAGCATAAAGTTTAATGCTTCGTTATGACTTTGGTGTATAGATTCTTTTGTGATTATGATGTTGGTTTAGTTTTGTTGGATTGATGCCTCTTCTGCATTTACTTTCTTGTTCTCTCCACTTTGTTTTCGTTGGATTCCTTGTTTTTGTGTAGTGTAAGCAATCTGTACAGAAAGTGAGCAGGAGTTCTACTCGCCCGACGACCAGCTTCGTCGGGTTTTGAAGGGTAACTGGCAGGAGAAGCTGATGAGACATTTCTCTCTTGGAGTGGGATCTTGGATTTGGCAAGTGAAGATAAAACTAGGGCTCTCCATCTACAAAGGTATGTTGTTAATGGTTTCATTTGTTTGTATAGCTGAAATCAAAGAGCAATCCAACCTTGAATATACACAGCTTCTATTCAACTGATGATGCTTCTAAATGGAACCTCAGTTGCATCAGCTGCCTTCAGGTTGGTCTGGATCTATAAATTACTCCTTATTGATTTATTTAATAAATTGTTATTATGATTTATTTTAATATTTCTGTTATACTTTACACCAAATGTTGACTGAGGATTGGATATGGATGAATGGTCGTTTTCGAAAACCAAAAACAATAGGATATTTATTACTTTATTTAGATTCTCTACTACATGTTGTCTTGGTTTTGTCAAGTTTGAATTCAAATTTTGTTTCATATTTTTGGATAATTGCTTTTAAAACTTCGTTGTCATTTATTATGGCCACTCTCCCCCAACCCAACACCTGGAAGCTCTCAATTTAAGTTGGGCTTCAAGCCCAATAGAAACGTGCAATTTTACTTTTGGGCCAGAAGAAGCACTACCAATACAAAACTTCTCCATCATCTAGGAAAGGGAAATCATAAGAACTTGTGAAGTGAGAGAAGCTGAGAAAATAGGGGCCAATTAGAATTCAAATAAAAATGGTTATGGGTTTAATAATATACGAGGAAAAGCACTTAAATTCAAAAACCAAAAGCAGAAAAAGGGAAGTTTTGGTGATGATTTGCTACAAAATTGTCAAGTTGGTCAATTCGTACAAGATAATTTTCAATGGCCACGAGTTTTTTCTTTTCCTTTTTTTGCTTTTTTGTTACTTTTATTTTGTAGAACTTTTAGGTTAATAATTTTAGATATAGTGAAACTAGTGATGGGTTCAATAGTCTATTACTAATAGATTTCTCTTAGGGGTTGTTTTTGGGTATAGCTAGACATTAAATATCTTGGATTTGAATGTCTGAGAATTTATATTCAATTTAATAATTTGTAAAGATAAGATGAAATAATTACTAAAATCAATTAAATTTGACGTAAATTAACTTATTGTTAAGTTCAACAGTTATTTTGTTAATAAAATAAAAGTAAACATAATTAAATTAATTACTAAAAATAATTATATCAATACAAATTAATTAGGATGTTGATAATGAATAATAATAATTTAAATTAAATAGTTAAGATAAGCTAAAATATTAATGGAAAAATAGTAGTGAAATTTATTAAGTCTAAATAATATATTTAAACTTTCATAATTAATTAAAATTAATAGTAATAATCGGTTAATATATTGTTTATCTTCAAACCAAATATTTTATTTACGGTATTAAAAAATTCGAGTCATCTAGATTTTAAAGTTCCATGGATAATAATATTTTAAGTTTTATAAAGTGAAATTTTGTGAAATAAAGATAGATATGATTTAAGATTCCAAGAGTTGAACTTAAATTTTGTTATACTTTGTGAATTATTTTGCGTTTTGATATAAGCCCGAAAACATAATTGTCAACAAAGAAAAAGACAAATCAAAACTACTAGTCCATCGTCCAACTTTGTTAACTTTCGGTGATCCTTTGACATATCATTTTTTGCTTAACTACTACACTCAATTTTGGTATCAAATTTTCACATTTGGTTAGTTTTGATCTATGTATTTAAATGTCCATTTTGCCCCTATGCTTTTAAGGCCCATAAAGTTGAATTATAGATGAAAATAGAGGGGTTAAATTAGTATTTAAACCCATCATTTTGTACATATATAGCATCAAATTTATTTGCAAATATTAAGCTATTAATTACTAGTACAATTATTTCAATTAGCCTTTATTTATATATTTTAATTATAATATGCACTATGGAATTTGATCGTTTGAGAATGGGAGGCTATAGCTTCCTATTTGTTTATTTTTAGACTAAGTTATGTTTGTACATTAAAATTTCATCTAAAATCTATCTTAATCTTTGCCACTAAACTTTCATATTTTATATGGAAACCTTATAGTTGAAGCCCCATATATTAAGGTTTGGGGTTGAATTAGAAAACATATGACTTGAAAGCTTGTGTTAAATACAATTATAAATATTCAATACGAACTAGCAAGTATTAAGGACAATAAGACACTTTTCAAATAATAAAAATCAAACCAAACTAAAAGGCAAGTTTCAAAAAACAAATAATACATTACTACGAATATCTTCATCGTTTAACTTTCAAACTACTGGATAAAAGTTGAGGCAAATTACAAAAATCACTCCTAAAGTACGGTTGTAGTTACAATTAACAATTAGGTTGCCTAAACTTCCAAGAGTGTTAAAATTGAACCCTCAAACTTATAATCATTATAGAAATTGAAATCACATACAGTTATATTTGAATTCTCAAACTTATATATCAATATAATTTATATAACCATCATACTTTAAGGATGACTCTTGCAATTTGTCCTAAAAATTATTTAATTCGTAAAATCTAGAAACTTTTTTACTTTATATTAAAAATATTTGATGTCAAGTTGTCCTTTAGCTATGAAACAACTTGTAACTTTATTAAAAAATAAGATTGAAAAAAATTGCAATGTAATGATAATCTTAGTCCAAAATTTTGGTGATCTCGAGGGTAAATCTTTTAGTAATCGGCTGAAGAAAACTTCTAAGATATCACACAATTCAAGCAGCAATTTATGTACAATCTTACACTACACACCAAATATAATATACATTAAAGAAACTATAAAAAAAACATTATATCAAAATTTATTTCTATTCCCTGGATCCTTCCTTTCTAAGTACCACGTAAACTTTCGATCGTAAAAGTTGAATTAGAGTAAAATTAAAACATCAAGCTAACTTAGTAGTAGCAATTATAACAATTATTTAGGTTTTCTTCCCTTTTAATTAAATGCAACGTTTCAACATTTTTAAAAAATTATAAATATAGAAAAATTTATAACTATCATTATATTAGCTAGACATAATTTTTACTATAATTGTAAATTATCTAGCTTTGTTTGTAACTATTTCATCAAATAAATAAGAACAAAACCACTAAAGGACAAAATTTATTACACTTTGACTTTTGTATAAAGCGTAAATATTTTGTTAAACATTATATTTTTTATAATTTACATACATTCCAGTATTAATAATAAACAATACAATTATTGCCAAAGACACCTATCCTATGATGCCTATAACCCACCTCGTTGTCGACACAAATTTAATTTAGAAGTAGGGGCTAACATTTTCTATATTTTCTCAATTTACAAAATTATCGATGATAAGCTTTTAAGAAAAAGAAAACATTATTCGAGGTCCTCGTACCCCTCACTCCACGCAGCTTTAAAAACACAAGCAGTTTGGCGGAATTTCATACTATTACTACAAAAAGAGACCTATGCTATTCCAAAATAATATTAATAATTATTATTATTACAATAATAAAACTATGTTTCAATCTTCCAAAACCTACATTTCCTTCTAATTTGCAAATCCCATCAAACTAAGAGAGAGAGAGAGAGAGAGAGAGAGAGAGAGAGAGAGAGATAAAGGTAAATGGAAGGAAAAGAAGAATTACATACCTTGTGATCCACAAACCTCAAAGTCAGCTCCACACACACACACACACATATATATATGTATGTATGTGTGTATATATTTGTTTTGTCTTTCAGTAATCTTTGCTTAAGTTTTCCTGAAAGAACTCAAGCAAGCAAAGGTTGAGATGAGCTCGAGGCGGAGCAGTGGAAGTTGCACAAAAGGCAAGGGTGGTGGCAGCAACGGCAGTGGTGGACCGTGTGGGGCGTGCAAGTTTCTGCGGAGGAAGTGTACGCCAGAGTGTATATTTGCACCCTACTTTGACTCAGAACAAGGTACAACTCATTTTGCAGCCGTACACAAAGTGTTTGGTGCAAGCAATGTGTCGAAGATGCTTCTACATATTCCTGAACATAAACGGCTTGACGCAGCTATAACTATATGTTACGAGGCACAAGCTCGAGTCAGAGAGCCAGTTCTCGGCTGTGTTGCTCATATTTTTGCCCTTCAACAACAGGTAAAAACAAATAATTCCACAAACATTTGACTTCTGATTTTTGGTTGCTAAAAGTTCAAGCTTATGAAAATCCAAATGCTTCTTCAGAAAAGATGAAAACTGGCACAATTTAAAAAAACCAAACGATTATCAAATGGAAGGTTAATTACTTTTATAATATCCACTTGAAACTTATTATCATATATCATCTACAATTTCATATGAGAAACAGACTAGTACGTATTCGTTGTTAAGTTTTCAATTTTAGTTTCACGTATAATTTGTAAATAAATATATAAATGGCAGAATATGAGTGATATACATTTTTTTAGGCTGCAAGGTTGCAAATAGAGATCTCATATTTGCAAGGGTACCTAGCAACATCTGAGCTTCCAAGACCCGCACCCCATCTTCAGGCACAACCACCAGCTCTAGTCAAGAAGCCAACTCTATCCTCAATTGTAAGCCTTCCATCAGATTGCCCTTCATTTCCGGCTGAATCAGATCTTTCTCTACTTCTTGATCCTGTCGAGCAAGCTTCACAGGAAAAATTGCAGTCTCCATTGGAGTCGTACCAAATTGGAAGCAACAATTTCCCATCCATGGTCAGCATTGATCAACAAGTTGTCCAAAAACAACTGTCTTCGATGCAACGCATTGGTGCCTCGCTATTTCCAAACGTCCCTAAACGATCTTAATGGCCGATTGGACTGCTAATCTCATGGTTTCTCCTGCTGATCAATTAATTAAACGTCAACTTGAAAGTTTCAATAACGGGCTTGTTAAATTCTTATCATGTGTACTTTTTCAGTTTGAAAATTATGCAACCACTACCCTTGAAAAAGAAATGAAGCAGAAAATTTGTGTTCTTTTATACATCAATTCAATAAGAAAAGAGACTTTTCGCAACCAAGGGCGTGTATGTACCTTAGCGGCTCACTTCTTTTGCAGTGTATTCTCTCAACACAATTTCAATCTCTTCCACCACCCCTAATCGTTTAAGCCAAGCTGCTAATATTTGTGAAGCTTCCTTCCCAACCATAACGTTATCCTTCTCCAAATCTATTAGAAGTTCCAACGCTGCATTTAACCTGTTTTCCTTTTCATATGCACTTAATGCCAAAGCTATGCATTTGTCACTAGGTTCAATGCCTGCCCTCCTCATGTTGTCAAAAGCAATTTGTGCCTTTCGGCTTTGACCGGCCATCAGATAGGCATTCATCAAAAGACCGCATAGCTTTTCATCAGGAGGAATAGCAGCCAATTGAATTGCATCGAATACTCTTTGGGCTCCTTCAGCATCGCCTGCCATGGAGTATGCTCTTAACAAAGCCTTGTAAACTTCGCTTCCTGCATAAATATCTTTTGCATCCATTTCTTTCAGAATTTTTTCTCCTTCCTCGGGCAACCCAGCCCTGACATATGCCATAATCATTGCACCATATGATCTTTTATCCAACGATTGCTCGAGTAGTTTGAGCTCTTCGAAAGTTTGTTTGGCTAGTTTAAGTTTGTCAGCCTTGCTATATATGTGGATCATTGTGGTTAATGTTATCTGATCACAAGCAAAACCCCTTTCTCTCATGGTTAAGAGAACTTTTTCAGCATCCTCGAGTTGGTTTTGCTTCCCATAATGATGAATAATCTTTGTGTAGTCTCGAGTATTGGCTTCAAATGTTATCTCTACAAGAGCAGCTTCTGCCACCTAAGAGCAATGGCACATTAACTTAGCCATGAAATATCAGCAATTGCTTAGGTCCCATTTGATATCCATTTAACTTGTGAGAAGTATGATCGTATTTCTTACAAATTCTTTACTATGGTTATTACATTTCTTAAGGAGGCATTTGAACTCTTAGCAAAATTAAAAAACAAAAACCAACTTTTAGAATTTACCTACAATAATTGAAAAATCATATATAATTTTCAAATGCAGTATCCAATCTGAGTCAATGCAACTATTTTGTTGAACCCATGTCTTTTTCTTTTATCCACGAGTGTTTTGAGCCAATTTACGTATATCTCAACTAATCCATTTCCACCAATGTCTTGAAATCATTCTAAACATCCTTGACATAAGCGCCATTCTGTCGAACTTACGATGAGAAATTAAATAGATATGCTAACCAGGCTGGCAGAGGAGGAGGTCCCTATCTAACGTAATCTTAAAAGAAAAAAAAAAGTTGATGTAGACTAGTTTACAAAATTAATCAGCTTTGTGATTATTTGATCTCCTCTAATAATCGAAATTACAAATTTAATCCAGAGCTTTAACGTTTTTAGAATCCATGAATCTAACAGACACAAAATCGAAAGTTTAGTGGTTCATGAACATAGAATTCGAATTGATTTCAGTAGACGAATTAATTTCTAAAATTTATAGACAAACAAACTTAATGTTGATGGACTAAGCTTGTTCTTGAAATTATAGGAGATTTAACGTACCTGGATATAGAGAGGATGATTCAAAATCCTCAAATGCTTAAGAACTGAAAGCCAGTCGGCTCTTTCAGGCTTCATAATCCTCACCCAAGCCGCCAACATGTCTGATAACTCACCCTTCTGAGGTGAAAAACATATAATTTGCTTCATCACAGCCTTACATTTTTTAGTCATCTTAGGAGGAAGCTGAGATATAGCCTGCTTCTGCGTTTCGGTAATATTATATCCAACCTCGACCCACCGAAACCTCGGTTTCTCTCTTTCACTCTCTAATTTGTGAAGTTCATCAACAATGGCGGTAACAGTAGCCATTTGAGAGCATCTTCGGCGAGAGTTCAAGACTATTGAATCCTTCCAGTAACGAGAAGACGAAGTATTTGAAGTTCCATTAACCAGAGGAAGATGAAGTTGATAGAGAATATTACTGGTGGAGATATGCATCGTACTCAACGAGAAAAAGAAAAAAAATCAAAAGATAAAGGAAAGAGTTTTGTTCTAATTCTACAATTCGATTAAGCGGTAGAGAGAATTGCAAGATGAAAATGCAAACTCTGAAGAAAAGATTTGGAAAGTTGTGTTGAAGCAAAGAGGATAAGGAAGAAAGCTGACATTGAAGACATTAATCCCTAACCCTTCGGGTTGGAATACTTTTCTTTTTTCTTTTTTTCCTTAAAAAAATGATTTTGAATTTAATGTATAAACTATTTAAAATAATAATAATACATCAAAAAAAATAGAAAAAGATAAATGTAAAATAGTAAAAAATGTGACAAACAGTAATTAATTAATCGAGAGAAGTTTAATATGATGTTTAGTGTAGTTGATTTGAGATTTTTAAATAGTACTACTATAATACGAGATTATTCATTTTATTATATTTGAAAACATTAATTTATATGATATAAAAGTTAATTATTTGTGAACTAAGATAGTTAGAGTTTTTTTTAAGAAAGAAAAACTTAGGTTTCATGTTGTTATTTAATTTCAAACTATAACTTATGCTTCAAATATAGAAAAGTGGACCATCTTATATATAAATATAGCAAAATTTTAATGTGATATTCCGTGGTAGACATTTATCACCGTTTATGTTTAATAAAAAGAAAATTTTTCCTATTTTAAAAAATATTTTCAAACATTTTATCATTTTAAAAAATATTTCCATTTTCTACTTACAAAATAAAAAGTATTTGTTTTTTTAGCGTCTAAATAAAAAAATATTTAAATAGGAACATGAAATATTTTTCCATTTTAACCAAAAACGAAATGAGGCTATAATTTCTAAACTTGTATGGCTTTTGCTTGAAGAAAAAAGTGATTATCAAATAATGTACTATATAATATATTTAAATTTAAAAATAAAGGACTTATGGGATCCGCGTATTAAATATTAAATAAATATATATATATATTGAATATCTTTAAATTTAAAAATTAAAGGAAGTGGGGTCCTTGCATTGAAGTTGTCGATTCTGTTTATGACTTCCAAACAAAGTCGCGTACAAAATTACCTATTTTTGTCGATAATTTGCCTTTTACCTTGTTTTTTAGGTTATTTTTTAAAAATACATTATAAAAAAAAATTCAAATATTTAACTAAACAATTGTTTAAATTTTAAACTCATTCTGAATAAAAAAATTGTCTTTTTGAAAAATATTTTTCTATAGATAATCCAAAAGCACTTTGGGCATTAAAATTTGTTGTATAAAATTTTCATTGAAAATAATTACTCATTCTTTATTTAAGTCTTTTAAATCTTATTAGAGACTTTGTTTAAAATATGATAAAATAAATTAAATATAGCGAAATATGACATATACTTATATAGATTAATATATATTACTATCGCGATTATCACAAACATTATATTATATTTTGTTATATTTATAAATATTTTTCAACACTTTTGTTATATAAATTAATTCAACTTTAAAAGATGCGGAGAGGGAACGAGCTTACATTTTGTTAGATAAAAAATTCATATTTATTAGTTTGCTTATTTATTTGTGTAAATCCGTAGTCTTTTTTTCGGATTTGAATTAATTTATTTAACAAATCATTAATATGAATTTGATTTTCATCCCTATGTGTTTTCAACCCAAAATCAAAAGTTTTAAAAGTCATCTCTTGGCATCAATAATACGAGAAAACCGTAGGATGACAACATGAAGTTCTGTTGATCTTGTTAGTGAAAAAGTAAATATTGTTTAGTTAGGTATAAATGTCGAATTTATTTGATTAAGTTAGAAGATAGGTTGATCATCAAGTCACAACTTTAATATTGGTTAAGTATGAAGATTTATCCATAGGATCGACCATAATGTCTAAGTATGGAGCTCAACCCAGAGAGACAACAACAATATAGCTTGAGGAAATAGACCCAAAAAAAGCAAATACTATGCATTTGTGGTTTTTGCACATGAGTTTAATATTGACTAAGTATGAAGATTCATCCAAATGATCGACCACAATGTCTGAGTATGAGGCTCAACCCATAGAGATAACCATAGAGCTTGAGCAAACGAACCTTACAAAAGCAGATATTACACTTGTGGTTTTTTCTCCTGTTTGGGTTAGTAGGGAAATAAATATTCCATAATGACTTGAGAAAAGTTAATTACCAAATAACTTTATAAACTATCTCTATATAGTTTAGAGGACTTGTAACATTCGAGATATAATAAAATACTAATAGATTTATATATTTTATAGCTCTCTCTAAACGATAATTGACTTTATAGTCATAGATATATATACTTCGTAGCTCTCTCTAAATGATAATTGACTTTATAGTCAGAGTGTTGGTGGCCAAGCTACAAAGCGAGTTTCTAGTGTTTGTTTAATTCTATCGGTTTAATATGAAATGATAAATTTGAAATCGACAATAGATGTCAAATTTTTAAGAAAGCTTATCCAATAGTTGGGTTAAGATTTAAATATAATTACTTAGTGTGATAGACCCAATCATCGATGCCACGAGTAAAAAATGTATACACAATGCATGTAGATATATGCACGTGTGTATATATATATGTATATTAAAAAGAAAATAAAATATCAATTTAAACCATGGATTTTGTGAATCATATCAATTTAAAGTTTTAAACAAAAAAACTAATCATCTTTATTAGTTTAAATTATTAACTTTGAGATTGTATCAATTTAATAATAGTCATATCAAATTAGTTTTTGAACTTTCACAAATGTATCTATTTAAACCTTTGAACTTTTCATACATCCGATTATAATATACCAAAAAACGAACAAGAAAAATTCAAAGAATGAGCATAAAGAACAAAATTCCTTCAATTTGTGTTTTATTTTGAAACACATACGAAGATTATGAGTTTAGATCGATACATTTATAAAAATTTAAGGTTTGAATTGATATAATCATCTGAATAGTTTGAGTTAACTATTAATTTAAATTATAACAATCTTAAACTTCGAAGTTTAAATTTGTACAAATATTAAGTTAGGGATCGTGAAAGTTTATAGGATTTAAATTGGCATTTGCCCTAAAAACAATTAAAATGGTCCAATAATTTTCTTGAATTTTAAATATGTTTTATTTTCTAAATACTATTACACACTAATTTAAATATTATCTAAATAAAACATATTTTAAAATGTTAAAAGCCGGTTTCTTTCCTTAGACGTCAAATTTAAATCAGTGTATAATAGAATCGTGGTGGGCGAATTCATTAATATCAACACCACACTATTTTGCTACTATTTACGGTTGTTTGGGAATAAAAAATTGGTTACTAGAATCTGACATTACGAGAATAATTTGTGTTTGATGTTTAAATTATTTTAATTTGAGTTATAACAATATGTGGGTGAGATGTGCAATATTTTAACTCGACAAGAAAACAGTAAATACTGTAGAAAAAAATAAAAAAATTGAATATTAAATAGTAAAATTCGTACTAAAGTTATTGTTTTGAAACAGTGTTTACACGTAACCAACTAAATTTTTTTAAATAATATATAAGCCAAAGATAGATTATTATAATTTAGAAAATTTTTGCTCATTTTATGTCATGTTATATGTCACTTAAATAATACCTTTTACATTTAATTACATAGACTTCAAAATATTAATAAAAAATAGAAAATAGTAAAAAAATAAAATATTTAATAAAAAAAGTATAGAAAATACGTGTAATAAATTTTATCTTTTTACTTATTTTGTTATAGTTTAAATAGTTTGTTTTTAATTTTGAGAAAACCCGAATAAAAAACGATCGAACTATTTCTTATTACAAATATCGTGGAGTAGAGATGCAATCACCAATAGATAATAATAAATTTTATTGGGCTAAATTAGTAAAAAACACAAAATTAAAGAGGGGCATTTGTGTCATTCCGTCAAATTGTTATTTATTTATCCGTAATATCGATGAGTGATAATCCAAGCAACGTTAACGAGTAACGAGGCCGTATTTCCTTCCCCGAGTATACTCTTACCCGCCGATCAGAACAGTTAAAAACACGCCATTAAAATGTTTATTCCCAAAAACCCCCAAGCAAACAAGCGTTACTTTAAAGTTCACAAGAATTCTCCTCTGAATTCAAAGGGTGTATCAGTAATTTTACACCGAAAAAAATTAAACTAAATCAAAATCATAGAAAAGTAAAGACGGCCCAAACGCGATCTAAATCTCAACCCCTCCCTTCTCCTCCCATTTCCTCGATCTTTCTATATCTCTCTCTCCGGAAGCCGGCGACGTCTCCGGCGGCGTTTGCGATCTAATTCGACGGACTCAAATTCCGCCATTGCCGGAGCAGGTAACATTCCGGTGACCAGAGTTGAAGCTAAAACCCTAGCAATTGTTCATTTCTTGGTAGATCCTGACTAGCTTGTTCGGATCTTACAAACTCGGTGGGAATGGCTTCTTCGGAAGCCGCTTCCCGTCTGAGCCAGGTTGTATCCCCAGCTCTTGAGAAGATCATTAAGAATGCGTCATGGCGGAAGCACTCTAAGCTCGCACATGAATGCAAATCTGTTATTGAACGTCTCACCTCATCTCCGAAGCCTTCTTCTCCATCTTCTCCGTCGTCTCCTACTGATTCCGAAGCTGAAGGCGCGGTTCCTGGTCCACTCAATGATGGTGGTCCAGATGAATATTCGCTCGCGGAGTCTGAGGCTATTCTTAGCCCTCTCATCAATGCTTCATCCTCGGGAGTTCTCAAGATAGCGGATCCAGCAGTTGATTGTATTCAGAAGTTGATCGCGCATGGTTATTTGCGTGGTGAGGCCGATCCTAGCGGGGGCGTTGAGGGGAAATTGCTGGCGAAATTGATCGAATCTGTATGCAAATGTCACGATTTAGGTGATGATGCTCTCGAGCTTTTGGTGCTCAAGACTCTTTTATCGGCTGTCACCTCGATCTCGTTACGAATTCATGGGGATTGTTTGCTACAGATTGTTAAGACTTGTTACGACATCTACTTGGATAGTAAGAATGTGGTTAATCAAACTACAGCTAAAGCATCGTTGATTCAAATGCTAGTGATCGTGTTTCGGAGAATGGAGGCAGATTCATCTACAGTTCCTGTTCAGCCAATTGTTGTTGCGGAATTGATGGAACCGATTGAGAAAGCGGACGCAGATGGGTCGATGACTCAGTTTGTACAAGGGTTTATCACAAAAATTATGCAGGATATTGACGGGGTTTTGAACCCGACCACGCCCGGTAAGGTTTCAATAGGTGCGCATGATGGTGCATTTGAGACGACTACTGTGGAAACAACAAATCCTGCTGATTTGCTGGATTCAACTGACAAGGATATGTTGGACGCAAAGTATTGGGAGATTAGTATGTACAAAACGGCACTGGAGGGAAGGAAGGGGGAGTTGGCTGATGGAGAGGTTGAGAGAGATGATGATTTGGAAGTTCAGATTGGTAATAAGCTGCGGAGGGATGCATTCTTGGTGTTTAGAGCTCTTTGCAAGTTATCCATGAAGACTCCACCGAAGGAGGCAATGGCGGATCCACAGTTGATGAAGGGGAAGATTGTCGCATTGGAACTGTTGAAAATTTTGCTGGAAAATGCTGGTGCTGTTTTTAGAACGAGTGAGAGGTATTTTATATTCGTTGGCATTACAGCATTCTTACAATTGGAATCTGCATTGATTATCAGTTTCTCGACTATACAATTGCATGTGTCATTTTTTGAAGTTGCCCCTGGTCAATAAATCATGCTTTTATGTGATTGGTCATATATGCGATTTTCACCACTTATTATCGGATATATCATTTAGAGAAGGATTGGCTGAACAATGTAGCGGATAGATGTTTAGCGGTTTGAGCTTTAAATAATTTAAATTTGTTATTAAAGAGAAATAAAGTGAAAAGGCTCAAACTCCTTTCTTTGCTCCAATTAGTTCAAGTCTCTTCCTACGGTGACGATTATTGTATTTGATTCTCGAGCCTTCTGGTACCTTTTCACTAAATCTCTTTTTACTTGTTTGTCTAACCATCTTTTACCCGTTATATCTTTACTAGGCTTTGAAAGGGTAAAATAGGAAAATTTAAGTTTCTGTGCTTGGTGGTTCCCTTGCTGAGGTTAGCTTTTCGTTTGGGGGGGAGGGGGGATGGAGGAGAAACAACGTAGGGGTAGTACTAGAGAACGTCTTCTGGTCGGTAATGATCATGAGAACGGCTATAGTTACAAAAAAATGAATTTCTTATGAATAGGACATACCGAAATGTCATGTTTCAGTAAAGTGAACTTAACTATAAAACCTTGTGATTTCTCTCCTTTCAATTAGGTTAAAGGAGGGTTGAACTGCGTAATTCAACTTCCTATGTTCATAGCTTATAATTTTTATATATGAGTATTTAGAAGTCCTTGGGTGCTTCACAACCTATACATTGAACTGCCGAGACAACAAGGACCCAAGATGGTTAGAGCCAGGGAAAGAGTCCATAATTTCAAGTAACTGTGTCAAATGACCTTTTGGTTTTCCTCTGCTTTCAAAGTAGTAATGGGGCTTAATGCCACCTTGTCTCATATCCTTTATTACTCTTTGGAAGTGATCTTAGAGTATCTATTGTGGATAAAATTAGAAAGAGGCTGGCTTCTTGGAAAAGAAGTTATTTCCCTAAAGCTTACCCTTTCAGATATATGTTAAGTGGAATCTTGAAGTGTACTTTTTTTTCTCTTTGGAGCCCCTTGTTTGGTTTGTAAGAGCATTAAGAAGCTTACGAGGGTTTTCTTATGGGAAGGAGTTGAAGGAAAAGAGTGTCATCATGTGAGCTGGAGATGATTGGGAAGCCGGTGAACTTGGTAGGGTTAAAGCATGGGATTTATAACAAAGCATGGTTGGCGAAATAGCTTTGGCATTTTTTCCCTTGGTCAAATTCCCTTTGGTGGAGCATTATTGCGTCATCCCCTTGACTGGCTATTCGGTAGGTTGATGCTAAAAGAATTGTGGAAGGATATTTCCCTTTTCCTCCTTTCTTTGTTTTTTATGTTGTGGAGGAGGGAAAGGAAACGTAATTTCGGGAAGACCGAGGGGTGGGAGACAGATCTTGCTGCACAACGTTTTCTCATCGTCATCATTTGACTTTTTGGAAAAATTCTTTTGTGGCGATTTCTTAGTTTGGTTTGGGAGCCTTTTTCCTGTTCATTTGATTTCCATCGTTTAGGAAAATGGTGGATGTTGTTGATAGAGGAGTTGATTTTAGGATTTGGAGGTTTAACCGTTTTGGAGGCTTCTCTTTAGTTGTATTTCCATTTTTTGATGCTCGTTGGACTCTTCTCTGGGATGCTGTTTTCTCTTGAGGGCTTTTTTTCTTTTTTCCTGTGATAAAGGACCAACTTTCATTGAGACATTCTAAAGAAGATTAAGTTCTTTGTCTGCTAGGTTATGCACAGTTTGGTTAAAACCTATATAAAGTTCGCAACAAGGCAATTTAACTTTTTTAGCACATTTTGATTTTTGGTTAGCTTGTACCTGTTATTGGATTGGTGCTATAATTCCTTGAAAATGGATTAGTAAGAGGCATAGGCAACGAGTATAACGCAGGGTTTTTATATGAAAAAAATTCAATCATACTTGCATTCCTCTTGATGAAATCTAGTCGGAATTGTGGTAGATTTATCTATTCTGATATTAGTCTTGCTTTGTGTCCTTGTCGTTGCATTTTGATGAAATTGCTGAAAAACACTTCAGATTTTACCATGTTGTACTTCTGCTGGCAAATTATTAGTACTAAAAAAATGTGTATGCAACAGGTTTCTGGGTGCCATTAAGCAGTATCTGTGTCTTTCATTGTTGAAGAACAGTGCTTCAACTCTTATGATTATATTTCAGCTATCGTGCTCCATTTTCATCAGTCTGGTTTCACGATTTAGAGCTGGATTAAAAGCAGAGATTGGAGTCTTTTTCCCCATGATTGTTTTGAGAGTGTTAGAAAATGTTGCTCAACCGAACTTTCAACAGAAGATGATAGTGCTTCGATTTGTAGAAAAGCTGTGCATTGATTCCCAAATATTGGTGGATATTTTTATTAATTATGACTGTGATGTCAATTCATCCAACATATTTGAAAGGTAGGTCTGCAACTTTTCAAACATGATGATTGGTATTCTAGCAATAGGAATTCTCACCCAATACCTGATCCTTTCAGAATGGTCAATGGACTTCTTAAAACTGCGCAAGGTGTTCCTCCTGGTGTAGCAACTACACTATTGCCACCTCAGGAGTTGACCATGAAACATGAAGCTATGAAGTGCTTAGTTGCTATCTTGAAATCAATGGGAGACTGGTTGAATAAGCAGCTAAGGATTCCAGATCCTCATTCCACCAAGAAAATTGAAGTGGCTGAAGCCAACTCCGAATCTGTTAGTGTTCCAATGTCAAATGGCACTACTGATGAGCATGGTGAAGGTTCAGATTCCCATTCTGAAGTTTCCACTGAGACTTCTGATGTTTTGACAATAGAGCAACGTCGTGCCTACAAGCTTGAACTCCAGGTACGCTGTCGTTCTATATTTTGTTGCAACATCTCCATCTTTTTCTGCATCGTCAATTAACTGTCATGGAACTACTTGATGATTTGTGGCAGGAAGGTATATCACTTTTCAACCGCAAACCTAAGAAAGGAATTGAATTTCTTATCAATGCCAATAAGGTGGGAAGTTCACCTGAGGAGATAGCTGCATTTCTTAAAGATGCGTCTGGTTTGGACAAGACTCTGATTGGTGATTATTTAGGGGAGAGGGAAGACTTATCACTTAAAGTAATGCATGCATATGTGGATTCCTTTGATTTTCAAGGATTGGAGTTTGATGAGGCTATTAGAGCACTCCTTAAAGGCTTTAGGTTGCCTGGAGAGGCACAAAAGATCGATCGTATTATGGAAAAGTTTGCCGAGCGTTATTGCAAGTGTAATCCAAAAGCTTTTATAAGTGCTGATACAGCCTATGTTCTTGCATACTCTGTCATATTGCTTAATACTGATGCTCATAACCCGATGGTGAAGAACAAGGTCTGATCACCATCTCTAATAATCTCGTTGATGTCGAAGTGAGAATGCTGATATAATTTCCTTTTCTTTTTTTGTCCTTTGCTGATTAATATGCAGATGTCTGCTGAAGATTTCATTAGAAATAATCGTGGCATAGATGATGGCAAAGATTTGCCTGAGGAGTATCTGAAATCATTATATGAAAGGATATCGAGAAATGAGATTAAAATGAAGGATGACGAGTTGGCTCCTCAACAGAGACAGTCTACAAACTCCAACAAACTCTTAGGCTTTGACAGTATTCTTAACATTGTGATACGTAAGCGAGGGGAGGACCAGAACATGGAAACCAGCGATGATCTTATCAGGCATATGCAAGAGCAATTTAAAGAGAAGGCTCGCAAAACTGAGTAAGATTTGATAGGTTTCCATGAAAAGCTTTACTGCTTTACTTTTTCTCTTCATTATTTTTTATTTTATATTATCTACATACACAACTGAATTTAGGGTGTGATTTGATCTTTCAATATTTGCTTTTCCTTAATACCTAGAAGCTAATGTTTCCTATAAAAATTATAGGTTTCATTAAGTTCCTTTGGAATGTATTTTGGTTGGTCCATAAATAGAAATTTTCTTGTCATTTTGTAGGTCAGTTTATTATGCAGCGACAGATGTTGTCATTCTTAGATTCATGATTGAGGTATGCTGGGCTCCTATGCTGGCTGCCTTCAGTGTTCCACTTGACCGAAGTGACGATGAAGTAATTATAGCTTTATGTCTTGAAGGCTTTCAATACGCTATCCATGTTACTGCAGTAATGTCCATGAAGACTCACAGGGATGCTTTTGTGACTTCACTTGCAAAATTTACCTCCCTCCACTCCCCTGCTGATATCAAACAAAAAAATATTGATGCAATTAAGGTTGGTTTTTGTATGTTCTGTCTTCTGATTTTATCTTGAAATCAGGGTATGGGTGCCTGCTCCTTGTTTTAATTATGCTTATGGCTCATCCCCACTATGAAGAAGATTGCTCACTCCAAACCAGCTTAAGGAGACTATTAGAGTTTTATATTATTAAAATTTTCATATGAACGCTTGAACTAGGACCTTGGATTGATTCTTCAACTATCCCAAGCCCTCATCATATGCTAGGCCTTTGGATACTTTTTAGAGTTTACATTTAAATCACGTAAATTGGAGTAATAGGTCAATCTGTACAATGAGGTGATGTTAGTTGTAGTCAATACAAATTCCAGCTTGTAATTGGCTTGTTGACCTGTTGCCAGACATCAATGGGTTAGTAATCAACAAGTGATATAAACTCTCAAACATGCTATTGGTGTAGGATCCCACCACGACTCAACTGGAATTATAAAGCCATAAGTGAACCCCCCCTGCCTGTATTGGGGCAAACTTAAAAGGAAATTAAAACGTATTAGGGCAAACTTCATGCATACCAAATCCAAGTTTAACATGATGGGTGGTCAAACGTACTCAAAGTTAGTCCGAGTTTCAGCAGTCTCAGTAACAAGCCCCGCTATTCTCCATGGATATTCTCCACGGATATTCCTGCTTTCATCATTTGGTGATAAATAATAACTAAAGCGTCACCTTGGATTTTGGGACCTTGAACTTGTTTATTTTGCAAATATTTCTGAAAGAACTGTTTATAACATCTTGTACTTTTGTGGATTATGAATCTGATTGTCAATGTTTTATCTGAAATTTCAACAGGCAATTGTTAAGATTGCAGACGAGGAGGGAAATTTTTTACAAGAGGCATGGGAACATATTTTGACATGCGTTTCTCGGTTTGAGCATTTGCATCTCCTAGGCGAGGGTGCTCCTCCAGATGCCACTTTCTTTGCTTTTCCTCAAAATGAGTCTGAAAAATCAAAGCAATCCAAGGCTACTATGCTTCCAGTATTGAAAAAGAAAGGAGTTGGGAGGATTCAATATGCAGCTGCTGCTGTGATGAGAGGATCATACGATAGTGCTGGTATAACTGGCAATGCTTCAGGTGTCACATCAGAACAGATGAACAACTTAGTTTCTAATCTTAATATGTTAGAACAAGTTGGAAGTTCTGAAATGAACCGCATCTTCACTAGAAGTCAAAAGTTAAACAGTGAAGCTATTGTGGACTTTGTTAAAGCACTTTGCAAGGTTTCTGTGGAGGAGTTGCGTTCCACATCTGATCCTCGTGTCTTCAGCCTTACAAAGATTGTTGAGATTGCGTATGAACTTTTGTCTTTTTCTTATTCTGAAAACTCACTTTTTCATTCCTGCTTAATGATTGGCACAATTTTTTTTATTTACGGAATTCATGATCAGTTTGCTCTACATTTCAGGCACTATAACATGAATCGCATTCGACTTGTATGGTCAAGGATCTGGCATGTGCTTTCTGATTTCTTTGTGTCTATTGGATGCTCTGAAAACCTTTCAATTGCAATATTTGCAATGGATTCCTTGCGTCAATTATCCATGAAATTCTTAGACCGAGAAGAGCTGGCGAATTACAACTTTCAGAATGAATTTATGAAGCCTTTTGTCATTGTTATGCGTAAGAGTAGTGCTGTTGAGATTCGAGAATTGATTATAAGATGTGTTTCTCAGATGGTGTTGTCCCGAGTTAATAATGTTAAATCCGGATGGAAGAGCATGTTCATGGTATGGGCCTTCGTGAATTTCATCCTACATTTTTCTTCTATTCGCTTATGAGTTCAACATTGCTTATCATTTTTGGTTGCCTTTTGATGAGATGAGGTTGTCTTATTTTCAGGTCTTCACTACAGCTGCTTATGATGATCACAAGAATATTGTTCTTCTGGCCTTTGAAATAATCGAGAAGATTATTAGAGACTATTTCCCATACATTACAGAGACCGAAACGACCACCTTTACAGATTGTGTAAATTGCCTAATCGCATTTACCAATAATAGGTTCAATAAGGACATTAGCCTTAATGCCATTGCCTTTCTACGGTTCTGTGCAACCAAACTTGCTGAAGGAGATCTTGGATCCTCATCAAGGAATAAAGACAAGGAGCTCTCCGGAAAAAGTACTCCTCTTTCACCACAGAAAGCAAAAGATGGCAAACATGATGCAGAGATGAATGACAAAGACAACCATCTTTATTTCTGGTTCCCTTTGTTAGCCGGTAATGACGCTGCTGAATTTGCCTCTGATTTAAACTGCAAGGCATTTGTATCCAGACAATATCTAATTGTTTTTTCCGAGAAATCTAACTCGGTTTTGTTTTGTATTTTGCAGGCTTGTCAGAACTGAGCTTTGATCCCAGGCCTGAGATCCGAAAAAGTGCTTTACAAGTGTTGTTTGATACCTTACGCAAGCATGGGCACCTTTTCTCATTACCGTTGTGGGAACGGGTTTTCGAGTCTGTCTTGTTTCCAATATTTGATTATGTCCGACATGCTATTGATCCATCGAGTGCAAGTTCATCAGAGCAGGGAGTTGATAGCGAGAATGGTGAGCTTGATCAAGATGCCTGGTTGTATGAGACGTGTACCTTGGCTTTACAACTAGTTGTCGATCTTTTTGTCAAATTTTATAGTACTGTCAATCCCCTATTGAAGAAAGTGTTGACACTTCTGGTTAGTTTCATTAAGCGTCCTCACCAAAGCCTAGCTGGCATTGGAATTGCTGCATTTGTTCGCTTGATGAGCAATGCTGGAGATTTATTTTCTGAGGAGAAGTGGCAAGAAGTGGTATTCTCATTAAAAGAAGCAACAACTGCGACACTTCCCGATTTCACTTTCCTAATGAACACCAATTCTACAATAAGGAGCCACAGGGTTGAGTTAAACGAGGAGAATAATGCAGAGACCAATGGTTCTGAGTTACCTGAAGATGATTCGGAAAGCCTGACAGTGCAACATGTATACACGTCAATATCCGATGCCAAATGTCGAGCTGCTGTTCAACTTTTATTGATACAGGTAGGTTTTGTACGCTTAACTCTCTTTCTGCTCATCATATTTCAACATATGCGATTCTTCTTGTTTGTTAATATACCTTGCAAATGTGCAACTTTTGTGCTGTTTTGGATTTCTATTGATAATCTGACAGTGCTCTTGTATAATTTGGCAGGCAGTTATGGAGATCTACAACATGTATAGGTCTCACCTTTCGACTAAAAACGTGTTGGTCCTATTCGATGCTTTACACAGTGTAGCATCTCATGCTCATAGCATTAACACCAGTGGGCCAATACGTACAAAGCTACAAGAGTTTGCCTCCATAACACAAATGCAAGACCCTCCGCTGCTACGGCTCGAAAACGAGTCTTACCAAATTTGCCTCTCTTTTGTACAGAATCTCATTGTGGATAGACCTCACAATTATGAGGAGGCAGAGGTCGAATTGTACCTTATTAAACTTTGCCGCGAGGTGTTACAGTTCTATGTTGAAACAGCACAGTACGGGTGTGTGGTTGAAGCATCGGTTAGTAGCGGCACACAACCCCATTGGGCAATTCCTTTAGGTTCTGGCAAGCGAAGGGAATTAGCTGCTCGGGCACCTCTCATTGTTGCTATTCTTCAGGCCATTTGTAACCTAAATGAAGCTTCGTTCGAGAAGAATTTGGCCGGCTTTTTCCCTTTATTGTCTAGCTTGATAAGTTGTGAACATGGATCAAATGAGGTCCAACTAGCTCTCAGTGAAATGCTCAATACTTCGGTCGGTCCCATTTTGCTTCGATCTTGTTGATCGGCTCGGTAAGTCTAAGACCTCACCTTTTGAGATGTATGATAAAGTTTTTATGAAGCCTTATAGTCGTTTTTTTTTCCTTTATTACAATCGATTTTTCATTACATTTTTATATTTTTCTGCTTCAATCATCATAGCATAAGTTTAGGCTCTGTAGCATAAAGAGGTAGTGATGGTTTTGAATTTTTTGCTAGTAATTCTAAACCTTATTATTCCTAATTTATTCTGGAGAGTCACCCCCTCCTTTCAGAATTAATAGCGATAGAGTTTCTTATGTATTCATATATATATATATTTTTGAGCTGTATAATTGCAATTTCAGGATATTTCTCAAGTTATATTTTTTTGTTTATTTACTTTTTAAGTTCTGATGCAGTAGATGTCTCAGCGTCAACCTAGCTCAACGGTAATTAACAATGTTTGGAAGGTTGAGAAAAAGTCTTTTTTAATATAGAAAAAATTTGTGTGCTAGTTGGCCAGAAAGAGTTATCTTCTAATAAAATTAGAAATTTAGACTCGAACGTGTAATAGGTTTGTAAGCTTTAAAATCATCAACTTTCTAAAAAGAAGTTTTCCAACTTTCATTTGATGACTAATTACAAAACATTCCTTCATGGGCGTCTTAGGGTTATAGATTCCTAATTGGAACTTCAAACTTACGATGGTGTGTGTGGGTGTTGGGTTGATATTGTCGACTATAATTATTTAACATTTTTTATTAATCATTTCGTTGTTTTTTTGACAAGGGTTTGTAATAGTGCTTACTGAAAAATTTTGCTATATTTTGTAAATATTTTTATAATTTTTTTTTGTTAAAATACAAAAATATAAAAGTTAAAAAAAATTACTTTTTCTCTTATGGTATTGTTTAAAACTTTGAAGATTTAAATATTAATACTTTTGCTCTTGTAAAGTAGCTAAATCTTGAGGATGGGTCTACTCTAGTTTGGAGAGCCAAATAATAATAATAATAAATTGGGAAAGAATCAATCTCCATCAGCATTTGCTAGATCAAAAGTATTTAAAATATAGTAAAATGTTACACTCTGCTAGATCAAGGTAGACCATTATTTGTGTATTGCATATAGTGATATATTTTGCTATAGATTAAGATAGACATAGATATTACGATCTGTCAACAATAGATCGAGATATACCTAATTAAGAGACATAAATAATACACCTAATTAAGAGACATAAATAATACGTAGATAGATCGAGATATTTTGTTATATTAAATATTTTTAAAAGTCTTCTCATTTAAAAAAGATATTCAAATTTATTTACACTATTTTTCAATAAATTAAAAAAATGTCCATCTTTAATATTAGTTCATTGTCATTTTTTTAAAATATAAAAGAAACAATTAATCTTTATTAACATGACTATTTTTCAGAAAAGAAAAATTGTTATAAATACTAATGATCGAAAATACTTACAAATATAACAATATTTTATGAGTGCGACTATGATAATTCCTTGATATCTAAAGTGACAAATGTCTATATGAATCTATCGTGATTTATTATATTTAAAAATAAAGTAACTCATATTAGAAAATAATATTATATAAATAATAAGGATTCAATTTAAATTTTATTGAAATTATATAGAATTTTTTTTAAAAAAATGGTAACTAAAATGGAATAAAAAAAAATAAAAAGTAGATAAAAGGTAAAATAATATTTTAGTGGTATTCAATTGTCTCCTAAAAAACAGTATGTTCCTTAAAGGAAGAAAATTGTTAAAGAAATCAAGCTATGGTGTTTGCAAGCATGCAACCAAATTGTACTTTAACTCCCAAACAGTGTACTACAATACTTTCTAGTTTCTATAGAGAGAGAGAGAGAGAAAAAAAAGCACAAAAACCAAAATAACACAATGTTTCCATAATTTCAATCTCAAGTAATTATTGTATTATTTATTCATTACATTCAAACTAATATAATATTTAAACAAAACTTTGAATTTTTAAAAAAACTTGCAATTGCAAAACAATAGCCTATTTTTATTTCGTATATTTCAATTTGTAAATAATGTTTTTTTTTTTTTTTTTTACAAAATTTGAATTGAAAAAGGGTTTGGTTTGATGAGTTTTTAAAACTTATCGTTCCCTAGTTAAACTTTACTTATTGTCTCAAATGTCCACTTGTTTGTGTAAAACCACGACTTAACGAAAAGAAATTTGTTATTATAACTTTTTAGTAAAGTAGATGTAGGAGATTCAAATAGATCTTGTGATTAATAGGTCCAATGGGTTCAAATCACCCCTTAACTCTATGCTCTTTATATATGAAAAACCAACCTAGTATCAATATCAATAGCTAGTCTAGTTGTCATCTTTTTACAAACTCATATTAAATCTGTATTCTTTTAGATCCACCATTGATAACACTCTTGTATGACAACTAATTACAAAAACATTCTTTCAAAAATATATAGGATGTGAGACGCATTACTTTTCTTATAACATGTTCGACGTGATATAACCCGTCTTCTAATATTTTATTGGAATTCAACACCATTGTTAAATAATAATAAAAAAAAGAAGGAAAAAGAAAACATGTTTGTATGTGAAGAGATAGAGAAGAGTGAGTGGTGGTGTGGGGGAGTGTTGGGGAAGGTGTCAGCGCCATCCCCGGGGGGGTCTGAATGATGACAGAGAGAGAGAGAGAGAAATGGGAAATGGCAAATGGCATCAGCTGCTGGGATGTTTGTGTTTTTAACTTAAAAACAATGTCCACACCCACACCCACACCCACACACACACATTGGTTGCCCATTCAAACTACACTCTTCTTGATCTCTGTGCGCAGTCAAACTCTCTAAATTAAAATCCCCCCTTTTACTCTTTAACCCTTTCTTTCCCCCCACCCACCCCCTCTTTTTTCCCCCCTTTTCTATTTTACTCCATCACCCTCTTCCTTTTAATCTTAGGTTACGACGCTACTTGACTCGTCGAATCTAAACTACATCCATTTTTGATATTTCAATTAGATATCTTTGAGTTATTTGAAAAGTAAAAATACAATTAATTAGAATATTAAGAATTATTTGGAAGCATGCGTTATAGTGTATGAAAAATTGAGAATGGAGTGGAAATGAGATCGATGGAAACACAAAGGTTGAGTTTGAAAACTGTGAGAATGTAATAAAAAGCTTAACCTAAACATGGGTTGTCGACTAAATTCATTTCATTATTGGTTTCTGAATAGTTCATTTTAAAGTAATTTGTTCAAACATGTGTACGTTTTTTTTTTTTCTTCTTTATTTTAAAATATAGTTTTTGTCTTCCTAGTTTGATGCTTGTTTATATTTTAATGTCTGTACTTTTTTTCAAAATTAACTGTTTGGATTAACCTTTTCTTCCATAAATTTTGGAATCATGTTCCTTTATAGATAAGAATGTTCCTTTATAGATAAGATTGCAGAGACTCTTTTATTGTGTGAAATTTAATGTAATTATTGCAATTAATTTCGGTAAAGAATTAACTTTGCAATATGCTAAAACTAAACTAAACATATGAATGAAAAACGATTCCATTATGTTTAAAATAGAAACCAATTAGAATCAATTTCTACGTATAAATCTCAATATAATTAGATCAATAGAACATTTAATAAAATATTTACATCTTTTAAGATGTTCTATTTAAATGGTAAATAGTTATCAATTTTTTTTATTTTTTAAAAAAATTCTATGGAAAGATATGAAATATACTCAAACTTGAAATCCGAAAATCGGAACTTTTCTCTTTTATTCGTGAGTTTCCAATCAACTCATGCTCACCTCGACTGAATTCACGGCACAACCCACTTAACCTACAACATTTGGATGTCAAAAACTCGTAAAAATTTAATTTTAGATGAACAGTATGAATTGAACTCATGGCCACTGTTAATTATTAAGACCGAGTTTTTTACTCTATCGATAGGTATGATTTTCGAGAACCGAAATTTATAACTCAGATAACTAATAAATAAATGAGTAGGGATGAGATGCATGCAGATGGGAGAAGAGGGGATAGGGGGGCGTGCAAGTGACGCGCGAAAGGAGTAATGAGAGTAGAAGGGGAATAAAGAGGGAGGTGTGAAACACGCGCTAATAAGTTAAAAGGGCGGGATGGGTCCCATGAGGAGCGCAATTCACGAGGCCCCACACGTGCTCCTCCTTATCTGAGTGCATAGGCATACCCTTCATTCCGCAGATTCCTCCTTCCCACCCCAACAAACAATAATAACCAACTTTCTTTTATCTTTTTACCCTTTCTTTTTCTTCTTCCTAATTTCCTTTTCTTTTTTATTTTTCTTCAAATTTTATTCTAAATATTTTTAGATATAACAAAAAATATTCTAATAAATATATTCATCACGTGATGAAATTTTAGACATGCACAGCGGAAGAAGTATCGACATTTTATCATAGTTACTCCCCTAGTTAAACATGCAAAATCGTAAACCCTAATTGATTAGAAGTTAGGGTTTATCGAATATACGTACTTTTGTAGTTACCGTATTACTCGTCTTCTCCTCGATCATGAACTTGGACTACTACTAGTGTTAAAATCGTTGTTCTCTGGACGTAGAATCGAGTTGGGGACCCGGTGGGTGAAGGATTTGAGAGAGAGATGGAAAATTTTGCGAGATTTTTTCTTTTAATAATAAAAGAAAATGGCCAACTGTAATCTCTCCGAAATCCAACATCTCACATCTCATTAACTTTTAGTGGACTATGTGGATACTTATAGTGAATGACACCAGTCCATTGAGAGAAAGTGCAATTTTGCATAGTTCCACTAACTCATTTAGTTGACTTTTATTTGTATCTATTATAAGAACGTGCATTTTGATCTATAGCAATTCATTTTGAGTAGATATAGTGAGATGTTTTTTAACTTCTAACATTTTAATTAGTTGAAGTATGATTTAATTAGTGCTTATGTTAACAATAGGACTAATGGATATTATATCAAATGTGGTGAAAGGATACATTAGCTTTTTTGCCAAAGTATAATTATAATAAATCATAGAAACATGAAAGACGAACGGTTAGATTCTTATTAAATAATAAATAAATTAGAGGAGATCGAATAATTTTTTTATTTAACCTTGTGTTAATGGATATCACTACATTTTTAAAATTATGTTGACATAATTTGTGGATCTTTTATGAACTTTTTTCTTTCTACATATTTTGCTCGTCAATAATGAACAATCTATTTTGAATTGAATTGTGATGAGGGCACTAAGTATGTGTAATTCTAGTTGAAATGTAAGGATGCGTCTACTAATCTCTCAATTTACGGTACAAATATTTTTGGTAAGTTGAATTATGTTTATTTTGAAAAAAAAACTATTGCAACAAACATTCTAATTTTAATAATAATAATTTGGATGAGGATGAATTAAATTACAATGAATTTGATTTTTTTTTAAGAAGGAAAAAAGGAAAAGAAAAATTGAATTGGTTGATGTATTGATCAAAAGGATTTTAGGGATAAAAAGACAATTATTGAGGGGAGAGAGAAAACATGGGATGTTGGGGCCATTGGAGGGAATTTTTTTTTTTTATATAATTGAATTCAATTCATTTGTGTTAAAAGAGAGAAGAAGAAGAAGAAGAAAGAAGGAAGAAGAAGAAGAAGAAGAAGAAGAAGAAGAAGAGAAGAGGTTTTTTCTTTTAAAAAATGGTGTATAGGACCCACTTCACACCGCCCATGCGCATGCTTTTTCTTCCTTCCTTCCTTACCAATCTCCAACACCTAAACTCTTCATCCCATCCCTTCCCTTCCCCCCTAACCCTAAACTATATGATCCAATTCTATTTAACCACGGTTCAATTTACCGTAATATACGATTTTTCTTTAAGAAAAATTATCGAGACCTTTTACATATATCTTTTTCTATTGTTTTTGTAAAATAAGACTCCATCGACATTTAAAACGTAAGTTGAGATACTATTCTTCATTTTTATAGAAAGAAATTAATTTAGGTTTGCTCGTTTTTGTATTATTCTTTTATTAACATACATATAAGCATTATGTTTATATGGATTTTAACTTTATTTTTTTTTTTATTAAAATAAGTCGTTAATTTGAGATGAAATGTAAAAAGTGTTTGACAAAATATTTATAAGATATAACAAAATTTAAAATTAATTTTTATAATAATAGAAATTTATTGGTGTATCTATAATCTAAAATTCTACTATTATGTTGTAAATATTTAAGTTTATTTTATTATATTAAAAAAATATTTTTTTAATTCAATTTTTTATTTTTACGACGAGGGGAACAAAACTTTAATATTATAATCAGATAGAAAAGGGGGAATCTAAATCTATCAATTTATAAATAAAGTGTTTTGACTATTCCATAAATATATATATATATATGTGGAATAGTATGATGCCATAATATACCTGACATGTGACATTTAACCAACATTAATTATTGTATATGATTTGATGTTTTTAATTTGTACTTACCTGACTAAGAAAATCTAATAAGAATTCATAAAAACGAGGTATATAATAAATTATTTTAAAATTATTTCATTTTTTATGTTATTGAAAAATATTATACTCCAACAATTACATACAAATGCCTTTTCAAGAAAATATATATATGTTATTGAGTATATGTGGTTTTTGTTGAAAATTTTTAATTGATACATTTATGTTATTGAGAATGAAATTGAGCATATATTAGGCATAAAAAGGAAAAATTAGTTCATTACCAAAATTTTAGTGACTTGAAAAAAGTATCATTCATATAAACCATTAATTAATCCATTAGAGAAAAGGTAAATATATAGAGTTTTAAAGGGAAAAGAAAAGGAAAAGAACAGTAATATATAAAGATTGAGAATAACATATATAATTATTTATTGATTGAGACGTGTTATCAATCGAGTCTAGTTCAATTATCCATTCACATACGTTCAACTAAAAAAAGAAACAAAGATTTGAATAATGATTTAGGTATTGATTGAGACTTATTAATTTTCATCTTTATTATATTAAAATGTCAATGTAAAGAGATTATGTATTTTTTATATTGTTATGAAATTAACTGAGTACGTTTTTCATAGGTAAATTTTACATTTGCACAAATTGTGAACTACATGGTCGTAAATATATTAACTTGTAAATAATAACATGCATACACATAATATAGTTACATTTACAACTTCTTTTAGAATTTATGTGTTTTGATTATATTATACGATAATCTTTATCGATTCTGGAAGAAAAAGAAGAGATTCTAAAAGAAAATTAAAAGTTACTAATTGGAGTACTAACAATGATGAGGTAAGAGATGAGATGAGCTCCCACTATCAATGTTTTAGGGCTAATCCTCCATCATTTGAAGGTACAACAAACACCTTGTCCGCCTACCTAACATAGTGTCTCACGCATATATTCTATTATTGAAGCCAATATATAACTAGTCACTTCGATCATTCATAGGACACGTATGTCGTCATGCTAGCTCTACTATTGTAACACAGCTTTATTTCGATTGATCGTTGATATAATATGTGGTATATGTCGCTACAGTAAAGGTTATATATATGTTTTTTTTATCATTGATCGAGTTAAATTAGCTAAATCACTTTAACATTTTTTATTTATTTATTAGTGATTACCGTGTTGGGGTTTTACAAATTTATATGTGACGAGTGAAAAGTATTGATTGAAAAGAGTTAAAATTTAATTACCATCACTTAATTATTAACTTTAACCTAAACAAATTTAGGTCAAGTGAGACAAAAGAAGAGACCCCGTTTAGAATTTTTTTTAATAATTACAAGACATAAATTTGAAGTAGGGATAGTTGCAAATATATCAATTATATTCAAAATAATTAAGTATATAACAACATTTTAAAAAAATTGTGAATATAGAAAAATCTGTCAAAATCTATCAATAATAGGAGTCTATCATTGATAAACCATAAGAGTCTATCAACAATAGAAGTCTATATAGATTTTACTGTATTTGTAATTTTTTTAAAATATTGCTACATACTTAATTAATATTCTAAAAATTGTTACCTATTATAATTACCCTTTGAAGTACTTCTTTACTTACATTCAATTGTAAGCAACCATGGTCACGGTCTTAATTACCAAATAATATTTTGTCAAAAAAAAAAAAAAAAGGTTCACAACCACTTGTTAAGTTCTTAGCTATATACTATTTTTTACGTCTACCACCTATAATAATTTACAAGAAGTTACTATGAAATAGTAACTAAATAATACTTTAAATTAAAAATTAAATTCCAAAAGGAGGGAGTCAAAAGTATTATATTATCCCAATGTAGATAAAATCAAATGTTTAATTAATTATAATTCAATATATATTTTTCCCATTTTTCTTTTTTGCCAAAAATAATCTAGTTTTATCAGTTTAGTTAAATATTATTGATACGACATTCATCCGTAAAAATAGTTCAATCTCTCACGGATTGAATTAACAAAAGTCTTTCAATAAATTTAGAAAAATAATGAAAAACAAACAACAAAATGAAGTACTTTTAGGGTCATTTTCATCCAATGGCCAAAAAGTTTGAAAATATATATTTCAAATTGTAAATAAAATTGGTCTTCATTTTAGAGAGTGTGTTTATAAGCTCAAAAATGATTCCAAGCTCTTCCTTTTTGAAAATTAATTCCCATTTTCTCCTCTTTCCTGAAAATTAAACCAAAATTCTCTCTCTCTCTCTCTCTCTCTCTCTCTCTCTCTTCATCAACAAATAGAATTCCCAATTTCCCGATTTCCAAAAAAATCTCTACTTGGGATTTTGAAATCATTCAACAATTTCAGCTTTCAAATTTTAGTTATACATACATATATATATATATATATTTCACTATAAAAATTATAATTTTATGGATCGAGCCACCACCGCGCATGGCCGTCCACTTCCACCGCCATTTATTTCAAGAGATTTCCATCTCAATCCCCACCATCATTTCCTCCACCAAAATCCCGACCAACAATACAACGAAAACGGTAGCTCCGGCAGCGGCGGAGGAGACGGCGAGGTTTTGAAACGGCCACGCGGCCGGCCCGCCGGGTCGAAGAACAAGCCGAAGCCGCCGACGATAATCACACGGGATAGTGCCAACGCACTCCGATGCCACGTCATCGAAATCGCCGACGCTAACGACGTGATTGAAACCCTCACCATTTTCGCACGTCAACGCCAGCGTGGTATTTGTGTCCTGACCGGCGCCGGAGCGGTCACCAACGTCACACTCAAGCAGCCTGTCTCCACCGCCGGAGCGGTGATATCCCTGCCGGGGAGATTCGAGATTCTGTCGTTGTCGGGATCGTTTCTGCCGCCGCCAGCGCCAGCGGCCGCATCTGGGCTGACCGTGTATTTGTCCGGCGGGCAAGGGCAAGTTGTAGGAGGAAGCGTGGTGGGCCCACTTTTGAGTTCGGGGCCGGTGGTGATTACGGCTGCTTCATTCGGAAACGCAGCGTACGAGAGATTGCCGGTGGAGGATGACGACGTGGAAGCGGCGAATGCCGGAAGTAGTCCGATTAGGTCCCCGGAAAACGCCGTGCAACAGCAACAATTTTTGCCGGAATTTCATGGACTGGCGCCGAATCTAATGAACACGTGTCAATTGCCGACGGAACCCTACTGGGGCACAGGTCGTACTCCGCCATTTTAGCTCAAAAACAGAAACTCAAAAAAGAAAATTTCTGCCAAATTTTATTTTTTGTAATTTTCTTAATTTGAAGTAATCTTTTTTTCCCTTCATTTTCCATCTTCTTCGTTCTTTTACTTTGATTTGATATAGCATATGTATGTAATGGATTCTGATTTTAGGGATTTATCGTTGTTCTTATTAAAAGAAATTGGGGTTTTCAGCAAAAAAAAAAAAAAAAACATTTTTTTCTTAAAAAACCTTAATTTCTTCGAGGGTTTTCTAAATGAGGTTAATTAAGATTAAATATATATATATATATAGGTTATTATTTGAATTGGTGTTTTAAGAAAAAACTTCTGGTAGCTTAGAAATGAAGCACTTCTCAAGAACAGACGATGCTTTAATTTAATTTTAATTTTTACATTTTTAATTTTTGTTTCCCAGAATGTTTCACTAATTACTTACCCAACTAAAAATATTTCAAATTAAAAAATGCGTTTTAATTAATTTGGAATTTAAAAAAAAAAATGTATATTTTTTCTTTTGTAATTCCTTGGGAAAGAAAATTTTTGTGGGAGTAATTTTTGTAGTGTTGTAAGCTAAAACAAAGACAAAACTGGAAAGATAAATGTTGGATAGTACTCTTTTGATCAACTTCTTTAATTTCCAGATTTATTAATTAATGTTGAAGAAATAATTTGATTTCTTTTCCTTTTCCAAATCTTGTATTATTATTATTTTTTTCCATTTAGGAAAATTATTTTTTAACCTTATTATTTAACAAAGCTTTCGATATTATCATGAAACTCCTAAGTGTTTATCTGTTTATTTATTTTTGAGAGATTTTAGGGTAGTTGTATTGCCAAATATTTCTTTTCCAAGTAAAATTAAAAACACTAACCCTAAAACAAAAAATTTTCTTCACCAACTTCTCTATTGATCTTTCTCTTTTTCTATATATTTTGTTTTTGGGAGAGAGAATATTTTGTCCAAATTAGGAAACATGAAACCCTAGCTACTTTTAGGTCTTTTAATTTCCTCATTGATAATGGAATTCCCTTACCATTACCCAAGATATTCCTTTGAATATATATATAATGCAACTCCCTATATTTATCATTATTCGGCCATATGAGGGTTTGGTCAATGTTTCTTCTCCAACTTGGCCATAAACCTATTATTTAATATAGATACAAAGTATATGGAATAATGATAAATATAGGGAGTTGCATTAAAGTTTCAATACCTTTTTTTTTCCCTTAATTATTCTATGAGAAAACATGAGCTTTTTTTAAAAAAAGAAAGTATGAGAAAACACACAATTCTTTTTGATATCTCAATAATAGTTTTTTAGAAAACCTTCCTTGAGTTGAGACTATGTTTTAAGTGTTAATTGTCACTTGCTATGTTGATGGCTTTCCCATGGGTGGTTTGGCCTATTGGTGTTCTTTTAGATAATTGATTGTGTTAGTGTATGATTCTTTCATTATTGGATTTGAGGTTTTTTTTTTAGTTTCGTGTTATTATGAGTTAAATTTTGGAGAAGGGAAAATGGAACTTTTGATTATGCAATCAATAGTACATAGTTTATGTTAATCGATCAACGGTACTCATTTTAATTTCTCTAATTTGTGTAATACATAAAATCATACTAATGCATAAAACCCTAGCTACTTTTAGGTTCATTAATTTTATTCACCACAACAGAAACATAAAACCATACTAATACACTAGTAAAAGCAAGGTCTAATTTAGAATTTAAAATTTACTTTATGTGAAAAATGAATTTAGAATTTAAAATTTACTTTATGTGAAAAATGAATTTAATATGTTTGTTACATTTGAGTTAATAACAGAACTTTTTTGCACATGTAGTCTAATCTTTTAATCAAATACATGTGTTTTAACCCACTGAAATTTACTAATACAAGAAGTGAAAGTTTAAAAAACGGTTGCAAATATAGTATTTAGATCCAAATTAAATAAATTTGTAGATATAGAAAAAATTGGACCTAATTCTTCAAAGTCTATCACTGATATATCATATCTTTTACAGAGGACTATTAACAGTAAGTTCCATAACCAGCAAGCGAATCTGTGAATGACAAGGTTCATTGTTGATCATTTTTGTTATATTTGTATTTAGTTATATATATATATATATATATATATATATATATATATATATATATATATTTGAAGATTCTCAGTAGACTACATGCAATTATCTTACTTTTGAACTTTCTGTTGCTCTTGTTCCAAGAAGGAACCATTAGCTTACACCAAAACAAAAGGTGTGCATGAAGCTTCTCTTTAACTCATTGAGTTAGAAATATCCAAACCTCAAAACCTTTTTAACTATATTCATTTAGAAAAAAAAAAAATATAACTTCTAGTAATGGAGCATTGAATTTGATATGTAAAGATGTGATAATTTACTTGCACTGCTATTTTTTCAACTTTTCCCAAATGAAAATGTGCTCTAGTTCTTGAAATATCAAATTCAGCCCTAAATTTCCAAGTCATTGTGATCCTTGCCTAGTTTTTTTTTTTTTTTTAAATTAGTGTAGATTTAAGTATGTGTTCAAGCTACCATGCTAACAGGAGCATGATTTAATACCATTAAAAAATGTAGGGCCAAAAATGGAAGGTATATTTTATAAAAGGTAAGTCTCATAAATAGACATTACTCATAAATAATAAATATTACTTCAAAAGGCTCCACCTATAAGTTTCTTCAACTTTATTACATACTTTCCTTGAAACAACCATAAGATATCTCTCTCGGATCAAATATCACACAAACTCCACATACAAATTATAAGTAGATAAGCTACATACCCTATCTACCCATCCATGCACTTCTTTACGAAAATCGTGCACAAATTCGTCACGATTCCTTACCTTGGCTATCAGCATCGGTCAATCGGAATCAATTTTTCAACCAAACTGTGTCACTGAACTGACTATGATCGGTTTAATAAATGTTTAAATTTATTGGTCAGTAAACTTCGAAATTTTTTAAAATGTTGTCAGTTGGTATTTTTTTTCCCAAACCGCAATGACCAAACTAGTCTTTACCTCCAACCAACAGAACTGAATACCTTCGATTCAGTCGACTCGACTTTTCAGTCTATCGTGCTTCCTAGTGTGGTGTCCAAGTGTTCTGCTGGTTTTAAATTACAAAATTGAAAGAGATTGCTGATAATGCATCAAATAAATAAATTAACAATTAAAAAAGATTTTCATAATCAGTTTGATGAGATAGACATAGCATAAAATAATAACAATAATGATAATAATTGATTACCCTTGAAAATGTTTTCAAGGAAATTCCCAGTTTGGGGATTGGCAGTGGTTGAAGGGAAAAAAGGAACAAAAACTGCCGGGATAAAGAAAAAAAGAAGAAAGAAAGAAAGAAATGTAAACAGCTTGCATTTCAGATCAATTTTTTTTATACAAATATTCGATCTAAATTACCAATACTAAGTGGGTCCCAGTTTAAGGGAGCTCTTGGGACTCTCACTCTACAAAACTTTTGCTCTCTCTTTGTCTTCCCCTTTTCTTTCTCCTATTCCCATAGTTTTGTCCCAACCATTCCAACTAAAGGCGCTTTTTTAACGCTTAATGAAAAAGGAGGTTTAACCCCTGCAGGATTAAGCATCAACAGCCTTTGCCTAAAAAAGTAATGAGAATTGAGTTCAACTTACCTGTGCCTTTTCTTTTCATTTAGCACGAAGGCTCGTGAGAGATTGAGATGCGTTCGTGAGAGTAGGAAGTTCTTCCATCCGAAGCCCGAGGATGAGGTTGGAAAGAGATCCCAAGATGTCTTTAGTGGCAGAAACTTAGAATTCAATTCTCAGCCTTCGCATTTCTGATCGAAACACAGGACTGGAAGTCAGTGTTCGACGAGCAAGATTCCTTATGTCCTCTCGGGAACAATCTCGAGATATGCGAATTAATTCCCAAAGTGCACCTCCACGAATCATCTCCTTTGCATTTATTTCTAGAAATTTGGAAGTTTAATGGAAAATTAGAAGTGGATTTCAGATTTGATATAGCAGATGACTTATAAAAGACTAACTGACTAACCATGTTGTGCTATATGGCATAGAGCTAACTCGATATGGCGACGGATGGGTGCCACTTCGTTATTTGCATTTTGTATGATCCAAGGTAGTGCTCCATCTTCTATCAAAAGAGATCTACCATTGTTCGTTTCTGCAAGAAAGAGCAATTAATCGGACTTGCGATTGTTCATTAGCTTTGACAACTAAATTGTAACAAAATCGTTATCAAAATTGGGCATTTACCATGACTAGCTGCTCGGGACTCGCATTTTGCAAAGTTTGCTACTCCACGGGCAACTTGAGAAAGGACATCTGGATGTCCACATCGCACCATTCCCAGCAAGGCTTTTAAACCACCTTCGGATCTCAGTTTGGACTGTAGTTTTTCTGGTAAGATTTAGAGAGACCAAAACATGGTAACTAATATGATATGATATCCATAAGCCTGAAATCAACAGACAGATAATATCTCAAGTAAAAAACTTAAGGGGAAATATACATCAAACTAACATCTCTCTAAACCGATATATTTTGGAGATAATTTCTATTTTAATTTCAAATTAAGAAGATATTATTTAAATAATCTCAATATATGGAAGGCTATAGACCAATAGATAATCATTGATCTGCCTCTATCAGCCACTAGAGGAAATACAAGTCCGATGTTGTGGTAAATAATTTCATAATGCAACTCAGTGATAGGAACTGCCAAGAGATGAATTCTATTTTCATACCATTTCCACATAAATTAGCAATGGCTCCAGCAACCATACGCAAAGTCTGTGGATCCTCGGCAGCGTTGGCAGTTAATGACAGTAGACTAATTCCCCCTTCAGCCATTATTCGTTCTTGATTCGCTTCTGTTTTGTAGAAAAGATAATATATAAATATATCAAATCAAATAAACCAAAAAGGAGGATGCAACACACAGTTAATAAGATGCTGTCGGTAGCCAAAAAATGTCAATGAACGTTTACCATTCATAGCCAGGTTGGCAATTGCACCAGCTGCTACTCTTCTAACCGTTTCATCCTCATAGCTTCTAAGAAGCATCAGTAACGAAATAAGACCACCCGCCTCGACAATCCTCTTCTGGTTTGACTCTGTTTGCCACAAAGTCAAAACTTACCATAAAACTTGGAAATAAAGTAGTGCATTGATTAGAAGAGACAGTAGTATCATTTTGTAGAGCACAGAAAACAGAAACCTATTATCTATAAAATCCATCTTAATAAGAAACGGATCCATATATTGACATCATTTATGGATAAAAAGTAAGGAACATGGTGAAAATGTAATAAACATCCTTAAGAGCAAAACTTGCCTTCGGCAGCAAGATTGGCTAATACTTTAACGGCATGAATTCGTGCATTGGCATCTTCGGAGTCCAGCAAGGACAAAATTTTCTGCAGACCAACTGCCAAGGAGGCAAAAAAATAACAGAGAACATATGAAAAATAAATAAATAAATAAGGGATCAGAATTACGACAGTGCCACACTAAATTCCTAATTCTTGTTTACCTTGTTCAAAAAGAGTGGCAACTTGTGGCTTGTGACCGCTCCTTGTTTCTTTGGGTTGAGAATGTCTAAATGGAGACATGGGAGTATCATAAGCGGGAAATCCATTATCAGCTCCACTCCTATCAAGACACTTCCTCATCTGCGTGCAAGCACCAAAACCATTGGTTTAGAAATTATGATCCCATCAGCACACGCACATCTTTCTTTAAGTGGTTGCCTAGACTCCCCACCCCCACTCTAATTTGATCTTCCGGTGCAATAGGTCAAAGAATGAGACTACTACCCTATCTAATCCTAGCGACTCAGTGATTCTAGAACTCAAAATCTTTCAATCAAATGAAGTATACAATCAATATCGTGCTGTTTTACGCAGCTAAGGAACTTAAAATACTTCCAAATTATTGGCTCGGTAACATTATTTTGTGTGTAACCCGAACCTGCTCAGCTTCAAGGGTCAGTTGTAACAATTGGCTCTGTAATATTATTACTTCTTCTTCAAGTTTCTTTTTCTGACGAGCCTCGTCCTCCAAAACTTTAGTTAGTTTTACAATATCAGATTCTTCACCTACCTGTCACCATAAAGCACATTCAGTTGCCAATGCCGCATAGATATTGACAAATCGAACATTACTATTGAATTAATCCATTTATCAGATGACTACACACATTTGGCTCCCTGTACAGCTCGAGCTGATGTCTAAGCCTGTTGACCTCCTCTTCAGCCGCCTTTCGCAGGTTTACTTCATTTTCAAGCATCTTTTTCACTTCAACTTCTTCAGCAGCAGAAATAAAGCCCCCCTACATAATCCTCCAAAACCATTGCTTGAAAGTCAGATAAGCATCCTTAACCCAAAGAGACAATTTGTAGTCTCCATCATCAACAAAAACAGTGCATGGAGTCACATAAATAGTAATGTAATATTTCAAACAATTCAAATTCAGAATACGGAAAGCCTGAAAGTGGTGGATATCAATTACAGCAGTAGATTTGCACGTGGCAGCATAACAACTATTAAAATTTTAATGGCCCATCCAGTGATGTGCTTTGAGAGTGCCTCAACAGTTATTCTGTGGTTGACTTGGTTGGAAAAAAAATAATAGAATTTTAAAGGACGGTCCAAGAAATTTGACAAAGACTTGGAGAATTGTACAACATTCAGGCATTGGGATAAAACGGGACTTGAACATATAAAAACAACCAATTTAAGCAGACACATGATAAAAATGTTTAGATTCATGTAACCATGTTGAAGAACATCAATCATCAACGATCAGTAAAAGGCTCCTGGTGAAGACTACTGCAAGAAATAGATATTTTTACCTGTCCACTGGATTTGCTGCAGATAGAATCGTCATTATGAATCTTTGGCTGGTTCAAGACCAACTTCTCTTCCAATTTCTTGACAGTCTCCATATAATCTAACTGGCATTTTTTACTTTCCTTCTACAGAAGACAATAAATTATTTAAAACAACAAGAAGTTGTGCTAAATGCCCTCCTCTCCCCATGAAGCCAGGAAAAAAATGAAACAAACAATTGTCAGAGATAGAAGAGAACTTATGTAAGATTCTATTAACATATATCAGAATGCTTGTTGAAAAATGTTTCGAGAAGCAAAAAATAAAAATAAGGAATAGATATTGTCCTAAGCCAGTGCTTTTAAATGTCCAAGGTACAAGGGCCCTCTGGAGCCTAGGCACAAGATGCACAAAGCATCAGCAACCTTTACTGTGAAATGTTACATTGAATTGATTTTCCAACAAAATAGTTGAAAAGTTATGCAACATGATAGATAAAGCTACTATGAGAAATTATATACCTCTAAAGCATCACCAAAATTTCTTTCAGCCTCAGATATGCGGTTTTGAGCTTCTAGATGTATCTTTTCAATTTCATCTTCAAAAGCTTTCTGTTGTCTTTCATTTTCAGCAATCAGTTTGTCCACCTGTACTTCAAGCTTCCTAGACAAACTTTTATAATCAAATTCCTCTTTTATTTTCAACATATTTTCCACCTTCATAGCCTGTAACAGAAAGGGCAATTAAGATTATTTCATCTAAATAGTAAGAATAGATTTTTTACATAATGAATATAGGAACAGATGAAAGGAGATGTAAACGCCGATCATACTCCAACAACATGCAACACTGAAAAAAAATAGTCTGTAAACTGAAATCCATTGTTAACTAAGAAAACTCAAGAGCATCACCCTTTGGCCGAACAAAATAGTACTTGAAGTCTCTCCTCGATGGCGTGGAGATGGACCAATTGTCACAATCAGAGAAGTTCTTGCTGAACCTGTTTTACATAAATAATAACCTTAAAAGAGGATGGGCAGTAGGAGAAAACAATCTGGCAAAAAAATTTCCATGGTAAAAAGACTACGACTTCCACATCCACTAAGGTTAATGCATGTATAAAAAATTGCAACTAAAATAGGAGCACTGAAGCTATCTGCAAAAAATGTCTATAAAAGCTCTTAAAAGCATCATCATAACAACTGACAAAATCTGTGATAGCATAATCTGTCCACTAAAGAAACTATAATCAGAATATTGAATTCAGATCACTGTTTAGGACCCAGGAGAAGAAAGCGACAAGTACCCCAACAAAATTGATAAAATTTTGCTTCATTCATTCACAGTGGCCCATGTTAATACCTTGGAAACAAACTACCCAAAGGAACTGATAGGAAACTATATTTTACTGTGAATTTTATCCTTACAAATCATCAATAAATATCATTCTTGATATTCCAATACCGATCTCCATCACAGTCCCACTTCCTTTTTTTAATGGTATATATAAGAATGCTAGGATTAGATATCTTTTCCGATTTCCTCTATACCTTCATTTATTGACCAAATCCATTCCTTATCAGTATTGAGTCAAAAATTACTACAATAGAGCAAATAGAAACCAGTGACCTGTAAGTCTTACCTCCAAATGAATCTCTGAGCAATCTTGTAAGTTTGGAATCTCGAATTGGAACATGAGCACTATTTTCTGCCAAAGCATTTATGCACTTTCCTAGAGCACTAAGGGATAGATTTATAGACTTGGCTTCGTCCAACAGATGCCCCTCACTCCCTGCAAGAAAAGGATCGGAGATGAGCACATTTCAAAAGAAAAAATGATACATTATTTTTTGAAGTATGAACCTTTTTTTAGGCCTTTGTCTATGCCATTTGTCTTCTTTCCTTTTTTCTAGGAAGGTCAAAGTTTTTTCATTTAAAAAAACACACACACACAAATGATAAAACACAAAACACAAAAAAAAAAAAAAAAAAAAATTGAACCCCATTATTGCTTGAATCCATTCCCTCTAAGCCCTTTTAGTATTCCAATCACCCTTATTGACTACTAGGCCAACCCATGGTGATTTTCAAAAGAACGAATCATTCCACATATTAGTTAAAAACATTGAATATAAATCAAACAAATTCATTGAAGTAAATTGTTCATAAAATTAAAATCCAAAACGATAAATTGAGCCAACTATGGTACTCTTTAGTCTTTAGTCTCTCCCCCAAAGATAATAGTTATCCATTTCTACACCGATCATGCTTAAAGAACAAGATTGTTGTTCTTTCTTTTCTCCTCTTTTTCTTTTCCTTTACTGCTGCAGATGACGACCTATTTTGTCCATTAGAAACATCCTTAATGGTAAATAATAAACAAGAGCAACTCTCCCCTTTTGATCATATAGTAAACCATTTCTTATAAAATAAATAAATGAAATAATAATAATCAATAGCAACACCTGATATTTATTTCAACCACGCTGCTAACTGAAGATTATTATTAGGGCATCATCTCCGCCAACAAAAGTAAACCAAAGCAAGATTTCAGCATATAATCTGTTACTGTCCCTGGAGATGAAAGTGGAACATACCTGACTTGTGAATACGCTCTGATCCTGCCAAATCCACTACGACCAGCTTGCTCTTTCGAATAACTGGCCTGAAAGGTCTTCCCAACTCTAAAGGCTCACCCTCTTCGCCCGAAAGAACATCTTCTCTCACAACGGATCTTTTAACGTGTACCTGCACTACAGCGTTGATATAATTTGAATTATCAAGATCCCACAAAAGTCTCTTTCCTGATAAGTAGGTTGTATATCATGAAATATTAAATTTACAGGCACATAAGGATATACAAACAGTAAGATGCCAATTATTCACCATCAGAATTGCATGGCTACGGGAAGATTCAGTATTCAACTTTGTATTGGCAGCAAATCGGTGGGCCTCCCCCAGACGTAGTAGCTCTAGAAAACTGCTTTGATTCCTGATTTCTACTACAGTTGCCCCGGGTACAGAAACATCACCAGTTTTCGGATCTTCCACAAATGGGATATTATCATTTGCTGGATCAAGCAAATCTTGTAGAGTCTCCATGTAAAGCTAAACAGCAGAAGCAAGAACATAAGACAGTAAGTTGTTTGCAATGTACTGAAAGACTTGCATAAATTAAAAATCTGGAGCTACAAAAAAGTATGAAGGAAATACAAATCCAGAGAACCATTAGTGTTAAACAGCATAAACAACCAATACATGTCATATGTTTTTCAGTTGATTAACACCTGTAGGTAAGAAACTGAAACTGAATCGGTTTCAGGTGATACATCGGATAAAATGTCCTCCATTGCACGGACCATAATGCCACGATTGGCAGTATCTTCATCTCCCAGTCGTCCAAGCGTAAATGTCTTCCCCGTACCAGTCTGGCCATAAGCCATCACGGTACCATTATAACCATCTAAAACACTCTAAAAAATGAAGCAGATTGTCACCATCAGAAGAAAACTAAATAAAATAAAATCTTCTGCAACAAGAAGGTAAAAATATGCCATGCTAGTGTGAGTCATACATTATCATACAGTCTACCCAATGAATTCTTTTCTTTAATGAGAAACGTTCAATCGTAATCCAGTAGACTAGATGAATGATAAAAATTGCTACTTTTTGGCATGACATATATCTGGGTCCCACTCACATAACTAAATAATATCACAATACGCACCTCCACTACTGGCTTTGCAACCACTTCATACACTCGCTTCTGTGATGCAGATTCAGTAAGCACCTCATCGAATTCATACGTGTCAGAATCCCAATTGTTCTTTCGAAGTTTCAATCTTTTAAGCTGCCATGAAGTAACAAAATTAGGTCAAAATTGAATGTCATAATATGAAAAGAAAGTTCAATTGAATTTGGCCATTAATTGTGGGGAGGTGATTTCCTATGTTTTCTATTTCCATCACCATTAATTAAATTGATTTCCAATATTTCAGAATCCAATGTCAATGCATTGTTGTTGTTGGCCCAGGGAAAACTTCTAAATAATCTAACAATTCTCGGATTAAGCACTAATAGTAAGTAAATCTTCATTGTCTTCCATTCTTGAGAGATGTAATTACTTCAATTAAGCACGCAAGTAACATGTTTTTTCTAATCTCCTGATACCATTTGCTCTGTTCTTCTGCTTAAGATGGTGTGATAAAAATTTCAATATCAGTGCACAGAAATTATAAGCAAATTTAAGTTGGTTTTCCAGATTTAGTTATTCAAACTATGAGCTGGTGAGGACGATTGAATGATCCTTAATCTACAACCACGACAAGACTGCTAAGAAACACATTTGCATCTAAAAGATCGGCCAGTGGAAATTAATCTAGATCATAAAAGATAAGAGCTGAGCGAGAAGCAATTCTGTCGGAGTTTGAATGGAACAAAAATAACAATAATAACTTAATATTTACCTCTGGCTGCAGTTCCACGCAATCTGCAAAATCTGCATCTGCAACCTGCTCTTCTCCATTTCGGGGACGTAATCTAACAGCCACACGAACTCTTCCTGGCACTGACCAAATCATATAAAACATGGAAGAAAATAACCGAGGCTTGGTCATTGCACGCCACATACGGAAAAGAAGGAGAGAAAATGGCAAAAATAATTTCTATTGAGAAAAACACTAAAAGTTCGAGGTCCATTTCCAAATATCCTCCTACTAGTTCATCCTAACGCACTGAATGCACCAATATCAGAACTGCACCAATCTCGATTTATTAAACAAGGATGCATAAACCCACAATCGTACTTCGAAATATGATAAATAAACAACATTCAAGAGGGATAAAAAAAAATAACTCGTAGATCGAACCGCTGTGAAGAAAATGCTGTAGTCAAAGCAACTCTAGATTGTAATTACAGAACACTCGACTGAAAAAAAGGAAAACTAATAGCAACGAAAATGAGCACAACAAATCAGCTCTCTATCTAAAAGATTTCGCAAGTCAAAATTTCAAAATCAAAACAAGGATACATAGTCAGATACTCATACCTCCATCCCCATCCTTATTTGCATTTGAACCAAAAGACCCTGAAGTAGACCGGCGAATAGAAGGCCTAGCCTTAAATGATGAAGTCCTGAGGTTAGAACCAGCATGCGGTGGCCGATCCGCCTTAAATGAACCTCTCTGAGACCCACCGTTCCGATAAGCACCATTGGAAGCCATAAAATCCGAACATAAACAACAGAAAAATCACCGTCGACAGAGGATTCAAAGGCGTATGGTCCTGGTTAGCTTTCTGAAGCTGCTTGGTACAAGCAGACAGTGAAAACGAGTGAAAAAAACCAGTAGTTATGGGACAAAAGAGAAAGCGTTTGCTTGTGCTTGCTGGCTTGATTACACTGCGAAATGATGGAGAAAGGAGTGGAGCCCAACGAAGTGAGAAGGAGACAGAGGTGGTCGCAGATCGGTAGGTCCTACGAAGAAGAAAATGAGAGAAAATCAATCACGATGTGAAACAGCCTCGTCGGAGAGGAAACCGCGCTGCGGCGAAAACGCCCCCACGTCGGCGACCACTCTTAAATATCGCCGACGGTTTTCACAGCGACCCTTTGTGTCGATTATTTCTACAGATAGAAAATGAAATAACCTTTAATGGAATAAAACAAAAGGTATCGATTTCGCGGCAAAAGTAATTTCGTTTAATATCATTTTCGTCTTAATTTTGAAATTTATTTGAATTTGGTTACTTAATTCAAAGGAAACCGTAAAAAAATTACAAAAATATTTCCACTTCCTAATAAATTTTATTTTTATCAATCTTAATAAAACTCTTTATTAGTATTTATTGCCCTTTTCTTCCCTAAAGAATATTATTTATAAACCTTTCTATGCATATTTTAAACATTAGGTTATATTTTGTTCTTAAATTTCTAAATATTGAGTTTATTTTATTTAGTTTCTAAACTTAAAAATGTTATATTTTTTATCTATGAATTGCTGGATTTTGTTTAAATTTAATTTCTAAGGTTAAAGATTTATATTTTTATTTCAACTATTTTAGTGGATGACCATTTACATTGTTTATACCTATTATTAAAATCTACGTTTTATTATTATTAAAAAATAAAAATAAATTACACTTAAATTTTATTGATAAAACACACAGTTTTGAAACTAAGAAATTAAATATAAATTAGACTAAGACCTAATTATTGAAATGATATTTTCTTACTTTGACTAATTTCGATATAAATGGCATTGTGAAAATTAAGATTTGTTGATTATTAAAAGTACAATAACAAATAATTTAAGAGTTTTCTCAAGGAAAAAAAACATACGAACACTTTTTTATCCATTTTGCTATTTTTTACAGATTTTTCAATAATTTAACCCTAAATAATTTATTTGTTTGGTTGTTAATTTCTACTCTGTCTTTGTGGCTAATGATTGTGTCTTAGTTTTAAATAAATGAAAATAATACATAATAAATAAATATGCAGAAGAAATAGGGGACCGTAAAAGGTATTAATCATGAAATGAGGTTTTCTTTATATGGCGAAGGATTATGATGTTAGATTTGGGCCTTTTTGACTCGATACCCTTTCGTATAGAATTTCAAAATTAAACATCAATGCTTTTTTCCAAGTTCTAAAAGAATGGTTTAGTTATTGTTTGTTCTAGGTGATAATCTGTCGGTTTTGTTGGTTTTAGAGTTTAACTAAATCAATTAGTTTCACGTGTTATAAATCCAAACCAAAGTTGATTGAATGACGAAAGTAATTAATTAGATTTATTTATATCAATTTATTATTTGTTTGTTTTTTTCGATTTATTACATTTTATTTTTCGATTTAATGAATTTTACTATATTGAAAAAAAAAATGCTATAGTAAATTTAATGAATTTTAATATATTTTGTGAGTATTTTTAATATTTTACTATTTTAAAAAATGTATATTTCCTTTTCTTTCTTCCAAAATTTTATTCTTAATTTTCATTTTGTTTTGAATTTATCCTTTTTCTAGCTTTAAATTAAATTTTGATCTATTTATTTCTTCATAAATTGTAATTCCACATTATTTATATTTATATAAACAATAAAAAGTATGCACGCCACAAAATAAGTAATATTTTTTTAAAACAATTAATATACACGTGGCATAATAATTATAATATAAACAGATTTCACAATGGATAATGCGTTTTTAAGGGTATATATATACCATTTAGTTTGGTTCACTCTACATTAGTTTTTTCAACAAAAAAATCTAAACCGATACATTTTGACTTTCTTTATATGCAAATCAATAAGTCCAGTTTCACACTTAAAAACCAATTCAAACCATTCAATTGCTTTAGACTGGCTTGGTTTTTTCAGTTTTTTGTACCACTTCTAATAGTTTTGAGGTTTTTTTTCTTCAACGTTGCTTTTGACGACCCAATTTCATGCATACATACAGAAAATACAACTAGCTTAACAAATTTACTATGTATACACATCGGGAGTATCTTGAGCCCATATTAGGATTGCCTCCCACCCATACTAAATGTAGTAGTTTGTGGGTATTCACTAACCGACAATTATCTCATATTGAATAACCTATGACATATTATATTCATCTTGATTTGTTGCTTACCCGAACACATTAATTGATAACTAGTCATAGCGTTAAGACCGTTCAAACATCTCTTAAGCCATATACCGTGGGATAGGGAGACTCTTAAACCAATGTAATCTATTTTGAAATTGTATATTACTAGATGTGATACTTATGAGTACGATGTAGGAAACCATACCACTATGACATTGTCCTTAATATCATCGATCTAATAAATATAAGTTGTACAAGACATCAACTCGCACATATCACAACATTAATTACATTCACCAAATAAGTAAAATTAAGTAGTTTTTACATACATTCCAAAAAATCAAATACGAATTACTATACATATATTTCTGTGTCACATGTCAATAATATATTGGAACAAAAATGGAATAATTACCCGTCAAGAAAGTCACATTCGATATTTAAAAATGTTTGGGCTATTTTTCAATTTAAACACATGGGCTGATACTGGGCCATTCCAATATCTCAAAGTGGGCCGAGCTCAAGCGAAAGCCCATTTGTTTCTTACCCAGAATCAAAAGCCCATCCAAAAGATTCCAAACCCTAGCCCTAGCCATCGATCAGCCTTTTCGACTCACCTCCATTAGAATCCTCCCTCCAAACTTCAAAGCCTCCATCGCTCTTCCTCTGCTCCAATAAAAAGCATTTCTCCATTCAAAGTCAATCACATGAACTTCTCCGCCCGCTCCCTTCGACGCACCGTCACCGGAACTATTTCGACCACTATCATGACTAACGCTGCAATCACCATTATCGCCATCATCATTCTCTAACTTCAGGGCTCTCCCACGCATCTTCCTCGGCGGTCTTTTTCTCTTCCGGCATCGAATCCGGCAGCTTTTTGGTCCGTGAAGAAGCTTCGTTGTCAGTGGAAGTTTTGTTTTCGGTTAGCTGTTCAAGATGGCCAGTGTTAAAGGCTATGGCGCGTGCTTGCGGGAACATGCTCTTCAGTTTCCCCGTCCCAGTTGCAACGATAGCTACAAAAGGTATACCTACCATTTTCGGTTTAATTATTAAACAACGCGTTAAATTTTTTGGATTTACTTGAAATAAATCCATACACGCAATTTTAGTAGCTGGCTTGACATATTTTATTATCGAGACATGAATAATTTACCCGGAATGATTCATACTGGTCATCAAGTTTTCAACTGTTGTTGACCAAAGTTACTCCATTGCTGATGACTGTTATCAGCTGTGGCTGTGGGATTCTACTCTTCATGAACATTACATGTATTTCGCATCTCTTTGTAATTTTCGCAACAAACATACCAGCAATACATATAATAAAATTATTTTAATGTCTGGTCGTTTGTCTTTACTTCTTCAAAAGGAAACAGAAGGAAATAAATTAAAGTTATCTTTTGAATGCTGACTATTTTGATCAATCTTCTTAGTTTTTAAATTTTCTGAAGTGTAAATGAAATTTAACGTAGAATATCAAATTGCTTCATTGTGAATGAATGGTTCAATTGGGAACGGAGGGCTGTTTGAACAAAACTTGTCCAGTTATGTACTTGCTAATGTTACTTCCTTCGTTACTCTGTCAGACAACGTACCAAGAGAACTGTCGGATGGAGATCTCCACAGGCTGCTATTCTACCCAATTTACATCTCCCAATGCGTAGTTTGGAGGTCAAGAACAGGTGAGACATTTAAATTGTCGAATTATTTCTATGTTAAACCGCCACTCTCTTGTGGAATGCGGATATTAAGGTGGGGAGAACCCTCCCTTCTCCTAAGGAGCCGTGTTAATGTCTGTAAATAGTATTTATAATTGTGCTCACACATGGGCTGTTTGCATTTGGTAGTTTCTCGCCTTCTTATCGGTTTACTTACAACTAATGTTTAGGAAGTTTTAGTGTTGCTTTCTATTTTCTCCAGTTCATGTTAGTAGTCGAGTTTCCTCAGCTGGTGGGTGGAAGGTAACAAAAATATTTGTTTGCAAGCTTTTTTTTTTTTTAATCGATTAGATATTTGGTGATAATTGACTGCTCTTCAGTAATTAAGGGGCCCTTGGGTTGGATGGAAATGAACATGGAAGGGAGAAGTCATAAACAAACAAGGCCCTTGATTGGTACAAGATTAAAAAAATGGTTTCGAAGAGGGGATGGGACATGGGAATAAATGGTTCACGTGCTTTCTTTATACTCATGCCAAAGGAAATTAGATACCCATCCAAAAGTAAGGCTTTTCTAAATCTCCTTCTCATTCCTCTCCTTTCTCTCTCCTTCTTTTTTTAGCAATTTGTTTTTATTTAATACCCTCCTTTTATTTTATTTTGACTTTTTAATGTTCAAGTTAAATTTATAACAATTCTATCTTATTCCGAGGCATCTATTACCCATGGCACCCACCTTTTCTTTTGAGACACTGTCATGGGAATTTGTATATGACGTGAATTCTCAATAGTAAACATTCTTAATACAACAACTACTGTATGATTTGACTAGCTACCTAGCAATGTGATTGACTAATGTCAATAATGCTTAGGTTATTTTTCTGGCTCTAGAATAGTTATTATTATGATTCAGTGCTGGTGTATGCGCTGGATCATAAAGCATTCTTAGATTGGCTCAATTTCTCTAACTTTTACGTATGTTCAGGACAATAGCAGATGATATCAAGTCTCTCAGACTTGTAACTGCCATTAAAACACCTTATCTTCCGGATGGTAGATTTGATCTAGAAGCATATGATGCCTTGGTGAATCGGCAGATTGAAAATGGAGCTGATGGTGTGATTGTGGGTGGCACGACTGGTGAAGGTCAGTTGATGAGCTGGGATGAGCACATAATGCTTATTGGTCACACTGTCAACTGTTTCGGTGGATCAATCAAGGTAATTGGCAACACTGGAAGTAACTCTACAAGAGAAGCAATTCATGCTTCAGAGCAGGGATTTGCTGTCGGGATGCATGCTGCTCTTCATATAAATCCTTATTATGGCAAAACCTCCATTGAAGGACTAATCTCACATTTCAATTGTGTGCTTTCTATGGGCCCAACTATTATATACAATGTACCGGGACGAACAGGCCAAGACATTCCCCCATATGTCATTCAAACTGTAGCCGAAAGTGCCAATCTTGCAGGTGTGAAAGAGTGTGTAGGAAACGATCGTGTCGAGCAGTATACCAAACAAGGAATCGTGATTTGGAGTGGAAACGACGATCAATGTCACGATGCAAGGTGGAATCATGGAGCAACTGGAGTTATTTCTGTTACTAGCAACTTGGTGCCTGGTTTAATGAGGGAGCTCATGTTTGAAGGGAAGAACCCTTCCCTAAATGCAAAGTTGTTGCCTTTGATGGATTGGTTGTTCTGCGAACCCAACCCAATTGGCCTAAACACGGCCCTCGCTCAACTCGGTGTCGTGAGACCTGTATTTAGGCTACCATACGTACCTCTACCAAAAGCAAAAAGGGAGGAGTTTGTGAAATTGGTCGAGCAAATTGGACGCGAGCATTTCGTCGGTGTAAAAGATGTACAAGTTCTCGATGACGATGATTTCATTTTGGTTAGTCGGTATTAGTAGTTCGGTTCCTCACCAGGCCTTTGATGATGCTGCCTTGCTTTTGCGTTTTTGAGGTCTGTCCCATGCCCTTAATCTTCTTAAGGTTTCTTTTTTGTTGTGTGTCTTCTAGTAAGGCTGTTATCCGTTTTGTGGTGTTAGAGTTTGTAGTAATAATAATGAAATAATAGTAAACAACAATAACAATATGAGAATGAATGGACGACGTGTATTCTAAGTCTTCAACTCATTTCTTGGCGTCTACTGTGTTTATTAAAAAAGGATGCCTGTTGGTTGCCCTCATTCTGTTGACATATCTTCTTCTTATTCTACGACGCAATTTTCATTATATATAATGTATATATTCTGTTTTCCCCTTACGTTACGTTCTAGTTTTTAATATTATTATTTTCTATACAAATAAGTACATGAGATGAGAATATTATTGTCAAATGGGTCCTTTTTTTAATCTTTTGGAATCCAGAATTATATTTCTGATTTGAATATTGTTTTTCTTTTTCTTATTTTTTTTTATTTGAAAGGAATTTATCGTTTTATTATTCTCCTTCTCACTTTATTGACCTAGACGAGTTGTCAACGGTTTTAAAACTATTTTATTATTGTTTTTATTGGATAAAACAGCTTTAAGTTTGTGTTTATCTTAAAATTAAAAAAAAAAAAAAGTTTTGTGTTCATCTACTTCAACCTAGAAAAAAAAAGTCTAATGTATATGAATATTTTATTGTGGTAAATGTCTCGTGGTCGGATGTTGTTGTTTTTATCTAAGATTCTGTCCTAAAATTCATTCATTTATTTATTATTCAGTTGACCCATCAATAAAGTAAGGCTTGGAATACTAACCAAAATTACTATATTTATTTAAACTTCGAGTGGAAAATTGAAAGTCTAGTTATTGTGATGAATCTTTTTCCTAATTTTAATTTTCAATAACTTGTATTAGGGAAAGAGAAAGGTAAGGATGTTTGGAGGGTTAAGTAATCTTAAAATAATGAATCTTTTAATCACAAATTGTATCTAAAACGTTTCATTCGAATATGAATTTTAGATTACATTGCAACACAAATCCTTCTCAGTTTATTGAAAACCTCTTTACTTTTTATGCGTAAATTTGATTTCCATGGTAGAATTTCTCGACTAAGATCTCATGCACTTCATTCATCTAAGATGTATGTATATATTTTATACATATACATATACCAACACATACATATACATAAGTGGTACTATATTTTATTTTGTTTTCAAATCCTTAGTACAATACATCCTAACTTTAAGTTGGTGTTTTCTTTAATCAAAGAGAAAACACGAGCAAGATTAGTAATGGCAAAAATAAAATAATGATGATAATCCTTCGAATTGGACAATAAAAATCTTATCTCGTTATCTAGTTATTGTGAATTATTAACTTTTCAGCTGAAATATTCTTAATAAAAAAAATCATTTATAATCGTATCAATTTAAATTTTAACTTTTATTTTGAAAAACAAATTTAATATAACTTATAATTATATAATTTAAATCTTTGAAATTTTTTCTCTAATTGGTCGATTTGTAATCTCTAAATAGATTATTTTGTAAAAAAGACTTTTCGAGAAAGGCTAATTAATTTAAAGATATTGGTATTGTAGTTCAGAGATATAAATTGATATCATAGAAGGCCCATTGTATCACCAATTTGATTCAAGTTGTAGGATAAAATACCAAATCATTCTCCAGCTTCAAGATCAAACCAACCAAAGCTTCTTCAATGGATGAAATTTGTTTCATCAATGGAGAATTTAGATAACATCGAATTTAACGGTACAAACTACTAACAGAGTTTTGCTCCATAATATTTCATCACATAAACTATATTCTCAAAATCTATCCCCTAATAACCAAATTCTACCCTTTATTCCCTTCCCCTCAAAATCAAAAACCTAATTTATTGTCAAAATAACAGATTACAAACCAAGGAATCGTAGGAAAATAAAAAAAAAAAAAAAAAGAAATCACTAGCAAGAAAATTTTATCAAAGATTGAAGAATCATCTACTTGATTCATTCGCTACAGATGATTTTGTTTACTTTCCCAACTGCAGGCACTCAAATCGGAGCTAGACTGCGGTGGTTTATAGTCGGAGAAATTCTGAAGCTGAGATAACAAAACCTGATTCTCTTTGTGAAGAAGAAACGCTTTCTTTCTCAATCTCTCGTTCTCTTCAATAATGCTTTGATTCTCCATATACAGTTTCAAATTCTTGATCTCCATTTCTACCTTAACGCCGGCCGAATTCGCTTCTTCCGTTGCGAATCTCATCCTTCTGAAAACGATTAATAATAATAATAATAATAAAAAAGAAAAAAAGAACTCAGTAAATACCAGAGAATCAGAAGAAAAATGAAAATGAAATAAAATAAAATCAATCACCTCAAGAGGCTGTAAACTCGAACGGGGCGCCGCCGTCGATGGTGGCGGCAGGCTAAATAGGAAGGAGTGAGGATGAATCGGGAAGAATGGCACATGATTGAGGAGGTATGAAGGTGGAGAAATTGTTAGCAATGGGGGAGAATGGGGGATTGAGAGTATAAATAGAAGGGGAAATTGAGAAAGAAGAGAGAGAAAAAGAGGGGTTTTTTTTCCATAGCAATGATGAGAGTAGGACTCATGATGGCAAGGGGGGGGGGGGGTAGCAAGTAGATGACGAACAATGCAGAATTAGAAGACGATCGATCACAATGACACCCAAAAAAGATATATAAAAATAAAAAAAACCCCTAAATTAAAACCTAGAGCCGTAGGGAAGATTTTAGGGTTCGGTTCGGAGTCGGACCATTTTTGTAAATTTGGCCCCTTGTGGGGTCGGGTCCGATAAGAACCTTAGATCTCGAGTTTGATAACTAGATATAGATACAAATGATGAATTGATATTTTAGAAAAATCATACAAACATAACATATAAGCATTAAAATTACAAATTAAGTTTTAAGATTTTTTAGACAATTATGTACTCAATAGATACAAATAAATCAAAATTTATTTGATAATTGCTTAATAAAAAGAATTGTTTATAAATATAAAAAATAATCAAAATATCTTATAACAAATTTTCAAGATTTAGATGATATATTATGAATTTTTACTATATTTATAAATATTTTAGTAATTTTTGTTATTTGAAATAACTTTTAGAATGAAAATGAACAAGAAAGATACAAATTTAGAGTGGAGAGACAAAAATCAAATAGTAAAAGAAAAGGTTGAGGTTGATTTCTTGGTCTTAAATTCACTCAATTTAATAAATTTAATTAGCAAATTTCTATTTAGTGCACTTATTAACATGAATCGTTATTTGGTGATCAAAGAGTTTGTCAATTCAACTTAGGCTTTAATTATAATTTATTAACAATAGTTTTATTATTTATTCATTTTTTAAATTATAGATTTGATCCAACGACTAAACGAGTCCAATCTTTGTCTCATATAACCTATTAAAAATATTTTTGTTTTTCAAACAGTTATAATCACTAGCTGATTTTGTATAGGTTCATAGGGATCTCGGACTCTCGAGCTCCTCTTCAATTTTATGCTCTTTATATATATATATATATCACTAGTGGTAAAATTGACATCCAACTCCTTGATCAATCTCATTACTTACATTTTTTTAAATATTATTTCTATTGAATTACAAAGCCCCTCGTCAACAAAATTTCTTAACTCGCCACTAATTATGATCGACTCCTAAATTTGAATAAATTTTGGTTAGTAATTATTCAATTTAATACACAATACACCTTAGGTAAATAATTAAATTGAATAAACAAAAAAATAAGTTGCACAAACATTTATAGTATTATTATCTAAAAGAAATGTTGAAAAAATAGTTGATAAATGAACTGTGACTTAATTGATATAATTGAGTATAAAAGTTGATGAAAAAGAAAACTATCCAACAATAATAGAGATAAATAATTAAGAAATTAAATAAAGAAGCATATGGTAAAAAAAAGAAAAAGGTAATAATATATAGAATATATAATAATGTATGGATATAAGGTAAGATAAATATATATATATATATTATATATAGCCGTGTGGAACAATCAAACTTTAATGCAATGATGAAGTTGGAATTCTTTGGCTTGAAATTAAATGTTTGAATAATAATATTAAATTTAAATCACTCTTCAAAGTACCAAACTCAGCACACCCTTTACCTTCCACAATTCATATCCAAAAATATTACTTTTCTTTCCCCTTTTTCTTTTTCTTTTTCTTTTTCTTTTTCTTTCTTTCATTATTGTTATTATTATTATTATTATTTATTTATGATTTTTTCCCCTTTATTTTTTCAACTATAGTTTTGAGAATGTTTTATCTTTCAGCAAACAACTCATCTTATTATTCTTACACTTCAAGATTTTCTTGTTGGTATGTAGAGAACAATAGAGAGAGAGAGAGATCTCTTGGAAAAAAAAAAGTAGTTTTTCTACAAGCAATTCTTATTTTATTACTCATTATCAACTTTTTTATTATTATTTAATATTCACGAGTATTGTTTTCGAAAGAACTTGTGAGAGTTGAAGATTTTAAGAAGTGAGTATCTTATACCGTCAATCCAGGTATAGCATAGTAGATAAAATATAGGGGCGTTTGTAAAAATAGCAAAAAAAAGTTTATGATAATATGGTCCATGTCACTATATTTTATGAATTGCAAAAATAACAAATTTAAAAGCAAATAGGTCTTTGATAGCCCTCTAATAACCGTCTTATATATTTAATTACTTGTCATAATTGTCATATTTGCAATATACAAGAGGTGTTATGGGTTGTTTTCTTTAATTTTTTTTGACATTTGATGTGATTTTCCTAAAATATATTAATTACACTTCAAAGATTGTGAGTTTTTCTCTACTTGTACGAAACGAAAAATTGTGAGATTTTAATATAGTTCAGTAGATGAAAATACTCGTTACCGTTCGTATATAAGACCAATATGATTGATTTGTACGACTCATGTAAGAGTAACAAAAAGTAGTTGACTATAACGGGGTTTGAACCTAATTCTCTCGAGTTATGCTTAAATGACTACGACCATCCATGTGATGGTTTTTTTTTTTTTTTCATGTAAAGATGAAGATTTGAGAACATATATTTTCATATATCTAATTAATTATATACACTGCCAAAAAGATTAGATTTGATTACTATACCTAACAAATGGCTAAATTTGTATTTAAATAAACAATATTATTAATTTTACATTATATAAAATAAGATAAATAAAAAAACAGAAGAAGTTAAACTAAAATTAACAACCTAGTTTACATTTTGTGTACTAATTAACGATTAATTAACGATCATGTAAGCATAACTTTTCAAATTATGTAAGTTAAAGACAAACCGTTGGAACGTAGATATTAGTTGAAAAAGAGTATATCAATTGAGTTATAAATTAATTTCAAATTTGTATCTAATAATTATTATAATAAATCTTGAATTTTATCCGATAATGAATTTGAAAATTTTATAAATAATTGATCAATTAGATACAATTAATTAAAATTTTGAAGTTTAGTGAAAACAAGAACTCACGACTTTATATTCTACAAACTAAATTTGCAATTTTGAGAGGTCGCGAAGAAAAATAAAAATAATTTTCAAAATTAGGGTTGATTTTTTTCTTTTACCATTATTAATGGACTAAAATAAATATTTTATAAATAATTGATCGATTAGATACAATTAATTAAAATTTTGAAGTTTAATGAAAACAAGAACTCATGACTTTATATTCCACAAACTAAATTTGCAATTTTGAGAGTTCGGGAAGAAAAATAAAAACAATTTTCAAAATTAGGGTTGATTTTTTTCTTTTAGCATTATCAATGGAGTAAAATAAATATTTTAAAAATTGTTAAAGTGGAAGAAAGTTGAGAGTTTATATCATAGTGTAAAATAATATCTAAAATAGAAAAGAAAAGTAAAATTAATAGATTAGGTCAAAAAAGCTAATAATTGTTGTATGGTTATGTGAGAAAAAAAGAAAAAAAAAAAGATTTTAAGAGGGAAAGGTTGTTTTTGAAAAGCAGACATATACACATTCCCTTTTCCCATTTCTTCTTTCCTATTTCTCTCCTTTTTACACACTCCTAAGTTCCTAACTCTCTCTTTTTTCTTTTTCTTTTTTTTTTTTCTTAATGTATGTGTGTGTGTGTGTGTGTATATATATATATATATAATTATTTTTCAAATCTTATTTATTTTTAATTTTGATCATATTTCATGAAATATTTGAAATTACGGGACCAAACAATGTAGAGTTGCAGACTTTACTTTTCTTTAGGTTAAAAAAATCGAGATTCAAGACTAAAGGATATCAATTTTACATCTTATTAATTATTTACATCTCATTCTTATTTTTACAAAATAAACATCAATATTTGGATTATATCAATATTTTTCTATGAAATATATAAAAAATAATCAACAAACATGAAGGTTGAATATAATATAAGTGTACAAAAATAAGCATTTTAAGAATATTTTAATACTTAAAAATTCTCACATTTTCAAAATTAATATCATTCAATATAATTTAGTATCGTAAATTTACAATTTAGTTTCTAAAAAAAAAAGAATCATAAAATCTCTCTCTATATATAATCAACTCGAAAATTCAAAATATAAATAATTGTTTGAGAAATATACCAAATATAAAAAACTAATTATAATTGTTAAAAAGTAACGTTAATTCTACGATAAAAACGTACGTTTATAACAAAATTTAAAAATTATGAAAATAATATTTTAAAAATGAGTTTCCATAATGTAGTAATAACAAATTATCACTATCATATTTATAAAAGAAAGCACTAAAATTGATTTTAAAGTATATTTTCCAAATCATTTTAATTTTGGGGACAACATTAAAGATTTTTTTTCTCCAATAATAATTTATTTGAAGGAAGAGAAAAAAAAAAGTGAGGGTATGTAGTCAATATAGTTAGGTTCTCTTTTTGTCCGTTTTCTTCATGCAATTGAGTACAAAAGCATATGCCTCATTAATTAACAAAATCTATCTATCTATATCTAAATTAAATAATTGTAATGCGTAAATAACATATTTTAAAATTTGTTCAATTTTTGTTCCTTTCACATGTTCAATATGATATTTTAATCTAAAATTTATCGATGAATTTCTATTAACAATATGATTCATCACTGATAAACGTTGAGAGTTAGATATAAATTTTGAAAAATTGTAGGTACAACAAAATCTATTGATGAACTCTCGTGAACAATATGATATATCATTGATAAACTGCTTTGAAGGGTCAGGTTTGAATTTTTAACATTTGCATTATAAATATGCAAATATTTTAGATACGACAATTACTATATATTTACTGAACTATAATTATCATTATATTGGTTGAATTTTAATATTTGAGTGGGTTGTTCTTGATGAATGACGATTACGATTGATGAGCACTACGAAGATAAGTGTGTTCGTAAAAATTGTGATAAGAATAGAAGGAGAGTAATGAAAATTAATGATGAAAAATTGACTTGTGTGTTCACAAATTTGTCTAATTTAGCTGAGCAACCTCACATGGTCCCTCCCCCCTCCATCCCCACATATACCCACACCTACACCCTTCATTACATATATTCAATTCTCTTTCTCTTTTTCTCTATTATTATTTAACCTCTCTTCATTTCTTCACCTAAGTTTTGATCTTTGAAACTAAGTCTTTGATTTGATCGTCTATCGAGTTCTTTGTTTTATGTTATCTACTTTTTTCGATCAAACTTACGTTTTTTTTCTTACAATTTTTATTTCAAGAAGCTAAATGTTTGGTTAGGAAATTAGAACGAAAGAGATGATGTAGAAGTTGAAAGAAAGAAAAAAAAAAGAATCAAATAATTATTGAATGAACCCTACTTTTTTCCGAGTTCTTGGAATCAATTACCTTAGAATTTGAAAATAATAACGAAACAAAACAATTCTACGAGAAAGAAAGAAAGTTATGTTTATAATTAATTTTAATTCTCAAAAAGTTAATTAGTTACGAGAACTAAATTTTAATCATTTGATATTTTTTTTCAAAAAAGTTAAAAGAAGAAGAAGGAAGAAGAGAACACTATAAACCAAAATGTAGAGTAGTGTAAAAGTTTGTGTAGGTAAATAAAATGTGTTTTTGGATGTATATTTAATTATTTAGATTAGTATGGGTTTTGAAGAAAATGAAAAGGAAGAAAGAAAAGAAAAGGAAAGGAAAAGGAAAAGAAGTGTTATATTGGATTCATAAGTAAGTAAAGTTTTGAAAGTAAAGTTCCATCAAACAATCTAATCAATCCCCAAACTTGAATTCTCTCTCCCGCTCTTACTATACAATTTTAATACTTTATTATTATTATTAATTTGACCTTATAATATATATATATATATATATATATTATATTTATTGACAATGTTATGGTTTCAATAATAATATTCCCCCATATATTCAAAGTTTGAATCTTTAATAAAAGGAAAAATAAAATTAATTATATCCAAATAACTCTATATACTATAGTCTAAAAGGAAAATGAAATGATCTTTAACTAAAAAGAAAAAGTATTTTGAAAAAGAAAAAGAAAAGAAAAAAAAAAAGAGTTAATTATAACTAGTGGCAATTTTAGGAATAATAAGTAAGTATATAGTAACATTTTAAAAAAATTATAAATATAACAAAATCTATCCGTGGTAGACTTCTATTGTTGATAGACTCTTACGATGAGTCTATTAGTGATAGGCTTTTATGGTGAGTTTATTAGTGATAGATCAATATTAGCAATATGGTTTATAAATGATAGATTTCTATCATTGATAAACTTTGACAGATTTTACTATATTTACAAATTTTTTAAAATATTGTAATATACTTAATTATAAATTTGTAACTATATATATAAAAATAATAATAACAATCCAAGTGAAGTTGGTTAAATACGATTGATATTCGATACATGCAATTTTCTTTTGAAATTTAAATACACCAAAATTTTACTATATTTTGTCAATATTTTTAAGCGTTTTTCTCATTTTGCAATAGATCATAAGTCTTGAATCCATCCTTATTTTAGTTTCTAAATTTTTTATTTTTCTATTTTTAACACTTTCCCTTTAGTTATCGATAAATACTTCATCTTATACTAATTATTAACCAAACAAAATTCTTAACAATAATAATTTTCATGCGATCATAATTTTTTTTTTCTTTTTGGAAGAAACACTCATATTTACCAAATATGATTCAATAAACTTTAAAGACACCCATGGTTAAAAAAGACCTTAAAATATAAAAAAGACGAAGGGGCATTTTCGTAATTGCACATTATTTACTTATACATTTTTGTTTTTTTTTTTAATGAACACATATATATATATATATATATATATATATATATATATATATATATATATATATATATATATAATAGAAAAATGGTTCACGGGCTTCCAATGTTGATATACATATTCATTATTATGGTTGGAAAAAATAAAATAAAATTCATAAGAGACATTATTGTAAATTGCATAAGAATGAAAAATGCAATGATGAAAATAGATGAGATTGATAATGAATAAGAAGAAATAAAAAAGAAAAGGAAATTGTACCAATCTTATGAGCAATCAATTACAAGTGATTATTGCTCATGAGATTATATATATGTGTGTGTGTGTGTGTGTGTATGATTTGAATAATTGAATTGAGTGGCACAAGGAAACATGGATTTCTAGTTTGAATTTGGAAGAAGATGGTGATGACGTGGACCCTCTTTGATGTTGAGAGGTACATCAAAAAGTACACTTTTTTTCTCTCTCATTTTAATCTAATTTTAAACCCATTTCAAATAATTTCTACTTTTTTAATTATAATTTTTTCTTGTTTTTTGTTGGGTTTTTTTTAAAAAAATAATAAAAAATACAAATCATTTACGCTCTATGACGAAAAACTACTAAATGACGAAACTTCATTACACTTGATTTTTTGTTGTAAAGTGTAAATAATTTGTTCATTTTGTTATTTTTGACAATTCTTATTCTTGTTGTCTAAATTTTAATTAGTATCTAATTGATTGTTAATATAACTTTGACGTATATTTACTTTTTTATATAAAAATAATGGATCTTTTAAATATAAAAATTTATAAATATATAATTTTATCATGAGTGGATTTGAACTTACAATCTCTATCAAAAAATTAATTTAGGAATAGTAATTATATTCAACGAAGAAGAGATATAAAAAAAATCATTTTATTAAGGAATGAATTAAATAAATCGTATGTGTAATATTTGAATTTGAAGTCAATATATTATTGTTATTGTTTTTGTATTACTTCATCGATAAAATAGAGAGTATGGATATTAAAACCTTTGACCTCTAAGTTAAAGTCGTATGACTTTTTTTTTAAGAGAATGTTTTAATTGATATAGAAATAATACTTGAAGAATCTGATATTAAAAAAATAACAATAAAATATAGTTAGACAATGGAATAATATAATCAGTTTATGTTTGAAATGTAAGTGAGATTTATCGATTAATTAATGGTTTGTTCTAATAATTATACGAGTAAAAATGTCGAACTATCGACTTTTTTTCTTCTTCTTTAGAGTAGTAATTAATTTATTCTTAGTCAAATTATGTTAAGAAAAATGACCATCTACTATTAACAATTTTTTTAAAAAATAATTAAATAAATAAGAAATAACACTAAGTTGAGAGTCTAATTAATCATCATTTTGTTTGTTTATTTTCCTCTTTCTATTTTCAGAAATAAACCCCCTAATTGTTATATATATATATATATATATATATATATTAATCAAAACTTTAATTTAGATTAAGAAATATAAATGCATGTTTGAATGACTTTTTGATTAACTATTTAATATTAATCAAATAAAATTGGTCAAATATATTTGAATTGAACAAAACAAATAGAAGTTGTCTTGTGGATCCCATTTTGTGATCATTTTAAGTTTGTCTTGGTGAATTTTATGGATTTTTCTTATTTAGAATGTTTATATATGTGTATATATATATATAACTTCTTTATTATTTTGTCCTCACATCTCAAGGATCAAATGATCTGCTTGTATTCTATCACCATTTGTCATCATTCAATTTTTTTTTAATAATTTGATTTTCTTTTTTCTCTTCAAATTTTCTATCGTTTAATTTCTTTTCTTAAAATATTTAAAATGAACGATTTTATAGGAAGTAAGCGATACATAAGTATATAGTTTTAAGTTTAATCAATTTTGATAAAGATTAATCTTCAAGGACTAAATTTAAGATTTATCAAAAGTGTAGGGACTAAAACTGAATAATCTTAAAAAAATCAAGAACCAGAATAATATTCTCACTCTTTAATTTTTCAAACTGAATTCATCTATGTGAGGTATACATTGTTAACGAGTATAATATTTACATAGTAAAAATTTAAATATTACCAACGATTTTGTCTTTAAACTTTGATAAATTATAGTCGTAGTATTTTGATCTGATTTTTAAATCATTGTTGAAGTTTGTATAACTAAATGTTATATATTGTTGTTTTTTCTTGTTTTCCTTTTCTTTTTTTGAAAAATAGTTTGTTTTTAAAACCTTACTTTTGTAATGACTTTTTAACGTTGGAATTTGATGTTCGTCTAAAAAGATAATTTAGATGGAAGGGGTAATTTGGTAATATAAAGAAATAAAAGGGCATTTACGAAAGAAAATACAAATTTAGTTCTCATTTGTCAAAAAGGGTTGGGCCGTCGGTTCGTCCACTTTGAGTCGGATCCAAAAGTCCTAAACACTCGATTCCAAATATTTTTGACACAACAACCATAGCCATAGCCACGACCATCCATCATCCATGGCTTTGGGATTTCTTTTTTTTTTTTTCTTTTTTGTATAGCCTCACTTTTAATTTGGTTTATTTGGTTTGGATTTTCATTTTCCTTTTAGTTATTATATTTTCATTTTTTTTCACATGGTTTCAAAATATTCATTTTGGTAAATATTTGCTTTCAGATTCGATTCGATTTATTGGCCAAAGTTAGCATATTTCAATTGACACACAGATATGTTAGCAACCAAAAGATGTAGGTTTAAATTCTCCTACTCTCAATGTGCTAAAAAGATCGATTCATTTTGAGAACAAAATGATCTTTTGCTAAAGTTCAATGATCAAAGTAAACATTTTGAAAGTATATGTATTAAAATCAGCCAGAATAAAGAATACAAGAATCAAAGTAATACTTAAAATCATTTTATTATTATTATTATTATACCTAAAAATAATTGAATAGTTCCTAAATATGCAATACCTTGTTCTTTAAAACAAAAGTTGGGGAATGATAACAAAATTGAAACCCATTTTTTAAAAAAAGAAAAAGAGGATACTATGATACATAGTCTAAAAATGCTTGAAAGTCTTCACCAAATAAACATTTCCATTCAAAGTATTGATAATTTTTACCTTGTTCTTTTTTTTCTAGAGACAAACTTCTCTTACAAAAAAAAAAAAATGAAACATTGACCAAAGAAATATGGAGTAACATTAAATAAAACATGTTTATACATACAAATAGAAAATTAAAAAAAAAAAAAAAAAAAAAAAAACAATTGTCGGCAAGAATTGAAAATTTCTTTTGTCTAATTATTATTAGAAATGAAACAAAATTTCCTAAATGATAAATTTTTTGAAGAAAGTGGGAAGGATATAATAATTTCAAGATCCACTTAGGTGAGTGAAGTCAATATCTCTGACGATGAGGAAGCAAATTCATGAGATATATTGCCAGCTCTAAATGCTCTTTCTTTGGGTATTATGCTAACCCAAATTACTTTCAAACAAGCAATGATTGAGATTATTAGTTCTTGTAGCTTAGCTTCTAGATCACATTCCATTTCTTAATCTTAAGAAAATGATAGCTCAAAAGACGATTTAGCTAAAAGTTCCATTTCGAGATTCAATTTCAGCTACATGGTCTTATCTACATTCATTATAGAGGCTAAAATCAGACTTGTGTAAAGGTTTAAGATTGAATATAAAATTTCCTGACACTTTAACATCTCCGCCTTCTAAAAATCAACAAATAAAGTTGTAAATATCAAGATCTTGTAGACCTTACTACTTCACAACTGAATGTTCTAGAATCAAGTTGTACAATATAGACTAACTTAGATACTCACGGTATAGAATCGCCATTCGGGTCATTGCAGCTGTTGTTATTTAAATGATTTTTGGAATATTGTACGCATGAAAGAAGTAAAAGAGAATAACTTACTACTTTCATGAGCTTCAATATCATCTACATTAAACAGCATTTAATCATTCCAGAAGAGCTGTGAAGAAAGAAATGAAAAAAAAATTAAGATATAAACATAATGGATATATATTATTATCTTACATGGACACATGTAAGGAAGATACCTCAAGAAGATATGATAAGAACAGAATGTGAACATATTTACAGCTCCAGCCTCTCCAAATTTTATCCTACAGAATCTTCTTGCGTATCGTCATCATCTTCATCCATTGGATCGTCTAGTTTTGGTTCTATTACATCGACTCCTTGAGTTTCTGAATCTGAGACTCTCGCTTCCTCGGCATTGGTTTCGTTATTATCATGTGCATCGTCATCGTTATCCGAGCAATTTTCTGTGTCTGAGCCAGATGCAATGTTCTCTTCCCCATCGGGATCATCCTTCGTAGAGGGAAAAAATTGTTTTGATTCAGGAGCAACTATTCTGATCATCTCGCTCAAAGTTTGATGCTCAGAGTTCCATCTTGTTGCAACAGGTTTGAAAAGAGTACTTTGACTCCCAGTGACCGGGCTGTTGGAGTCATGAAGAGCTCCACCGCCTTCTTCCTCGTCGCCTTTGCTGCTTCTTTGAGTCTCATTCTCACAGTGAATCGATGGCTCGGTACTGGAAGCCCAGCTACCAGCAACTTCGGAAGCTAAGAGGTCATCGGTTCTGACTGTTCCACCAGCTTCAGTGTCTTCAATTGCATCAACAGCATCGCTTGTTTGATTTGTCTGAGAGTGACAATAAGCTTCCCGATCAACCATCTTGGCCTGTTCATCCATCTCTCCTGCACAACCTTCACCATCAGAACACATAGTTTCCCCGGCTAAGGTCATACCCTTGTTCAAATCCATGTTTCGGTCGACGTCAACTCCTGGACTTTCCGTTTCAAGAATCCGTTCAGTCCCAACTATGTCTTCTTCCAAAATAGGAGCTGTCCCAATACCATCAATGTCAGAACCAAAACCTCCTCCCTTAACACTAGCATCAGCACTTGTGAATTCTGCCTCTTGAGTATTCTGACATTCTTGACTTCTGAACTCACAGTCGTGCTTTTCGGTGCTGGCTTCATTGGTAGACGTCTCACCTTGGACTGGCTCGAACCTTTGAGCTGACATAGCCGAACTAGTTTTGGCAGATTTGTTACAATAGTTCATCCGCGCATTTTCTCCAAGTAAATTTCCATTCGCAGGCTCGGGGGAGACATTGAGATCAAAATCGAAAGAAGTATTTTCATAATGGTCTTCATCTTCTAGAGTCCTTTGCATCGCTTTCAATTGCTCCTGCTGCTTGGCAAACAAAGCAGAAATTTCTTCGGTAGTAGAATAAAATGCTCGTAGCTGTGTTTCCCTGCATGCATTTATGCAATGAATAGAATTAATAACGCTATTGAACTAAAATATAAAAGAGAAGAAAATTGCAAAGACCAACAAATTTGCTTGAAGGAGGGACAACAGATCAGATTATCAAATGGAGACGAACAATCATGCATATTTGGTAGTGATTTTAAAAATGATTAAAATCAATTGTCATTTTCAAAATCTTTTAATCATTCAAACTCAGTTATAATAATTAAAAAAAGTAATAAAAAATGTCAAATAGAACATTGAATAGATTATGAGATTAATTATGAGTGATTAAAGATGTATTTTATAGTAAATTTAAAATTAACCATTCCTAACATGCACTTAGTCAATTAATGACCCCACAATTGCTAGAATAGAAGAAAATTAGAATACCAACACATCCACCAACAATACTAGATTAACTAACGTAAGCACGCAGATTACTAAAAGGCAACTTCAAACTTGAATCAATATTAATAATATTATCAAGGTGATTGTTCAAGGACGTCCACCAGATCTCTGCAATATGAAAGAGTTCTTGAATCTCAGCTGCTCACCCATTTAACATATTTTGAATCATGTGATGAATCGTATGAACAATGCTATAATTTAAACAGAAGTAAATACATCATATATTGGCTGGAGAAATTCTCACCGAAGCATAATTCTTTCCCTAGCACCTTTTAGCCGCCTCCTCTCAAAATCAAGATCCCTTATTGCAGCATTTATTTCAAGTTCCAGGGATGATACCTTAGACCAAGCCTCTTCTCTTGCTCCCTGCTACCGACAGGTAGGACAACCTCAGATTAAGAATGTGAAGAGCAAACTCTTCGCAAAAGTTTGTGCAATTAAGCCAGTTTTTTCAGAAACATGTTAGTTTGAAAAGGAAAGGCATACAACAAATGTACTTAAGAAGGTATTTTCACCAGAAAATAAACCCAAAAGAAAAATGACATTCAGACTGCTTTTCTTTTGAACAAAGGAAGAAAAAAAAAAAAAAAAACAAATCACAAGATTTTTTTTTTATATGAAAACCAGCTTCAGTTCAGAACAATTAAATAACACAAAAGGGGCATGGGCATGCAAAAACAGGGCAGCAAACTTGGTTAAGGTAAAAAAAGACTGCAGACTAGAAGATAAGTAATAGTTACAAGTAGTTCACTCCAAATTGCAGCTGCAAAGACTATCAATTTCTAATTTTCCAATCGTATCAACAAATTCAGCTACAAAAATGTTCATCCACAGAAAGGGAGGCAAGGGCGTGGGAAAAGGAGAGCAGAGTCAAAGGAAGGTCGTGAGAGATATAACAGTCACGGCATTACAACGCCTGCAACTTGCCATTAGGCTTGAAGAGGCAGCATGAAACCAATTAGCAGTTTAACTTATGACGAAAAATGAGAAAGAAAGAAGTTTCAAACAGGACCCAATAGTTGAAATCAATCCTGTCAAGAACACAAATTAAAACTACCTTTTCACTCTCAAGCTCTTTCTGCAGTTCTTTTATTCCACGTTCAAGTTCTTCAACTTTCTGCTCCAATTTCAACATTGCCATATATAGAAGGCATTAGAATCTTTTCGCTAATCTAGTTCTAGTATATAGATTGAATAACATAATCAAAATGCAACAGCATTACTTTTCTTTCATTCGAACAGGATAGCTGCTCTTCACCAAGTTGAGATTCTAGCTGGCGAACTTTATTGTCTGACATGACTAATTTCTGTCTAGTCCCCTCCTAAAATTGATATGGCAACTAAGTAAAGCTACTGATATATGATCAAATCTGAAACAGTCAAATTACTCGGAAGAGAATAGATAAGGGCCATTTACTAGACATACCAACTTGAACCTCAATGCTTCCACCAGCAAGCACCGATCTTTCTCATCTTCCTGGTTGATGATAAAGAAAGGTGAAAAAAAAGCTTCCAACGGATTAAAAAAGGCATTCAACTATTGTTTCTTAATTAAAAAAAAGAATGGATTTTATTAGAATGGCAGTTATCATAGAACTCTTTGAGAAGATTATCTCCGAAAAGAAGTCCCAAAAACTATAAATTCCACACATTTCCCTCCAATCCTATGCTCTTACTGAAATGTTATCCTATTTCTTTCAAGCAGTCTATTCAAAAGAACAAAGGAATATACTAAATTTATTATATTCAACCATGATAAGTAATAAGTATGCATAAGACAGATCCACTTCTCTCCACCCAAAGATCAGATAGATTTAAAAGGGATACTTTGCAAAATTTCCTTAAACAACACACTGCCAGAAAAATAATAAAATAAAAAACTAACCCGAAGTTTATTGATTACTTCTTGCTGTTCTTTTTCACGCCTTGAGGTAGCATCCGAATGGCGTTTCAATTCATCTTGAGCCTCTGCATGAGCTTTCTGTACAGCTGCCTTCAGATCTGCAGCAGCCTTCTCTCGCTCTTCTCGTCTCTGATCACGCACTTCATCAATTTGAACCTTCAATTCGCTTAAAGATGCCTTCTGGCTGAAAGAAAATAGAAGGAACATAACAGAGTTTACTGTTAGCTTCTTCATGCAGTGAGAAAGGATGGGTTTCCACCAACCAAAAATTTTGAACATGTTGAAAAACTAAGCCAAGAAATTTGGTCATTAAGATGTCATAGGAAGTAGGAAGAAATTGACCAACTGCTGCAACTTTATTGTCAACAGAAGGGGAATTTCTCTAATATGCAGATCTGCACATCACATATGTTGTAAATCATCGCACAGAATTATTGGATCCTGATAAAATCTTTACAGATATTTAGTAAGATTTCAATGATTCATAAAATGGGTTGTTCCAATTCATCAAGTAACAAAATCCCAAGCTAATTTCTTTTTCCAACTAAAATCCCAAACTAATCGAAATTGATGGAGTAAATGGAGTTTCAAACAACTCGAGCCAGATACATATAAATATGATACCTATTTATAATTTCATTTGCTTCATTGCATGATTGAGTAGTAGCACCGAGTCTTTCTTGAAGATCTTCTATAAGATGTTTTTGTTCGGAAGATATTCTTTGAACCTCCCCAAGCTCCTTCTGTTTTTCATCAATCAACTGCTGCAACTTAATGATTTGATCTTCATAAGATTTTGATATGGACTCTTTAAGCTTTTTCACCTCCTACAAGAATCAAGATTAAATTCATTATCATATGGTGCAGTAAATCATTGACTACTGTTCTACAAAAGAATTAGACCATTTTTGTCATCAATTTACATAACTATAGGGATAAAGATGCAGGGTAAAATTTTAGCGTTAATAACTAAAGCATTGAAAAGAGAGTCTAGAAATAACAACCTATAAAGCATTAAAATCACTTTCCACTTCTGAAAAAAATGCAGTAATATGCCACTTGCTAGCATAGGGTACTAAGAGGCAGCTTGAAATCTCTTTCTACCCTAAAGATTGTAATAATTCAGCTCCAACCACAGCTTCCACCTTAGGGTTCCGCTTTTGATGATATCAGTCAAAGGGCTCTAACTTTTTGACACAAAGGAAAATTGCAACATGAGGCAAAAAAGATCCCTCGTCCTCATGGGGCCACAATAGGTAACATTAGAATTTTAAAATGCTGAAAATCTTTCATCCACACAATGTATAGAAATTTCATTTACCACTTCAAGAGCTTCCTTTGGCATATGAAAATTCAAGGTGAGGACACATAGAGCTTCACATGTCTAAATAACACTGCCCCACTCGCGTTCTGAGTAATAGACATACTGGGTTTCTTTTTTGACTTGGGCATATGAGGAATCCAAGGCACACAGTAGGTGTTACTGCCTATTCCTAAACTTATGCTGCCTAACTAACGTCCTGGTTTCTAGTTTCTTTCTTCTTGACCAAGTCGCTACCCATGCTTGAAACTTAAACCAACTTTCACTATATTTTTGCTGGCTGACATAAGCCTGTCCAACTAATTATCAAGGCCACCGACATGCAAATATTCGTGTTCTTCCTACTAGTTTTTGCAGAGAGAACTAACATCAGACCACATATTACTATCCCTACAGAGGAAAAGGAAGAATATATGCACACACTAGTTTTTCAAGTTGGAATCTCATTGCAATCTGAAGGCTAACACAATCTTGTCCCACTGGCCAACTTAGAAATATTGCTCATACTAATTTTTCTAGTGGGCATTGGCATTAGATGCTCCGATCTTCTCCAGTAGGTGGCAAGCTCTTGGAATAAGAAGACTCCATAAACTTCTAGAACCCTTGAAATGCAACAAGTTTTTGCATTTTTTAATGGCATTATTCTCCAGCTCCATTGAGTAGCCAAAGCTAAATTTCCATCAAATTGGATTCTACCTACTCCACTAAACCCAAAATATAAAGATTGGCTAGAGACATTTTCATGGAAGTACCTGTCTACACCATCCTCAAGCTCACAGATCCTCACTCTAACGCTCCATTAACACTGAGGGAGGCATTTTATTCTGATGGACTTACCTATCTATCAGGCTACTAATTCACACAGTTTGTATTTATTGGGCACCAGGTAACAAGATTTTGAAATAAAAACAATCTCAGACTGAGAAGTCGTCCAAACCTAGGAGAAACTGAGAAAGGATGAACAAACCTGTAACTACACCATCTTCTAAGATTTCTGATCATAAGGCCCTTGCACCAAAAGCTATACTACATTCATCAGGTTCAAATTTCAATTGCCACCTCACATAAGAAGTGATCGGTGAAAATTGTATTAAAATTTTGGGTCTCTCAAAATATAATAACATAAGCATAGCTCGATGGTTAAGGAATTTTGAATCCTTCCACCCAATATGTGATGTGCTATTTTTTCTGTAAGTTATTGTGAGTGATATTGTAAAAAGAACCATGACTTTCACATTTGATACGTGCTAAATACTAAGTACTAATACACTACCTTAAGCGATAAATCCATAAAAATTTTAAAAGTTTTCCTTCTATCATATCTACTATCAACCACATGCATTCAAATATGAATGGCATACTAGGAGAGCTAAGTGACAAGTCTAATACACATTCATGGTGCTCCACGGATGCACGATTTTCATTACGTAATGAATCTATCAGAATCACATGATCTTCCAACTGCTTCCTAAGCTCCTACATGTGAAAACATGGGACAAAAACAATTAGTAAACATTTGACAAAATTTAGGATTATAAGGACACTGAAAATCAAGATCGTGATCAAAAATCCTGAAGAACAATACCTTATTTGATCGTTGAAGACTTCGAAAATCATCAAGAGATATCGGACCATCAGGAGCACCAATTCCAAGACCTCTTAACTTTTTGTTTTCAGCGACAAATCCCACTGTCAACAGGGTAACACAATGCACAAATATTACAATAGTCAGATTATATCAACATTGACATTCAACCTGTCGAGAAACTAGAACAGGAAGCACACTACAAGCAAAAAATTACTTTCCAAGCTTCCTATAATTTTCTTTCGCCCACCAAATAATTATATATAACAGTATGTAAACCAAAAAAGATGCATGTACTTTACCCTTCATTATATCCTCATCTGCTTTTCTTTTTGCAGATCCACCACCTGATGATGAAGTAACTGCAGCCGCTTCTCTATAGACAAATGTAAATGCGACCTCTGAAATTATGTATCAGGGGAGGAAAAAAAAGTCATAAATGACCACTAAATGATGTTGCCTTGAATGAACACTAAATCATTTTTAAACTGGATTTCATGCAGAAATAACAGAAGAAAGGGATGGGTACTTAAATAATTAAGGACGATACAAAAAGGAAGAAATGACACAATTTAATCAATTAGGAAGAATCATTTCTATGTTATGAATACAATTGCGGCGGTTAGAGTTATGCCAACTAAATGCAGGTATAACCACAGTAGTAAGTACCATGTTGGGGAACTGCAGCAAGTGATATGATGTCCCCATGGCAGATTTTAGCCTCCTGACTATTCTTCTTCAACCTCTGCCAGTTTATATATGTTCCATTTGTGCTGCATATAACAAGACAATGGCGCATCCTAAATTAATAATGTGCATGCAAAAGTACATGAATAACAAGAGACACTTCGCAATAGACAACCTTGTATCTTTGAGGAAAACTGATGGACAAGATCCATCGTCAGTGCTCTTCCTATAAATTACGCAATGTTTTGCGCTAACTGAATTAGAGTCAATCTGATATCGGCTATCTGATATCAATCGACCAAGGCAGTGTTCATCATCGGTCAAAAGAATATGTCTACCCTGGTTTCCAAACACCCGACATTCACATAGTTAGATTGCGAAAACAAAAGCTGAAGGTTCAAGTACCCGACACCACAAATTCTCCCTCATTTAACTACACATCACATATCTCACATCACCAACGTAATTAAGACAATCCAAATACAACATTACCAATAGTGTAGTGAAAGATGAAACACCAGAATCAGAAAACCATAAGTACAAGTAACAGTGAGGAAAATGGGTCTGATAAAAACCTGTTGGCGCTTACAGGCATTTGGGGAAATGCCAGTGAGAACACCCCAAACTTTAGAATCGATGATCTGAAGAGGGAGGGAAGCTAGGTTGGAGGCGATTGCGAGGACGAATTCCCGATTACTCAATGGCTTTTTGGGGAGGGTTTCATCTGCGGAGTTGAGAGCAGGAGGAGGAGGAGGAGGCGGAGGAGGCGGAGGAGGAGGAAGGGAGGAGTTTGATGGGGAGTCAGTAGCATCTTTGGGCAATTCAATGGATTTGGGAGGATCAGGGGAGGCTTTTAGTTCAGCAGCTTCGTCCGCCATTGTTGTGAGTGTGAGTGATGGAGATGGAGAATTTTGGCGGGGATTTTGAAACCCTAGAATTGGTGAATTACATGTCCGTAGCGTCCGGAACAAGCTCGGTGGGAGTAGTGCCACTTACACTTTACCGGTTTCACTGCTCTGCTGGCATACTAACTTTTTTTTGTTTTCTTCCTTTTTCAACCAAATCAGTAAAACTCTATTCACGCATGAATTGTATCCGGTTCTAATCTTAATTGCATTGTCTTTTATCTAAGTTTATTTGTAACTATGAATTTATTATATTTACGATTATTTTTATCGTTATTGTGACTGTTATTACTAAATGTAATATGTCGTATTTTGTGATTAGTGGATTCTACGTAAATTTCAAATGTAGTAAAATTGAGCACTATCGATGTTGATTTACAAAATTTTGAAAAGTACTTGAGATATCATTACGATTATAGTGTACAAGTAAACAATAACAAACGTAATCAGATGTGATCCACTTTTTAAATTACCATTTATTTATTCCATAATTATTATGTTTACGAGTGTGTAAATATGACCTATAAAACAGTAACAGTATACTTTTATTTGCAGCGGTCTTGTTTATTATTATGTTTATGAGTGTAAATGTGGCCTAAAAAACAATAACGATGTACTTTTATTTGCAATGGTTTTGTCTATACATGTGTTTCTTACTTTGTAACGATTTTTTAATATATAAAAAAGATCATTACAAATGAATTGTGTTTTTAGGACATATCAATGGTTTACGTCTACATGTTAAGACCATTTTCTAACCTTACCAGGTGTAATAGTATAATACTACTTTATGGAAGCAACTTTGCAACAAAACACCTTCGAAAGAGTATTTTAAAACTTTTTGTTTTAAAATAATAAATAAAGATATGTATGAAGCTTTTGAAACTTCGAAATATTTTTGCTAACATCATCTTTTTATAACAATCCAACATTCAACTCCTCTCTAATGTATGCATGTCCCTCTCTATTGTATGCATGTCCCAGAACGAGAAATTCGATAACCATCTCATTTCAAAGAAAATAAAATAAATGAAAAAAATGAAGTTAAGGTAAAATTCCTTGGTGGAATACGATTGTCACCGTGAACGTAGTAGAGTGATAATTGACATGATTTTTCATCTTAAAAATGAAATATTCGATCTCCCATCTCTAAGTATGGCATTTTAGAAACGGTGGAAGTATGGTTTAGAAGATGATAGAAACAAGTTTAAATAAATATACACAAAAGTTAAGAATACAAAAGCAAATTCATGAGATTGGCCGCAGCAAATCGACTTTATAGTTAGCACTTAAACGTAGTACCTCTGAAGACACAATAAGCCAATAAGCCATCTGTTTAGGTTGCGTATACTTTACTTCTAATTCTCTATTTCGAACCTCTCATGTTCATGTTATTTTGTTAACAAACCTTCCACCTGATCATGGCAGCCCTTAGCACTAGCGCTTCATGCCACTTGAATTCTGAGGTTTCCATCAATCTTCATTTCAACTACTGCCAAAGCAAGTTTAGCCTGCAAGAGGATTAGCATGTATCGTCACCCGATTCAGCCTGATCTCTGCGAGAGGACGATCTCCTGGTCCAGTTTGTGTCTGCATTAAGACATACATGCAGATGATAAGAATGTGTAAAAATTTATAACAACAGAGGTACAAATGATAAAATTCGATACAATAACACCCCATTTAATAATTATTTGGTTTTTTGTTTTTGTTATTTTTTTAAATTTTAATCCATTTCCTCCCAATTTCTTACGATGGTTTAGCCCAATAGCAAGTTTTTAAAAGTAGATAAAAAAAATACAAAATTTAGAGGGGAGGGGTTTTTATAGACTTTTAACTTTCCAAAACCAAAAACCAAATGATTATCAAATAGGACCTAAAGAATTCACTAGCCAAAAAACTATGCAAGTAGGAAATTTTTAATTCAGATCATACATTAGAAGCTACCTGCAAAATAAGCATATGAACCTTCTTTAACTACCAAAAGCAATTCAACTAATTGCCAAAGCTAATTACTCAACCTCACAACAGCGCAGTCTCAAAAAAATCCGAGCATATTGTCCTACTATATAGCTGCTTATCAAAGCTCGCCCATGACTTTAAACACACCCTAGACTTGCAGTTCACTCTTTTGAGTGATGATGGAGGACCAGCTCACAGTGGTTAAACCGATATTATTTGACTTGTATAGGCCATGTTTAAGTGAACACGGCAGGATTAGTGAACAAGGCAGGCATTGAGTGCATAAGAGGGAGAATTTAGAACTCCCTTTTATATGAGGCAGCAAAAAAGGAGGGGAGAAAACTCCCCAAATTAACGTACCTTTTCCATGATATCAAGTACTTCAAACCCATGAATCACTCTGCCGAAAACAGTATATAATCCATTTAAATGTGGCTGCTTTGCATAAGTTATAAAAAATTGGCTTCCGTTTGTATTTGCTCCACTGTTGGCCATTGATAATATCCCTCTAGCATTGTGCTGTAAAACCAGAACAGAGAAAGTTACTTTTAACATAAGTCAGATTTGATAATATTAACCACTTGGTGAAAGTGCGCATAGCTTAGTAGTGATCGACACTACTACCTCCCTTGAAGTTGGAGGTTCAAATCCCATTCCCTTATATGTGTGTGTGTGTATTAAAAACTTGGAGGACAGGAAGGCTAAATGAATTTCCAGTGTGAACCGCAGCTTCACTGGGATGGTTAAGAATGCAATGTTTCGTAGAATCCCATTGTATTTGTGTCAGAACAAGAAGCTTGCGTGTGATTACACTGCCACATGACATGGTGTACATCTCATTACATACCTTGAGTGACTCTTTTATCTCGTCATTAAACTTCTTGCCCCATATGCTAGTTCCTCCTTTTCCTGTGCCGGTTGGGTCTCCACCTTGTATCATAAAACCTTTGATATTGCGATGGAATATGGTTCCGTCATAGTAACCACTTGCACACAATGCCAAAAAGTTCTGTAATCAATAAAATATTGGAGTCATCAGTACACAAGAATCTGAAAACCAAAGACTTCGCTACTTATCAATTGCCAAGCCAATCCAAAATACATTTAGAAAAAAAAACTAGTAATATAATCTAAGGCCAATGAGAATTCAGTAATAACATCTCAATATAATCACCAATATATTCAATGAAGTGAGTTATTTCCATTTCAAAAAAAGAAATGTAATCACCGAAGAGAAAGCTGCCATTCATTTGCTACAACGAAGAGAAAACGCAGAAAACATTTGCCCAGAAAATATTTATAATCATTATTGGTTCTTAGATAACCATAGAATTCCATCACAAAAGTAATTGTCAGTGGGAGAAGTAACCGATGTATTATTTCAAAGATGATGAAATCTCCACATCTTTGCAATACGGGATCCTCAACATTGGTAATTCTCGAATATTACCCACCACATTGTGAAAAAAAAAATCCATAGACCTCTAAGTTCTAACAATCAGCAAAAGCTCCGCGCTCGAGGTTTTGTAGAACTTCCAATTAAATGCAATGGCAGATAGTCCTTTCAGAAATGAAGTGATTGCAAAAGCTAATAAAAAGCGCTGACAACGACATTTTCACAAAAAAATAATACAACCTAGCTCCTTGAGTATGCACTGAAAGAAAAGTCCTATCATCTACATGAAGGGATGAGGAAATCAAATTACAACTTCTCAGTGAGCAATCACTTCTTGCATAAACAAAAACAGTTTTGGCAACATGGAGTAAAACAAATAGCAGAAAAAATGAGCGAGGAACTTGCCTCAGCAGATTTCGGGACTTCATCGCAAAAAATCTCGCACTTGATGTCTCCGAGATTTGTGTGCAAAGTAACAGACTATGAACACAAATAGAAAGAGTGAATTCAGAGGCCAGTAACGAAATTCCACCATAGACAGACAATCGAAAGAAGAAGAAGACAAGGTGTTCGATAAAATGACAAATAGAAAATACCCACCATCTTCAGAGCTGGTTTGCAAAGTTGCGGTTCTCGTTCCCGAGATCGTAATGAAAACGCAATTGGAAAAATACAAAGAAAATGGTTGAGAGGAACATTCGCTCCCTATAGTATATATAAGAAAATTATTTTTGACAGACAAGTTCTAAAATATCCATAAATATAATAAAATATCACAACTCAATTTTATTAGACTAAATTTACTCGGTCAGAGTGATCAATTTTCTTCTACTCTTTTATTTGATTATATGAATTTACAATATGAACACGACTCACCTGGTATCTATTTGTTTTCAAAGTTGATAATTTTTATATTCAAATCCCCACATACATATTGTACTTAAAATCTCACTGAATCTATAGCTCAACCTGAAATACATTTTTTCTAAAAATTTTACAATCCAACCCTTACGGTTGGTAATTTGGGTTGATTGGTTACCGTCTTTTTTTTAACATCTTTAATTTTTTTTCCCTACTCCTCGCTTGATCGAAAAAAATTGGACATCTCCAACAATAACCAACTATAACTCCTTTTTGTTCTTAATAATGATTCGAGTGTATTTATTTATTTTTATTGTTATTTTTTTTTAATATTATTTTGTAGTTGTAACAATTCGCCACCCTTACAAGAGATAGTCAATAGTTTTGAATCCAAATCACATTTTGAAAAAGTTGATAAATAATTCACGCATTTCAAATTAATAATAGTCAAATAAATTTAACCAAAAAAAAAAGTTAATCATACCATTTTTGGTGAATAATTTGTAAACAAATATTTAGATTTACATTAAAATAAATAAATTGTATAAAATATGAAAATATTTATAAGAAAAAAAAAAACTTAAATAGGAAAAGTTTTATTAATTTTATTGTATTTGATAAATAGTTTCAATATTTTTTTATTTTAGATAAAAAAAATGATTTTGAAAAAAAGCTCTTACAAAATCCGTATTTAAAATAATCCATATATATAATCATCTTAGTTATTATATTTTATTTGAATTTATTATAGATTTGCAACATCTATTTTTCTCACTTGTGCATTTATTTTTCTTGCAAAAGAAATCCAAGAAAACAAGACAGGTAACATATAAATTACAAAACAATATTTAAATGATTAAAAAAGCATGTTTTATATTATTTTAAAAACAGAAAAAAATTGATTTTAACCGTTATAGAATCACTTTCAAACAACCACCACCTAGTAGAATTACAAAGCAGCTTTCTCATTTCTGTTCTACCAACGCCAAAGAGTGTCCACAGCTTCAAAAAGGAACAAGTAAACATTTGTAATTTTCCGTTTATTGTGCTAATGGTACATAAATACAAGAATCCCAAATGGAAAAAGAATGGGAATATAAAATAAAAGGAGCCTGAAGCTTAAGCTCCATATGCTAGTTTTCATCAAGGACCTCTTTGTGTACATGCATGCAAGTCGAGCTGCAATATTTGTAGTTGTACCGGTGGAAAGGAACTTTACCGGCCAGCGAAGTACCGCAGCAAGAGCAGTTGGCATCCCCTGCTGATCCACTTTTAGTCTGTGAGCTGTTGTTAGAAGTAGTTGACGAGGAATTGTTGGTGGCTGCAGCTGCAGCCATGGCTGCCATCCTTCTCTCAGCAGCTGCTGCTCTCTTTTCCCGTTCAGCAGCCAATGCCATCTGTAGTTCCTCCCAAAGAGAAAAAAGGAATAAGAAAAGGTAACACCGTTGGGTAACACTTCATTCTTTGTTTTTAGTTTTAGTTTTTGAATGTTAAGTCTATTTCTCCTCGATTTCTTATAATGATTTGCATTTTAATTGAGTTTTTAGCTAAATTCAGAAAAACAAAAACAAATTTTTTCTAGAAACTACTTTTAGTTTTCAAATGATGGCTTGATTTTTTTAAAATATTTGCAAGGAGCAGATAACAACGCAAGAAATTGGAGCTGAAATGAGTTATTTTAGGCTTAATTTTAAAAAACAAAAAACTAAATAATTACCAAGCAAGACCTAAATAATTGAAAGACGAGGTTTTCGGTGTTTTTCTCGGTGAACACATGAAATGGAACTTCAAAAGTAGTATGAATTATTGTACAGAGAGAAGCGAAGGCTAAGTAAAAAAGACTCATATAAAGTCTGTTTGAGAGCCCTTCTGAAAAACAGCCTTTTGTTTGTCCTTTTAAAAAATTGACTTGGAAATTTCATTTTAAAAACAGATTCTAAAAAAGGACAACATGTAGGCCAGCTTGACGTTTTACCTCTTTGGTAATCAGTTTTCCACTAGTTGATTCAGCCCGAGAATTCAAAATAGAGCCGATTCCTCTACTCTGTTCCGTCTTCGCAGCCTTCTGAGCTTCAGCATCCTGGGCGGCCTGCCAACTCATCCATTCAGCACATCTCAAACAAGAAGGCAAGAGAAAGCAAGAACTCTAACGAATACCGAGACAGTATCATTCATAATCCTTCAGAAGGTCTCCAAGAAGATAATCATTGAAAGACAAAAAGCTTTAGAACAACGTGGTACATTAGATATTTAGGGAGGTTTTGGGTTTAAGGCCTAAATTGAAAACTTAGGTGTTGTTTGGGCCCCAGCTTCAAGTGGGTGGTAGCCCCCTCATGTTAGTGTTTCCAACTCATATAATCTACAATTAACATATTACTATATCAAATCCCTTTGTTATAGTTTTTACTATTTCCTACTCATCCTCTCTCTCTCTTTGTTACTCCATTTACTATTTCCTACCAAAACTAAAATAGTCAGTATGCACCCCAAATAAAATCTATTATAACCTACTGACAATTGTAACTCTCAGACTAGCACTCAAAACGCCCCCTGGATGATTTAAAACTCTTATTGTCCCAATTGGCCTTGTAGTGCACTTAACAATAGAGGTTGATGAGGAGTGGGAAGGAAATATAATACAAGGAATTGTACTCCCGATACCAGTTTATTAGAGAAAACCTTGGGAACGTCGAAAGGTCTACTAGAATGGTTCACAAAAAAATTATGGAAACTTTGATGTCAGTATAACCAATTAATTGAGGAAGAAGCACAGACTAACATTACTCAACCAGTTTCAAGAAAACATTAGAAACAAACCAGTTAAATGCAAACCTGTGCTTTTTTGGCCTTTTCTTTCTTCAATTTTTTCAACTCCTTTGCTCTTGCCTTTCGTTTGGCGTCTTTTTCTGCCTAAACAATCACAGAAAGACAAAAAGTTCACGTCCATGGAAAAACTGAATAAAAAAATTTTAAAAAATGAAAAAGTTCACTCATTGCTAAATAGAAAAATAAGCAAACAGACCCGAGACAAAAACAAATTTTAGGGAAACCCAAAACAAAATTGGGGCTTCTATGAATGCTAGAAAACGTAAGGAAGAAGACCACAACAAAATAGAATGCCTTATATGATGAACTACAAAATGAAACAAATATGGTTTTCTGGTTGAAAACATGCACACCACGATTATTACTGACAAATAGCAGATGCAAAGCTGTAAGCCTGTAAGAACGTAAAAAGATCTTGACAGTCTATTCACCTGAACTATAATAGCGTGTAAAGATTTCAGATGACATGAATGTTTTCAGTAATAAATAACTCCTGACCCCATAATATTTTAGTTTTCATCTCCAAAATATTTTAGGTCCCCAAGCAAGATATATTTCCAGGTTTACCATCATCGCAGAGGATGATTCCTTGAGGTAATTCAAATAGGAGAAGCAGAAACACAAGATAAAGGCACCTATACTAAATGAAATCGAGACTGAATAGAAGGGAAAACAGTTTTAAGTAACCTGCTTAGCTGCTTGAGATTCCTCCATTTCCTTGGTTAATGCACTGGGCACCTTAGCAGCATCCCAGTCCCACTTATCAAGGTTTGAAGCCATGAACCTTCTAAAGTTATTCCGGACTTCCTTCTCACTTGCTAGCATGTAAGGAGTACGTCCTCTTTCGTCTTTAATGCAAGGATCAAAACCCTGTTCAAGCAGTTCCAAAACCCTATCTGCATTTCCAGACTGTGATGCTTCATGCAAAGGTGTAGTTCTACAAATAACTTCACTTTCACTGTCGCTACTTTTTGGGTGTTCAACAGATTCTTCAAGATGAGTACAAGCATCCTTTTCGAAATCTCCAATGACTTTCTGACCACTTATATCTTGGGTGCCATTTTCTGCTATATCTGCAGTTGCACTCAACAGTGCATTGTGCTCACTGGTGGACAATATTTCCTTCTCATCTACTTCATACACTACTTGCACCAATTGTTCATAAATACGCTGAGCTTCTTTCAATGTAGGCCTTCGAACAGTCAAAGGAATATTTCGAATGGCAGAGTGCTGATCACTAAAGTATGGCTTATCTCCATTAAAAAGCAATTGTCGATTGTTTGAAGGAGCATAAATATAAACGCAAGATGAAGCATTAAAGTAGGACTTCCAAGCAGCAAGGAGATCTTGAATTTCCTAACAGCATTCAATATGTAAGCCAATTAACAATTACAGTTCAGAAACGAGTTTGACTTAAATGTGATTCTGTCAAAGCACGGTACCAAGAGAAATAGATAAAATTTAGAACTGAATGTTTAGTTCCTAGGGGACAAAATTTCATACTCAATCACAGTTTTCAAAACAGCTTGGAACTAAAACGTAACACTGTTTGCAAAATCGTTTCCTGAACAGCTCTTAAGTCTACATGGCTTGAGAAGGGAAACTGTTTTCATTAAGTAATCGAATTCCATCATGAAATCAATAGAAAATTATGGGTGAAAATATATAGTAAACTACAAAAAGAGGAAGAAAATGGGAATGCACAACTCAAGCCATTTCGTAGTCATCAATAGACTTTATTATACCTTCTTCAATGCCAGCTCATTATGACGACGAAGTGAAGCCCCCGCAGAACTGATTGATTTGCCACTTGCATCTTTTGATGACTGTTTCTTTCCAGACTTGGCTCTCACCACGTATCTACATAAAGAAAGTTTGGATTTCATGCAAGAAAAGTGCAACAAGAAGCAACAAAGCCAAATGGAATCTCTCTACGAGTGAAAATGCAAGCTCTCAATATACATGTTCTTTGATAACAATAGCATTACTTATTTCAGGTATTGGAGTTACAAATAAGAACAGTTTGTAGGTTCCACTTTCTATCCATGGTCTGTTTTCATCACCGACTCCACGATGGAAAAAAAAAGGGACTCAAAACCATTGGAAATTCCCTCAAATGAAAAAAAAATTGAGAAGATAAAGGAGAGATTTCTAAACCTGTGAAAGGTTTTATGAGCTACAACCGAGTTCCCATCGAATACACAGCCCGCGAAGTGCCCACCACTAGCAAGCAACACTATCCGCAAATGGGAGCCATCTCTTGGTTCATGGTTTAAATATTTCAGTCTTGCTACAACATCACTCTCTCTAAGGCACTGTGCATGAACGCCACTACCACTGGCTGATGTTTTATCTTCTTCATACAAAATATTGTCTGACTCGTTTATGATCAAACACTTCCATACCGAAGCTCTTTCGCCTGTTTGAAGATGAACAAACAACCTCTTCTTGTTCACATTATCACTGGTACCCTTATACCCTTCATTCCGAGAATTTCTCTCTTTCTCTGTTTCGTCCTCTGATCCAGAAATACTTGACACATCAAAGTCTCTGAAAGAATCAGATGTCAGCTCATCAAAATCATCCTCCTTCACAATATTCTTTCCAGCAATGCTTAGTTTCACCTAATATTTAATTATAGCCCAGTAAATACTCCGAAACACAGAAAAATTAAGAAACCATTCACTTCATCAAAAGCATGTCAACAAATAACTTTCAGCTTTGATGTCTATAAACATTTAAGATAAATGGTTATTAGATACACGTGATAGGTCCCATTAGGGAGAGCAAGAAAAAACCTTTTAACAAAAATGGACACTTGACACGATAATTCAATCTACGGGACACTCTACTCAATCAGCTAGTTAAATTGGGGCAAAAAAAATTGAAATTCAAATACCAGGTAACAGAATCAGCAAAAAAAAAAAGTTACATTGAACCGGTGAATGTCGGATTTGAAGTGCGAACGCTGGTCAAGGAGGGACTCGAACTCGGCCTTGCATATGTTGCAGGTCCACCGGTGGGCGACGGAACTTTCTTTGAAATCCCTAGAGTTCTGCTCCGAATCGACTGTGTTTTCAGCGCTTGGGCTGTCCCTGTTGCTGCCGCTGGTTGGTGATGTGTATGAGTGTGGAGAACGAAGGAGTTTGCAGGAATCGAAGAAGTCGGCCGGAACGTCGAAGATGGAACGGTTACGTTTCTCCGGCGGGATGGCTGGAGTATTGCTAACGATGACGGCGGAGGCGGCGGGATTGGTCTCCATGGCCTTAGGCCGATTTCCTCAAGAAATTGAGACAAATAGCTTTTTTAAGGAAAATTTATAAGCTAACTTAGAGTTCTATTCCCTTAAATTTTGTTGGTTATATATTGCCTAACAATTTTACTTTTCTTCAAATAGTTTTATCCTAACCTTAAGGTCAAGTTTGTATTTGATCTAATGGTTTAAAAATATTATATTTCATTTGAAGGTTTCAATAATTATATTTCACTTATTGGAAATTTATCAAAAAAAAAAAATAATAACTTTTAACAAAATGTTTATCATCTTTAAAGAAGAAAGATAATAAATAGTGATTTTTTTCTTGTCAACTTTTTTATATTTTTTGAAACACCCTTTTGATTTATTTATGTGAATATATTTAAGACAAAAAGAGTTTTGAAATTTATAAATTAAATTGAAAAGAAAAATTAATTTTAGGATACATTGAAATTAAACAAAATTAAGAGTTGTAAAATTCATTTGTGAATTTTTTTTAAAGTTGTTCCATATTTAACTTGTGTATTAGTCAAAATTATTTTCTATGTTTATTGAAATCAATAAAAATTCTATTAACCTCCAAATTAATAAATTCTCATATATTTTATTAGTTTTTATAATTACACAAGTTTGAAAGTTTACATTTTTAGTACAAAAAAATAGAGAATATGGGATAAACCTCCAACACTCAATGGTAGAAATTAAGTTCGTGTCTATGTATCAAGTTCACTTTACTAATTCGATAGTCTAATTTTAACTATCTACAAGTTTAAGAGTCGTTCACTTTTAACATTGTAATTGTAATTTATGCATTAAATTTTGTAGTTAGCTTATAAGTAAAAAATCTTATTAATTTTTTAAAAGGAAAACCGTAAAAAAAAAATATAAGATTTGACAAAATATTTATATTTCATACAAAAATCACGTACAATAAATTTCATTGTTCTAATAGTTTTGTTCTGACATAGCGGGAAAGACCTCTTTTGCAAGGTTTTGGATATGGCTAACAGGGTAAATAGCTATTGTTCTCATTCCTTCCCTTTCATACGATCCAGGGAGTTGTCGTACTTCCATGGAGGGCTCTAGAAGAGTAGTATTCTTCCATATTAGCTTTTCACCGTAATCCATATTTGTATTAAACCTCGAAATAGTTTATTAATATTTATATTCTTTAAAAAATATTTTTTAAAAAATTTGAGTATATTGACATGGCTTCTACCACTAAAACTATTACCATAATATATGTACTCTTTTCACCTATGTGTTAGAAAAATGAAAATGTAATTTTGAAAACAAAGAAAAAAACAGTAGTTTATTAAAAACGTGTTTGTGTTTTGTAATTTGGGTAAAGAAAATAGAGATGGTTTAGAAAAACGAAAAAGGAGATGGGTGGTTTTCCAAATTAGTGAGAGCAGTTTATTTCATAGTTTGGGAACTCAGAAACAGAAAGTGACAAAGAGAGAAGAATATTAGAGAAAGGGGGCCGACGAGGAGTGATTAGACGGCTCGAGTGAATGACGTGTCTTGTGACATTGAGCGCCACGTAAACAAGGGCGACAAGAGCGCGTGACTGACTCTATCACCTCTGACAAAAGCAAAAGACTGGCAGTTCCACCATTAGAGGCGTGTTTTTCACGCACAATTTCTCATACGCGCCAACCCTTGTGATGTATATGATAGCTTTCGGAGGCAAAATTAAAATTAGAAAGAAAAATATGTAAATAAATAAATAAAATAGAAATATCAATTTGGCCCCGCTATTAAGCCTTATTTAAATTTCGACCTTGTTTTTTTCAATAATTCTTAAATTTACCCTTTCAAAATTTGGGGTTTTCTTAAAATAAAAAATTAACAAAATATTTATGCTTTATATAGAACAAAACCTGAATTTTATGAAATATATAGAAAATGTATTTTTTTCAAATATTATATTTTAGATAATTTTCTATAATTTATATAATAAAATATGATATGTGTACACGTTTTAAAATTTATGTTATAATTATTAACAAGCAATACTTTTTTATTTATAGAAAATTACAGTTGTAATGACTAATTTTAAGATTTTTTATTTTATTTATAAGATTTAAAATGTTACTCATTTGACTTTTAAGTTTTAGATTTGACTTTAATTAGTAGTAAGGTTTTAAAATGTTATAATTTTATACATGAGTTTTTTTATTTTTTATTTTTAAATTTAGTCCATACTTCTAAGCTTGATTTTTAAGTAAGTTTACATTTTCAATCCAATTTTAATTTTAATGGTAATGAAATTTGATTAACTATAGTTTTTTTTTTGAATCATTTGACATATAAGTGTATTAGTAATAATAACATATATGGTTAAATTTTCATAATCCCAGTTATATTAAAAAAAATGAGCTAAAGCTTAACATCAAAATGTAAATTAGGATCTAAATCATCTTATTAAAAATAAATAAAAAAGTTGACAAAATCAAGGTAGAAACTTAAGTTAAAATACTATTTTGATCTATATACTTTGAAATTTATCCGATTTTAATACTTTTACTTTTAAATCTTAAATTTAGTAGCTCAACGTTAATTTTTATTGAAATTGATTAAATAATTTCAATATATTTTCTCGCAAAGAAATACAATAGATGAACATATTTTTAAAATTTATAGTAAAAATGTAAAAATAAAACTAAAATTAAAAAAAATAAAAAAGAATTAACAAACTATTAATAGAAAATAAATATTTTGTTGAATGTTTTTTTTTTCATTCTTCATTTTTAATAAAATATAAAAATGAAAATAATGTGACTTAAAATTAGTGGGCGAAAGGATAAATTTTGTAAAGATTAAAAATGGAATAAGGAAGAGTATTGGACCAAAATGAAAAAACTTTTTTTAAGAAAAGAAGAAAAGACTGAAATATGTCAGAAAACTCTGCCACCTGCTTTAACTCTCTTCTCTCTGTTTCTCTATAGAGAGAAGAGAGATAGAGAGAGAGGTTTTGGTTTTTTGGCTTTTTCCGATTTGAAAAATTTGTTCATCTTCATTGCATTTAAATTCCTGCAGCAATGCATTGATAATCGAGCTCATGTTTCCGAAATTCCTATGGAAGTTCATCCACTTCAGAGCTTTCCGTCTTCAGAAACTGGTATTACTGTCTCTCTCTCTCTCTTCTTTTCAATTCTCACCGTTTTTGGTTATGTATTTTGTTTGTTGTTGTATACTTTTTTATTCTTCTGCTTCTTATTTGTGCTCGTTGTGAATGTTTAGGGAGAGGATTAAGGCTGCGGAAGGCAGATGAGGTGGCGACGGACGTGGTGATGATGGAAGTGAAAAAGGAGGTTAATCAGTCGGAAAACGACGAGGTATCGACTCCGGTGTTGCCGTCGATTAATCTCGGTCTTCAGATTGGTACGAATTCGGCGGGAAGTCGAAACGAGAGAAACTCGATTGTTGTTCGGTCGGGGGAGTCGATTCTTACGGCTGGCCAATTGCAGGAGCTCGAGCAGCAAGTTATTATTCACAAGTATCTGGCTGCTGGTCTCCGTGTTCCTACGCACCTTCTCGTTCCAATTTGGAAGAGTGCTGCCAGGACCTTGGGCTCTAATGTCAATGGTATCTACGAGCGCTACCGTAGCTGTAAGCGAGTTTAATTCTTTAAGATAACTAAAACTGTTTGCAATTTCATGCTGCTATGTTAATTGAAGATATTGATGCTGGTTTCTGTTTCATATTTCATTTCAAACACGATTTGTGATTTTGCAGTTTAGTTGCTCTGAATTTGAAAACAACCGGTATACTGGAGATTTCATATAGCATGAAATCCGGTCTAAATGAATTTGTTAAGGTACTACCTGGATAATAAGAGTTCGTCTGGAAATCTCTGTGTGAAGTAATTCTAGCAAATGCAACGGTTCCTTTTTTTTTTCCCTCAATAAATCTTGCTTGTGATTTCTTTTTCCATTACTGATGATCATGTTGATTCAAGAATCATGCCTGGAAATTCTTGATTAAGTAAGAACTACTTCTTTTCACTGATGTTAGGTTTCATGGACGAAAATGAACAGCTGCGAATTATTGTTATTAAGATAAAGTATTACGTGCTTGTTCAATTGGAATTTAGTCATGTTCTTTTGTTGATCGAACTGTGTTTGTCTTGTCAACTTACCGCCTCCGTGGTTTGTTTCATGTAAACGTCTCAGCAGAGACGAACGGCCTAAATCACCTTTTTGTGCATTGTCCTTTTGCCAATGATACCGGTTGTATTTATTTTATTGTTTTGGTATTTTGTTTGGGCATAGCCATTACCTGTGACCCATTGGTTGGACTTAGGAAGGAACTTTTTGATTACTAGGAAATTGAATACTCTTTGGTTTTTTTTTTTTTTTTTTTTTTTTCCTCTTTACGTTTATATTGTTGGCGTTTGATTGGAAAGAAATAGCACATATATTTATTATTTTTTATTATTTGTAAGATTATAGCCACAATAAAACATCCAAGTCTTGGACTCTATATTTATTCTACAGTATCTCTGAGGCAATAATGAATTATCAGTTGAATATACTACCATCTGGGGAAATACATATCTGCCCTCCAAATTATTCTCTTCCCATAGGAGTGTGTGTGTTGGGGGGGCAGGGCATCTTTGTTGGACAGCTGAGTTTTTTGAGGATTCAACAAGAGCCATTTCAGAATAATTTTATTTCAATTGCCTAATGTGGTGCTCTTCTGTTTTGAAACATGGATAATAATCAGATTTTGTGGGGTTTTGCATTTTGAACCAATCTTTTATTTTATTTTATTTTATTTTTAATTTGCTTGTAAATTTTGTTTCTCTTTATTAATTGTCTGCAGTTATAGGATTCAGTCCTGTGGGATTTGATTACAGAAGTATGATGGATCCTGAGCCAGGGAGATGTAGGAGGACTGATGGGAAGAAATGGAGATGTAGCCGGAATACTATTCCACATCAGAAATACTGTGAGCGGCACATGCATAGAGGCCGGCAGCGTTCAAGAAAGCCTGTGGAAGCTTCAGAAAATGAATCTCCATCGAAGAGACTTCTACTCACTATTCCAGACAGAGATGCTAGATGTTCTCTTGATGTTCCTACCTCCACCATTTGTGGGAATATCAAAACCAAGAATCACCCAAGTTGTAATGTTACCACTGCCATTCCCTTTCTTCCCGTGGAAGCTGTAGTCCCTGGTCCCAAAACCGTTTCTGATACTCGTACTAAATCAGTTACTGAAACCATTACTGGCAGCATGCATGGTACAACGGCCATTGTTACAAGCTGTGCTGATGCAACTAAAACCATCAGAATGGTCCCTGCCAGTGCCCCCAACACCACTGCTACATGTATTACAACAGTTCCCAGTGTAAATCCAAATGCTACTAACAGCATTTCCACTGGCTATATAGCCAACTCGAAAGATGTTTGCAATATGAATTTTCGTGACAATTGCAGCAAGAGCCGTAACAACATTGGAAGAAACGACCCCAATATCCAGAAGATTGCATCTCCCAGTCTTGGGTTCTCTCCTAACAGTGTTCTTCAAGGTATTGTTTTTGTGCTGCACAATGGTTTTTAAATCGATTTTATGAGGTATTGTCTGGAAAACTATCAGACCGATATTTGAGGATGAAATATGGAACCGACATTTCATGAAGATAGGTTACTTCTGTACGCAACATTTACTGCTCATAGTCCTTTTTTTTCTCTTTGCTTTTACTATTAGTAAAACCATTCTAGTGTTCATGGTGTAGAATACGAAATTTTCTTATTGTATTTGCTGATCTGAATTCGGTGTTATTTTTTCCCCAGTTCCTGGTTGCAGCAGCTCATTATGCGACAGTAAGATCAACCTTGAACTTGAACCAGGACGGTGTCGACGAACGGATGGTAAGAAATGGCGATGCCGGAGAGATGTTATTCCAGATCAGAAGTATTGTGCTCTACACATGCACAGAGGTTCAAAGAAGCATTTGAAGCCATTCCAAAACACGCCCGTTCTTGCTCCTTCTGTTGCTTCCTATGGCACTATGCTACCTTCGGTAACGACTCCGCTCACTAAACTCAAACCTGCAACCCCGAACACAAATCTTTCAATGTCTATCCAGGCCGACAACAAACAGAGACCCACCAAAGCAAGGAGCAACGACAGCAGTAGCAGCGAGACCACCGTTACCGACACCACAATCACAGGTTAAGAAAATATCGAAAAGGTATGAATCAGAATCCTTTGGCTATGGAAAGCTTCTATTTCTGCCGTTTTTTTTTTTTTTTTTTCTTTTTCCATTTCGGATTTGTACAATTTCAACATATAAACAAGACTCACTTTGGATAAATCTTGTTTTAAGAGGAAAAAGAAGAGCGATGGTTGAGTAATCAAATTTTCTTGTTTGGACATAGGATTAATTACAAATATATGTTTTGGTTTTGGATGATTAACAAACAAAAAATGTGCCAATTTTCTTAAGTAACTCTTCTCTTTCTCATTTCTCAGCTGCAGGCATTCATGGAGGATATGATTATGAGTATAGTGTATATATATATACACATTTTAATTTAGACCCTAAACCCTAGAAAAGAATATTGTTCTTTCTTGTTTGAGTTTAATTAAAGTGTTTTTTTTTTCCTCACTCCGTTCAATAGGTGGGTACGAAGTTACGAACCTCTGATTTTGAAGTCTATAATGTGCGTTTAATGTCGAGCTGTGTATTTTGACGAGTAAATTTGTTATACTAAATTAAAAAAAATTAATGACTTGGTGAAGTTGCAAAACTGATTAAATAAAATTTTTAATTCATATTGTAAACCTAGAGTGGTTGTGGTAATTGGAGGTTCAAAACTCTTATTTTCATAATTAGTGTTTTAAAAACAAATCAATTCATATCAAATAAATTTGTTAAAAAAATATGTTATAACGTACTCTAAAAAGTAGTTTTAAGCATAACTAGTAAGAAACAAGCTTATAGCTTCATTGATATACAACGTTAGTTTGCATTTGATACAATATTTATTTGCAATCGAGAGATGTCGGATCCCATGCCCCTATTGTACTATATATATATATATATATATAATGTCTGATGTCTTTTAACTAAATTCGTTTTGTAACCTAAATAAAATAATTTTCTTTTATGTTATTATAAAAACTAATTTTTGTAACATCCTGTGTTTGCAAAAGTTGCAAAAGTAACAATTTAAGATTTGAGACAACACAATTACCTAATAAGTTTGAATCGATGATAGTTTTGTAACCTAAACGAAATAGTTTTTTTTTTTTTTTTCCTTTTTAATGTTACTATAACCTAATTTTTGCAACATTCTATGTTAGCATAAGTAACACGTTAAGATTCAAGATAATCAAAATCTTACAGGAGAGGGAAATTGGAACATTTACCATTTAGCCCCGTAGGCATCTTGCTTGTACGAAGAGGAATGCAACTAGCAACTCATCTTTTCAACGTTATGGTTAAATCATGAATACTATGATATTAGAAAATTACACACTGATCTTAATCAAACTCAATTTATATTAATTGGTTAAAAAGTGAAGTGATGAGATGATGTTTCTACCTGGTATTGCAAATACCAGATGGATCTGCATTCTTGATTATCCATGGATGCTCCACTATCTCCTGAAGTGAAAGTCTTTTAGACGCATCCTTCACCAAGAGCTGTGTAAAATTATGGCAACATTATGAACTAAACCAAAATTAATGCATATTATTTTTCCTAATCCTACCAATCAATATCAACAAGTTTACTAACCCGGCCTATTAGATCCTTTGCTTCCGTAGAAATATGAGGAGTCGAAGGAAAATTTAATTCAACCTTCCTTATCCTGCGTATATGGCACATACAACTATTCAGAATCTTGATCATGTCTTGTAATCAATTCGAGAGAACAAAAAAGAAGAAGAAGAAGTTAGATTATAAGTTTTCCTTGAACTTTGAGGTGTCTATTTGATTCATAATCTTTGTTCTTGAACTTCCACGTTTCTTAAACATGCCTCTATGTTTAATAAACATTGACTTTTAACGTCGTTTCAATTTCATGTATATCAGTTTTTTTAACTATCTTAAAATTTATTTAAATCATGAATCTATTTAACATAAAATTGAAGGTTTAGAGTTTCTTTAGACATAAATTTTAATTTGTATCTAATAGATATGCCAAGGACGTATCAAACATTTTCAAGATTTATGAAAAATATTAAACATAAGACTGAAATCTTGATAAACTATTAGATAATTTTAAAATTTTGAAAACCAAATGGATACAAACTAGTTTAGTCTTAAAGTATTGGTGGAATCTAGTTATTCATAATACGAATCATTTATAATAGCCTAACGACCCAAGAAGAGTAAGCAGTGGCCACTCCTTAATGAAGACGAGACACTAAATTTTGTTGCTTTCGAGAATTAAGTCCCTAACCTTTTAAACGTGTCATTTTGACTCTCAGCTTCAAATGGAGGCACTCCATAAAGGAATTCATAGCAAAGAATGCCCATAGTCCAATTATCTATTGCAAAGTCATGACCTTTATTCTCCACCATTTCTGGGGCTAAATAATCCAGGGTTCCACACATTGTATATCTCTTGCTTCTTGACTGTACAGCCCATCCAAAATCTCCAATTTTCAACCGGCCCTACAATTACAACATTGTTACACAAAAAGAAAGACATATAATATGGGCTTCTTTCTTTCATCTGCCAAGTGCAGTGACATCCTGATTCTACTTCAATAATCGAAGAAGGGTTTTGCTAAGGTTTTAAAAAAATCATGAAATGAAACATTTTCTAAGCTGTGGAATAACAAAAAGAGGAGACTTTTATACCTCATGATCGAGCAGCAAATTTTCTGGCTTAATGTCCCTGTGAATTACATCCTTCTCATGGCAGTATGCCAATGCTTGTGCGAGGCTTAACATGTACTGAAGTTCACAAGACAAACATAAAAGAACCCTTAGATAACAATAGATAATGGCTAAGTTTAGATTGCAAGATCTTGGTATCCTCTATCTCAGTTAAATATGAAGTTGCAAAGTGAAAGAGAACAAAAGACAAGAATTATAACATGCAAAATACTGAAGTTTTTGGGATATGAGTTCCTAAGACTTTTCATTCACTTCATTATCCTCAGTCCAAAGTAAAGTTCATAAGCATATAGAGAGGAAATTACAGTGGCCGCTTGCTTCTCGCTGAGATGACCATTTTTTCTAAGTTCCCTATAAAGCTCACCGCGGTGAGCGTATTCCAATATCATGAAAATCCGTTCAGCATCATGAAACCATCCATAGAGACGTAAGATGTTGGGGTGCCGAAGACTGGTCTGGATCTCCATCTCTCTCATTAACTGACGATGAATCCCGTACTTCTTCATCTGCTCCCGGAAAATCACCTTCAGTGCTACTATATACTTGCTCTGGAAATCAAATCGGAGCTCTAAAGGTTAAACAAGCATCCAGATATACAATCTTATGTTTGGAAAAGGAAATTACAAAGGAATTTCATTTTGAACTTTAATGAAAACGATCATACAATCGCTATTCGGTACAAAGAATAAGAAAAATCACTCCGTTAGGTCATCGCGAAGTGACAGCACTATGTAGCTACGATAACTTCCAGAAATGGCGATTTAATACGCTCTACTTGATTTACCAGAAAGGAAGAGAGGATATATCAATTCACAACACTTTCATCCATCAGAAGCAGCCAGAAACGACGAAATTCCGTTCAGATTTAGAAGATATTAAGTAGACCAGAACGAAACAAAGCCATCCAAAAATCAATCAAATGAAAACTCAAAGCACAGAAGGTCTAGGGTTACAGAATCAACAAAAATTTTACGAAAATTTCAATAAGAATCAAAGAGAAGATGAGATGAGATGGAAGGAAAACGAACCCTGACTTCTCTAGCTAGATAAACCCTGCCGAATTTTCCTTTGCCGAGGGGTTTTCCTACGTCGAAATCTTTCAAGGACCATTGCCGCTTTGGAGATTCGTTATTGTTCTTCGCCAAATATTTCATCGGATCGCCACCGTCGAACTCCGGTTGCGAGAAATCTGAAGACGGAGCAAAGCGAGGGAAATGGGAACGTTGAATGAATTTGAATTCTTATACTGTCTCTCTAACCTTCTTAAACGCATCGTTTCATTGTCCGTTGCCGTTTCCTTTCCATTATTGATTTGTAAGTAATTTCATTGAAAATTATTTTAAATGAGAAAATGTATGAAATATTCAGTTCATTTTGCTATATCTATAAATAATCCTAATTTCATTTTATAATTCCTAATTTTGTTTTACAATTTCAATGAATTGGCAAATTCCTTTTTTTGTATATATTATGTTTATCTTATTAGATTAATCAAATATAAGATAGATGAAGTCTATAATACATTTATTAGTTTTATTTTAAAAAATCTTGTTTGATTTTTTCTATTTTTTTAATGACTATTCTAGTCACCATTTAGGGTTTAAAAAAAACACTTTACGACTATTCTAGTCACCTTTTAGAGTTTTAAAAAAAATACTTTTGAACAAAGTCATGTCTATCTTTGAAAAAATTTATCAAAAGCAATTTCATACCAAAAGAAAAATGTATACTATAGATTCTACGTAAAATAAGGTCATTTTCAAATATAGCACAATGAATTAAAATATAGAAAAATTACTTGAATTTATGGAAATCTAAAAATGACTATTATTAATAAAATCTAAAATTGACTATTATTGATAAAATCTAAAATTTTATTATATTTTATAAATATTTTCAACAGTTTAGCCAATAATTCCGTTAACATGATATATTGTCTACGATCTTCTAAATCATAAAGTTTATTCAAAATATATAATATATACACACACATGACAAAGTAAATTCACATTACAAGCTAATCTTTTTACGATATACACTTCGTCATAATACATTAGGTAGTTTTCTTATTCTTGGAATTGGACGAAAAGGAGAGTTCATTTACCTTGACACCTTGTACACTTTTTGACAGTACTTTAGGTAAATTTTCTTACTCTTGGGAGTGCAAGAAGTGGGAGACCTCCATCTATGTGAAGGGTAAGCATGATCCTATAAGTTACATTCCTCGTTGGATCGGCTAGCTTGAATCGAAAAAATTGAAGCAGTGCAGCAGATACTATCTTCATTTGTCGATAAGCAAAGTCCTTTCCCAAACACATTCGAGGACCCGCCTATGATGGAGAAGCTAAGTAAAGGGACATAAAAATATAATATGACGATATGTGACTAATATGAAATTGATACTCACATGAAATGAGATGAATTTGAAAGGTGATTCGGGTCGAAAAGTTCCATTTTCGAGCCATCTCTCAGGTTTAAAATCTTCAGCATCTTCTCCCCAAAGGCAAGGCATTCTGCCCATGGAATAGGCCAAGTAGTATACTCCATCTCCTTTTCTTAGTTTATAGCCATCAGGAAGAATGTCATCTGTTTCAGCAGTCCTTCCATCCTAACAGATTTAACACAAAATCTTGTTAGTATAGTTATTTGATGGCATTTAACTATAGGTTAAAGAATAACAAATTACACCGTGTAGCTTGTGAACGGGCATGTTGGTAGTTAAAGTCATTTTTGTAAGTTCAAAATCACACTGAAACATGTCTTTTATCATTCTAAATCAATTTAAAGTTTTATTTTACACTTCAATACGTGATTTTTCATTCGGAACTAACATTGAAGTGATTACTTAAAACATGTTTTGAACCGATGATTTTAACCATTTCAAAATAACTTTCAAACTTCTTAGATAACAATATTTTTCAAACTAGTCTAAATAAACAACAAGCAAATTCTAAAAAAGAAAGGAAACCGAAGATCCTAATCAAAAGAACATGATTTGCAGATTCCACAAAACTCACAAACTACACAACCTGTTGCAAATACTCATTGGGAAGGCTATCAAATACTCCCTAAACTTGCTCTACAACATTTAATTTTCTTTATGATTAGGCCAAATTCATGGCAAAACAAGGAAAATCTATCATTCTCCAAGAACAAAGTTCAATTTTAAAATGATTAAAAAAGTGCTCCCAGTACAATCCTTGAAGTGATTATTTATATCCTTCAAAAAAATAAGTCAAATAACTAATTGAGTATAAACGGCTTATTGAACACTAATTAATCTAAAATTTAAAACTAAACTAATAGCAACTAACTAAATTATAAATTATCTACACGTTAGCCAAAATTTCAGTTTTTTGAGAACTTACAATAGGGACTGCAGGATAGAGCCTTAGAGTCTCTGTCAATGCTGCATGAAGATAGTGCATTTTATCAAGAGCTGAATCAGTTAAGTTTTGTACGAACAAATTTATGTCAGTTTCTTCCCCTTGAACCCCAACAATTTGGCTCACTTCTTCAGCAACTTTTTCCTGTATTAAAGGGTTCTTGCATAGCATATAGAAGAACCAAGATAGAGTTCCTGCACTTGTATCCCTGCCAGCCAACATGAAATTCAGGATTATATCTCTTAGATATTGATCATTCATTCTTGTTGGATCCTTCTCACTTTCCATCAGAAACCTCGAAAGTATGTCCTCTTTGTCTATCTTCTTCAAGTTCCAAACAAAATTCAGCAAGCTTGTTAACAAAAGCAAAGAGTTCAATATGCATGCCTACACCTCTAGTTACCACAACTTAGCTTTTGGACTAATTGGTTGTTTCAATTCATTTCCTCTCTATGAACATGGTACTAAGAAATTGTTGGTCAAAACATATTGGTTAGTTTAACTAGTATATTACAAGTACGATGTTCTTTTTCATTTTATAATCCTAACTGCCATCAACTTAAGCTTTTGAAATCAATGATGATTTAATATAGTATAAGAGTAGAATGTCTTGTGTACAAGCTTCTCTAATGGCTTTCTCTCAAGTAATATTGATCTACATTTTACACATGTTGGACTTTCTACAAATTTCCGAACCAAACATGAAATTCTTTTTAATTTTGAAATGATTAAATTTACCGTAACCCAACTTCAGCTTTTGGGTACAACAAGGATTGAATAGTACAAATGACTGATCCTAAAAAGGCTACGACACAAATTTCAAAAACATACTTGGTAAAGTAATATGCCCAATCATCAGACTGAGATAAAAGGAATGCAATCACTTTACAAACATAAAAAAACAAAAATCACAAGAAATTTACGGATTGAAATATTCAAAGAATGAAATGAAGCTTACAAGATTTGGTTGGTGAAGCAATTTTCTCCTAGCACTGATCAACTGATGCACAAAAGCATCGATTATTTTGAGGTTGTTCCTAAACGAAGCTTCGGAACCGATGTTGAGAAATCTTTTCAATTTCCAGAAAGGATCAATGTAGCGCCAAAAAACCTGAGCGCTAGCATCATCGAAAGCCTCCATGAACCCGCCCCTGCCTGCAGCTTTGCTTGGTTCCTCCATGCAATTCAAATCGACGCCGAACCCAACTTTGAAAATGGAGTCCAAAGAGCATCGCATTAGAAGATCCTAACAAAAGAAGCGGAAGACTGGCTTTAGAGTGATCGGTTTTATCATGCAATCAAAAACAAAAATTCTGTTAAATTTGGTGTTTAGATTTCCCTATTGTTATAATTAACGTTGGGCAAGAACCATGACATGAAATGATATATAGTAATGATTTGGAATGAAAATGTGATTAAATTAATATCAGTACACCATTTTATGGAATCGAATTTTTCAGTGTACAACTGTTTTAATTCCTTCTATTATATATGTGTGTGTGTGTGTATGTATATGTATACATATTCACTTTGATAAGATTTTGATTGAAAAGTAATTTTACTATGTGTTTTTAGTTCTTTTTCTTAAATAGGTTAAAAATTCACACAATTATTAAATGCTTTGAAAATTTAATGATCAAAAGCTATTTAACTTGTTACGTAATTAAATTTATAAACTATAGAAATATTCCTGAACTCTGTAATTTATGTTTAGGATTGTTTCAAACTTTAACATTAGATGAAAAAAAAGTTTTTTCCCTCTAAACAAATAATTCCAAAACTTTTGAAAATATGCTAAAAGTTTTAAAATACTCAACCCTCCCACTAATCATTATTAAGATAGAGTTTGACGAGTTTTTCTTACGTACGGTGTTGTAGAATTAACGAGTTGTCTTGTGGGATTAGTGGATGTGCATATAAACTAATCCAGACACTCGTGAATATTAAAAGTGAAAAGAAACTAAATGTATTTTGAATAACTGATTTTTATACATCTCACTGATATTGTATAATCATAATTTGATAATTGACAAAAAAATTTATCGAACATTTTTAAATATAATAAAATAAATTAAAATATTTACAAACTATAACAAAATTTTAAATTCTATCAATAATAGAGATCGATAGACTTTTATCACAGTCTATTGAATTACTAATAGAAGCATATAAATGCTAGAGTATGAAATTTTGCTATTTTTATAAATATTTTGTCAAATTTATTATTTTTAATGACTTTTTAATCTTATTTTATTTGGTAAGAAATAAATAGAAATATATTATTTTGTGAAATTATTTGAAATGAAAATATTTTTAAAATATAACAAAACTTTGGTAGGAAGATAGGCCAATCATTTCCTTTATGTGTCCACGTGTGATTTGAAAGTGAGTATTACCTGGACATCGAAGATTCGAGCCATGGTGGAGAACTCCGAAACAATTCCGACGAGTTTTTCAGCATTTCTTCTAAAAACAGAGCAACTAAAATCCCTAAGAATCTTCGTCGAGAATTCATAGCTAGCCAATTTCCTCTGCTCCTTCCACTTTTCTCCATCCACCGCAAATATTCCTTCTCCGAACAAATCCCCACACACTTCTTGATCCTTCCTTCCTTTCATATAATTCTCGAATTTCGTCTTCAATATATGCTCCACGTTTCTCGGATCCACTGTATATATCTCGCTGTACGACTCTCCGAGCAGTCGGAAGGTTCTGTGCCGCTTCGCCACCGCCGTCAGATGATCGTACAGGTTGTTTAAGTAGAAAGCCTGGCCGTAGATGGTGCCGTACACCGGCGAGTAGTCGGAGTTGGTTATGGACTTTCCAGCTAGGGTTTTGAGGAAGAGAATGAAGAAGGAGAGGAAGAAGAGGCAGAGAACGACGGTGAAGAAGGTGATGATATTGAAATTCACTTCCATATGGCTTGATTGTGGTTTGAATATGATGAGACTAATCGATTGTGGCGTTGGAAACGGGAAGAAATTGAGAGATTGAAGGAGAGAATCACCGGGCAGTAGATGCTGTTAGAGAGATTTTTGACGATTAGTGAAGAAGAAAAAACAGAGTGAGCTATCACTCTGACTTTAGTTTTATTTGTTTTTTTTTTTTTTTTCTCTCAAGAAAAAGTAAAATTATTACAAATTGACGTAAATTTTTATGTTTTTTAGTTGGGGAAAACTTCTCGTAAATATCAATATATTCCATACTTGGCTACAAAAGTAACGTTAACGAAGGGAAGGTAATAAAAGTAAGCTTAGCATACTGATAATTGTATCTTTCATTTTAGAGAAATTTTCCTAATCTTTCAATTGTTTTATTCTAGAAGACAAGTTTACAACTCCAACTCCTCAAACCATACACACTCCTCATCTAATAAAACAGGTCATTATATGAATCTCATTGATATACATATCCTTAGTATATATACAAAACTCGTTAAACACTACGACATTGGTAGGTATCTTATATTTCATCAAAATTATGTAGATTTAACTAAACAACGTGATGTCAAAATTAAAATCAACTTCTTAGCTTCCAAAGTTTAGAAAAGATTCTAACCACCGATGGAATTAGTATGAATCGGGTTCGAGCCACCCTTTAATTTTATGCTCTTTATACATGTATATTGAGAGAGGTCTTCTAGCGCACCTATATATATATATATTTTCTGTGTGTGCTCATAGTATCCCAAGGACATCTAACCCTTTTTTCCTTTCCTTCTTTTTATTTCAATAATTGCAAAAGAATCAAACTATCAATGGTTGTCTTGTTTATTAAACTAAGCTTGAATAGTCATTTCATTGATTTTGTTTTCTAAATACAGATTATTCTCATATGATTTTGGCCATCTCAAACAAGAAACCAAAAAATAGAACTATCTAGAAGTTGGTATCGGAATTAAGTCTGTACAATATAATACATAGTGGCGAAGGGTTCTCTTCACAACAGTCGTCTCCAAAAGAATACATAATGTTTGCATATCTAATTGGATCCAAAACTCTGGTTCCATTCTTCAAGCTCCTTCCAACTGCTTTTGCTTAAACTGGGTCTAATGACCTTCATTGCCTCCTGGAAATCTTCATACTTTAATGATCTTATCTGGTGTATACAAAAATGTAAAATTTCAATGAAACAGTACAGGTAAAAATCCAAATTCGAATTAGCTGTAATAGGTACGATTACGATATGATAATTGATGATAATCGATGTTTACCGGCAAAATAAAAGGAAAGGAGAAAACTCTCACTTAGCTCGAAACGCAGGAGTCAACCAACAAGCTACTTTAAAACACACTACAAATTTCCTATACATCGCCTTTTCTATAATCACTCAATGGAATTAGACACATGTTTGTGTGAGCTTACCCTGTTACAGATAAGAGTACGATATGATAATAGAAGTTCAAATCCTATATGTCGCAAAATGAGGTTATTCTATCAATCAGAAGGGGAAAGTGAGATTTTTCCTCCTCTCACCAACCAAAAGGAAACCGGGGAACTGGGAAAGGAGGAGGTGAGAATTTAAAAATTCCTGATCCGAATTAGCTATATAAAGAGTTTATCATGAATATAATATGGAAGTTTTAACTACAAAAGGGAAAAACTATTGATAAACGGGATTTGTTCAGCAAATAATCACACATGATATGAATTGACAAAGAAAAAGCTACTTCACTCGTATCTTTAGTGAAACAGAGAGAATTAGAGTTAACAGATTTTATGTGAGTTACCTGATCTGCTTTTACTGTGAGAATGTTTCCACCTAGCTCCCTAATTGGCATCATTGCAGCTTCCTCGCACAAGGCTTGTAGATCACTTCCAGAATATCCTGTACATGTAAATAATATACCATGAGCTTTTTGGCACAAACTTCGAGTTGTTAAGATTCACTTTTCAGAAGAGTTTTGTAGGACAAGTGTTCTCATTAGTGTTTTTGATGGGAGGAGACTTGGAGTGCGGCTTCTATTTCTAGCTTTCTTCAGGGCATTCCTATGCAAACCGTATTTTATATCACTAACCGTTGGAATTCCTACTTGCAAATGTTCTTTATTTTTTCTGCAAAATTCAATCAGATATATGCTCGGAACAAATAGTCACTATTATTTAGTTTCCCTTTTTCAGCACAGTCCTAGTTTGAACTTCTAATCTACTGTATTTATTTTATTTATTATTATTATTATTATTATTATTATTTGTGTGCGGAAAAGTTAACGATTACTTCTAGCTTCTGTATGTTTATACTTGTCAATACAGATTTGATTTCTTATTTTAACACAAATAGCTCTACTAAAGTCTCTGAACACTGGATGGACACTGTAAGATCATCAGATACACGGGGTTATCTAACTCATTTCTGTTCATGCCATTCTTGGAGGTTGTTAATTTTTCGCCTATTTAAGTATGGAAAGATGAAAAACAATAAGGCAAGAAAATAATAAAGTACCTTCAGTCTGTTTAACTAGTCTTTCTAGATCTCTAGCTGTCAACAAAAATAAGACATTTATGTTAGAGTAAATTAGAAAAAAGATATAATCTCACGGGGCAACCCGCCTGACTCTACAACATTTGGTGTCAAGGTAATCGTAGGAAATTAATTTCTAGGTAGGTGGCCACCATGGATTGAGCCATAACCTCTTGTTAGTTATTGAGATTATGTCTCCTTTTTTACTAGGTCAAACTACAATGGTTACAGTGGTTCAACTAAAGTGATAAACATATAGGGCAAATGACACATTCCATTTGCGTGTATTACAATAATATACGATTAGAACATGAGAAGCAATTCTAACTAGCATACTAAATTAATCAATCAGACCTCAGTAGCATTAATGACAACAAAAGGCAATAACGAAAAAAAATAAGTATGGGGCTAAGTGTTACTGTTCAATGGAAGGAGAGAGGTATAAAGTCCACAGTCTCAACCATCGGCTACTGACTAATCCCGTAGGATAATCAACCTACCTTCAAATAAAGTGTTGAAATTGTAGAATATTTAATAATTTAGGTGAGTCCCTCCCATAATTTTCACTTGTAAACTCAACATATAATTTTGCAACTTCCTCCTTTAGCTCCTTGTACACTTTACATCATTTATGGAATCAAATAGCCTTTTCTTGGTCTTGTATAGACATCTTAGTAAGGAAAAAAAAACTGTACACAATATAGTTAGAGAAAATAAAATGTTTGCATTAAAGTTGATACAAGTTTTAAGGAAATATCTAGCACAGGAACTTCACCAAACCCTCATTCTTACTTGGTAGAGAATATGACTGTCCCTTGAGGTTGTGCTTGAGAAGAAGTCTTCTACCGTTTTCATCTGGCAAGGGAATGTAAATTCTCTTCACCTGTTGTGGGGGAAAGGCATTTGAATGAGAAAGCAGTTTAAAATTAAAATACATAGAAAGCTTTTAGTGAAGTAATCACAGAAAGGATGTTGTATCTGGCCAATGTTGTCACACACTGCACTAACCAGATATCCATGCCCTCACGAGTGTGTGTGAGTGAGAGCAAGAGAGCAATTCCACATTGACGTATTCTTGTTCGTCTTCAAAAGTGTCCTTTAATCAACGTATATTAATGATTTTTTGTAGAACCATAAACTCTACCCTTTCCTTCCCTTCCTTTTATGATCGGTTCAATATATATATATATATATATATATATATATATATATATATATATATATATATATATATATTATGATCCTTTAACTTAATTTCATCTGTGATCTCAAAAACCTTGATTTCACAGGCAGAGGTATATGCCATTTTGACCACTATACTTGCCTTGGGGCAGCCTATGATAAAAATCGATACATACTTGGAGGTGGGGACTATTCACTTCAACTATTAGTATCAAGAGCTCTTGGAAAAAATAAGTTTAGTAGCACTTAATAGAATTGACAGGTCTTGAAAAGAGGGCTTTGACAACATTAGACTCAAATCTTCTTTCCGAGATTTGTTTCTCGAGACTCAGCTTGGTTTGATTTCTTTAGGAGTCCCCATACTTGATAGAATTCCTCTTGTTGGGCTTTTGTTTTACGCCTTTTTTGTTCTATATGTTCCTCATTAAAAACAAAATCAAAAAATAAAAAACAGAACCATTAAAAATTTTACATACCAATCTCCTAAGAACTGCATCATCCAATTCTTGGGGCTTATTAGTTGCACCTGCACAGTAAGCATAAAACCTTGTATGTCCAAAGGATAAGAAAGAAACCTAAAACACAAACTAGCAAAAAAAATTCAGCATGCTTATAGCAGCCACTAAGCTCGTATCAAAATGCAATCTAAAAGTTTGCATGGATTTCAACTAGCGAACGAGTTCATAATAAGGAAGAGAGCACATGATTTTCTTTCAGGTTGTTGCAACCTATCATTTCATTATAGAAAAAGAATTTTTTTCAGACTGCAGACACATGTAAGTTAGTTGATATCCTATGTGGAAGTAAAAATGGCCATGTATATATAAAAGAACAAACAGATAATAATATACAAAATGTAAATTGGAAAATAAAAGGTAAAAGTGTATATGGAGACAGGAATATCATGCAAGTGTTAATAGATAATATTACATCAACCACACAGTGTTCAGTGGATCATATCTCATAATTCCTGAACTGGTAAATAATGTTATACGTTTTGAGCTTAGCCCCTACAAACTTTTCGTGGCATCTGGAACAAGCATGGAAATCAAAAAGTTCAAAAGTCAGATCATTGCACTTCGTTTCATCTTAATGTCTAACAATTAGGCTATTCCTTTCCTTCCATATACACCAAACTACTGAAGAATTGGCAAAGGAGCAGAACAGACGTAGCTAGACCTAAGCTTACCAATAACGATTACAAGATCAGTAGAATTGGACGTTACGCCGTCAAACTGTACAAGAAACTCAGACTTCAACCTCCTGCTAGCTTCATGTTCACCAGCATGTCTCGACGACATAACACTATCAATCTATACAGTCAAATTAAAGAGATAATCAGAATCTCATCAATTGTTGTTGTTCTTTTTCTTTTTCTTTTTCTTTTTCTTCTTTTTTTTTTTTTTGGGTACAAGCTTATTTTGAAAGGCGCCGCACTTAGCTATATTTTTACTGCGAGCTGTTTCATTTCTGATAATCTATATGGATATTAGTCTTTTTACATGGCGTTGGCAGTGTGTACATCAAGTCCCAGTTTCTATATACAGATAAAAATAGGTAATAGGTCTTGACAGACCAACTAGTTTTACGTGTCAAGGAGATTCTAATTCAGATAATGGAAAAACTCTAGAAGGGAAAACGGTAGAAGGCTATAAACAATTGTATTAAACTTAGAAATAGTTATTAACAAGAATGAAATTTATGTGAGATGTTGTCAAATCGTGCTAAAGGTAATAACAAAATATAGACGGATATGTAAATATAATACCTCAAGTTTTAAGTTCTCTAGTCTAAGCGACTCAACCAAGCAGGAAAAGAGGGAAAATTGATGAAACCAAGTACCAAAGGAACAAAGTTTACTATGAATCAAAAGGTAAGTCAGTAACAAAAGATTAACCCTCTATTTATAACAAGACTAATGGGCTAGTCTACAGCATACTAACTAGGTAAACAACTAACTAACTACTACTAACTAAAAAAATTCACAATTGAAATGAAATTAGAAAATTATTACTAACTATGCTAAATCCCCTATTGGGAGAAGGGGAAAAATAGATCCAATCTCTCTTTCAACGCCTCTGTTATTTTCTTATTTATCTCCCTCTAGATGTCCCATAACAAGGCACACAAATCAACAAACTATAAGAAACAATCCTTCTCGTAAAAGGAGGAACTCCTGTTCGTAACTCTAAAATCCCTCCGGTGAGTCCTTCCAAATAACAAAAACATAACTCCTCATATTTGCTGGAAAAATTGGAATAACCTTTTGTTCCGACACTCTAGGGGTTTATCATCATGAAAAGGTTTCCTAACCATTTCTAGAATGCGGCTCTCTGTTTTTGGCGCATTCTTGCTGATAATACAGATAGTTCTTGATCCAATTGTTTGACCATTGTACCCACCATACATTGAACTTTGATCAAATTTCTTTGAATTCATCCAAGATATGCATCAACTGACAGCAAGGGTCTAGTTGCCAATTTTAGTGGAGTTCCACTTCGAATTCCCCACCAGAATGAACTGTGGCACATCTGACGATGGCTAACTGGCTAGTGACTCCATCATCCTAGCCATTGCCCTTTGTAAGGTTGAGGGTTGCTCTAATACCAATTTGATAGAACCAAGCATCAAAGGAGAAAATATCCCAAAATCCTTAAATGAAATGTTCATTAAGAATCAATGAAATTCAATAATAAAATATTAACCCTATATTTATAAGAGCCTAATGAGTTAATTTACAGCCTACTAACTAGGCAAACAACTGACAAAATACCAACTAAAACAATTAACCATTCAAATTATAAGTACAATATAGTTGTTAATTATGCCACACCAAAAGCTATTTTCTGCATCCAAAAGTTCAATTGTTGTCCAAGAGCTAAGCTAAGAGTACTAAAATACCCGACCTCTTAGAACCATGCTGTGATTTATCTATTTTTATGTCAAATTACCAAAAACTACATTGCACTCATAAGGAAAAAAAAAACAATTAACATACAAAAACAATGTACAATTAACTCATCCTTAAAATAATGGTTTGGCAAGAGAACAAGACATACTTCATCCATGAAAATTACGGAGGGCTGCCTGGACTTAGCTACCATGAAGAGAGTCCGTACAAGCTTTTCACTTTCTCCTAACTTGATGCAAATATAATATGTTAGAATTTAAAAGGATATTAACTAGAAAGGAAATATAGGGGGAAGAACTTTTTTCAGAAAGAAAATATAATTCTTGATATGGAATTGAGACATACCCATTTTGATGTGAAGGATGCGGCTGACAAGTTAAAAAAAGTGGCTTCTGATTCTGAAGCTACAGCTTTAGCAAGCATAGTCTTCCCATTACCAGGTGGACCAAAGAGAAGAAGACCTGAGGAAATATGGATTGGATCCAATTAACGAAATTAGTCGCAAAATTTTCTAGAAGCTTGGCTCTAAAACATTATAAACTTTAGAGAAAGGGTGAACCTAAGGGAAGTGATTGACTAGCTTAGAAGATAAAAAATATTAGTAAGTAGTTGACTAGATGTTACAGTGACAGATTATTACTTAGAGCAGTAAACACACAGGTGCGCCCTAGACCTCCACACAATTAAAGGTCTGTGCATATGAGGCCTCCACAAATGTAAGTTGATACTATAAATTTAATAAAATTTAAGATCGGTTTGGTTGTTTTATGGAGACTAGCTAGACACTGAAGAATCCAACTAAGAAGTGTTGGAAAATGATGAGAAATTCCAGCTATTTGACTAGGATTGTCAATTACAACAGGCTTCTCAGACAAGTTGAGATGTTAGGAAAAACCAAGAATATACTGAAGTTTGCGTAGATGATGCGTATTATTTCAGCACCCCATCTGGTTTGCTGTACCTAGTGCCTTGTATTGCAACCGACAAATACTCTAATATTTTTGGTTTGAATTACCCATATACCGGGCATTCATATCAAATGTAACTATTCTTATTGATTCAACATAAACCACAATCTTGCAGTAATGTATACTGTCCAGGCCCATGAATCTTGACACAAAATTCATTTCTGTAAGATGGTATGACACTTTCAAAAGAAGTAGTACTCGGAGTGTATTGACAGTTTCTGAAAGCAATACCTCTAGCTGGCTTTCGAAGACCAGTAAATAAATCTCTTCTCTTTGTGGGCAAAATAACCATCTCCAGTAAAGCTTGCTTTGCCTTCTGAAGTCCAGCTACAATTGAACCAGACTATTTCAGAGTCCAATTAGAGAGTACGAGTCGAAAATAAAATTAACAAAATGTAATGAAGTAAATGAAGGTGAAGGGAAAATATGTACTACCAATATCATCCCATTTTACAGAAGGACTTCGATCCACTATAGCAGTGTTTATCATTTCAACCAATTTTGGATCATATCCATCGGGAACTTCCCGAGTAGATTGTGAAGTTCCAACATTAGCCGGTTGACTTCTTGTTATTGAATTATTTGCACCACTGTGAGAAGAGCTCCTTAACACTGGCTTTTTGTTTGGCATTTTTGAAGCGTTTCCAGCTCTTTGCACATGATTCAAGGAGCTCTGAAATAAAATTTAACAAAATAAATATTTAAATCTTATTTTGGCTGCTGAAATTCAGATGTATTTAATTTTGCTTCTTACTTTCAAAAATGTCTATTTTGTTCTTTGAAATCGGATTTGTTCCATTTTGATCCTCGACTTTGAAGAGTCTTTAGCTTACCAATATAACCTCTAAGTATGTGTACTATCGTACAAGTGTGGTTTCAAGTCACAGAGATTAGAAATGAGCATTGGACAAGTGAAAATTAGATGGAAAAGTAACATAACATGGACCAAAATAGTTGTTTTATAAAGGTTTAGGAACTAAAATGATCATTATGAAAGTTTAGGGACCAAATTGGAACAAACAAGAAAGCTTAAGTACCAAAATTGACATTTTGAAAGTTTTAAGGATTAAAATAGAATAAACAGATAATTTGGGGTCCAAAATGGGATTTAAACCTGGAACAAAGAAATACATAGAATCTGAAACGTTTATATTGCTAATTGAACCATATCTCAGATATGAAAAATAAAAGAAGAAAGATACTTTGTCATAAGATAGCCAACATTGCTCTCATGCTTGGTCCTTAACTTTCAGAATAATAAACATCAAGCACGCCGCCAAATAATTGTAAAACCTACTTTTCCCAACTCCAGAGAGATAACTTACTACTTACATTGAAATTAGAATTGGAACATAGTCCTAACGCACCTAGTTTATAAGATCCCAGATAAGTTGGCAATTCTCTTTCTTTCTTAGCTGAAGCTCAAGTGATCCGAGTTTGGGGTTTATAATATATTCAAGCATTTACTCACTAAGAAGAAGGGCAATGTTTCTAATTCAAGCAAGATCATAGAATCTTACATTGAATATTTACACAGTTACACTTCAGAAAGATGAAACCATACCTTGTTTGACGATGTAACACCTGGATTTATAAGATTGCAGAACAAGAGACATTATAAGTTAGTAAATGCCCCCGATAACAAAGGTCATCATTGATGAAAATGATTTGAGTTATTACAGAACAAGAACTGAACCTGCTCGAATACTTAGAGTTGCTAATCTATCAGAAACTTGACTTTGCCACTTTGAGATTTTTTGTCTATAAGATTTCACCTTTTCTTGTTCGCTGTTGGGAAAGAAAATGATTGTAGAACAAGCATAAGTGAAAGAACAAAAAATCAATGAACTTCGACTGGTACTCCGTCAAAATTATAGGTGTATCTTCTTTAAGGAGTGTAAGAATATCGTATAAGGCAGATATGAATAACAAAATAATTAAAGGAAAAAAAGTCTGCAAAATAAAACAAAAAATAAAAGATTACAGAATAGTGACTAAATATTATAGGGACAATTGCGTACTGTCGAGCTGTGAAAAGACTAACGTCCATGGTAAAACAAACGACGATGCCAGAGATTCCCGAGTTATTATTTCTCGGAATTTGCAAGACAAAACATTATAAATCACGCTAGAACTCCAAATATTTTCTAACTATTGCCCATTTGTTCCCAGTTATATATTTCTCGAGTTTCAGACATGGATTCCTTCCCCATCCTATTAGACATCAAAATTTAGACATCTGCACTAATACAGTTTACCTTGTGGATTGATAAAATGATGAAATGGGGATTAAATATCCAAAAAATTGGCAAAATTCTGAATACCTGGAACTGATAAACGAAGGCACAGCGGTTGAACTGGCCTCAGTCAGAATGCGGTTAGCATTCTGGTAGTGCAGGATCGCATCGTCGATTATGCCCCACTCCTCTGCCCTGACGGCCTTGGCTATCTCCTCCTGCGACAAATTAAAGTACCCTTTGAACTTGGAAGCATATCGCTCGTTCGAAACAGGAACTCCATTAACGCTGTCCATGGTCGAAGCACCCTCGTGGCTCCGGTTCTGCGGCGAATCGTGAATTGAGCTCGTTTCTGAGAAGATCGACCCAATATAGTCAACTACACCTTTGAGAAAACTCATTCCTACGCAAATAAATACAGTTAGCAAACAATCCATGAAAACGAATTAGAAGAGGCAAACAAAGACGGCAGTTCGAACCAGCTACGGAATCTCTTCAACAACATCGTCCTCTGAGCTACTTCGACTTTGGCGAATTTGATGAGCCTTTCCTCTTTCGGAAGCTTTAGAAATACAACAAACCGAACTTGCCTATTGGAGGGAGCGGGTCGCCGGAGTGTGGACGATCCAACAACTGGAAATTGGGCTCTCTATTTCCTTTCTTTTTCTTTTTCTCTAAATACAAATTTTAGTTTATAAATCTAAAAATATTAAAACAGTTTGAAAAAATAAAAAAATAATTAAAACATTTGATTAAATATTTATACTTCGTATATAAAAAAATACAAGACGACAATAAATGATGTCTTGTTAATGGTTTTGCTCGGTGTAAATAGTTTTTTAACTTTTTTTACTTTTCAAAAGATACCTTAAAAATATTTACAAATATAAAGCAAAGTTATTGTAATATATTTTTATTATTGGAAATACAAAAAACAACTTTAACATATTTGATAATATTAACACTTAAATTCAACAATGGAATCTATGATAATTAAAATTGTATGGACTTTGTATATATATATAGACTAACATGGTAGTTTTAGCTTTCCAGCTTCTTTTTATTTTGTTACAAGCTAGTCGTGAGTCGTCATACCATTGTCATTTTTTTTTTTATAATCAATCAATGATTTCAAGTTGCTAGTACAAATATTATATTACTTGAGCAACCATACCACCACCAGATACGTGTGTTCGCTTTGGTGGAGTAAATCCATTTCTAATGTCTCGTTTTAATCTATTTTATTTTAATGTCACATTTTGTTCTTTAATTTTTAATTTTCAACATACTTACCACAATATATATGTGTACGATATAAATGTTGTTTAAAATAAAAGTTGAATTTGAATACACGGCATAGTCGGTTTTGGCTCGTAAGTTTATCCATACACACGACTAAGTTGAAGGTATTGGAGCTATGGTTATTATGACTCTATTATTAGTATAGTCTATTACCATCTCCTTTCTTCTTTGGTTTAGATCAATTGTATTTGTTGATGTAATTATTTAGTTACCTGTCTGTGTCTAAAAAAACATTGAATTGTTACTTTTTAAGTAGAGATAATAACATTCACAAAGTGTAATACAACGTTGTTTCAACATAAATATGGTATTTTGACAAACCAATTGTATGTCTATATGATAATAAAATTACAAATAAAAAATGGCAATGGAGATGCGGGGTATCGAACCCCGTACCTCTCGCATGCAAAGCGAGCGCTCTACCATGTGAGCTACATCCCCGATGATACTTTGGACACAAAATAAATATTATATTTCCAATAAGAATTGTTCATATCAAACCTTTGAAAAATATCGACAATTAAAAAGCTAAATTCGTGAGTTTAAAAGCTTTGACCCCTTTGATAACGCTAATGTTTCATATTTTTGTTTACAGCTTTTTAAGAAACATGCACGAAGAAATACCTATGATTCATGTGTATATATATTATATACGTTTTCTTAACTTATTTTATTTTTTCTCTCGTTTGTTAAATTTTATATTTGTATTTCTACCATTTGTTAATTTAATTTTCATCATATTTCTTCTCCCAAATTTTCATAATTATATGTTTGGTTTAATTTTAAATTTTAAATTCTCAATAAGGTATTTTAAATATAGAAAAAAAAAAACAAACTAATTACCGAAATGAAGTAAATATTTTATCTTTTTTTTATTTTTTTATTTTTCACCATTTCTCTTCTCAGCATTTAGATTAATATATCACTTGATTTTCAAAATTTTATCTAATTTTAAAATTTCTTTCATATTTATATGTTTAGTTTAATTTTAAATATACCGTCTCTTCTCAATTAAAAATGGAAATATGTTTATTTAGATGTTTTCTTAATTTTAAATTTCAAAATCTGTAATGCGTGTTATACATTATTTAAATCTAAAATTATTATTTCTAGTATCATCTAAATTAGTTCGAATTTTATATTTTATATCTATCTTTTATTAAGATAATCACTTACGTAACAGTATAATTGAGTTTAATAAACATCATTTAAAAAAAATAAATTAAGTAAAAAATAATAATTACAATCATAATTAACCGCATATGATTAATACAAAATTATTGTATTATAGCTATTAGTTTTTTAATGGAATTTATGTGTACTTTTCTAATGTTAATGTTTTATATATCTTTTAACGTTCAAACTATACAAAATGAAGGAAAATATTAAGAAAAATAACATAAGATTCGATAAACAATAAATTATTATTAAATAAATTTATGTTTTAATTTATTTTTCAATAAACTGAATGTTTATCAAATATAGTCCCATTTATTATTTTATAAAAAATAAAGAATAAAAAAAATATAGAACAACAAACAAAAAACATGAAACACGTTATCAAAGGGGCCATGTTTGAAATTCACGATTTACATTTATCATTCAAGAACGACTTTTGTCGTCCCTAAATAAGATTTAGCAAACATTTATTATCAATTAATTTGTTAACATAGTCATTTGCTAAAGTAGATCATGTCAAATTGTACAACATGTGTTACATTAAAAGTATATTGCACACTTTTTCCTTTTTTGTATATATATATATATATTGCATGGCATTTGTAAAAGCAGCCATAAGCACTGTAAAAGACAACAAGCCACTATCAATAATTTTCGTATAGTTTGAAATTTTGAAAATGTCAAAATTCATATTAGCAACCATATTTAGTACGACAAATAAGTAGAACATATTGAATTTGTTTAAACGTTTTATTGCTCTCAATTTCCACTTTATTTTATAATTTCTAAAATTCATATGTAAATAATTTATTTTAGTATGTTATCTCTTTCGTATGTCACTTACATATGAGATAATAATTCCTTAAAACCAAAATACATCATTTATATTTTTAATTTAACTATGCCATGGACGAGATAAATTTAGATAGAAGACAGATGTTCCAATGAGTCGATCACAAAATATTTATACAAATAACAAAACGTCAACAAAGTTCAAAAGTTTTGTGGTTTGTAGTTAATGTTTCGTTCGATGAAGAATTTGAAAATTCCTTTTGTATTTCAAAAATCAACGTAATGATTATAAATATTAAATATATAATAAATAATGCTATTTTCATAATTTTTGATTAACCATGTGATACAGAAAGAAAAACGTAACACATCTTTCATTACAACAAATGTCTAAACATTTTAGGATCTCGAAATAATTTGAAGGTATTTTGTTCTTTAAAAATTTAAGTTAACGACTACAAATATCTTTTAACAAGAAAATTATAAAAAATATATATAAAAAAAGTTAAAATTTACTGTATTTTATAAATAATATTAATATTGTACTGTTTTAAAAAATGTCAGTATAGAATCTACCATTTTTATTATATTTGGTAAATAAATTAGTTAATTTTGCTAATTTTTGAATAATGTTTATCTTATTTTTAATATTACTTTGCACACTCCTCCCTGGTCTTCGTTGTTAAAATAAAATAAAATGAAATTTATATAAAAGAAATTTGTTTCAATTATGTATTTAAGCAAAAAAAAAAAGAAAAAAAAGAAGAAAAAAAGTATTTGGATTTTAATTTTTGACTCGGCAACAAATCCAACGGACGGAGCCTCATAAAATAGCTCCGTAATCTCCCCCTTCCCTCTCGCGCTCAATTCGCATCCTTTCTCTCTCTTCCACCCCCGCTAATTTTCTCGACGACCTCATTTCTCAATTTTCGCTTGGTCGGAGCTGTGAATCCACCTCCAAGATTTTCAGCTTCACTCCATAATCCGGCCTCACAATCAATTTTCTGGTTCAATCTCCTTCTCTCTTGCAGCTCCATCTTCATTCCCCTGCACCAACAATGCCTGATTCACTCTGATTCTCTCACATCCTTGCATTCCTTTGTTTTCCGCTTCATCTGTTTTGGATCCTTCATATCTCGTATGTTTATTTTCTTTTTGTCAATCGATCAATGTGCAATGCGTCTGTGGATGAATGGTGTGGCACCTGATTAAGTTTGATCTACTCACTACGGTTGTGTCTATGAGGTCAATCTTTGAAAGAATTGATGTTTTTGGTGAATTTAGAAAATGAAATGTTTCAGGTGGTACTGGCATTTGTAATATTGGTTTAAGGATCTTCTTGTGCTTTCTTTATGAAGGTAGATCTGCCACTTCGTTTAGAATAAAGATTTGTTGATCCGAGTCAAATTGAAACCACTAGCTTTGTGACCCGACATTCTTATTGGGTCGCGGAAAATTGAATTAGGTTGAATACAAAAGGACGATTGGAAATCATTTTTTTTTTCACGTAGTTTGCTTGCGATGGAAGCATATTAAGTTCCACTAGCTGCATGGTGGCGTCTATATTTTTCTATTTCCTCTCAAGGGGAGTTTGTTTTTCTAAACACGGTGAATAAAAGCGTCAACTTATGTTTATTTTTTTAGTCCGTCTCTCCGAAATTAGTCTGTGGGTTCTATCTTTTCATGAAAATCTTACTAAGTATGCCAGGTTGGGTTTATTTTGACTGACCTGCACGATGAACGTTTAGATGAATTTCACTTGGAACTTATATTTATTATCTATATAACATATTCTTTTAGAACTTCTATGCAGCGACGATATTTACAAATGTTATTCTATCCAGAGTGTTTGTATTTGGTGAATTGCCATTGATGAAGTTTTGTCTTAAGAGAGATATTTTTTTTCTTTTCAAACCATTTTTTATTCAAAACATCTGTTGAAAGGTCAAGTTAGAAGAGAGTATTCTATGGACTGAATAGTATATTTATTGAAGCAGATCTGTAATAAGATAAACTATTTCTCTCTTGTAGATGGCGATCGTTCTACAAATATAAATAAGTAATTTGCTGGATCTCTAAGACAGAGAAGCATGGAAGAAGACGAAGAAACTAAAACAGCTGCTGAAAATTCTGAGAACGATTCAGACAATGCAATTACTAGTGACGGACAGAAGAGCTCCCAGCCATTTCAAGACGACACAGATATCGAGAGTGATAAAGTCAATATAGTTAGTGATGGTGTAGTCTTGGGAGAGGTTAATACTGTCACTACAGTTGAAGATGAAGACCAGTTTGAGCAGGTATGTTTGAAAGACCTGGGGAAGACTGTCGATGAATTATCTGGGGGTCCTTTAGATTCAGAGCGATCTTCAAATTCTGAAGATGCAAGACTTTCTTCTGGTGCATTCCAAGAATCTTCCCAATATATCACTAGAACATCTGGTGCGGAATCTGACGACGCTACTGTTGGTCAACTACAATATGACAGCCATTCTTTTAGTCCAGGGGCTGATAAGAGGCCGGGCCATTCTATTAAACCATCAAACTCATCAGCTAGTTTCGACTCTGGATATTCTCCTCTTGGTTCACCACAAAAATTTAAACCAAAATCTGTAATGCCCAATGTGTCTCCGGAGTTGTTGCATTTGGTAGATTCTGCAATCATGGGGAAGCCTGAGAGTTTAGATAAATTGAAGAATGTTGTGAGTGGTAAGGAAACTTTTGGCAGCAGTGAGGAAATGGAGGGTGTCGCCTTTTCAGTAGTTGATTCTCTCCTTGCGACAATGGGTGGTGTTGAAAGCTTTGAAGAAGATGAAGAGAACAATCCTCCTAGCGTAATGCTAAATTCTCGTGCTGCCATAGTTGCTGGGGAGCTTATTCCTTGGCTTCCTTGTCTGGGTGATAATGAGATGATCATGTCCCCAAGGACTAGAATGGTCAGGGGACTGCTTGCTATTTTGCAGGCTTGTACCAGAAACAGAGCAATGTGTTCTATGGCTGGTCTGTTGGGAGTGCTTTTGAGGTCAGCTGAAACAGTTTTTGTGCAGGATGTAGGTTCCTCGGACAAATTGAGTTGGGATGGAGCTCCTTTATGTTATTGCATTCAGTATTTGTCAGGGCATTCACTAAATGTTTCAGACTTGCGTTCATGGTTTCAAATTATTACAAGGACACTGACCACCAAATGGGCAGCTAAGTTATTGCTTGCATTGGAGAAGGCATTGTGTGGAAAAGAGTCAAAGGGACCTGCAAGTACATTTGAGTTTGATGGTGAAAGCTCTGGTTTGCTAGGTCCAGGGGAAAGTCGTTGGCCCTTTTCAAATGGTTATGCATTTGCCACATGGATTTATATTGAGTCATTTGCAGACACATTAAATACAGCTACTGCTGCTGCAGCAATTGCTGCTGCAGCAGCAGCCAAGTCTGGAAAATCATCTGCCATGTCGGCTGCAGCAGCTGCAAGTGCACTTGCTGGTGAAGGAACAGCACACATGCCCCGTCTTTTTAGTTTTTTATCTGCTGATAATCAAGGAATTGAGGCATATTTTCATGCACAGTTTTTGGTTGTTGAATGTGGCAGTGGAAAAGGAAGGAAGGCCTCATTACATTTTACTCATGCATTCAAGCCACAATGCTGGTACTTTATTGGTCTGGAGCATACTTGCAAGCAGGGGCTTATTGGAAAAATTGAGAGTGAGTTAAGGTTGTATATTGATGGGGTATTGTATGAAAGTAGGCCTTTTGAGTTCCCTCGAATCTCCAAACCACTTGCATTTTGCTGCATCGGAACAAACCCACCTCCTACAATGGCTGGTTTACAGCGCCGTCGTCGCCAGTGCCCTTTGTTTGCTGAGATGGGGCCCATTTATATCTTCAAAGAATCAATTGGTGCAGAAAGGATGACACGCCTAGCGTCTAGAGGAGGAGATGCACTACCTTCTTTTGGTAACGGGGCTGGACTACCATGGCTTGCTACGAATGATTATGTGCATCATATGGCAGGAGAGAGTTCTCTGTTAGATGCAGATATTGCAGGATGCCTTCACCTTCTTTATCACCCTAGTTTGCTTAATGGTCGTTTTTGTCCAGATGCTTCACCCTTAGGTGCTGCAGGTTAGTGAATTTTCATGCCATTGAGTGTGTTATTTAAGAAATGACAGGCTACATATGGATCAGGAGGGCTATGAAATGTAGTTATCTTGGTTACTTGATGATTGTTTGGAGCATGGGTTAGACTTAGGGTGAGTTTGACTTCCTAAGTATAAGCCATGTTTGGGATGAGGGGTTTTCTAAGTCAAAGTTTGACTTGACAAATCCACAGGCTTGAATTGCCAAGTCTAAATGTCCTACTTTAAAGTTTCCTAAACCGACACCTGAAGTTCAGTTTCCTAAATCCTCTAGGTTTAAGATGTTGAGTCCATGTCCCAAATAGAGTGTTGGTACCTAAATATATTGATGTGTACATGCTGTTTTCCCAAATTCCATCTTTGATCTTTTGGCTACTCTGCTTGTTCATTCTTTTGGTGGCTCCAAACATATTATTTGGTTGGCTTTGATGCATGCTTTTTCTGAGCTCTTTGGGGCAAATGAAACTGTCAGTCTTTTTAGGAATTCTGCCTCTACTTTTATGTGTTATCTGGATACAGTTCTTACTTCTGTTTACAATTGGTGTAAATTTGAGCCTTCTTTTACTTCTTATTCTTTATCTTTTTTGCTTCCCAACTGGAAAGATTTCTTGTAATCACCTTTAGGTGTTGGGTTTTCCCTCTTAATGATACGTTTCTTCTCCAAAAAAACGTGTACATGCATGTTAGTCAGATCTGATAATTTTTCACTCAGTTGGCTTTCTTGAAACCAGGGACTTCTGAGTTTCTTTATGGAATGTTACACGATATCCCTTTTCATGCTGCTTAACTTACATTTCTTTCGTGATTCAGGTACACTAAGAAGACCTGCTGAGGTTCTTGGGCAAGTCCATGTTGCTACAAGAATGCGACCAGTTGAGGCTCTGTGGGCCTTGGCTTATGGAGGTTCTATGTCTTTACTTCCTCTGGTAGTAAGCAATGTGGATGAAACCAGCCTGCAACCCCAAGAAGGGAACAATCCTCTTTCTTTTGCCACAGCTAATCTTGCTGCCTCAATATTTCGAATAATCTCCATGGCTGTTCAACACCCAAAGAATAATGAAGAATTCTCTCGTGTTAGAGGACCCGAGATTCTGTCAAGAATTTTAAACTATCTTCTGCGAACTTTGTCCTCGCTTGATCCTGGAAAGCACGATGGAGTTGAAGATGAGGAACTCGTCGCTGCTATTGTCTCTCTATGTCAGTCCCAAAAGAGCAATCACATACTTAAAGTGCAGCTCTTTAGCACCTTGTTATTGGATTTGAAAATATGGAGTTTATGCAACTATGGACTACAAAAAAAGCTTTTGTCATCACTTGCTGACATGGTTTTCACAGAGTCATCTGTAATGAGGGATGCCAATGCTATTCAAATGCTTCTTGATGGCTGTAGAAGATGTTACTGGACAATTTGTGAAAAGGACTCTGTCAATACCTTTTCTTTAAATGAAGATCAACGTCCGGTAGGGGAAGTGAATGCGTTAGTTGATGAACTGTTAGTGGTAATTGAACTTCTAATAGTAGCAGCTCCTCCCTCACTGGCTTCGGATGATGTTCGCTGTTTGCTTGGTTTCATGGTTGATTGTCCACAACCAAATCAGGTATACATACCTTATGAATTCAAAATTGGCACTTGAGAACGTGGACAGATAATCTTTTTTTATTCTGAATTTTCTCCTTAGGGATTGGTATGGAATCCTCAAGGTTTAACCTGTTATCAATCTTAAACACTGAATATCAGCAGGTATATATATATAAACAACTTTCATTGAGAAAATAATGAAAAGATACACAAGCATACAAAAAAAAGAAAAAAAAAACAGAAAAAAGAAAAAAGAAAAAGAATACACAAGCATACAAAAAAAAAAAAGCCTACAAAATGAGAGCTCCTTTACAAGAAGGGACTCCTGCTATGCAAAATAATTGGTCTAATTTGACCAATAAAAAAAACTCTGACTACAAAATTCCTGGTCTCATTTGCAGCCCACAATTTATGTTGACTTTCATGTACTCACCTTAGGCATCTGTTGGAGATTCTAGAACTCCCGTGGGATTTATCAGAAATTTTAAAAGTTTCCCAGAGACCTCCCCCTCCAGATAAAAGCTCCAACGCTTTTTCTGTCAGCAAATAGGACAAAATGATGGGAAAATAATATGTGAAGAGAAAATTAAGTGATCTGAAAAATTAACACCAAAAAGTTTGTCCTTTTTCCTTGTAGCATGATTTTATCACAACAATGAAATTTGGAAGACTCATATGCTTCTCTATTTTACTTTCATTTTAGAATATTTGGGGAAAATTATTTGACACATTCATAAATCAGGAGGTGGTTTTTGGCATAAATTTTAAGTAAAACAAATCTAAAATCTGGGATTAGGGATGGGTGTTGATTTTTCATTTTAGTTGTTTGTTACCAACGATAACTTTCATTGTTATTGACATTAGCCAATTTTGGAGAGCTCTTTTGATATCTTTTGCTATCCGGATGAGGGAGGAGATCTTATTCATCTTTTATCGTGGACCTATTGTTTGTTGTCGAAAGAAGTGCCCTCCATTTACTGTGCTTTCTTGTGTTTTGTTCTTATACAACAACAATGATTTGAAAATTTCTAACTTTTTTCTAACTTTTTTCTAACTTCGCTCTTGCTAGGTTGCGAGAGTATTACATTTAGTGTACAGGTTGGTGGTGCAGCCTAATACTTCTAGAGCTCAGACTTTTGCTGAGGCTTTCATAGCCTGTGGTGGAATAGAGACACTTCTTGTTCTCTTACAGCGGGAAGTCAAAGCTGGTGATGTCAGTGATCCGGAAGATATCTCAACTGATGAAACTTCGTTTGTCCAGGAGTCTGGTGTAGACAATGGGGATGGAGTCTCCGAGAGAATCCTTGATGATGATATTGGAGCTGTGGAAGAAGAGAAACTAAATGTACCTGAGAAAGATTGGCAATTTGAATCAACTGAAATTGGTGGTATGAGACGCTTTGGTGCTGCCTCTCCTGGTGTGAGAATTGAGAGGATGCTATCTATTTCTGAGAGTTCTTTTGTCAAGAATTTAGGTGGTATAAGTCTTTCAATTACTGCCGACAATGCGAGAAATAACGTTTACAATGTGGACAAAAGGGATGGAATTGTTGTTGGGATCATTGGACTTGTAGGAGCTCTAGTAGCATCTGGCCATTTGAAATTTGATTCTTTTTCTCCTTCAGATGCAACAACTAACATTCTGGGTAGTGGGCTTCCTGATGTAGGTAGTAGCATGTTTGATGATAAAGTTTCACTGCTACTGTATGCTCTTCAAAAGGCTTTCCAAGCAGCACCTAATAAGCTTATGACGAACAATGTGTACACAGCTTTGATGGGGGCATCGGTATATCATCTTGTTCTGTGTTTAAATAATTCATACCTTCCTAATAAGCTCCAAAAAGTGTACTCAACGAATGTGTGCTTACTTTTTTAGAAAAATATACAAAACTTATCATTAAGGGAATGAAACAAGACTAGGGCTCTGAGATACAAAATCAATGAATGTGTGCTTTCGTGTGCAAGTCAGAGAAAAAAGTTCAACTGGATTGGGGGACTTGAATCGTTCCTGTTTCTTTTAGGACAGGCTTGGATCACCTAATTGTTTTAATATATATAGTTTTTCTATGTCATGCATATATTTGTATGTATTATCTCATGCTCCCTCATGGAGATTAATTCGATGTCTATTTAGGGTTGGAATTCTTGTCCTAAAATTGTATTTTTTCACATGTTTCATTTTTACCTCTAATGAAAGCGTTTTTTCAATCTCTAGGAAAGAAAAAGTCATGAAATGAATTGTAAAACATCTGCATTTTCTGGTGGGTAGAATTACCGGGAAATCATATAAAGATAACGTATAGATATTTTGTGAAACAAGATACCAAGTGCATGCAAAAAAATAAAAGCCATACGTTCTCATGCCTCTTTGCCTTTTGCAGTACCTTGTGTCCATGACTTTTCCTTCTCGAATGTGCATCTTCAAATATTTTATGAAATTTTTGTTTGATGATGTAACTTCTGGAAATTTCATTCATAATTGCCTTAATCCTTTTCTTTTTCCAGATTAATGCTTCTTCGGCCGAAGATGGGCTAAACTTTTATGATTCTGGTCATCGCTTTGAACACCTACAACTACTGCTGGTTCTTTTACGCTCACTTCCCTATGCATCAAGGGCTTTCCAATCCCGAGCATTACAGGTATGCCCAATGATAACTCGGCATTATTTCTCATTACATGCTGCAATCTCTGTTTTTTAGGAACTGTAATGAATATGGTTTATTATCTTTCTGATTTTTCATCCTTCTAGAACTAGAAATACATTTTGTAATTGGTTTTGGTCCTTCGATGGACCATAGCCTTTTCCATCAGTTTGTTCTCTGCCGTTATTCATCATACTACTTAGTCTCTCATCCACAAACAGGAAAAGGTATCATGTAAGGAAATTTATGAGTTGCATGGAAATTTCCTTGCATAGATTTGGTACTGCACTGGAATCTATCCATGCATATTTTTCTCTTGAAAAGGAAACATAACTTTTCATTGTTAAAATGCAAAGGGACTAATGCTCAAAGAGGCTAATCTATCCATGCATGTTAAAAGCTTTTCTTTTTCCTTCTTCGTTGTCTACAATGATTATATTGTCGTTGATGTCATGAAAAGTATCATAACTTGTTTATTTTGAATGAAATAGATACAAATATACCAGGTATTTGTTCACAATTAGTTAGGTTGAAAAACAATTGGCTGACTATTTAGTTACAGCAGTCGGTCAATTAACAAAACTAACAACCAACCCAACCTCTTGATAACCAAGTAACTTACCATTTTCGGAAGATGGGAACTTAAGCTTACAACTAAGAGGAAAATGGTAACTTATGTATACATCTAAGAGGGGCCTATGTCAGTCATTGTGCAGCTTACTCAGTAGTTGTGGACCGTGGTAGTTGTTGTTTTCTTCTTTAAATTATTTTTTATGTTTAAAAAAAGGGATTAGCACAAAATTTATGGAGGGGAAAATCAAAGAATACACGAGAACAAAGAAAAAGGATGCAGCAACCCAAGCCAACAAAAAGGACGGGTTACTCAAGGTGACAAGGGAAGCCCAAAAAGGAGCCAAACTAAACTAAATAGACAAGAAAGCTATTTGTTGCTTCTTGAGAGATGTGTGATAGAATGCACATGACTTTAAAGAGTTTCAGGCACGTACAACTTGATGAGAATTTCAGGAGTTCCCTATTAGCCCCACGGCCCCCAATGAATGCATCAAATTATCTATAAAGCAAGTTATTCCCTCGCCCACCCACACACACTTTTCGTGCTGTACACATCAACAGTGAGATCCATTGATGTGCTTATGTGGAGGCATTTAAACACCGTTAGATTTTTTATTTTCACTCACTGTTGCTGTTGTTTTAAGTCATTCATCTCTCCATATTTAATTGATTTATTGTTAACGTTTTTATTGATTACCTGTTTTAGTTTCTGAACTTTTTGGTATATGATTCCAGGATCTTCTGTTTTTGGCTTGCAGTCATCCAGAAAACAGGAACAGTTTAACCAAAATGGAAGAATGGCCTGAGTGGATTCTGGAGATTTTGATTTCCAACTATGAGGTAATGTTATCTGGTGTAAGTTTAGAATTTATGAATTTGAATGTGGTAGATGAATGGCTGAGTAGTACGTGTCTCCAATTATAAATTGTATTTATGGGAATCTTGTACTACTGGATCGTTGGGAAGGCTATGAACATTCCTTTTACCATATTTCATTTTCCATTTCTGGCTCATTCTTTTGCAGTTGGGAGAGAGCAAAAATTCTCAGACTACAAGTGTAGGAGATGTGGAAGATCTTATACATAATTTTCTGATCATCATGTTAGAGCATTCAATGCGCCAGAAGGATGGATGGAAGGTCAAATTTTATTTTCCTGTTTTTTCACATAAAACTGGTTAAATCTTATTTTATTTTGTGACTATCATGTTGGTCATATTACCTCCTTATATCTAGTTTCAATCAGTTGTATTTATTTTTGTTCTGTCACCACTTCCATTTTTCAGGATATTGAAGCTACCATTCATTGTGCAGAATGGCTCTCTATTGTGGGTGGTTCAAGTACAGGGGATCAACGAGTGAGGTACCATATTTATCAAACACCCCTTTTCTTTTTTAACATTGAAAAAACCATTTCTATTTCATTGTAGTCATTGAATCCACTTCATTAAAAAACCTCTTTCCTAAAGAAAAGTGAGTGGATTCAGAATTCGGATTGACTGTTTTCTAGATCTGTTTTTCAGTCTTCCATTCAGTTGTTGATAGTCACATCCAGTGTTTTTAAAGGCTCAAGGCGCACTAAGGCGCAATGGTCCTCTGGCGCCTAGGCGCAAGGCGCACAAAAAGGCGCAGGCTTTTTTTCATGAGGCGCACTATATAAAAAATAAAAAATAAAAAATAAAAAAAATAAAAAAAATAAATATATATATATATACACATACAAAATTGAAAGGAACAACAATGTATAAAATATAAGTAAATAACCAATGTGGAAATGAGAATTAACTCTAATGTATAAAATATTATAATATTAGTTTTCTACCCAAAAAACAAAACACAATAGAAAACTAGTCAGAATTCAACAACAATCGAAATAAAAGTTCATTCCTAAAGATCAAACTCATCATCACTAAATTGAACCTCATCTTCATTCACTCCTTCGTTGGACTTGTAGCCATCGGTATCTTCTTCGTTGGACTTATAGCCATATGTAAAACACGTAATAGGTATAATAGTTTTTTTTTTAATTACAGCCTAGCCCAAATAATAAAGCCCGCGTCTTTGGGGCTTTTGCGCCTACTGCGCCTGGAGGAAGGCGCGCGCCTCAGTCGCGCCTCTTCATCTGCGCCTCGCCTCTCCACAAATAAGCGCAAGGTGTGCATCTTGCGCCTAGGCGCACGCCTTTTAAAACACTGGTCACATCTTAAATGCTCTTTTGCGTCTGCGATTAGTAATTGAAAATGCATTAGACAGTAGGAAGATCACTAGATATACCCTTCTACTTCGAGTTGATGCAAAAGCTGAGCCCTAATCATTAATTATGCCACTGAAAATCTGTGAACCACTTCAACACGGTACTATCTCACTTTGATATCTCTCTAGAGCTGCAAATTGAAGTGTGATCACCTCTTGTCCTCATTCTCACCCAGCACACATGCTGTATTAAAGAACTTGGTTTTTTTTTTTTTTTTTTAAAAGGAGACAGCCTCGTTTATTAATAAACAATGAGACAAAAGCTCATGGTCTCATTCTTCACTACTAACACTGAACACTGAGTCTTCATCCTCGGACCCTTCCTTTACTTCCCTTTAATTTGTTGAGGATGGACATGGAACACCTCTCACGAAATCACAATCTGAGCCTGGGATTTTGAAGGGAGAATGATGAAATTGAGCATTTGAAGAGGAAGGAGTTGACCTTTATAAGTTATAAGCTTTCTTTTAGATGTCATTGTATTAGATTAATGACATGTATTACATTAATGAAAGAGTGTTTGAAACCGATAGTTCTCTATGACTATGAGGAGGTTTTATTCAATTAGGATCATGCTGTTTTCTCTACTTCACGTGTTTGCTTTACACAAGTACTTTAATTTTCAGTGACGAAATTCCAGTTATGTGTGAAAATTTTCCCTTCCCCCACTTGAATTTAATATTATTGTTGCTTTGACATTAGACGATTCTGCTTGCTGTTTGGTTTTTAGTGCATTTAAAGTCTAGTAATAATCTTGGATTATTTCTGGAAAATTATTTATTGCAACTTTCATGTTCTTTTGTACAAATTTTGTTCTTGTTTAAAGACGTGAAGAATCATTGCCGATCTTTAAAAGAAGACTATTGGGTGGTTTGCTGGACTTTTCTGGGAGGGAATTGCAGGCTCAGGTAGCTCTCTTTCTTGGAGATTTCCTCAGTTCAAAACATGCAATAATAATTCTGTTGTGGTATCAAGACATTCATTCTTATTCCTGTTTCTTTTTAAGTACGATATTTATCTTCCGTGTCTTCATTATGGTATTAACTGAAGTTCTGTGAAGCTGCATTATTTGAATTATTTTAAATCAGAAGGAAAATGTAATACTTCTAGTTATGCTTCATTTTATCTTCACTTAGAGTTATTCCTTTGCATATTAGCCTCCTAATCTCTCACATCTGCTGAATGTCTCAACTTGTTCAATAGGAGTACGGATAATTTTAGGCTGTCTCTTGCTTTTTTCTGTTCTTTTATACAATGTAACTTAATATTAGTTCATTATTGGCAGACTCAAGTTATTGCTGCAGCAGCTGCTGGTGTGGCAGCTGAGGGGTTATCACCAATAGATGCTAAGGCTGAAGCAGAGAATGCTGCACAGCTTTCAGTATCTTTGGTTGAGAATGCCATTGTGATATTGATGCTTGTTGAGGATCATTTGCGGTTACAGAGCAAGTTATCATGTGCTTCAAGTGTTGGTGATGGTTATACGTCTCCTCTTTCGCTTGTGTCTCCACTGAATAACCGCTCAAATTCTTTGAGCAGTATTGGCGGTCGAGAGCCACAAGAACTTACAAGTGTCCGTGGATCAATATCTAGTGAGCCCAGTGGACTACCTCTTGATGTATGTCTAAATTTCTTTATTAACTTTAAAGACTGAAGTCAGCATTGTATTTACTGACCTATTGTTTTGCCACTTGAGCTTTTTTTTTTCTTTTTCCCTTTTTCTTTTTTCCTTATTTTTCCTCCTCCTCTTTCCTTGTGGTCGGTAAACTGCATGCACACACAACACTAGAAAATCTTAAATTCTAGAGTTGGGTTTAAGGGTTAAGACAGTTTTCAACTTCAAGGCCAATGGTTACAACGACCTTACTGGAATAGGATTAGTTCTATAGGTTGTACAAAATATGTCTTTGAGTTCTAAGCTCAATGGTTCAAAAACTCTGTGGAACCATCTCTCATATTATTATTTAACAAGTTTTTTTCACCAAACGTCTTTCCAAGTAGTGAACTGCAGAAAGAGGGATCTCTCAGTACAAAAGTGTATTTTCTTGTGCACTATTGACATATCTTTAGCTAAGCTGGCTAATTTATGTAATAAATGATCAAATTTCTTCTTTCCACTGTTTTTTCCTTGTAGACTATGATTTTTTGAACCGACATTGATATTGTTTGAGTCAGGTTCTTGCTTCAATGGCTGATGCAAATGGGCAAATTTCTTCTGTGGTGATGGAGCGCCTCACTGCAGCAGCAGCAGCTGAGCCTTATGAATCTGTTTCATGTGCTTTTGTATCTTATGGTAGCTATGCGACAGACTTAGCAGATGGTTGGAAGTATAGGAGCCGATTATGGTATGGTGTTGGTCTCCCTTCAAATAAAGCCCTCTTTGGTGGTGGAGGCAGTGGATGGGAATCTTGGAGGTTTTTGGAAAAAGATAATAGTGGGAATTGGATCGAACTTCCTCTGGTAAAGAAATCTGTGGCCATGCTTCAAGCTTTACTCTTAGATGAATCAGGACTCGGTGGTGGGCTTGGAATAGGTGGAGGATCAGGTACTGGAATGGGTGGTATGTCTGCACTCTACCAGTTGTTAGATAGTGACCAACCATTCTTATGCATGCTTCGAATGGTGCTTCTATCAATGAGGGAGGATGATGATGGTGAAGATGGTATACTCATGAGAAATATAAGTATAGATGATGGGATTCCAGAAGGAAGAAAACCACGGTCAGCTTTACTTTGGAGGTATAAATACTGAATATTTTGTTGGGATGACGTAGCTATATTTCAGCATATGCAATTTAAATGTGAAACTTGAGATAGATTTTAGAAGTTAGTTTTGGACCAATATTTGGCATAAATAACTCAACGTTAGTTCTTTTACAATTCTCAACCCACTATTGTATGTCATTTAAAGCAAGGGCAATCAGACAGTTCTCTTTTCTCTGATTGTTTTCAATTGGTTGTGACTTCTGTAGAGTAAAATGGTTGGTATAAAGTTTTTACGTTTCTTCTGTATTCAAAATATTTTCTCTTATCCAGAAACACATGTCAGCATTACACTTACCTCATCATTGTAGTTTTATTTTATTTTATTTTTATCTAATTCTTTTTCCTTCAGAATGATGGATCTAATAGTCATTATTTGTGGCCAGTGTGCTTTCCCCTGTTCTTAACATGCCAATATCTGATTCCAAGAGGCAGAGAGTGTTGGTTGCTTCTTGTGTCCTCTATTCTGAGGTTAGTGATTGAATAACTATTCCAGAGGTTCAGTTCTTACTTGCTTCATCTGTAGCTTTTGCAACATGCGGTTATCATTGCTTGAGCAAGACCAAGTATCTGTCTCGGCAATATTTGATTGCTTGGTTCTGTACTATTATTCTTTGCAAATAGGTGTTCATGTTCTATTATATTGCCTTGTTCAAAATTTTTCTTACAGGTTTGGCATTCAGTTAGCAAGGATAGAAAACCTCTTCGAAAACAGTACCTTGAGGCTATTTTACCACCGTTTGTTGCCATTTTGAGGAGGTGGCGGCCTTTATTGGCTGGAATTTATGAACTTGCCACTGCAGATGGTTTGAATCCTCTAACTGTTGATGACCGGGCATTGGCTGCTGATACCCTGCCAATAGAGGTATTCAGAACGTTATTAGCAATAACAATCTTAAAATGTGCTTAAAAGTTTACTTTCCTTGTTTCTTTCAGACCAAAGAGACATTATTTCAATGCAATGCTTACCAATTTCTTATCAAACATAAAAACAGAGGAAAGAATAGAGACACAAGAAGCAATGGTTCCAATTTTGAGTATGAAATACATTAAACTTATTTTGATAATAAATCTTTCGAGCAAATGGGAAATACATTAAACTGATATTCCAAAAGAGAATGACATTTGTGATAATAATAATAAATTTCGAGTTTGAAGTACATAAGCTAATTTTGCATATAAATGCATCAACCCATTTACTTTGGAATTTCTTCTGGTATAAAAAAATATTTTTATAAACATGTCCTTGTCGTGTTTGTGTTATAGATTTTTAAAAATGACGCGTCACTTTGTCGTATCGTAATCGTATTTGTGTTTCTCAGGTTGTTTGTGTCTTTAATCTTTTATCATTCTTTTGAGTGACATCATTATTTGCTGTACTTGACACATGTAGGAGAGTATCTTCCTCTTTTCATATATCAACATATTCGATTATTTTCATTCTTATCACTACTTTTCTTTTCCCACTTAGTGTTTACTAAATGAGTTTTCATCTCTGTCAGGCTGCTCTTGGCATGATAGCTCCAGCATGGGCTGCTGCATTTGCATCGCCACCAGCAGCCATGGCATTAGCAATGATTGCTGCTGGTGCCTCTGGTGGCGAAACTACAGCTCCTGCCACTACAACACAACTAAGGCGAGACAGTTCCTTGCTTGAGAGGAAAACAACTAGGCTCCACACATTTTCCAGCTTTCAAAAACCTTTGGAGGTGCCTAACAGACCACCATCTTTACCAAAGGACAAGGCTGCTGCAAAAGCAGCTGCCTTGGCAGCTGCTCGTGATTTGGAGCGTAATGCAAAGATTGGTTCAGGAAGGGGTCTTAGTGCAGTGGCCATGGCCACATCAGCACAGAGGAGAAATACTGGTGACACGGAACGTGTAAAGCGATGGAATAATTCAGAAGCTATGGCAGTTGCCTGGATGGAATGTTTGCAACCATTTGACACAAAATCAGTCTATGGGAAGGATTTTAATGCTTTATCTTATAAATTCATTGCTGTCCTCGTAGCAAGTTTTGCCTTAGCAAGGAACATCCAGCGCTCTGAGGTCCATATCACATTCTCTTTCTCTTCCTCTCTCTGGTTTTGCCTGTGTGTAATGGCTTTGTTTATGTTTCTGACTCTTCAGGTTGATAGGCGAGCCCAAGTTGATGTTATTGATCATCATCGCATGTGCAAAGGAATTCGTGCCTGGAGAAAATTAGTGCATTACTTGATAGAAATGAAATGTCTCTTTGGTCCTATTGGGGAACATTTTTCCAAACCTTCACGTGTATGTTATGAAATGTTGTCCCAAGTGAAGATTAATATTTTACATTTTGCTGTATTCATACTGATTTAAGGGACTGGAGCTTTTTTTATCTACATTTGTCTGGGCTGCATTTGTCACTGATGCACGAATATCAATTTTTAGGTTTTCTGGAAGCTAGATTTGATGGAAAGTTCTTCCAGGATGAGACGATGCTTGAGGAGGAATTACAGAGGATCTGATCATTGTGGTGCTGCTGCCAATTATGAGGATCAAATTGACTTGAAGAATGGGGAAGAGGCATTGAGCTCATCAAATGCCTCTATATTAGCAGCAGATGCAATAGCTATAGAGGCAGTGAACGATGATGATGAACAAATGGAAACTGATAGTTTAGATGGTAGGACTGATGATGTAGAACAAAGTGCTGGGAATAGCTCAAAGTTGACTGAAACGTCTGAACAGAACCTCCAGGCATCGGCAGATTCTAGTAGTACACAAATTGTGAATGACCAAGAGTTAATTCAAGGTTCATCACCAGTGGCACCAGGTTATGTTCCTAGCGAGCTTGATGAGAGGATTATTCTTGAGCTTCCTTCAACAATGGTCAGGCCACTAAGGGTTATACAAGGAACTTTCCAAGTGAGTTCTTGTTTCAAACTTGAATTCTTATGGCCTCATTTCTTTCGTTGTTTATGGAAGTTGTTACCATTATCTTTGGCATATGAACACTGTGTTTGAGCTTGGGTAATATCTATGATTAGAAAGATTAGAAAAATAGTGCTTCAATTTTTCTACTAGGGAGTGAGTTTTTCGTTAGGAGATGAGTAGTAGTAGTAGACAGGAGAGGGATGGGGACTTAATTTTAATTATTACTTCATATTAATTTTTATTAGTTAGCTACATTATTTTCCAGCAATTAACTTAAGATGAATAAAATTTCACCAAGAACTTTAAAGCTGCAGTTCAGCTCATAAATCAGAAAATCTCATACAAGGTTGAAGGTTTATTTACTCGATCGAGCATGAGATCCTATCCTGGGATTTAAATAGGCCACTAAAAAATTTGTTATTAGTTTCGGTGGTTGCACCAATGAGCCAAATTGACTTGCCCTCTCCGACACATTCCTAACCTAATTTCTTGTAACTTTCTACAAAATGATTTCTCTTTCAGTTTGTTCTACTCGCACATCCTTTTTCTTATTTGATGATACAGGTCACAACAAGGAGAATCAATTTTATAGTTGATAGCAGCGATCTCAATACAACAATGGATTCCAGCTGTAAACCAAAAGACCAGGAAAAGGACAGGACCTGGATGATGTCCTCTCTCCATCAGATTCACAGTCGAAGGTGATGTCAGGACAGTCTTATCATACTGTATATTTAATTTCCCTATCCTTTGATATGAATTTAATTAAGCAATTCTTTGTTATAGAACTATTGAGTTTTAGGTAGAAATTACAAGTTTTGTCCTTCAATTCTTAATTTGATCATTTTGTCCGGTCATCCGTACATTAAATTTCAATCTTTATTCCCAAACCATTAAACAACTATACCGATAGCCATATCTCATCTTTATATTACAAAATGCCCTTGGTAATTGTCATTGGTGGTTAAAACTAATTACCTGAATTATGGCTTCAAAAGTAACGAACTAAGGAATGACAGTTAACTTATAGCTATCATACCAAAGAATCAATTACTATTTCACAGCAAGGACTAAGCTTGTAAGAACGAGCTCTAAGAAAGAATCTTTACATTACATAGGGTGTACCAGTACTTCATATGTTCCTTGTACCATTATAACAAATAGAGGATCGTGAGGAAACTACTCTTTTAAACTACTTCTCTAGCCAATGTGGGACTTTTTTTGTATTTCTTAACGGTACTCTACTTTCCCATTGCAGGTATCTCCTAAGAAGAAGTGCTCTTGAACTGTTTATGGTTGATAGATCAAACTACTTTTTTGATTTCGGGGTAGACTTTACACGCCTCTAGTTACCTTTTTCTTCCTTTTCTTATGTTTGCTCCGCCATCCCAATAATTTTTCAGTAGAATCTGACTGACCATTTTTCTCCTGTATGTCCTTTCCTGCTATTAAGAGTACCGAGGGACGGAAAAATGCGTATAGAGCAATTGTTCAAGTTCGACCTCCTCATTTGAATGATGTATATCTAGCAACTCAGGTTAATATCTTTTTCCTTAAGACTCAGGTTAAGTTGCTGCATCTGTGTATTACATTGACAATTGTACAATTAATCATCCTCTCCTTTTAATTATTGTTCAATATCTGTTGCATGCAGCTTATGCCAAGTTCATCTATACTTAATTTTTTTCACTTTTTTCCTGAATATAACATTCCAAGCATTATCATGTCTGAAGACCTGATTCCTAATAAAAGAACTGGTTCATGATATCAATCATTGTGATCTCAGTGAGCTTAACTGACATGTGAAGAATCTGGTCAGATGATTGGTAGTTGGCCTTGTAGCATGCTATATATGTGTGTTTGCCGATAAAATAAACATAAAGAACTTCTTTCTGCTTTTACATTCTGTATTACAGTAGTTATGATTCATTTAAATTTTATAGAGGCCCGAACAACTTCTCAAGAGGACTCAGCTTATGGAGCGCTGGGCTAGGTGGGAGGTATGACCTTAAGTTGGATGACCTTCGTTTTATCATGGATTTTTTGTGTACTTTTTGAAGTTACAGCTTTAATTCTTGGATCCGTGTGCATGTTAATAATGGCTAACAAGATCAGGAATCTTTTGCAGATTAGTAATTTTGAGTATCTAATGCATCTCAATACCCTGGCTGGGCGTAGTTATAATGACATTACTCAGGTAGGTCATTTTGACAATTTTCATGTTTTGATGAGAAATATATCTTTTGCACTAAAAATTGCTTCTTTCAGTACCCAGTTTTCCCATGGATTCTTTCTGATTATACTTCAGAGAGTTTGGATCTTTCTGATCCTTCCTCATTCAGAGATCTTTCCAAGGTTTTCCCTTCAAGCTCTTCTGTTCATTCTTTTTAAACTTAGGAAGGCTGTCAATTTAACCATAAAACCTGAAATTCTCTTGCAGCCTGTTGGTGCGCTGAATGCTGATCGCCTTAAGAAGTTCCAAGAGAGGTATTCAAGCTTTGAGGATCCAGTCATCCCCAAATTTCATTATGGTTCTCATTACTCAAGTGCTGGAACTGTACGTTTTCCATTTCTTCACCATTGGGTGCTCTAGTTTACGTACTTGTTGCTTCTAAGGAGTTTAAATACTGACCTAAACATAACTCAATTGGCCAGACAAACCATTACTTACCCTTTCCTTGTTGATCTCAAAAAGGAGTTTAAAAACATGTAAGACCAAAACCTTTGGCACGAAGAATAACATCTAGGAAGTCCCAATCAGCAGTTTTAAAAGCACTTTCAATATCTAATTTAATCACCTCACCTAGTTTCTTAGATTGAGTTGGAGTTGTGGGGGATCCAGAAAAAATTACCTCCGGAAATTCTGAACATGTGATTCAATTATAGCTTTATCTTTCCGTTCCTTTTGTAGTGGTCATTTATATTTTATGCCTAACCTTGTTTATGTTGAGAACCCAACCTAGTGTATGGTATTCTGCTATGTTCTTATTTTGTTATTCTGTATGGTGGTGTACAAAGTCTTTTCCCCTCAGTTTTGCTATACTCCGAAGCCAATCACTTTGTCCTTCCTGAACTTGAAATTTGTACATCTCTATCAATTCAATTGGATCATACTATATATATCTGAAATTTTCATATTACTTTTGCAGGTGTTGTATTATCTTTTTAGAGTTGAACCATTTACAACTCTCTCGATTCAGTTGCAAGGTGGTAAATTTGATCACGCTGATCGGATGTTTTTGGATATTTCTGGTACTTGGAATGGGGTTCTGGAAGATATGAGCGATGTGAAGGAATTAGTGAGTTCGTTGATTCTGAGCGTTTTATCTTATTGTATATTACGTTGTTATTAATTTGTTTCAAGAACTCATCTAGTTTCATCATTTACAAGAACGACTTGATTAAGTAATGATGTCGTTATCCAATAAAATGGTACCCTTTATTTCTTGCAGGTTCCAGAGCTTTTTTACCTTCCTGAGATCTTAACAAATGAAAACGCGATCGATTTTGGCACCACTCAATTAGGGCAGAACCTTGGTAATCCTTAAGGAATATACTTACCATCTATTATTCGTATGCCAGTAAGTTTCTCATTTAGATGTTATTTAACATTCCAGATTCCGTCAAACTCCCTCCGTGGGCTAAAAATCCAATTGACTTTATTCACAAACATCGGATGGCTCTTGAGAGCGAGCATGTATCAGCACATTTGCATGAGTGGATTGATCTCATATTTGGGTAAGCTGTTTACTTCATTGAGGGTTTTCTTTAATCCTGTTTACTGGATTTTCAGTGTTTATAAGTTAGTATTATTGGGTTTTCCGTGTTTGGAAGTTGGTATAATTTCTTAATTTTTTTGTTCGATCTCTCTTCTCTCTTCAACTTTGAGCTGTTTCTATTTGATCTAACATCTATGGGGATTTAATGAATCAGGTATAAACAACGAGGCAAAGAGGCAATATCAGCTAATAATGTCTTCTTCTACATTACTTATGAGGGCACAGTTGATATTGACAAAATATCTGACCCAGTATGTTCACCTTCGTTACAATTGATTCCTTCAAATTTCAGGGTCTTTGTTTAATTGTTTTTTTTCCCTAATTTCTGGAAACAGGTACAACAGCGTGCCACACAAGATCAAATTGCCTACTTTGGTCAAACTCCATCTCAACTTCTGACTGTGCCTCATTTGAGGAAGAAGCCCTTAGCTGATGTCCTCCATCTGCAGGTATATCTGATGTTTGTACTTCTGATAATGTACATGCATGTGTATGTGGGAAGGTCATGTTTGTAATTTGGCCAATAGGAAGCAATGGAGGTGACCTCTCTTCTTTCCATGTTTGAGGGTGTATTCTTAGGGAGGGGAGAACGGATGTCCGTGTTTGGAACCCTAATCCTAGTAGAGGTTTTAGGAGTAAGTCTTTGTTTAATCTTTTGTTAGATCCGTCTCCTTACTTTGAGTCGGTTTTTGATATGGTCTGGAGGACGAAGGTTCCCAGAAAAGTTAGGTTCTTTATCTAGCAAGTCTTGCTTGGTGTGCTAACACTGTGGATAGGCTTATTAGGGAAAGTGTTTAAAGTTGAATAAAGTTTGTGATAGCTCAAATTGCAGACTTGTAGTTTAATTTTTCTTGCGATGTGTACTCATTGGTTTGCCATTATATTTTCATATTAGACAATCTTTCGGAACCCAAAGAGTGTCAGATCCTACCCGGTTCCCACCCCTGAACGCTGCAACCTACCTGCAGCTGCGATTCATGCTACTTCAGATACTGTTGTTATCGTTGACATAAATGCACCTGCAGCACATGTAGCTCAGCACAAATGGCAACCCAACACACCTGATGGCCAGGGTGCACCATTCCTCTTTCAACATGGAAAGTCCTCATTGAACTCCACTAGTGGAACATTCATGCGCATGTTCAAGGGGCAGGCTGGTTCCACGGCTGATGAGTGGCAATTTCCCCAGGCACCGGCATTTGCTGCATCTGGAATCAGGAGCTCGTCTATTGTTTCCATTACTTGGGACAAAGACATAATCACTGGTAAGTATCTATTCAAGAATTTCAGAGGCATATGTATAATGATTATTCGCAGTTTTATGCTCATCTTCGTATTCTCTAAAATAATATTTATCTAGCTCCTATTTTTTTGCTTTGGAAATAGGTGGACATGTTGACAATAGTATCAAGCTAATATCCTCGGATGGAGGAAGAACATTGGAAACTGCCTATGGGCACTGTGCTCCGGTAACTTGTCTCAGTGTTTCTCATGATAGCAATTATCTAGTAACTGGATCCCGTGACACCACTCTGCTAGTTTGGAGAATACATAGATTGTCAACCCCTCGTTCAAGTAGTGTATCGGAAACTACAATGGGGACAGGCATGTCCAGATCAGGCAGTGGTAGTAATTTATCCTCTATATTAGCAGACAAAAATCGGAAGCATCGAATTGAGGGTCCAATACACGTTCTTCGAGGTCACCACCGGGAGATTGTTTGCTGCTGTGTGAATTCAGATCTTGGTATTGTTGTTTCATGCTCTCAATCATCAGATATTTTGATACATTCCATCAGGAGAGGTCGCTTGATCAGAAGGTTGGCTGGTATAGAAGCCCATGCTGTATGTCTTTCTTCCGAGGGAGTTATATTGACTTGGAACGAATCACAATGTACTCTTTCAACCTTTACGCTCAATGGAACTCTAATTGCTAGAGCACCGTTTCCGTTCTCTTCTAGCATCAGTTGTATGGAAATATCTGTTGATGGGGAGAGTGCCTTAATTGGAATAAATTCATCAAAGCAAACCAATAAAACCCACAATAATAGCTGGGATTTTAAGTCGAAGAAGCCAGTGAATGAACTTGATCTCACACCCGATGAAACTCTGGAAGACGACAGATTGGATGTTCCGGTTCCTTCTGTTTGCTTCTTGGATCTGCATACTTTGAAGGTATTAAACTGAATTAATGATACGATAAAGCCCATTATCTCCAATACTTTTTGTTCTTTGAATGGGAATGTAAACGGCAAAACTAACGACTGCTAATATGATAACTTGAATAATCTTGAATGATCCACATATTGCCATGTATTTAGATAAGAAGACAATGTTGAGATTTGTCTATATCCATATCCTTGAGTGTTAAAGATACAAAAGCAACTTTCAGGTATAAGAACGAGTCTTATTATTATACCACGTCCTTGCCAAAAAAAACAAAAAAAGCCATGGAACTCGTATATGCTTATATCAGTGTTATTTAGCTTTTCGACTTTATATGAATGCCATTACACACTTTTCCAACACGATTGATACACATTATGTTTCTTTATCCTACAGGTTTTCCATACGCTGCGACTCAAAGAAGGGCAGGATATCACTGCGCTGGCATTAAATAAAGACAACACAAATCTTCTCGTGTCAACTGCAGATAGGCAGTTGATTGTTTTCACTGATCCCGCTGTAAGTATATAACCTTTCCATACTTCCATGGATATTTTTAGTAATTCTAAATGATTCTTTCCTATTTCTTAATTGATTTCATGGACCCATCTGTTTTTTTGTCTGAAATTCAAGCTTGTAAGTACTACTTTCACCCATTGGTTTGACTCTCAAGTTTTGTAAACTAAAAAAAATGAATTAAAAAATTTGTTCTTATTTTTGGAATTTGGTTCATAATTCAAATGTTTTTAAAGGGTTGAAAGTTACAGTAAAGAAATTCGAAGAAAACTGAATAGAAAAACAATATTGTTATTAATGGGATTAACTGTCCTGCCTAGTTTAAAACAATGTCTCGTCTTGCCTTCAAAATGTTATCCAAACCCTTTACGCCTAAAGAGGAAAAAATCTTTGCTTTATCAATGTTAAAACATCCGTAAAAGTTCTGTATAAGAAAAAAAAAACCCTGTAAAAGTGAAAACGAGGTCTGGAGCTGAATTATGTAGAATTATTATCTTCCGAAATCGTCTTGTTTTGATACTTTCTATATCATTATTCTGTTCAGTTGAGCTTGAAAGTCGTGGATCAAATGCTGAAGATTGGCTGGGAAGGTGAAGGGCTCAGCCCCCTTATAAAGTCGTAGCCTTTTGAGGCAAACAAAGCATTCAATACTTGTATAGTTGGACAAATTGTGGATCATATATATATTTGGCTACCACCGATACATCAATGGAAATATCTGGTTGTGGTTATTTTTTCTCTCTCAAGCACGAAGTGGAACGAGATCCAAGCCGAGGCCAGCCCTATGTTTGCTAGGTTCGCCTCTTAATTTGATGCTATATTGCTCGCTATCACGTCGTCATCACGATTGAGATGCAACTCCCAGTCCTCCCTCACACTTGCTGTGCAACATCTGGACCTTTTTCGGTCACCCGTTGTAAAATATGTAATAGAAGACAAGCCCCAAATCATATATATATATATTAGCCTTTTAGATATTAGAATATTACTTGAGGGCCATTCTTTATGGGATCCAGTTGTATGTATGTCATGTCATGTCACTGTTAGTTGAAATTATGAGGCTTTTTAGGCACTGTGCTTGAGGTTGAGCTTTCAAGTTTTGTCCATTTTTTCATTTGAGAATCAAAAATTTACCTGAAGAGCTCTTCCATTGTTGTGTATATTATATATTGATGTTATGTTATTAATTCTTACAGGCCAGGCATATTATTTAAAGAGCCAAATCATGGGTATGGTAAAGACACCATGATTCTTCTTCTAAAGTGAGATGCAAATAAATATATATATATATATAAATAAATGTACATGTCGTATTGTTTTATGGATATAGATATTGAAAATGGATTATGCATGTGTTTCTATAAACGTGTTTAATTTATTAATTTTGTACGTAAAAACTAAAGTTCAACAATTACTTAGTTAAATGTTACATTAATAAAATGTTTAATCAATAAGAAATAAAAGTAATGAATACATTTCTATTAAATATTTAATAAACATAATTAAATTATTTTAATAAATTATTAAAAGAACCATTAAATTAATGTAAAGCAATGTAAATATTGATAATTAATAGTAATAATTTATATTGTATAGTTTTGTTTTTGGAAACCTAATATTAAATAGGCCACATAATGCAAAATATTAATCGTAAAGGTTTTAGTTGAAATTAATTGAAGTTTTAATAGTACATTTATATTTAACAATTAATTAAAATTAATAATTGATAGCACTCAATTAATTAATTATGGTATTGAAACCTAAAAACCTACCACGGGAGTTAAAAATTCTGGCCTTAAAATTTTCTGGCTAGATGTGGGAATAGCATGGAAACAAATAATAATAAACTAATAAACATAAATAGACTTCTATTCACCTCTAACAATAATAATAGATATTAAAAAAAAATTTGTCCGCATCTATCTTACCTATAAGAAAGAATTTTACGATAACTTGTAAATAATTTGTTCTTTTTTTTCTATGTCTAAAATGTCCTTTTAAACTTACGGATATATGGACCTATTGACTAACACTTTAATCCTTGTTTGGTATTATTGAAACCGGAGGGTGCCAAACATGAGTTCTTATTTTGTTAGTGAATTGAAGTAGTTAGGTAATAGGACGCCTAGGAATGACACAAACCTGAAGGCCTCCTTTGATGAGAAGATTGATCATTGGTTGATACTCCACAATTTTCTTCTCATCACTCATTTTGAACTTAAAATACACCAATAATAGAGCTGAGAAGATTTTTATCTGCCTGTAAGCAAACTCTTTTCCCAAACAAATGCGTGGCCCTGCCTGTAAAATCACGACACCTCTCAATTTAAAATTTCATAATCGAATTTAAAGGCATATTCAAGAGTGATTTTGAAATGGTTTAATGTTGTCATTTTCAAAAAGAAAAAAAAATGTTCTTTTTCATGATTCATTAAATCGACGTATAATGACTAGACATTTTTGGAGTGATAGTAACGTCATTTTCAAAAATGGAAAATATGTTAGAATTTACGAAGGAGTTAGATAGATCTAACATACCTGAAAGGCTGTAAATTTGAAAGGGCTCTGAGGCTGGAACTTTCCATCTCCATCAAGCCATCTCTCTGGTCGGAATTCCTCGGCATCGTCACCCCATACGAATTTCATCCTACCCATTGCATATGGCTGGTATGACACCATATCTCCTTTCCTCACACTGAATCCATCCGGTAGCGTATCGTCGGAAAAGCAAATCTTTGCGTCCTGCATTTCAGTCTCAATTCGTTCAACGGAGAACTAATGGAACTTGACTAAAGCTTAGGAGCTACATGAGCATGTTTGACATGATTTAAAGGGTGTAAAAACTAACAATAAATTTACTTTAAACTATCAAAATGATGATTTAATATAGTATTAGAGCAAAAGCTTGATAATCACTTGTCAGTCTTGTGCTAATTTCCATGCTAATAAGTGAAAAATTTAGGTAAGCCATCAACTTTCGAGTTCAATAGTGATTGAACAGTCTTTTCTATTCCTAGCATTTTAACAAACATGTAAAAAGGAGAGTGAGAATTAATTAAAAAAATTAGGTGCTTCTGTAACTATCACAAGTTATTCTCAGTGTAGTTGAGAAAATAATTGCTACGACCTAGACCTAATTTGAAAAAGTAAGCTGTTACGTCGGTGCAATTACTTTTGATTAGCAATGACTATATTCAAATTTCAAGAGAAAACGACATACCACTGGAACGGCAGGATAGAGTCTAAGGGTTTCATTAATAGTTGCAATGAGAAACTGCATCTTTTCTAGAGCTTCTTCCGTCAATCTTGCAGCAAACTCGGAAAAATCGGTTACATCTCCAACATTTGTCTCTTCCTCGATCTCTCTAGCAACCCTTTCCTGCACTGAAGGATGCTTGCAAAGCATGTAAATGAACCAAGCAAGAGTAACTGCTGTTGTGTCCTTTCCAGCTATAACAAAATTGAGAATAATATCTCTTAGATACTTTGGATCGGTCGTCTCCGCTTGCAGAAACCTCGACACTATGTTTTCTCTTCTCATCTAAATTCACATTCAACAATAGAATCAATGTCAGGCTCTAAATATAATGAGTTTAAAGACAAAATAAATATACAAATTCATCTACCAAAGCGTCGTCGCCTAACTTTTGTCTCTGTTCAAGTGCACTGTGAATGAGCTTATAAATGTACTCATCAACAATTTTCATGTTTTCTTTCAAGACAGCTTCTGAGCCAATATTGAGAGCCTTCTTGATTGGCCAAGATACATCGACGTATCGCCAGAGTGTGTTTGTACTTGATGCTTCAAAAGCGGAGCAAAACTTGCTAATTTCTTCATTTGACCCATGCAAGCTATCTAGATCAATTCCAAATGAAACATAAAATATTGAATCTAGAGTTGATTTCATAAACAGATCCTGCAAACAAGTATAGAATCAGTTTATTTTGTGTCTGTTCTAAAAAAGCTGACCCTTGTTCGACATCGATAGCGGATTGTTTAACCTACTTGAATATCAATTACTCGATTTGAAATAGCAGCTTCGGACACGATGTTAGCGAGTTTAACTGCAGTTTTCCGGAAGATGACACTGCTGTAATCCCTCAGAACTTTTGTAGAGAACTCATAGCTTGAAATCTTTCTCTGCTCACGCCACTTCTCTCCATCAACTGTGAAAATTCCATCGCCAAGAAGATCTCTGAGAATTCTGTGGTTATGTGATCCCTAAAGAACATTGTACAAAACTCAATCAAAACCATGGTCCTTCAAGAACATCATGTTTGAAGCATCAATCAATAAAATAAATGCCATAAAAACTCTAATTAATCAAGTGTTAAATCAAGCTTAAAGGAAACCTCAACATGTAGAAATCAATTATATTGGAGAGAAAATGATTCAAATACAAGATCTCCCGGCTCTTATACTATGTTAAATCAATCATCACTAAATTCTTAAATTGATATCACAAGGTTCAACATATAGGACCTTCGCTCTCTGGCTTAAGACAACATTGAATCCAAAAGTTCAAGCTCATCGATCGATTACGGTAAAATCAATCATATCAATATTTTTAACGAGCTCAATTTCATGGTGAATACACCCTCCATTATTTGCAATTTTACCTTTCTAGCGAGGAAGAAAAGTTTGATTCCTAGGTAAACGCAATGACCAATCAGAGATTTCAACTTACAACCCAAAAAGGAAGGGGAAAAAGGAAAAAGACAAGATACCTTGCCAAAATTCTCGAAGTTGGTTCTGAGCATATACTCAACATTTGGTGGGTCAGAAGTATAAACCTCATCCCTGAAGGGCCCAAGAAGCTTGTATGTTTTATGCTTTCGAGCGAGGTCAGTCATGTAATCATGTAGTCGGTGAAAATTGAGGAGCTGGTGAAATACAGTGCCTGCAATTGGATGATATTTTTTCTTTCTCAGTTTATGAGTTAGAATCAGCCTTACAACAATGGAAATCAGTAGCAATACAGCTGCAACTAAAATGGGTTTTGACAGAAATTCCATTGTAGCCAGTGAACACAAAGAATTGAGAGGTGGAAATGGATGCAATCGAATTTTAAATATTATCAGGAAAATCGCTGGATGTTTTCAGGTAAGCAGTAGCAGCACAGAGATTTGGGTGTACATCACTTTCTACACCAAAATTTCAAATATTACAATTTTATTGATTTTTATTCGGACAAAATTAACTTAGATCTGTAATGTAATATACGAATTCTTTATTATAATTCTTTTTAAAAATTTTGTTTGTTACAAAACAAGGTGATAAGTTTGACTTGCCCTTTCGTCCCATGTTGATATGATTCGATATCTTCTCTTGGTTGCCTTCTTTGATTTGATTTTGGAAATAAGTTTTTTCTAAAAAAAAAGATATTCTTGCCCTCGTTGTTAATGAGTTTTTTAGGGTGTAATTGGCTTTTTGTTGCACTTAACTTATTGTCTACCCATAACATAAAATAGTAATACATCTAAATGAGTCTAACATTTATAGATTTCAAAATTTAACTATATTTGTAAACATTTTCAACCGTCTTATGTGTAAAATAATTTTCAAAAAATAAACTCAACTTTAAATAAAAAAAATACAAACTAAAAACAATGGTAGAGAGTAGAAAGCGTTTTGTTGGTTTAAAAAAATAACCTTGATTTTAAAAACTAAAAATGAACTAAAAGTACTATTTTGTTCTAACTCACGCCAAAATAAGCATAACTCAAATGCATTCGTAAGAATGTATTAAAAGAATTCTCATCAAAAGTATTAAATTCAAAAATATTATTAAAAAAAAAAAGAAGAAGGTTTATAGATCAAGTTAATGTTTTATATTAGAAAAATATAGAATAAAATGAACAGCAAAAAGTAGCAATTAATCCTATTCATTCATGTATGTATATATAAGTATCATAGGGTTTGTAGTAAAATAAGTATATAACTAACAATACAAAATTATATAGTTCTAAAAGCAATTTGGCTAACAATATATTAACAAATATGTGCATCCAGATAGTCATACGGATCTGCCTCAACAATAAGTAGTAAACAATAAAGTAGGTGCCATTAAACCAAAGAACGGGCATGACAACCAACTCCCTAGGGCAGACCACCATTAAGGAGAAGTTGATAAATGAATTTTGATCATGGTTATAAATGTTAAAAATTAAATATGACCTAAGTTATTGTCCATCCATAATAAATAGTGACACTCTCTATTAGTCTATATCAATGATGAAGGAGTAGAATCTATCGATGTATACTACTATATATTATTAATAAACGGTGATATTTAGCTATATTTATTAAATTTATTTTATTATATTTGAAAGCAAATCGATAATTTTTGGATTGAAATATTGGTTTACATATTTTTTTAAAATAAATTCTATGAAAAACTCATTCTATTTTAATTTGAAATGTTTTAGATATTTAATTTTCGTAATATGGTTTATGGTTGATTTTTTTTCATAATCTTTTATTGTCTATTAATCATTAGATTATAAATTTTGGATTTCTGTAAAGATTGTGATTAAAAATCAACTTGAATAGACAGACATAATATTTATTAAAAGTAACTTAAATTAGATTTAAAAGTATATGATTAAAAATGCAGACATAATGACAAAAATATATATATATTGTAATAAAATAGATGTCCATTATCTATTATATTTAGTTATCAAATTCTTAGATGTCACTTTTCCTCTCATCAAACTCCTACGTTATACATCTTCAAGACGTAAATGCAAATTTTTAATAGTTATGTATTCCACCTCAAGCTTGTCAAATTGCTTATAAACAGTGGTATTTTGTGGGTTTTATAAGACACATCAAAGAAAAATTCATAAAATTTAGAAAATGGTAAAAATTAATATATTTCTAAAAATAAGATAAGAATTATATATATTTATATATGTTAAAATGAATTTTTTTAAAAATAATTTCAATTTGTGAATATAATGATTAGATTCAAAATATTAATATAAATAACAACACTATCAAATAATTAAAAATATAAAAAAATCTATATAAAAAAGTTCATGGTAAATATTTAATGTTATCTGCGTAATTTTACAATTTTTTAAAAAAACTTTGGTACATACTTAATTATTATTTTTTAAAATTTTATTTTATTGCTCCAACTGTGACGGGATAAACTGACCATGTGGATTTCCAGCTCTCAAGCTATTGACTAATCTTCTTAATCAGAATTTATTGATATCACTTTGCCTAAAAGATTATGGAACTCAAATCAAATAAATGGTCCAACTGATCCAAAAAATTTCTCCTCAAATCAGCTAAATTATTCTTTATGGCTAATTTTCTTCTGATTTATTATTGAAATCAAATCAGCTAAATTATTCTTTGGATAATATCTATATCGATATTTTAGTTTTAAAATAACACTACTCCTCAAATATGAAAAATAAATAGAAATATTTCTGGATGGTTAGTTGACTTAACATATAGTACATGACTTTAATGTGCCTTCTAAGTAGCCATTACCACTCATTGTTGTAATCCTATGTTACAATTGTCTTCAAGTTAGTTTGTTGAACATTAAAACATCGTCTGCTGTCTAATTAGCTAGATTTGATTTGACACATCACCTTTAAAGTTTTAAATTAATTTAAGGAGTATCAGTATTCCAAAAAAAAAAAAAGGTGCACAATCGACATGCTAGATAGAGTTTTTAGTTTGGAATTAGAAAATTTGTGTGTCTAGTGGAAGTTAAAAAGCCTCTGTTTCATATTCATAATTGTTTAGTTAAAGTTAGAGGCAGGGAGAGAGGGCAGAAGATGGAGTTTCTCAACGATTGTGCACTATTGAAGTTTGTGAAAGTACCATCAAGAACTTAACTAACACTTGTATATAACGATCAAGAGATATTGAGTTCAAATCATTTGCCCCTATTTATATTTAACACCCGTCTTAGGAAGTCGGTAAGACAAACACCCATTTGAGGGACTATTTAGATCATTTTCAAAATTATTTGGGATAAACATGGTAAGTAGGTGTGTTCATGATTTCGTTTGATAATCAAACCGAACCAAATTAGACAATATTGTTTAATCAATCCTTCCCAATTTGGTTTGGTATTTTCACTTTATACATACAGTTTAGTTTTCAAACCCAAAATAGCAACCAATACAAAAGTTCATTTCAATTTTAAACCGAACCAAACCAACAAATTATTGGTTTGGTTTGGTTTTCTCTTTCGGTTCAATTTGGTTAAATTATTTTTCGTCGTTTTAGTTAACCCCCTAATTCTATGTTCTAAAAAGAGTTGGGGGAATCTATTAAGAAAGTACGGAAACGTTCATTGTTCTTCCCAGTGTTTCCACGGTGTCAGCACTAATTCTCAGCCCACAACCAAAACCATTCACTTTCTTCTCCATCTCCAATGACGGAATCCCTCTTTGCAACTTCAACAACCTCCATTATTGATCCTTTCGAGCGTCTCAACATCAAGCTAAACCTAGATGGCTCAATCACCAGACCTTCAGCGCAGCCACACAGCCATTTCACATTTCTTGTTGCCGCATTTTCGCTCATCTTCCAGCCCTAATCATGTCTTTGGAGTACCGCCTCGCCCCCGAACACCGTCTCCCTGCTGCCTACAATGACGCCCTTGAAGCCCTAGAATGGCTACGCCGCCAGGCCGATTTAATCGACGGTGGGTTTCATGGCGGGGAGATATTTGATTCGTCAAGACTCCAAACTCAGAGGAAGTTTCATCGATGCTTCCAAGTATGGATTTTCATTTTTTGGATTAATGCTTAGCTGGTAGCTACACAGAAGCAAGCTGTCCAAAACGCATTCCGATAAGATTTAGACACGTGTTTATTCGAAAAAGAAAAGCTTCTCTTTCTGAGTCCTAAGACTTTGGAATATTCTATAAATTAGTGTCTGTGATTCGTTTGTTTTCTTAATAAAATTAACACAACAAAAAAAAAAAAAAAAAAAAAAAACAAAGCGGACACAACAAAACAAACAATATAGAACCAAAATTCAATTAGGAAAAGACAAATTGACCGAAAGTAACTTTAAAAGCCGGCGGCACAATAAGTTAGAGTAAGCAATATGGTTCCAAATACAAGCACAAAAAGGGTGCAAAAGTATTGATTTCATCAACTGTATTATTTGCTTCAGTAAAGTTTCACGAACAGTGGTTAACCAAATTGACCACATCTCAAGAATGAGATTCGTCCGCAAAAAGAAAATGAGAAGGGAGTAGAGCGTCGATGACAAATTTGAGCTTCAGACATGATAGACCACTCCAAAGTAAACTTTTGGATGGAAGATATTGAAGTAATTAAGTGTATCCAGATATGTAAGTCTTTGTTAACAAATGGTTGACTCTGACAATATTCAAAGGATGGTAATTTTTCAACTAAGAGTGCATAGTCGTTTTTCTTAATTGGAGGCCTGTGGCTCGTCTAATAATGTTATGGAAAAAGGGTGGAAGTCACTGTGGGGTTTGAATATTCCTAATAAGATTAAAAAATTTCACACCGGATTTTACAAACTAATTTATGATTTGTGGCAAAGTCAGAGAAGCGGAAATTTATAGCTTCTTTATTGGCAAAAGATTTAGAGAAAAGAAAAGAAAAGAAGAATTTCAATATTACCCGAAATATAGAACTTGGTCGATTTGACGTTTCCCATAAAAGATTTACTTGCGATATTTTCTGAGGTCTTCTCCAAAATATCGAGATGGTTGCATCTTGTCACTCAAACAAATAAGGTATTGGGTTGGGGGCTGTGGTGAGAAATAGGATGGTCAGATGGGAAAGATGATGACACAAGCATTGTTTGTTGATACACATTTTGTTATTGTAACCATCGAAGGTTTGACACTTCGATCTGGATTGAAAATGGCTGAGAAATTAGGCTATCGTTCCTTTTGGATTGAATCTATTGCTCAATCTATTTTTAGGATTATCATTTCTTTTAATCTTGAAAACTTACATTGGTGTTTTGCTGGAAGAAACATATAATTTTTCTTTTAATACAACAACTAGGAAGCATTCAAACTTCAATTTCTAGGTATGAAATTAATTTCGATAATATTTAACCAAACCCACCTTGACATTAATCTATAGATTAATGTCGAAGAGGGAGAAGATGACTACAAAATAAGTAACATTCAATTGGAGATAAATTTAAATTTATATCTGATGATAAATTAAATATTTACGACTGATACAATTAAAAAGAAGGACCTAATAATTATCAAGTTGAGGTGTTTAACAATTTGAATAACTTGGAAGAGCTCGATGAGTAAAAAAAGAACCGACTCACTTTTTTGTTCGCTAATGATTAATGTTTTATTAATTTATTATTTACGTCAATTCCCATTTTTTATTAAAATATTCATATTTTTCGATTCATTATTCTATAACCCTCCTATAATTATTACCGGCTAACCAAACTCACCGACCAATTACCAAACCCTGGTAAGGGACTTATATCCTCACTCTTGTCCTTTTTCATCCTCTGTTCGAATTAGATACAGAGGGATCCAAAAAGAGCATAATCTTTGAAGTCCACCAATGTCATTAATCCGAGAAAACCATTGTCCTTTCACGTTATCCAAGAAAAGTTCATCTTTCAAGAAGAAACTTGTGCAGTTCTAGTCCCTCCCTCGATCAGCTTATTTTTACACGCAAGTAGAAATAAGAATGGCAGTCGAAATCCCATCCGACGAGCTTCATCAAGTTTTGGTTCTAAGTCCCCCCTTTGAATTCACGTCTCTGGAATCACAATTCCAAAATCGATTCCAGTTTCTCAATCCGTGGAATTCCAATCTCCCACTACTTCAATTCCTCATCTCCAATGCACAATCCGTACGAGCTTGTCTTGTCATGCCAGGTGGCCGACTCGCAGTGTCCTCTGCCATTCTCGACTGCCTCCCCTCCCTCGAGCTTGTAGTCACTACCAGCGCCGGTGTCGACCACCTGCACGTGGCGGAGATACGGCGGCGTGGTGTAGCCATTGCCTTTGCAGGGAACTTATTATCTCAAGATGTTGCTGACATGGCGGTGGGATTACTAATCGACGTCCTTAGGAATATTTCAGCTGGAGATCGATTCGTGAGGCAAGGACTTTGGCCTACGCAAGGGGACTTTTCTATCGGATTAAAGGTCCACCTCTGGTTTTGATCTAATGCAAATATTTCGTCAAGGTTTCTAACCAGTTCCAGGGCAAGTTTGGAGAGTGATCAAATCTCTTGTTCAAAATCATATCAAAACACGGATTTATTCACTCACAATCAATTTTCATGGTAGATTAGTAACTTTTTTTAATCATTTTGAGTGGTTAAATTCATCTTTTGAAGTGATTTTGAATATCAGCTGAACAAGTCCTCAAACATGCCCTTAATCTATCTTGGAAAAGGCGTAGTTGAATTAGGATATTTTAGATCTTTTCTGAATTTCAATGTTGAAAATTTTTCACAGCTGAGCGGCAAGCGGATTGGGATTGTTGGATTGGGGAAAATAGGCTCTGAAGTTGCCAAAAGACTGGAGGGTTTTGGATGCAGAATCTCATATAACTCAAGGACCAAAAAGCCATTAGTTCCATATTCCCACTATTCCAATGTACATGAACTTGCAACCAACTGTGATGCCCTTATCATTTGTTGTTGCTTAACAGAAGAGACTCGCCATTTGATCAACAGAGAGGTGATGGTTGCATTGGGAAAAGATGGAGTGATAATCAATGTCGGTCGAGGGGCAATCATTGATGAGAAGGCGATGATTGAATGTTTGATTCAGGGGGAGATTAAGGGGGCTGGGCTGGATGTTTTTGAGCATGAACCTGAAATTCCCAAACAGTTGTTTAATCTTGATAATGTTGTGTTGTCGCCGCATGCTGCTGGCACAACAACTGAATCTATAGTGGGATTGACTGAGTTGGCATTCGAGAATTTGGAGGCATTCTTCTCAAACAAACCTTTGGTGTCTCCCTTTCTGGATTAGTTGAGGTGCAGCTGAGTTTAATGGGGAGGGTGAAAATTTTATGACAGAGCTCAGAACTTTTGGATAGTTTTAGCTCATTATTATTCAGGGTTGGTGAAGTATTTACCACAGTAGTAGTACAATTAAATGGTAAAACGATAAAAGTAAACAGGTTCTCAACTGATCTAGAAACAGAAAAGCTCCCCAAGAAAGTGCTACTATTGACGTACTGGTGAGGTCATCTTTATTTTAATAAACAGTTAATTTCTGATGATGAGAGGAAAGCTATTTCAAAGCAGGTTTCTAGCTTCTAAGATCAATCCTTTCCAGCAAGAGCTTTCTTTCCAAAGCTCTTTGCAGGATTTAATGGAATTGATTAAAGGTCCTTTGGAAACTGAATAAGACCCACTTATGGAGTAGGCTTGCATGCAGGTAAATTACTTGTCTTTGTCTTGAATGGACGTATGTTTGGTTCACCAACTTTAAGAAATAAAGTGTACTATTATAGCTTGCTCCATAATTTGATACTAATTTAATAAGGGATTTGTTACAATATTTTCCGGTTATTAATTATAATACCCAACTCAATCAATAAGAACCTAATATCTTCGCTCTTCTCTTTCATCATCCTTTCATTCAAGTCGGCCATAATAGTTCAGGAAAAACAATTATCAATTGCATCTGTTCCTCATCTCTATATATCAAAAAAGAAAAAAATAATAACGAAAACAATCATTTAAAAAATATATATACATATATATTGACTCATTGCAGATTAGGCAGATTTTTACCAAGCAAACTGGGATGCCTGCATTAAATATGTGTAGCAGTATTTTTTCATCCAAGAAAACTATTGACAAATCTTTCAAGTAGAAATTAGAATTGCAGTCGGAAGCCAATCCGACGGGTTTCCTAAAGTTTTGGTTCCAAGTCCTCCTACGGTATTCACGTCTCTGGATTTCCAATTCCGAAACAGATTTCATTTCTTCAAACTCCCACTACTACAATTCCTCATCTTTAATGCACAGTCCGAGCGTCATTTGTACCCGGTTCCTCAAAAGCCCAAATCTAGGTTTTCATAAAGGGCGTTGTAGCCCACCAACTTTCCTATTTATTACGTAACAAAAAAAAAAAAGGAAGATCTCTTGAATGGAATGACTTTAATTATCCATTCATTAGTCAAAAAAATCTTAGCCAACTTTTGAATGGGTGAAACAAGAACTTCACGTGAGAGTTGAAGCCCCAATAGAGAATTAGACATTTTTTTGATAGGGTATCAAGGTGGTTTTCCTTAAAAGAAAATTACGGATTTTATTAATTTACAAATTCTCCCTCAGTTATTTAAAAGCGTGAAATAATGAAATTGGTTGATATTATGACAATACTAGGCAGGATAAATATCACTATGGAATAAGTTGATGTTAAAATGATAATTGATATATCACAAGTCCAAGATAAATTAATCTTTTCATGTATTTTAATGTACAACAATTTAATCTTTGTACTTTCAAATTTTTAACACGTTTTAACAATTTAGTCACTAAAATAAAAATAATTAATAAAATTTAGATGTCAATCTTTATTATTTTGTGGGTAGACTTTGCATTTTATAAAAACAATGAATCTCTAATTAATTTTTTAATTTATTTATGCAAGGAAATTCATTAAAACTCAAAACTAATTTCTATCAAAAAGAATAAAATGTTATAAATCTTAGAGCAGAAGAACTAAATCGTAACCTATCAATAAAGTCTAATACAAACTAAAATTTAGGGACCAAATTATTAATTTTGTAAAAGTTTAGGAACTCAATAATTTTTAACCTAAATAATAATAATAAAACTTTTTAAAAAGATCGAACTTTTTCGTGGTCGGCAATTGGTGAGTGCACAAAATAGGGAGTTACACCCAAATTATTTATTTTTGAAAAGTACACCCCCAAGTATTTTTCTTTCATGAGGAAGGAAAACGTATAAATGCTACGTGCAGTTTTTTAGTAACAAAAATGTCACGTCAAGCTTTTCTTTCCCAAAAAATTCTCGCGTCAGCCTCATAAAATATTTTGTACCGTGAGACAAAAATTGAGGATGCCTTTCACTTCTTTCTTCCCCATTCAGGGTTAGGGCAGCACTCTGACAAATAAGACGAATGGAGCTTCCTCAAGTACTGGTTCTAGGCCCCCCTTCGATATTCCCATATCTGGAATCCCAATTCCCAAACAGATTTTTTTTCCTAAAACCATGGCTTTACAACCTCCCACTAACCCAATTCCTCACCTCTTATGCCCAATCCACCCAAGCCTTGCTTATCCGAGGCGGTGGCAGTACCCAACTCACCTCCGCCATTATTGACTGCCTCCCTTCGCTCAAGCTCGTCGTCACTTCCAGCGTCGGTGTCGATCACTTGGACTTGCCGGAATTACGCCGGCGAGGGGTGGCTATTGCCAATGCAGGAAACTTGTTCTCAGAAGATGCCGCCGATATGGCGGTTGGCTTACTAATCGACGTTCTTAGGAAAGTATCTGCGGGAGATCGATTCGTGAGGCAAGGGCTTTGGTCTAAGAAAGGAGATTTTCCTCCTGGATTAAAGGTCCAGTAGTTTTTTTATGATTGCGATTCCGTCCTTGTTTTTCATTTCAAACAACATTTTAGTTCGTCAACTAATCCATAATCCTTAATTCTTAATCCTTAATTCTTAATCCGTAATGTTTGAGTGTTTTCATCGTAAGGTTGAAAAAATTTCCAACGGTTTCAATTATATAACTTCTAAGAAACATTAAAATGAGCTTGTGTAAACATTCAAGTATCACACTTCGTGGAATAAAAATACTTGGTGAGTTAATTATAACCTTACGATTATAAAATTTTGCCAGATCTTTTTTAAGATTTCAAGAAAATAGAAAATTTTCTCACTTAGTTGACCAGATTTGTTCTCGTCATTTCTACCGATCTAACTAGAGAAAAAAATAATAATAAAACATAATAGTTATATTTGAACTTTTTTAAAAATTTAAATACCAAATAGAGAAAAAAGAATACTCAAACATGATGGACTAATATCAATATATACTCTCACACACATATAGCAAATCTCTATAGAAAATTTAACAGATTCTGATGTTACTACTGTTTTTTTAATGATTACTCATGGAAAAGGTGTAGTTTGACTTGGATATTTTGGTTGGATGAATTTTGGAAAACATCACAGCTGAGCGGCAAGCGAATTGGCATCGTTGGATTGGGGAAAATAGGCTCTGAAGTTGCGAAGAGGCTGGAGGGATTTGGCTGCAAAGTCTCATATAACTCTAGGACCAAAAAGTCAATGGCACCATATTCCTACTATTCCAATGTATATGAACTTGCAGCCAACACAGAAGCACTCATAATTTGTTGTGCGTTGACTAAAGAAACCTACCGTCTAATTAACAAGGAGGTGATGCAGGCATTAGGAAAAGATGGAGTGATAGTGAACGTTGGTCGTGGTTTGATCATCGATGAGAAAGAGATGATACGATGTTTGATTCAGGGGGAGATTGGTGGAGCTGGACTAGATGTGTTTGAGAATGAACCTAATGTTCCTGAAGAGCTTTTTAATCTTGATAATGTTGTATTGTCACCACATAATGCTGTTATGACATATGAATCTAAAGTGGAATTGTCTAAGCTGGTGGTGAACAACTTGGAGGCATTCTTCTCAAACACACCTCTTGTGTCTCCTGTTGTAGATTAGTTGTGGTGGCATTGAGTTGCTGCTGAGGGAGGCTGGTTTGTTGAGAAAAGAGGACTCCAAAAACTTGACAACAGAGCCACCCTAATGTATTAGTTTATTCGACCCTTTGTTATTGTGCTAATCAATACAAGGTTCCAAATCTTTTTTGGGTCAAGAATTTATATCAGTTTAGCAACGTTTAAGTTGGCATATTCAAACATTTTCCTTCCTTCTTTTCAGCCATTGAGAGATTGAGGCATATGATTTTAAGTTTCTACAGATTCTCAGATTCGGGTGAAAATAAAGCTCTTTAATTATGGAATCTTGCTTCTGGGGTTATCTTTTCCAGCAAGGAGCATTTCTTCTAGACCTCTTTGGGGGACTACTAATGGAGAGAGAGGAGAGGAGAGATGAAAGTGTGGCAGTAAAATATGTCTTAGTTTGAATGACTAACCGTTCCTTCATACAAATTTAAATTACTATACCAACAACTGACGATGGAAAAAACCGAAATCAATGTGCAGCATAGAAGTATCCAAATGGTCCAAATGCGACAAATTATGGTCAGTTCCTAATGTTCAGATTGGCTAAATTGGATCGAAAATTAAAAATTGAATAGGAATTGTATTCTCTAGGCTTGGGGACGAATATAAATGTGGCATGTAATACATTCCCCAACCTACTAAATAAAAATTTTACTCTAAATAAAATAGGGCTAAGAATTAAATCAGAGAAATCGCTAGCCCTATGACATGCAGTGAACCAAGCGAAACAATTTCATCATGGAGAAAGAGACAAACACACCTGAAAGCTGCAATCATCCACGATCAAGTTCTTTTGATGAAGTTGCACAGGCGAAGAAGAGGAAGTCGTGATCAGATCGTAATAATCCATAACCTGCAGTAGAATTGTAATCAATACTTAAAACAGGATACAGCGCTCAGATATAAAGTCGCTTAAAGAACCCTGCCCACTAACGTTACTAGAAAGAATTTGAACAATATATGGGCGTATTTTCTTCTCAACTCCCACTATACAACACCACTAATTCCTAAAAGTCTCTTATGCAGAACATAACATTTAATTCATATGCCCTTCTACTTGGACTATTTAAAATAACTCCCATCTGAGGAGGTTGTAAGAATAAATCAAACTACGAATGATCAAATCAAATAATATTGCATATGCACATAATACTTGCTCTTTATAAAACAGATCAACACAAAGAAACTTTCCCATATTTGAGTCGTCATTTAATTGGATGAAACACTTGTCGAAAGACAGATAAGTAATTGATCAGAATAACCATATCTAATCCCAACTCGTATGCCATCTGTAAAATTGACACTGATATTGCTCAACAATAAATCAAAATCAAAACCAATAAATGTACAAAAACACACGTAATTTACGTATATTTTGATAAACTAGTCACTAAATTTCTCCTATGAGATCCTCTGCAGTGCTCGTACTTTCAAAACGTCGAGGTGGATGCTGATTAGCGACTATACTATTCGTCTACGTCCCAGTTCATCCTAGTTCTCGCGCTAATGAATAATTAAATCACTTCGAAGATCGTCACGAATTAAACAGTTAGGAGCTCTCAACCCGAAGTATCTGTGGTTCTCCGGTAAAGAAAACAGTATAAGGAAGCAAAATTAACCAAGTCTTTCGATCTAATGAAGAGGAAAATAATGAAAAAATCGAATCGAGTTCGCTAATAACGAAAGATACGAAATAAAAACTACAGTCCATTAATTTTCCTGAACCACGGGAACATTAAACAAGTGGGAGAAGAGACGCACCAGTAGTGATGAAGCCTCGACCGACGACAATATGAAGAGAAAAGCTACAAAAGAACCTCAAATATGCTCCGGCATGGTCATTTTCCTACTTCTTCCTTGTGCTTAGCCAAACCAGATGTCGATGATCAATACGACGGAGGTAATCAGTTCGAAGAATCACGAGACGATGAGCAATAAAGTAGAAGACGAATGGCAGGAGAAATGATTCGCTCAATAGAACGCAGGAGAGCGCGAAGTTAGCAAAAAGGAAGAATTCTTTGGACAGTTCATGAACAAAAAAATGAACCTCCATCCCTTTTATAGTCCCTCTTAGAAACTATATTTAAAATATATATATATATATTTTTATACATAAGGTTAATGTTAAAATGAACACTTCAAGAAAATAATTGTAACGAAGGAAGAACATGACACGTTGACACATCATTTTATAACCTCAAACATTATAGACCAAACGATTTGTACAGTTCGTCTCTTTGGACACCATTTTCTACCCCTTACAAACTTTGATTTGTGTTTTGTTTTCATTCCAACAATGCTAAGGCACGGCCTACGTTGTATCTAAATTCACTGTTTTTTTTTTCTATAAATAAAAATTAAGGTTAAAAGAAAAATTAATTGTTCTATACAAGTTTTTAAGGTTATTTTTAAATGTGAATAAATAAACTAAAATATTTATAAAATATCACAGCCTATCGGAATAACAAGAGATCAAGATGTCTATCGTCTATATTTGTATCATGATATGGTGTTTATTGTGTAAATTATATATATATTATAATATTTTGCTATATTTTAAAAAAATTATCATTTAAAATTTTCATCTCTATTATTAATGCAGTAAAAAGAAATAAAAAGACGTATTTAATGGAATAGGAATTTGGAAACCACTAAATCTCAAGTGTCATACTTTTAAGTTTCACCTTTAATTGAATTGCATGTTGTTTTAATTGATCTATTCAATTTGAGGTTGCCATTGTCTACCAAAAGTTTTTAGCATTTCTTTTCTTGTTAGATTATAATTTTTTAAATGGCTAGTAGAATATGATTGATACTTTTATATTATTGATAGCACCGACGGATTTAACACAAGCTTAGGGGCTCGAGCCCCCTCAACTTTATTGTTTTTATATAATATATATAAAGAAAACTACTTAACTTTTAATATTTATAGTTAGCTTAGTGGTTATCCCAATTGTTAGCTCCTTTTCAACCTAAGTTCAATACTTACGACCCTTGTCAATATATTTTATTCTAGATCATCCACTGATTGAGCCTACCTATACATCCAAAATAATTTAAAAGTCAATCGTCATTCATTTCAACTTTCACACATCAAAATGCAACATCAATCACTAAAATCATTGATAGACCAAGAATATATATAACATGGTCTATAATGATAGATTCTAACCAACTTTGTCGTATTTATAATATTTTTAAAATATATATATATATTTTGTGAATAAACTTAAAATAAAATGTTTAGAATAAGGTATGGTATTAATTTAGGGGATCCCAAAGGATAAACATGGTTGCCAGATTGGCAACCTTGTCTTGTCCAAAGAAATGAAATATATAGTTCTCCGTCTCCCTTATGAGCAAGAGAGCCGACATAATATTATATAGTGCAGAATGGCAATGGAAGGGGAAGGGGAAGGCAAGGAGGTTCCTGAAGTTTTGGTTTTAGGCCCTCCATGGGTATTCTCAACTTTGGAATCTCAATTCCCAAACAAATTTCGTTACCTAAAGCCATGGCTTTTTCCCCAACTCCCATTGCACCAATTCCTCACTTCTTATGCCCAATCCACACAGGCCTTGCTCATGCCTGTCATTCCCCTACTCAACTCCGCCACTCTCGACTGTCTCCCTTCACTGAAGCTCGTCGTTACAGCCAGCGCCGGTGTCGAACACTTGAACTTGGCCGACTTACGTGGTCGTGGGATAGCCGTTGCCTATGCAGGAAACGTGTTCTCTGAAGATGTCGCTGATATGGCAGTTGGATTACTAATTGATGTCCTACGAAAGGTTTCCGCGGGAGACCGGTTTGTTAAGCAACGCCTTCAACCTACTAAACTTCATTTTCCTCTTGGATCAAAGGTTCAGTTCTTTTTTTAATTCAAAATATTATCACATATAACAATATTTTTAAAAATAAATATTACAAATATAACGAAATTCAGTGATAAACATATTGCAAATCTTATATTCTAGTGAAATCTCCAAAAAGAACTTGTTAACATGTGGATTTAGATCTCAATAATAGAAATGTTCGTTAAAAGATACTAATTAGAATTTAATTGGTATTTTAGACTTTTCATATGAATAACATTAGATTTTGCTATATTTATAATACATGTGAGTTTTTGCTAACTTTCTATTAAATTAGTTTATTTTGCTGCAGACGGAAAAATAAAAAAAAAAGTTAATATTTTGCTTTTGAGTTTGAAACTTAACTTAGATCTAACATAAAATCATCGACAATTTTCTATAAGTGTAATTAGTCTTCAGGAGATTAATTAACAACTAAATTCAAGGAGTTAATTTAGAGTCATAAAAACTATTTTGCGGAAATGAGAATAGAAAGCAAGTTGGACAATAAACAACTAAAAACCAAAAATAAAATAGATATTAAATGGAGCTAAGCAATGGCTAATTAGTTACTATCTAGGAAAAAATGTATAGTTCAATTTGTATGTTTATTTTTTCGATGGAATTGAAGATTAAGGATTTCCACAGTTGAGCGGCAAGCAGATTGGGATTGTTGGATTGGGGAAAATAGGCACCGAAGTTGCCAGAAGGCTGGAAGGTTTTGGTTGCACAATCTCATATAACTCAAGGACCAAAAAGCCATTAGTCTCATACTCCTATTATTCCAATGTACATGAACTTGCAACCAACTGTGAAGTCCTCATCATTTGTTGCGGGTTAACCGAAGAAACTCGCCATATGATTAACAGGGAAGTGATGCTAGCATTAGGAAAAGATGGAGTGATAATCAACATTGGTCGTGGGGCGGTCATCGAGGAGAAGGAGATGATTCGATGTCTGATTGAAGGAGAGATTGGGGGTGCTGGATTGGATGTGTTTGAGTTTGAACCCGAAATTCCAAAACAACTCTTTACACTCGATAATGTTGTGTTGTCACCACATGCAGCTATCACAACACACGAATCTTTTGGGGGAATGGCTAAACTGGCTGTGGAAAACTTGGAGGCATTCTTCTCAAACAAACCTTTGGTGTCTCCCTATTTGGCTTAGTTTTTGTGCAATTAAGGAAGGCTGAAGAAAGATTGAAAAAGACTTCAAGAACTACCTTCATGTATTAGAGTAATCAACGTTTTTCTTCTTAGTGGATGAATATTTATAGATATATATCGAACATTTGTAGTCACTAACTTACCATTTATCATAATTGTCAAGCAAGTATGACTCAACTAGCACACAAATATAATAGAGGAGTGTTAGATGATATGATATTAAATTTGTATTCACCTATAAACTTAAATTTTTAAATTAATCAATTATTTAGTATGAATCAAACAAAAGATCACGTGAAAATTTAAATGACAGGTATCATATAATTTGAAATTCTAATAATTTATTAATCAAATATTAATCGATTTGACTGATGACTTTATAAACTAACTATAAATCCAATTTTCATTCAATTCTACCCTAAACTTAGAAGAAGAAAAAAATAATTCTAACCTTTGAGTTCTAAAATTAATCGATACAATGAAGTACATAAATTGACGTAACCGTTTGTAAAAATTGGAAATTTCATCATTTACCATTCAGTTTCAACTACATAGAAATTTAGGGGAGAAGAAAATCAAAATTTTATAAATATTCGATTCAAATCAAACGCTTTTTGAGGGATTGCTAGTGGATAAAAGTTGTTACGAAGATTTTTTTTATTTTTCTTCTTCTTTTTTTTTTTTTAGGGAATAAGTTGAAAAAAAAGTTCAAAATTCTATAAATTATTAAATTCAAATCAAACGCTATTTGAGGTATTCCTAGCGGAAAGGCAAGGGGAGGAGCTTTCCTGAAGTTTTGGTTATGGGCCGTCCATGGAATTCTGAGCTCCCACTACATGAATTCCTAAATTCTTATGGCCCAATCCACACAACTCTTCCGCATTGCAGCCGTCGTTAACACGTTGAAATCTGCCATTCTCGACTGCCCCCCGTCGCTGAAGCTCATAATCACTCCCAGCGCCGCCAGTGTCGACCACTTGAACTTGGCCGAGTTAAGGGGCCATGAGATGCATTAGGAAAAAAAATGGAGTGATAATCAAATCAACATTGGTCGTGGGGCGGTCATTGACGAGAAGGAGATGATTCAGCGTCAGGTTGAAGGGGAGATTGGAGGTACTGGTCTGGATGTGTTTTGAGATTGAACTCGAAATTCCTGAACAGCTCTTTATCACTACATATTGTTGTGTTGTCACCACATGCTGCTATTTGCTAACCACATGAATCTTTCATGGGAATGTCTAAGTTGGTGGAAAACTTGGAGGCATTCTTCTCAAACAAACCTTTGGTGTCTCCCTATATGGCTTAATTGTGGTGTAGTTGAGGAAGGAATGAGAAGGGAGGTAGTTTATTGGGAAAAAGAGACTCCAAATGCTCAACAAAAGAGAAACTATGGAAACTCGAACCCTGATGTTATGCTAAAAATTCCCATATTAGAGTTGAGGACTTGGTTTCATGCTGAAAAAAAATGCAAAAGTAGAAAAGATTGTGACCTAAAATAAATAAATAAATAAAATGTTTTGAGGACTGAGAAAGCCATGGACAAAAAGGAAAAGAAACAGAGGAAAGAATTTCTTTCGCCTATAAACGTACATGTTTTCTTATTCATCGGAATCTCGGATAAAGCAGGGTTAATAGGAAGAATACAGTAGATGTGGCATTTACTTCCCAATCTACGACTCATTCTGTTTTCAACTCTAAACTATGTCGGGATAAGAATTTTCTCACATTCGAACATATGATATAGTTTCTACCTCGTCATGATGCATGAAAGGCTCGTGAGAACCAGTTGAATGAAGTACAAAGGTATTTGACTGTGATGTGAGATATCCCCAGCCCCATGTCATGCAGTAAACCAAGAAAAGCAAATTCAACGTGGGGGAGGAGATGTGAGAGTTAGAGTGACCTGTAGTTCCGATTATCCGCAGTAAGTTTCATTTAATGAAGTGACACTGGCGAAGATAAGGATGGTTGAAGTCGATGTACTTTCTCCAGTAGGGGCGATACTTCGTCATCGCCATCTCCATCCAAGGTTTCATGTTGCCATTATAGTGAATAACAGCTGCATTTTCTATCTCCAATGGGCTGATACTTGGATTGTAACCCAATCCAAGCACATGCCAAGACTTATCGAGGGAATATGTCAGCCCATAAAATGTCATCAAACCTGGAGGTAATGTTCCGAGCTTCCAAAGCGACCTATCTTCATTCTGAAACCAACAGCGCAGTAATTGGTGTGTGTACATAATAAAATGTATCCTCTACGGCCAAGCGTTTAAAAGAAACAACACAAAGGGATATGGGTGCAAGACTCACCAAGTTCTGCCATGTATGATATACGGCAGTGAGATTTCTCTTTTTCCACTCCTTGAGATCAAATATATTCATTCCAAATGCCCAACCGCACTCATTTGGATCGAAATCCCTTGCGATATAATAGTTTGAGAAGTTAAGGTACTTGTCAAAACGATGAAAATTCTCAACACAAGTTTCGACGGCACCATTGACTTTTCCTTCAAGATCTACGAGCCACAATCCAGATAAATCTTTCTGGACAACAACGTCATCATCCAGAAATAGAATTTTGTCTAGCTCGGGATAAATTTGCGGTAGATAGAACCTTAGATGATTTAGCATTGAAAGATATTTTGGGTTTCTGTACTTCAAACTGGAAGCACTAGATGAAGGAGTGGTGGATTGTTCTGCCTTGAAATAATATTCTCTCAATGCTGCAGAATTAAGCTGGCGGAGTACTGGGCAATAGGACGAGTTCAACCACATGAGTTCATCTAAATTTTCAACGTGAATCGTAGCTTCTTCAGGAGGATTTAAGAGAAACCACATTTTCAATGCTCCGAAATTGAGATTATCAGTTACGAGGTGGAATACATGTTTCGAAGAATCCTGTCGTGCAAACAAGGAAATATGCAAAATTAAAATACTACATAAACAGACGAATAAAATTTACCATAACCTGCCATATAAGATACGTGTTCAACAGAAAGTCAGTTTTCGTGAATAAAGCTCTAAATTGATGAGATGAATTCACCTTAGCATTCATTACGGTTGAGTTCACGACTACTGCAGCAGCCACCACGTTGTCTGTGAAGAGGGCATAATGGTGAAGTTTTGGATTCTGCAAATTTTCACTTCTAGGGAAATTTCTCTTCTCCGGAGGAAGAAGGTAGTAATCGACGGTAAGGCGCAAGGACAGACAGCGAATACCACCTGGAATACCCTTAACTCCCAATTGAGTCAGAAATGTATTTTTCCTTTTCAACCTTCTAACCTTTTCTTCTTCGGTTAGCAGCATAGCTCTCAGCTTCTTGACCACCAACTTGCAATCAAACAGTTGATCTCTCGCCTTTGAAAGAACACCGGCCATAGCCTTTATTTTTTGGGGCGCACTATAGAACAATAAATGGTGTAACGTAAGAAGAGTCTTTAAGATCATTATAAAAAAATTACAAGCATGAAATAACGAAAATAATACAATGCAATTCAAAGTTATTTTTATAGTTTTTTATTAAAGTAAAGCATTATATCAAGATGGACACTGAACAACCGAGTTCTATTACCTGTAATGCAACTCAGCATCGATATTTGCCTCTCCTAGTACACGACGACTCCTTTTAATACAAATTTGGAGCTCTTCACTCAAATCAACTTTCTTTTTCTTTTTTGAAATACTCAAATATATTCTTGCCATAATAATTTGGTCTCGCATTAGACGGATGATTGAATCTTCGTTCTTGTTGTCGTTTTGTTTCTTCCATGTACTGTATTTTCCAAGAATTGAGGAGTCAACTAATTCGGAGGCTTGAATATTTGTATTTTCAAATTTTATAACGGTGTCTTCACCCTGCGGATCCAACTCCATCTTCAGCAATTGATTTTCCTGTGGCTCTTCTTTTGCCATCTACAAAATAGAAACCACAAAGGAAAGGGGCCAATAAGGTCGAGAATGTGCCAAGTCAAATATTCTTTTCTGCCACCTCCATCTAAGCAAGGGACGTATCAGACCAATTATATGTTTAACAATGGAAGCTATGTAATGAAAAAATATAACCAGTCATTATTACCCTTCTGGCTGCTTTAAGGAGAGCGAGCAAAATGATGAATTGCACGTGAGAACATGTAAAAGACAACAGTGTCAATAGAAGAAAGAGAACAACAAGAACTAGGAATTCAACATAAACATAAGCTGTGCTAGTATTACCACCCAAAGAATTGTCCTCTTCGACCAGAAAGGTTTCACTTCTTGGTACTACAGTTGTTGGGCTCGGCTACAAGCAGAATCACGACTCAATAACAACGAAATCGGTAATGCCAGATAAAGAGTTCGAGGTTCTCAGGCGTACCATTGAAATTGCATCATCTGAGGCGTCTCCTCCAACCAAACTCAAAGATAAGGTAAAATTACCATTCCCCGAGGAAATAATATTCGTAGTTGTTGTGTTATTACCGCTGCCTGCAAGATCATCATTTGCCTGCAGTGGAATCGTAATCATATGTCACACAGAAAACAGCTACTAAATCCAAAAATTCTCAGGGTTCAAGGATAATAGCTACAGATATGATGAAGTTGAGTAAGGAAACCCACACACGTTTGCACGTTAACCAGTAGTCGCATTGGAAAATATTTTTTCCAGTCCATAATAAACACAAACCAAATAGGAATACAGAACGTTATAATCACTTACCCCTTTGCTTGGATTACTTGAAATAGCCCCTTCAGCTGCAGAGATTGTAACAACAAATTAAACAAATAGTAAAAGAACAAACGGAATCACGTCATCACAAGTAGTATAGACAGGCAGGTGTCTTTTAATTTGTTCTTAATAAAAAGGATAATCACATAGAACTTTTGCATGATATTACCGAAGTCATCATTTGAACGCATGGAATATTTATTGTAAGGCAGTTTGTACAAAAACAGTAATTGATCAGAATTACCTAGTAACCTTCCCTTCCTAACTTGTACGCCATGCAATTATAAAAAATAGACGATGATCTTGTTCAAGTATAAAAACAAAAAACAGATGCAACGCATACACATGAATACCAATAAGAATAGCACAGAAGAATACGCATATTGTATGGATGTTGTGATAAAAGGACAGTCTCCTCGTTTGGGCTTGAACTGCGTACTACCTGCACCCTCCTTCGTCTTCCCTCCGTCTCTCATGGTTTGGCACTACTTCATTTCCAAGAAGAATTGAGGATCATATATTCATGATCCTCTCCACTTATTGATTATCTCCAAGTAAACTATTATTAAGTCATTCACATTTTATCAGACACGGAAGAGTCACTCTTGCGGTAAACAATAATGTACTAGCAGTCTCTAAAGGGAAAAAGACAAACTCGGAGTGATAGTCCGCTGTCAGTAAAGATTTCTTGCACAAAAAAGTTCGGTGACTATTATTAGATCGCTCTAGGAAATTCAATTACTTGTTCTTTAATCTTCGCTCATTGTAATTTTTCACCTTTCACATATACTGGAACCATTCTATATTGTGCAGAAACAAAATAAAGTGAGAACATCAAACCGAAGAAGTGATCGGTGCTTTTCAATATCAATTTTAACAGATTCTGAATCAATTCCTACAATGCGATTAAGGTTTCCACGCAGGATAAAATGTTAACAAACTCGAAACGTCGAGTTATACACTAATACCTACACTAAAATTTTCGTTTCGTAATCCCAACTACTTCTGTTCTGTCCTTTATTTGGCGGTCAAAGAAACAATCAAAATAAGAAGCTCTCGTGAAAAAAGTCAGTTATAAATCAGAGTCTGAAGTGACCGTAGTTCTTTCGATTCCGTAGAGAATACATTATAACACAGTACATTAACTAAATCTTTCAACTAGTACTGAGGAAAATAAAGAGAAAATTAACTGAAATGTTCTAATAAGCAAGAGTAAAAACTGCGCTGCATGGTTCATTTTCTTGAATCACATATGATGATCACAAAATTTGTAAAGAAACGCACCAGTAATGGCGCCGCGGATGAGGAAAACAAGCAAGAGCACGAAAGCGGAGAGAAAGAAGATAACAGCCAAAACGATCAGAAAATATCCTCCGGTACCGCGATCATCTCGGTCATCGCCAAGTATAGCCGAAACAGGCGCCGGTTCTTCATTCACCGCCATTGTCTACGAACACGAGAACGGAGAGAATTGTATATTAGCAGGATAGTTTGGTAAAGAGAGAGCGAAGATTACTGAAGAACAGAAGCTTTCAGTTGAGTCATCGCTGCTATCAATTCTGCGAAATGTGGAAGGAAACTGAACGCCGGTGGTGCCTTTTATACTCGTGATTTTCTCTATTTTTTCTTTTCCTTTTTTACCCTTAGTTTCCCGCTCTTTCTCGTAAGCATGAAAACAGTTTTTTTTAAAAGCTTGATCAATACGAAAATTGCAAGTTCACATTTCTTTTGCCACCTATTCTCATGATGTTCACTTAAATGGGACCTGTCCTCTACATCCAAAGAGAACATAATTTGAAAAATAAATGGTAACCCAATTCGATGAAATCATACCTACAAGAGGATCTTTTGTCCAATTAAAAAAATCGTTTATAAAGATTGAAAAGAATCTCAGGTACATAAATTTTGCAAGATAAACGTTTAGACTCTCTTAAATCACTTGATGTGTGAACAACATGTTCGATCTAAACTCTCTCTAAATCATATGAGACTCTTCAGAATGCTCAATGTTAATGTCAGGCTCCCGCTAACTTCTTGCACAAATCCTCACAATGGTAATATAGTGTTCAACACCACACACCACTTAGTACTTCGTAAAACACTTTCTAAATTGCACATTTTCACCTACTTCTATCTTCCACATGAATAAATATACCACCCAGCCCACAAAGCTCACACTGTTATTTTAGGTATAACCAAAGTCAACTTTTTGTATTTATTCATAAATATTAACCAACGATAACAACCAAAACCAACCGCTTATCTTTATTAATAAATATTAACACAACATAACAACCGAATCTAACTTTTTATCTTTAAAATAAATATTAACAAGAATAGATGCTCCGATTTGGCCTTTATATAATGCTCTCGACCTTGAAACTGAAATTTTTGACCTAATTACAACGTTGGAAGGTTTTTAAAGACATTGTTGTATTTGAGTAGCATGTACTCAGGTTTTTTTAGGGCATTGCTATATTTGGGTAGTATGCACTCGTAAAGCCATTTAATGTCTATCATTTCATGGAATCAAGGCGATTACAGCACTTTGTCATATAGATCCATATACAACTATCTTGATTAGAGATGCTTGAGAAGAAATGGTCGCTTGTGTTAAAATATTTACTATTCATGTTAATAAAAGGATTTATGTTGAATTCGTGTGTTTAATTTGAAGTTACATACGTGTAATGTCACAAATTATATATATGAATCAAAACCAATAAAATAAGTATTGTTTACTAACTTACCATTTCCGTATCTAATAGATTATGATTTATTAAGAAAACAATAAGTTATTAATCATAAAAGTGTGTTCAATAGATCCATAAAATAAAATATAAAACATTAATTATCTTAAAACTTTCTTATAGTTTTAATTATTCATATTGGACCTTTGAATTTATATATTTTTAACGCATTGATATATTAAACTTTGAATTTATACATGTTTGAATTGATTTTTAATGCATTGGTACAGAGCTAGGTAAGCTAATTAAGACTACCCAGAACAAGATAATTAAAGAATCGCAATATGGTTGATATATATCATCGACTTAGCCAATTAAAACTACACTACCTATGAAAGTATATGAACCAATTTTAATTTTTATTTATTTATTTATTTTTTCCTTCTGTTAAACATTATGCTAGAATATGTATTTGTGATAGTAAAAGAAGCACTAAAAGTAACGCATGCAACAAAGACTTTGATTTTTGTAAAGAAAAACTCATGTTAATGAAACCATAGGGCCTAAAATAGTTCCACCATTATCGTCCCAACGAAAACTCTATTATATGGCCCGGTTCATCTGATGCAATACATCAAGAAGGTAACTCAAAGGAACGTGACAATGACTATCACGATCTACCTCATATGGCACAGGGGAAGAAAACATACAAGGTAAAGGATTTTCGACCAATTCTTAAATGGAATATACATTACAAGATTGAAGTTAATATCCTCATTCTTTTTGTTCTTCACCATAGGCAAATTATTAGTATATAAACGCACCACATACCCTATATGATTGCCACGTCCAAGTAATCTCCAATCTGCGTGGGAAGAATTGCACCAAGTTTGATAAGGAATACAGGATTGATAAGGCAAAAAAGAAAGCCATGCTTTGTTTTACCTGAAAACCAAGTTCTCCCAAAGCCAAGCTATCGTCTAATCGTCTATTTCCAAACGAGAATGTCTTCCCTACCTTCAAATGAAGAAACAGAATCTGTATGACTCAAGCTAGTTTTTTTTAGTTCAATACATTACATAAGCATGTATTTCTATCCTCAAACCAACGGGTAATGAGAAAATGTATCAAGTAAAGATGATGAGATTTCTTCGTTTGTCCCACATGGGATGAGATCCTCACATACCCCTCAATGATTTAGACCAAATATTCATTTAGGCTTCCTAAGATATGATAAATAATTAGATAAATATAAGATTCTATCGCAAAATTAGTTGTGAATGAGAATAGTAATCCATGTGTTTGATGAGGGATCCACACCACAACAATTAGATGGATGAAGAACAAACCATCAACCTCCAAAATGGTAACTAGTCATATCTACTATAGAACTCGAAATTCGCTTTCTTCATATATTTGTAAACGTAAATTACAGATGAGGTCAATGAATTCTGGGAAATTTATTACGGATTCGAGTATATCACGTACTTAAGCCCTTTACACAGAAAAATCTTTGCGGCTAAAGAAACTGCAAGTTACAGCAGGACATGATGACAGTATGGTTAGAACAAAAGATTTCAGTTCAGCATTAATTCATTTTACCACTTATTCAACTTGGGTGCTCAAATTGATAAACTTAACTAAGTAAAAAAGAAAAGTGTCAAGAATGTTTCCCTAGTTCATCCTAAAAACATTGTATTATATGTGTATATGCATGACATATGTGGGAGAAGGGAAGAGAAAATATACACCTCTCTCAATACAAACCGACCATGTCTATCGGGATAAACCAAAGCAAAGGAAAGTTTAGCATTTCTCCTCCTGGCTTCTGGAGCTACCTCTTTGACCTGTAAACTCCCTCACCCAAAATGGAAAGAAAAGTAGACACATGAGATCAAGGAGCAATGAAATGGAAAATAGTTTCTACGAATGCATCATGGATATACATTAAAAAAGATACAGATCAGTCGCATTTATGTCATGCAAAGCGTGGAGGGAGAAGAGGTTAAAAAGGAATAAGAAATACAACCAGATCAGTTAGTTCGCGAAGAGTAGCATCTTTCCAGGTATAAATTTGAACCTCATCCCTCGGCTCCTTGCCCCTCACAGCGAAGTCTTCATTGAAATGATGACTCCCAATCTACCAAAAATATGAAAAGAAAAAAAATAAACAGCAATATTACCCTTCCTTATCCAAGTGTAGCATTATTTAGAACCAGACTCCTCATAACCTAAATGTAGCCACCCGAAACCACGGAAATTTGCTTTAAGTTATCCTCTAATCAGATTCCTAAACCCCATCTATCAACACAATGGCATAAATTCGAACATTTCACACAAATTCGACACCCAACGCACTTCATTTCATCCCTAATACATCGGTTGGATTAAACTACGGTTCCCAGGTCGATGAAACACACTTGTTTTGGGTACTTTGAATAGATATGGAACAAAATCCACAAAAACAAAACCCAGCATAAAAAAACGACGTACCTTCGTGAAAACGCGAAGCAGCAAAGGACAAGTCTGCAGCAATAGAAAGGAAATTACTCAACATAGAGAATGAAAGTTGCTATCTATATTTACACAGCCAGCTCCGAACACTACGAGCAGCGAAAATGCAATAATCGGAGATTCAAGTAACAAGCACCAAAATAAAGAGATTCCAACGAAATTCTAGAACAAATAAATAAGAAAACGATTGATCTGAATGTGGATTCAAGAACAAGCTAATGAACACCAAAATTGAAAATCAGAGACAACGCTAGAAGGGATAGAATTAGAAACCCTAAAAATAGAGAAGAGAAAGAGAGAAACCTTTTCTCGATCAACAGGCTCCAAACGAGGACGAGGAGGAGCATGAGTTGCTCTTGGAGGAGCGCCATAAGCCCTCCTTGGTGCTTCAGCTTCTCCCGCCATTTCTCTCGAAGTATTCTTCAAGTTTCAACTTCTGCCGTTCATTCTGGAAGCTTCGGCAGTTTATAGGTAAGGAGGCCGAATGTTTGGGCCTTTGAGTGTTGGGCCTCTGTCTAATGAGCCCACATCAAATATAAGTTTTTTTTAATTATAATGGATAGCAATTTTTAAAATAATTATTAATTGTGTAGCAATATTTTAAAAAATTGTAAACATAGTAAAATCTATCGGTAATATACTTCTATCGTTGATGGACTCTTATGGTTTATTAGACCAACATTTGCTACATGGTCTATCGGTGATAGATTTCTATCATTGATAGATTTTGACAGATTTTGCTATATTTGCAATTTTTTTAAAATGTTGCTATATACTTAATTATTTTGAATATAATTGCTAAATTTGCAACTATCCTTTTTTTTTATTATTATAATCTACAAATCATTTAGAAATAATAATAAAGTATATAGTAATATTTTAAAAAGATCGTAGATATAATAAATTCTATCGGATAGATTCTTGTGGTCTATTAAGATCAATATTTGCAACATGGTGTGAAATAATAGTTCGTAGGGATTAATCAAAAAAAAATTTTGAAGGAAAAATCAAAGAAAACCATAAAATTTGACAAGGGTATGACGAGAACGTCTTCAAACTCACAATAAAGCAAACCATACTTAAATTCACATGCTAAATGGTAATTGGTATGTGGTTTGAATCCATCTATCCCTATTTTACTTATACAAAAGGAACAAACTCCAAAATGAGTTATCAGACAGCACTCTTTTTCGAACAAAAGCAAATTGGAAGAATAACTTCATAAACAAGTCTCTAATGTTACTCTATATGAAACCATATTAGCTATTGAAGACATATTTTTTGTCATAATGTTCGAAGAACTCAATTATAAAAAAAAAAAAAAAAAAAAAAAAAAAAAAAAAAAAAGAAGGAAAGGAAAAGGAAAAAAAAAAAAAAAAAAAAAAAACATGTTTGTAGAGTTTAGTGGATACAACTTATATTTATCTTCAATCTTCATTTTTCCCCTTGCAATAATTCATCATACGTTGACAAACAAATTTAGATGGGCTTTTAAGTCCTTATCAACATAACTAATATCTTAATACACAAATAGTTACTTTTTAATAATTTGACTTAGGTACCTATACATATATTTAATTTATTCTTTGTTGATATTTTGTAAAGAAACTTCAAATTCATTATAGTGTTATATGATAGACAAAAATTAAAAAAAGAAAAAAAAAATTACTTCTCATGACATCGAATAAACTTTATCATAATAAAACTCGTTAGTTTATGTGTTTGGCATTACATGACATATACACAAGCCAACTTTAATCACATTGTATTATGATATAGTTAATTGTAATATGTATCAAAAACATCAAATGACTTTAACTTTTGTGAACAAATCAAAGGGTTCAAAGAAAAAATTAATAGAATGCATTTCAAAATATAAATTATTATTTTTTAAAGGAAAATTATTTATTAAAACTAATGTTGTACTAATAATAATCTTAAAATCATCCAAATAAAATTATACTTATTCGAAAACAAAAAATAGGAAGAAAAAATATTATACAATTCTTCCATATTTTGTTACTATTCATTATTTGGTTACAATATTTCTACTAATCTCATGTTATTATAACTTCTAGGTTATAATAAAATCTACAAAATTTGTTAATATACATTTTGGGTACGATGATCTTCTTCATATTGACGTCATTATTAATCAACGCTGCCAAATAAAAAGGAAAAAAAACAGAAAACCCAGATGGAAATTTATATAATTAACATAATTATTATGATACAATTCAATATAATTAATTAATTAATTAAAAGAAAAAGGAAGGTTAATTAAGGGGTTGATTACTATAAAACGAAGATGAAATGAAAGTCACTTGGATCTGGACTTGGGTGGTCCAATGAACAAATCAGTTTCAACGTCTGAAATGGAACTACTTTCTGCATAATTAGGTGAAACTTCTGCTATCTGTATTTGATCAGTTGGAGATTGTTGAGGCTCCTCTTCAACAAAGTACTGCATCATTATCACAAATCACTTTTTCATCTTAGACGTTTTTCAACTTTCAATGTGTTTCAACAAGTTAGACAAATGATTGAACTAAACCCTAATTAACTCCTAGTTTTATATCTAACATATATAAACATGAACTTATTTTTTAATAATCGTGATAAAAAAAAAAAAAAAAAAAAAACTTAAACTCATGTGTGAGAAAATTTAATGTAATACCTAAGATTATTAAGCCTATTTTTATCATTTCTCGTAGTTAAATTCCAAAAAAAAAAAAAAGAAGAAGAAGAAGAAGTTGACAACATAATAGGAAAAAAAAAATTCGTAGTTCGACAATAGGTAACGTTGATGTTAGAACATTAAAAAATATTTATTTGAGAGAATGTGAGAAAAGATTGTTAGAACATTCAAAAATATTTATAAAATATAGTAAAATATCATAATCTATTATGGATACAAATAATAGCCTATTGTGGTCAATTATACATAAACTATGATATTTTACTCTATCTTATAAATATTTTGATTCGTTCTGTCTCACCTTTTTAGCTAGCTTTGCATTTTCGGCTATCAAATGCTTCTCCTGTTTTTTTTTTTAAATTAAATTAAAAAAAAAAAGAAATTAGAGAACAAGAAAAAATTAAAGAACATTAATGCCTAGAAAATATTCATAAAATCACATAGGAAAATATCAAGTTTTTGAAAATTTTATTTGTTTAGTTATTGATTTTAAAAAGAATTTTCTAACCTTTTCTTTTAGTTGTTCTATCTGTTCCCTGTAAACCTCATTCTGAAAATCAGAAAACATGAAGACACATCAATTCATGTCAACTTCTTCCTCAATTCAATATCAAAACAAAACTTGTTGCATTTTTGTTATAATATTGACCTCATCAATCTTGAATAAATATATTTTTAATAAAGAGGAATTGTTATGGAAAAAAAATTTAAATAGCCTATAAAAAAGGATGATTTTTGGTCTATTATGTAAATAGTTTTAATATTTTACTATTTTTAAAAATGTCCCGAAAAAAATTTATATAATATAGTTGAAATTAAACAACATGGGCTAATGTATAGTTTCCTAAGTTCATATATAGAATTTAACCGATGAGCCAAAGATTTTATGATACTCATAGATAAATAAAATAAAATAGTTAATGAAACCTTAAACATTATTTTGACTATAAATTAGATATTTGGAAATGATGAAAACTTCGACTTCCATAAATGTTTTAAAGCTACACTTGAAACATTAGAATTTAAAGTCAAAATCAATATCTAAAATCATATGATTATGATCGAAAACAATATGGTGCAATATCCAAATTATCGTTCCTAGTCATCGTCACACCATTTTATACCTAAAATTATCAAAAACTCTAACAAATTTATGCTCATTTTTAAACATCGAAGAAATTCAAAACTATGGCAAAGTTGAAGAATGTGTTATATAATTTATCAAACTACATGAATGCTATTATCATATATATGTGTGTGTAAAAGAGGTGTAGTTGATGAGTTTGTTAACCTTTCTAGCTCTAATATGGGATAAGCTTCTTTCTAGTTGTTGTTCTAGTTGTTGGAGTTCTTCATATGAGCTTTTTCCTAGACCTTCACCTAACAATTTTCTGGTTTATACAACAAAATCCAAAGAAAATTTCACATGATCAGAACAAACAAATATTCAAAACTTTAATTAAACACAAACGATTAATTTAGAAACCCTGTTTAAATATAAGTACTCTTCAAGTGTTTAATTAAAAACCAAAACAATTAGGATATATATCTTAATTATAATTCTACCTCTTTGCAACTTCAACAGATTCTATCTCCTTCAACAAACTTGCAGCTTCACTCTTCATTTACTCACAATCAAAGCATAGACCAAATATATATACACATATATAACACAAAACCAATTAGTTATTAAAAGGAAAATAAAAGATAATAATAATAGTAACACTAAACCGTTGTACAAATTAGATTAAAATATTATTTTCTTTATCGAAAATTGTCAAAAAGAAAGTATGAGAATCATACAAGACATAAAGGTATATAGAGGTCAAAACGATATTTTATCTAATAGATATCTATGATAATATAATTATAAGTATTTGCAAACTTTTCCAACACAAAAGATATATATTTATTGTTTTTTTATCTATATAATTGTTTCAAAATATAACAAAACGAGTAAACATTGGAAAATTTGTTTAATAAACAATAGTGGTATTTTGATATATTTCGAATTACTTCAAGCAGTTTATAATTAAAACAATTATCCGTTTTTCTTCTATAACTTTTATCAATATCTTCGTAAACATTTTTATAAAAGTGAGGCATTGATATTTCGTTCTAACATTGGACAAACCTGCACAGATTGTAAATCGGGTTGATGAGCTGAAAGTTGATCAAGATGATGGGATTGATTTGATCTTGTATGCCTTAGATATCTCTCCACCGTGGCCTGCATGCTGAAGTAACACACTTTAATTCAAGATGAAGAAATTGTTGACATTTTTCTTCTTAATTTTGTCTTGGTAAAGTCATTATTTTACTCAAATTTAATTTAAGAGTTTCAAATAAAATTGAAAGAGATATAGATTAGTAAACCAACAAAAATTCAAATTTTAAATTGATACATTTACTTAATACACGATTTGAAATTTAGAGATATTAATGGATATTTTTTTAAGAAAAAAAATTAGAATAAACACATTAATATATTAATTTTAGTTAAATATAGAATATAATAGTAAGAAGGATAAACACATGACAAACTTGCACAAATTATAAAATAAAAACAAAACTTTAAATCAAATGTTTTCAGCAAATTTCCAATTAGTGTGTGAGAGCTGAAAGGTGACTTGACACCAACTGACATAATTAATTATCTGTGTTTAATTAATTAGATCTTTTAAACCTAATATATTAATCATAAAGAGAATGTTAACTAAATTAGTATTAGATCATATGAATAATTAACAATAAATTGTACAGATCACAAAAGATACTGTTTTCACCCAAAAGAAAAAAAAAAACCCACTTGATCTCCACTTTTATTTCTTTCTCGTTGCTTTGCTTTCGATCTTATTCATAGAAACAGTGATTATGCTCCAAATCTTCCTATCTAATCAACGTAGAATTTTGACTTGATTTCTAATAATTAAGGATAGGAACAAACCTTAGTAAATTAATCAAGTAATTAGTACATGATTGAGACTATTATAATCTTAAGATTAGAGGTGATATTTAAAGTGGATTCCAGTTAATTATGCAGAAACTCATCTCTTTTTTTCTTTCCTTTTTTTTCTCTCTCTCTCTCTCTCTCTCAAAAGAAACTGTATCAATTGATAGAATATTAAACAGAAGATAGTGCAGAAATAAAGACTTTTTTCTTCAGTACTATGGCATAATAATATTGTACCAATTTGGCTAAAAAATTTTGGACCAAATTTCAATTTTCTGAACCACTGTCCTTTAATGCTCTTACCAAAACGAGACCAAACATCATTGGATTTTGGATATATTGCTTGCTTTTGTGCATAATTTCATATGTATTCTTCTAGACATTATTATTACCCAAAAGAAAGAAAACCCTAATGTTCAAAAATTGAACATTATCATATCATAACCTTACTTTATTGGATTTTGAACTCATTCCATAATACTAATGTTGATCAGTTTAGTGACAGTTCAATTGTTATAAAGTAACAGAAATTATAGCTTATCTAAACTGATTTTTTCTTCTAATTAACCAAAAAATGGAAATTTATGAAAAGAAAATACTCAAATTCCTTCTGGCTTTCTTCATAAAAATGCCTACACTGAACATTTGAACTAATTTTCAACGATAGCAGAACGTTTGAACTAATTCTCTCTACTCTTAATTGATTATACCCACATGATAATTTGGTGAAATGAGTAAAATGAGATGAAAGTAGTTATTTAGAAGAAAGATACACACACACATATATATATATATATACATACCTTGAGCTTGAAAATTCATAGAGTTTGCCTCTAGAAGAGAAAATGATGAGAGCAATTTCAGCATCACAGAGAACTGAGAGCTCAAAGGCTTTTTTGAGAAGCCCATTCCGACGCTTCGAGAATGTCACTTGCCGACTTGTCGCATTTTCTATTCTTCTCATCTGAGTTTTTCCTCTCACCATTCTTTTTGAAAAAAAATCCCTCAAAGGAAGAACAACAAGAACAGGTTTTTTAATTGAACAAAAAGAAGGGGGGATTTCGATGAAAAATGAGGAAGAAAATAGGACAAAAACGGAAGAGAAGGAAGGCGAAAAATGGAAAAGGAGAATATATAATAAACTTAATGAAAGACACTGCTCAACTCAACTACTGAAATGGGAAGGGAATGAGAGATTTCAAAGCAAAAAAAACAGCAACAAAAATGGCAAATTTGGAATTTTGTTTTCTTTATCCTTACAAACCCTAAGAAGGAAGTGTTTGAGAGAGCAAAAAAAGGAAAAAAAAAAAAAAAAAATTGGGGAAGAATCTGAAAACCCAGAAGAAGAAAAAGGCAAATAAAATAAAAGTCGATGTGTTTTGATTCCCACCACCAAAAATGGATGGGAGGAAATTACCACAAGAAACAGACCAGACCCACGCTTTGTATTATTATTTCATTAATTATTTCTTCTTTTAAGCCAATCACATTTCACACTCATTTTTCTAAAAAGCAAAACCTAACCAAAATATTTACAAAAATTTTAAAAATGAAAAATACCCACAAATTTTAAAAACAAAAAATGCCCCACCTCACAAAATAAAAGAATAATAACTTGTCAACCACGCCCTCCGTCATAATATATTTTACATTTGAATTTTTTTCAAGATTGTTAGGTTAGTTTAGATTTAGCTATACATCATTTATTTCTTATGATCGTTTAGATTGTACCCTAAATCTAAAACGAGAGTGAAGAAAGAAGATAAAAAAAAGAAAAATAAGAAGACGATGAAAAGAAAGATAATTTTAAAATATTAAAAAAATGCTCACATTGCTTCTTCATTTTCGTAAATATTTTAGTCTATTTTATTTAATTTTCTTATTAAAAAATGGTAAATGGGAAAAATACTTTATATATATATATATATATATTATTTATTCGGTAAAAAAGAAAAGTCAAGTAAAGTAAGAGAGAAAAAAAATGGAAAAAGAAAAACAAATGTTATCTAAAAAGATGGAGCAAAAAAAAAAAAATGGTAAGATTTAAATAAATTAAGTCGTCACGATCGTCCGTACAGATAGTACGACGGAGAGCCAATGAAAATGGAAAGCGGTTGCCGTCGCTGTTAACGTCAGAGAACCTTATTCGCTCGCCTGCTTTAACACGTGAAAAACAGGCGCCACGAAGTATGAAAGAGAATAATAGCGCGTCATGTCACCTTCGTGAGTGGCGAGTGGGTTGGTGGGTGCTTTTTTTGTACGAATAATTTATATATAGAAATTTTAAAAAATCTCTTTCTTTTTTTGGGAGTGTTATCTAAATATCACTTCATAGTCCATAGTTCATAATTCTGAGGGATAATTTATGTATATATTTTCTTTCTTTTCATTTTTAACAAATAAATAATTTTTTTCTGAAGTATAATTTGGTTCCAAATCTTTGTTAATTTATTAGGAATCCAATTTAATATTATATATCGATTTTTTAAATATTTTCGATCATTTAGATTAAAAAGAAAAAAGAAGAAGAAGAATCATATTAACTATGGATAGATTAAGTTGACTTTGACTATTCTTTTATGTTTAGTGTGAGTTTACGTGGGGATAATGGGGATAATAACTCGTCGTTTTGTTTACTTCATGTTATTGTGAATTGTACGTTATTTAATATTTAGAATACTATTCTTGTATTTGTAAGTTCAAATTATAATTTTAGTTTTTCTTTGAAATTTTTCAATTTGATTTGTGTCTACTTAATTCATAAATTTTCACAAGTTTCTATTTAATATTCAATTTTACTGTAACTCAAATCAAAATTTTACACCTAGTAAATCGTTTGATGTTTAAATGTTCTAAAATATCCATCAGTCTTTTCTTTATGGTGTCAGTTCCATATTGAACTATTCGATGATCATCGACGACATCTCTACAGTGTTCCAATTTGGCAACGGTGAATGAGAAAATGGAAATCGATATAAAGAATAAAAGGAATATATGTAAAAGAAAAGTAATGTAAATTTTGTAACTTGACAATGATGTAAACAAGAGAGCAAAAGTCATATTTACGGTTTGGGATTGAGTTTTTAATCGATATATTATTTTGAAGTTAATTAGTTAAAAATGTAGTCGAGTTCAAAGAATAAAAGAATATGAAAAAGAGAATGACAAGACTTACTTGACAAATGCACGAAGAAGAATGAGAACGTGATTCGTAAATTAATGAGATTATTCAAGAGGTAGAATATGAAAAACGTGAATATGATTTTCGAATTAACGGTGGGTGATTTCATAGTAGATTTCATTACTAATTCACTTTAATAAACATGGGAGAAAAGTAACTTTTATTATAATTCATTTGATTCTAATTCCTTTGAGCTTTTATCAATAAAATAGTTTTTCTTTTAATATTTCTAAAAATTGGCTGTGGTAATTTCAATATTTAAATGACTCAATTTGGTTGGCTAATTGAATTTTAGTTTCAAATTTATGGTGAAATTGGATGAAATTACTATCTAACTTACTTTGTTTAGTCCATTAATTATTTAAGATATAAAGTAAAATAATGTGTTTTAAAAATGGATTTTCAATATTTTAAAAGAGCGATTAAATAAGTAATTTTGATTAATTGTATCGATGCTTCATAAGAGAACCTATTTATTATACTTAAATATTATATATAACATTTTAAGTAATTCTTAAAAAAAAATATATATATTTTGTCAAAGAAGAAAAAAAAAAGAAAAAGAATTTTTTTTGAAGACATACATTGATAAGTCAATTAATTAATTTTGATAAAGACATGCATTTAATAACTATACGACAATAATACATAGTGTTGAAATATAAAGGCAATAACAACATCTCCACAACTTTATTTCCTCACTCATTGTAGTTTTGAACTCTCTCTCTCACGTTTAGTATATTTTTTTTTTAAATAAATAAAAACAACATGACGTTCACAATTTTTTTTTTTTAATTTTCATTTGGTTCGTATATTTACCTTTAGGAAAAATGAAAAAAAAAATGACATGTTTTTCTCATTTTTAGTATTTAGTTTCAATTGGATTAATTAATTTAAAATTAAAAGAATAATCATTAGTTAAGACTTTAATTTTTAAAATTTTACTTTATCATTAAATACCAACTTTAGTATTTAATAATAATAATAAAAAAAGAAAACGGGGTCAACCGTATAGATCTTGAAAGTCTATATTTAAAACAAGATTCACCCATTATTCGACGTAACATAATAATTAAGTGTGTAACATTTTAAAATCTAAGAATGAAAAAAAACCCTTACCGTTTAAAAAAGAACAATTATATTAAACAACCAAATTTAATTATTATACTTTAACTTGTCACTAGAGACGAGAAAAAGAAAAAGAAAAGAAAAGATATATTTAATTTAAAAGGACAAAAGAATGTAAAATAAGAAATGAACATATGGTTTTCAGTTTTAGAACAGCAAATATATAATTGAATAATAGTTTTTTTTTAAAAAAAAGAAAAAGAAAAGAAAAGATATATTTAATTTAAAAGGACAAAAGAATGTAAAATAAGAAATGAACATATGGTTTTCAGTTTTAGAACAGCAAATATATAATTGAATAATAGTTTTTTTTTTTAAAAAATAATAGCAACCGACAACAATGAGAGAAAGAGTTAAAGTCCAAGTAGTGAGGATTGAGCGTGACGAAGAAGACGAAGAAGACGAAGACGAAGACGAAGAAGAAGAAGAAGACGAAGACGAAGACGAAGAAGACGAAGACGAAGACGACGAAGACGACGAAGACGAGGAAGACGACGAAGACGAAGAAGACGACGAAGACGAAGAAGACGAAGACGACGAA